>NW_017728906.1:117360101-117420984 GCF_001723895.1 Crocodylus porosus | reverse complement strand
CCAGCAGGGAGGTGGCTGTTCTGGTCCCTACTTAGGAAGACGGAGGCAAAGAAATCGTTAAACATGTTAGCTTTGCTGTCTGGTGTGATGACCAAGTTTCCCATCGCGTCCTGCAAGGGCCCCACAAGTGTGAGACATATGTTGATATTTTAGGCCTTGAGTCTTTGAATTTAATTTGCTAATTCATTCCTATGATACTCTTTGTAGATAGTGTCAGACAAAGTAAAACTTTTGTTGGGATACTTTACACAGACATTTTCTTTGTAGATGTTGTTGCTCTCATCATATTTCACAGAAATGTATTTTTGTGAACTTTAAATTGATTTTTATAGATGTGATATTTCTATTTCTGAAGAACAAATTCTGTTAAATTCTTCTAACAATGTTGTCCATGTGAGAGCTCAAAAGGAGCCCACTGGGCATAAAGCACCTTCCTATGTGTACAAACAAATAATTTACTTCTGCTGACCATTTATTTCCCAATTTGAGCTAAAGGTGCTATAATACGTTATACATAATACGGTGTCTTGCCACTCCCCACCTTCCCCCACTCCCCCTGGCCAGGGTTAGACATATTCAAAAGGGGGCACCATGGATACACTTAGTAAAAAAGCTTGAAACCCCCTGATCTATTCAAAATGACAGGAATAGATTTTCACATGATGGCAGATCTTGTAATTGCTTTAGCCCTTGCAAAAGGAGTACAGCTTTCCTGCTGGTGACTTACTAGGCCCTACATTCAACCATAGGGAACATCCAGAAATAAACATCAGGTACAACTCTGGATCACTGGGCATGTCTACGTGTGAACCTTATTGCTCAGTAGCCTATTTTATTGTGCATTAAAGGGTCACATAAAAACTACTAATACGTTAATGCACAGTAAAAATAGGCCACTCACATTAAGCATTACTAAAAAGGCACACACTTTCACTGCTGCATGTTAGGGCAGCCTAATAAGAATTTATTTAGTAACTCACATTGGCGGTACTATATTTTACGCATTAGTGAATATGTAGACATACCCATCGTGTCACAGAGATCTGTACTCAAAATGTCATTACACTTATATTTTGTAAACATAGAAAGTAAGTAGAGTGGCCAGTACTGTAGAACTAATACATTATTCTATTTTTTTTGTCTTAAATTTACTGAAACCCTTCTGTTTCTCCATTGTATGAGTTACAATAATGATACCACTCATTTCGAAAGAAACTTGTATATTTACTTATGCATATTGTATACTAGAGATTCATGAATACTTGTATAAATTGCAGAAGCCTGCAGCATGATTTTACTTACTTCCCCATATTGAATATTAGGCAGTGTAACAGTAATTCTCCTGAGGGAACTAAAAGCAATTATAACCTTACCTTTTGCTTGGGGCATTCAGATGATCAGCAGAGTCTCAAAATCACTGGCCAGAGAAGTATAGCTAAATCAGCTGTATTTTGCATTGATTCTCATGGTTAGTGAATGTCCCTTTTAGCTTCTTTTCCCTAATAGAAAATGCTAAGGAAGATTGTCATACCAGCAGAGTTTTGTCTCCCTTAGTTTGACTCCTTTATCTTCTCTGGACAATTTCACTTTACATTGAAATTTGTTTCTAGGTCAAAGTGCAGCATCCTGATGACCAGGGATCCTGGTTTTCTCTGATTAAAAGAAATCCCCAAGCTTCTGATTAAAAAAAGTAACCCTACATCCACATTTATGTATGTATGTGTGTGTGTGTGTGTGTGTGTGTGTGTGTGTGTATGTATTAGCAGTGTTTCATTTTAATTATGGAAAAATATGGATGTTGGGTTACTTTATTTTAATAAAAAATGTGGGGGGTTGGTTTTTTTGTTTTTTTAGCAAAGAAAACCAGGATCCCTGCTGATGACCTTCATTCAAAGATGCACAACCAACCTTTGATATCATAGTAGGATTCTGGTCCCTGTTTTCAGGATTATTTCTGTTTGTTATTGTTGTATGTGTTGTTTGCTTTTCATCCAGTGCAATATAATGTAATACAAAATATATAGCTAGAAAGCTTAGGGAATGGAAACATGAACTCAAATTCCTCATCTGAGTGTTCCAGTCACTAGGCAACAGAATCAGGCACTTTGTTTTCTCGCCTTTTAGTTCCATAACTCTTCTATCCTGGCTGTTCAGTTGCTGTGCTTCAGTTGAATGATTGAAGGTTACCTGCACCTAGCCTACTGTGCAACCTCCTGGTTAGAACACTCCTTAGAAGTGGAGGATGGTCTTATGACTAGGCTGAGCGAGGTCTACAACTTGAGTTCTCCCACTTCCCGGATGAATGCCTTATTTACTAAGTTACCATGTCAAAAAGGATAAGGATGTCATCACAGCTGTGCAATTAAGTGCTCCCCACCCTTTAGAACAGGATTGCTATTCCCTAGCTCTAGGTGGCTCTGTACTTGTGTCTGGGCCCTCTTACTTTTCCTTCAGTGTCACCTAACTCCCTCTATCACCTAACACTGTTTCTCTGTCTCACTGTCCTAAGGCCAGCCACCAGGGGCACAGCCAGTCTCTTTCCAGTGAGGGAGCTGGGCTCGGGGAGGGGAGGGCTGGGCTGGGCTGGGCTGGACTGAGCTGGGAGGTACCACCCTACCAGTGCTGCCACTGCTACTCACCCACCCCACACAGCTGAGCCCACCCCACCCCTGCCCACTCATGGGCCAGCCCAGGCCCAGCCCCTTCAGGGAGCACCATGCCTTTGCAGGCTCACCTGCATGGGGTGGGAAGGTGGACTTGTGTGTGCGAGACATGCAGGTGGGTAGTGGTGGCAGCAGCACTGGGAGGGATGGCTATGGAGGAGTGATGAATGTTGGGGTGGCTATAGCCCTCCCCCCACCTCCCGCTGCCTCTGTCAACCATCTAAAGACTAGGCACCCAAGCCAAATCTCTTATATCTCAGAAGGCTGCCCTAACTACTGTGTTACAAATTGCGTGATTATTTTTCTTTCCTTTGGAACTGTTTCACTTTGTAAAAATAAACATTTCTTGGTTCAGGCGCAGGGTTTTGGACTTTTCCACAACCTACATGTGGATGTAGTAAACTAATAAACAGGGATCTTGGTTTTCTCTGATAAAAACAAAATCCCCATTTTTTGGTTTAAAAAAGGTAACATAAATTCCACATTTTTCCATGATTATAATGAAACACCACTAATATATAGATATATATTATACTGTTGTTTCATTTTAATCATGGAAAAACGTGGATTTTGGATACTATTTTTAAACTGAATATTGGGGATTTTTTTTTAATTGGAGAATACCAGGATCCTTGCTCATATGAGCTTCTGTAGATTAGCACTTGTCAACATAAGTTCTATCTCTATTTAGTCTGTCACAATGCACATGTCAACATTGACAGGCCTAGCTGGGGCATGAGAGTGCCTCAATGTAAGGGCAGACTACTGGCTAGCCCCAAACTGAAGCACCCTTGTGCTCTGGCCAGCCCCTCCACAGAATGTTGAGCTGGGTGGGAGCAGCTCTGAGTTGTCACGCTGACCCACTGGACCCCTGACCACCCAGGACTGTTCCAACACAGCTCAATGTGCTACAGCCTGGGGCACACATGCAAATGTAGTGGTCAGGAGGAATAAGTTCTGGTGCAAACTGCACTGGAGTTTAGTCAACCTAATTAATTTCACATTTAGATGGTCCCAGTAATGCCTTTGTAGAGCTAGCCCCAAATTCCTACTGGCTTCCACTGGAGTTGGATCTTTCTTTCCATCTTTCCATCTTTCAAAATGGCCACCGACAGGAGTGTTTGCTCAGAACTCTGAGAGTTTCTCTTTGTTTTGTGAGCCTTTCTCTTTCTCTTGCTTTGTTTTCCCTCCCCCAGACAATCTGACCCCTTTCTCACTGTAGTCCCCCACTTTTCATTATCTTTTCCCTTTTCTCAGCCCTTTCTCCTGTAATCACCCTCTGACCCTCCCCTTTCCCTCCCTCTCCCTGCAGCTGCTCTGCTGCTGTTTATTGTTTTTCCTTCCCTTCCCAACTACATTGCTTACCTTTCTCTTCTCCCTTGTGGGTGGTTAGTTTGTTTGTTTCCAGCTTCTTTGTTCCCTGTGGGAAGAGGGCTACCCACCCCCCACCCCTCTGGCTCCTTGCAGGGTTAACCCTTTTTTTTGCTGGAATGACTGAAGGCAGCTCACAGAGGTTCACTGCTGGAGCTTCAGTCCCTCTGGACTGGAGCTTCTGTCTCTGGCTACATGCCCCTCCCCCTCCATTGGAATGGACCAGTGTGCTACTACTGTGGGGGGCACTCATACGCTGCAAACATTTCCTCTATGCTGCCTTGGTGAGTTCAGTCCCCATCACCATTATTAGAGTTCTGGCTCCGATGCGAGATGTGTAGGTGTAAGCCCACTGCACCCCCGTGAGCCCAGGGACCCCAGCAGTGACCCCAGGACCCCTGATGAGCCCCCACCTGCTGGCAGGTAAGCAGGGCCCATGGAGGGAGGGATATAGCCAGCTGGGAGTGGGTTAAGTGGGCTAAGGAGGGTCATGCCCCCCTGGCTCCTACTTTGCCCAGCCCCCCCCAGGGAGCTGTGCAGTTGGAGCCACAGGTGCACTTCTGGGCCCAGTGCACGAGTTAGCATGGGAGTTTAAGCAGGAGGGCAAGCAGGAGGGCCCGAGGCCCTGCCTGTGAGCCCCCCAGAGTAAGCAGTCCCAGTAGTAGCCAGCCCACCAGCGGCATGACATGGATGGGCATGTGCCACAGCCTGAGGGTCCCCTCAGGGTCTGCAGCCCCGCCTCTGGCATCTCAGAGACCCAGACATAGCCCATGGTTCTGGGGTTCATGCAGACAAAGCCTTTGGCTCTCAGCTACAGGGGCTGCCTGTCCCTTTTTCAGGCTCTGGGGCCCGGGAGCATGACCACCTCCCCTACGGGGGTCTCTGGTCCGCCAGCTGGAGGAGCTCCAGGCCACAGTCCAGACACTGCATGCCATCAGGAACTTTGAGCAGGAGATAGACTCCTACTGCCAGGCCCTTCTGCCCCGGGAGGTGGAGGGTAGATCACGGTCTCCTTCCAGGACAAGGGAGGACCCTTATGTCCAGCCACGGGGTTGGACCAAGGTGGTCAAGGGCCCCAGGGCCTGCTGCACCAAGTTCCCTGCCCTGCTGGAGCTTTGCAACAGGTACAAGCCACTTGCAGCCCCAGCAGAGCCTGCTAAGTTGCCAGCTCCCACAGGCAACACAGAGGACACTGTAGCTACCATCCCCACTCTCCCCAAAACCAAATACAAAGTCTTTGTTGTGGGAGACTCCATCCTGAGGGGGACTGAGGGGGCAATCTTCCACCCCGACCCCTTAGACTGGGAAGTTTGCTGCTTCCTGGGGGCCCACATCCGTGACATTGCAGACAAGATCTCTAAACTCCTCCAGCCCACAGACCACTATCCCATGCTCCTCATCCAATGACATGGCTCAGAGTGCTCCTAGCTGGGTCATGAGGCACTACAAGGATTTGGGTGTGGGGATAAAGGGTCTGAGGGCACAGGTGGTGTTTTCTTTGATTCTCCCAGTCTTGGGCTATGGGCGGAGAAGGGAAAGGAGGATCCAGGTAGTCAACCAAAGACTGCTGTGCTGATGTCATTGGGAAGGCTTTGGCCTCCATGACCACAGTCCACTCTTTGGAGAGAGAGGCAGTGAACTGTTGGGAAGGGATGGCCTCCATCTCTTTCTGCTAGGGAGGAGGCTCTTCTCAGCTAGACTGGCTGACCTGCTCCACCGGACTTTAAACTAAGCCTGCTGGGGGATAGAGGGACTATTGCTACTGCTGGCCTACTGAGTGGCCCTCTCAAAGCCAGCAGGCCAAGCCATATAAGAGATCCCATCCCATCCCCAGCCCTGGAGCAAAATGTAGGCAAGGCAAGGGCCCCTAAGGGGACACTTGAGTGTCTATACACAAATGCCAGGAGCCTGGGGAATAAACAGGAGGAACTTGTTCTCCTGCTAAATGCAAACAACTATGATGTCATTGGGATAATGGAGACCTGGTGGGACTCTGCCCATGACTGGACCACGGGTATAGACGGCTATAAACTGTACAGGAGGGATTGAGTGGACAAAAGGGGTGGGGGCATAGCTCTCTATGTCAAGGAAAGCTACACATCCGTGCAAGCTGACATTGGCACCCACAGTGGATGACTTGAGATTCTCTGGGTTAAAATCCATGGGGAACACAGTGCAGGGGATACTATTGTGGGGGGTCTACTACAGACCCCCTACCCAGAGTCAAGACCTTGACTAGGAGTTCACCAGGTAATTGGCTGCGGCCACACAATCCCAGTGTATGGTTGTCATGGGAGACTTTAACTACCCAGACATCTCATGAAGGAGCTCTTGGCCAAATCTGAGCAGTTACAAAACTTTCTCTCATGTGTGGATGACCTCTATCTGATGCAGGAAGTCTACCAGCTGACAAGAGGTAAAGCGCTGCTCAACCTTGTACTGGCAACTGGGGATGACCTAATTAGCAACCTAAATATCAAAGGCAAGCTGGGTGACAGTGGTCATGAACTGATCACCTTCATCATCTGCCATAAAGCTGGCAAGTCAGTAATACAGAAGTCTTCAAGTTCAGGAAAGCTGACTTTGACAAGCTAAGGAGGCTTGTCAGAGAGGCCCTAAAAGGCCACAACCCAATGGAGAGGGGAGTTCAGGATGAGTGGTTGCTCCTCAAGGGAGCAATCCTGGATGTACAAGCCAAGTCCATCCCGTCTCGGAGGAAAGGCAGCAAAAGGCACAGCAGCCCCCTTGGCTCTCCAGGGAACTGGTGGACCTCCTGCATCTTAAAAGGAAGACGTACAAAGGATGGAGGACTGGAACTGCCACCAAGGAAGAATACTCTGCTTTAGTGCGAACTTGCAGAGAGCAAATCAGGAAAGCCAAGGCTGTGATGGAACTCCAACTAGGTACAAATATCAAGGAAAATAAAAAGTCCTTTTTCAGATATGTGGGGAGGCGGAGAGAAAGCAAGGGCAACATTGGACCCCTGCTAAGCCAGAGGGGGCAACTGACAACTGACACCCAGGAAAAAGCAAACTTACTAAATAGGTACTTTGCATCAGTTTTTCACGAGTTCCATGGGACGGCCCTGCCCACTATGGTTCAGGGAGGCCTGAATGAGAGAGATTCCATGTCCTCCATTGAAGCTGACATTGTGAAGGAACACCTCGACAGGATACCTTCAAGTCAGTAGGTCCTGATGGGTTACACCTAAGGGTACTCGGGGAGCTGGCGAGCATCATAGTACATCCCCTGGCATGGATCTTTAAGAGTTCTTGGCACTCTGTTGAAGTGCCTCATGATTGGAAGAGGGCCAATGTCATGCCTATCTTCAAGAAAGGGAGGAAAGTAGATCCAGCAAACTACAGACCCATCAGCCTGACCTCTATTCTGGGGAAGGTCTTGGACAAGTTTATCAAGAAGGCCATCCCTAACAGACTAGCTGAAGGCACTATCCTGAGGGATACCCGGCATGGTTTTGTTGCGGGTAGTTCCTCATTTCTCTCATATGCTGGGCATGCGTAGCAACAAGCTCTCTGTTACAACTGAGCCTGTGCTTCTCTAAAAGTAGGTCACACTTGACTGACAGGCCTTCAGGTCATGAAAAGGGCACCTGCCAGGCCTGTCTCCATGGCGCATGCTTTTATCAGCTTGCAGAATTCTCTACTCCTGTGTTGGCAGCACACATGTTTTTCAAAGACACACGTCACCACGATCCACTGGCTGGGGAACTGGATCCACAGTAGGACCCAGAGGGTGATGGTTGACAGGAGCCAATCATCTTGGTGATAGGACACAAGGCTCTGTCCTAGGGCCTATACTGTTTAACGTCTTCATCAATGATGTGGGCATTAGTGCCAGAAGCAGACTAACCAAGTTCACCGATGACACCAAACTCTGTAATAAAGCATCCACACCTGAGGATAGGAGGGTGATCCAAGCAGATCTGGACAGACTCATGAAATGGGCGGATGAGAATCTGATGGTGTTTAACACTGAAAAATGCAACGTTCTCCACCTTTGGAAGAAAAACCTGCACCATGCTTATAGGCTCGGCAGTGCTACACTGGTTAGCACTACAGATGAAAGGGATTTGGGGGTCATGGTTGACCACAAGATGAACATGAGCCTTCAGTGTGATGCTGTGGCTAGTAAAGCAAGCAAAACACTGGCTTCCATCCATAGATGCTTCTCAAGCAGATCCCGGGATGTCATTCTCCTGCTGTACTCGGCCTTGGTGAGACTGCAGCTGGAGTACTGCATCCAGTTTTGGGCTCCATAATTCAAAAAGGATGTGAAGAAGCTTGAGAGGGTGCAGAGGAGAGCCACGTGCATGATCAGAGGTCAGAAAAACAGGCTGAGAGCAATGGGGCTCTTTAGCCTGGAAAAGCGCAGGCTCAGGGGTGATCTGGTGGCCACCTAGAAGATTATCAGGGTGCTCATCAGGATCTGGGGAAACGTCTGTTCACCAGAGCCCCCCAAGAGATGACAAGATTGAACGGTCACAAACTCCACTGCAACCGATTTCAGGCTGGACATAAGAAAGAACTTCTTCACTGTCTGAACCTCCAAGGTTTGGAATAGTCTGCCACCAGAGGCAGTTCAAGCACCCACTTTGAATGCCTTCAAGACACATTTGGATGCCTATCTTGCTGGGATCCTATGATCTCTGCTGACTTCCTGCCCCTGGGACTCAATGATCATCCAGGGTCCCTTCCAGCCGAAATGTCTATGAAATCTATGAAATCTTCCTCAGCTCCCCTGCTTTAGTGCATGAGGTTATGGTAGCAGGTGTGTCTGTTGGGGGTGTTTTTTGCCATGCAACGCCCCTAGACACACTAGCCATTCATGTGGTAGCCTCAAACATGCCTTCATTTTTCTGGGATGAAGACCTCACAAACTGCCTGTGCCCTTTTGCATGGTTATAGGACCAGTCCAGAGACCACTGCTCAGCAGCAAGGTCCCTGAGCTCTGGCATGTCCTGTCCTTTAAAAGGCAGATGTTTATGCTTCTCAACAGGGAGGGTCATGTCCCACTCCATGTCCTTCCTATTTGATAGGCAGCATTATGAGGCACAGCACTGGGGACAACTCATGTTTTTGCTGTGGTAGCAGGTCCCACCTGGCTACCCAATGCTCAAACAAGAAGTTGACTGTGGTGTAGACACCTGCAGATGCACCCGATGGTGTCTCATTTGGATTTGGTGTGGCAGCCCTGTTGGGTGGTGGGGAAGGGCTTTCCTCCCAGTCACTCCCTGTTTCATTGGAGTCAGCTAGCTCTCTGGGAGTGGACTTGGCCCCTCCTGCTGGGAAGAGCAAGTCCCAGAAAAAAAAGGGTCTTTTAAAAAGGCCTTGTTATCCCCTCAAGACCTCTCCACCACTTCAAGGGGAGCAAGTGGCTCCAAGAGCAAGAGTGCCCAGCCCACGAGAGCACCCCACCCAAGAGGTCAGGTACTGATGTACCTCCACAGACCCCTTTTGGAGGATACTGCTCGCACAGGGTCCTGATGCTGAGGATCCTGGTGAGTGGACAGATGCTCCTCCCAGGGCTCAACGGCTCTCAGTGCCTGATATGTACAGATCCTCCTACTCGGGGTCAGATTTTGATTCTGCCTTTCAGAATGGGTTAACAGACGTCCTGCCTCCAGAGGTGGCATCACCAAATTAAGCTAAGGTGCCCACCTCAATAGGGATCTTCCCCACCCTGGAGGCAGACCCTGTTCCTGCTTCTGAGGAACCTCCCTGCATTGGTTACTCAGTTGAAAGCCTAATTGAGTTTCTAGACCATAAAAAGCAACACTGGAGGGTTGTACAGCATATACATAAATGGTTCCCAGAATCTGAGACATTCGTGGTGTCTGCTAAGGCCATAGCAGCAGTGCTGCACTCCACTGTGGGGATGCAGCAATATAGTTTTTGCCTAAGCAAGTTTGTGGGTTATGTTGGGTGCTTGTTACAAGCAGCACCAGCTGGCAAGCTGTAGGCCTGGTTTTTTTCCGTTCTGCATGCTTGTTCCTCTCTGCTGTTCCTCTCTGTTCCCTTGGCTTTGCGTGTCCCCCTTTTCTACACACTTCATGCATGGCTGCCAGAATCTTTGGTTTACTCAACACTAATGGCTGCAGAGACCCTGTGAAGTGGATGACATTCTTTGATTTCCTGTGCCAGAAAAAGATGGACATCATTTTTTCTGCAAGAAACTCATACTGATGCAGCAGGTCAAGTTCACTGGCATGCCTCCTGGAAGGGTCATACTTTCCTGAGCCATGACACCTCTCTCAGTGCAGGAGTCGTAATCCTCTTATCACTGCAGCTGATGCCTGACTCAGCAGTAACCCAAGTCATTGTCCCTGGTCTCCTACTCATATCATGTAGCAATGAGCGTACTCCACTGCTGTGTCCAGGATTTGGAGGAGGATGTATCAAAGCTCGAGGTGGCCCTATATGATGCTGGTGGAGACACAGAACTACTTGGGAGCCTTAAGCTTCAGAAGAAGCACTGGCGGGGACTGGTGGAGGGTGCAGCCCAAGGCATGAGGATTCATGCCTGCTGCCAAAAGCTGGCAGAGGCTGATGACCAAAACCAGTTCTTTTTCAACTTGGAAAAGTGATGGGCCCTGTGGAAAATCCTTGACCATCTCAAGACTCCAGATGGCTAGATACTCACGGATCCTGTTGTTATCTGCCATCACACTGTAGCCTTCTATCAGCACCCATTTGCAGCTTAAGCCCTGTTCCTGGAGTCCACCAAGCACTTACATGTTGGCCTCCCCAAGCCGTGCCCAATGGCGGCTAATGAATTTGAGTGACAGCTGTCCCTGGAGGAACTCATGATTGTGGTGGCAATGTCCCAGGGCTCAACTGGTTGCCAGCCAAGTTTTATAAGAACTTCTGGCCCCTCCTTGGTCCCTGCCTCTTGCACTTGTTTCATGATCACTGATAAAATTCTGCCTGTCAGCTGTTGCCAGGCAGTTCTCACCCTGCTACTTAAGCCAGAGCACCTCAGCTGCATTAAAAATTGGCAGTCAGTATCCTTTTTGTGTGCCGGCTTCTCACCAAAACCTTAGACAATCTACTGCATACTGTCATAGCCTCTGTAATCAGTCCCAAACAGATCTACTGCATGCTAGACTGGACCATCCAGGACAATCTGTTCCTGCTTTGTGATCTGGTGACAGCTGCAGACTTCTTTGGACTGAACATTGGGCTCATCTCCTTGGACCATGAGGAAGACTTTGATAGGGTCAGCCACAACTACTTTTTCAGACCCTAGAGGCCTTTGGCTTTATACCAGTCTTAACCTCCACCCTCTGGGTACTGTACTGAGATGGCTCCAATCTTTTGAAACTGAACAGCATTTTCTATACTCCATTCCCAGCTCACAGGGACATCCACCAGGGCTTTCCCCTTTTGTAAATGTTCTACACTCTGGCCATTGAGCCCCTGCTTTAAGTGTTGTAATGACACCTGACCAGCTTCATTCTCCTATTGACCTCTGGTTTGGTTGGTGGCCCACCGGTTAGGCTGACAGCCTATGCAAATGATGTGACCATTCTCCTTAGCACCCACAGTGATTTTCAGTATCTGGTATACTGACAGTATGCTTATGAGCATGCTTCCTCAGCTCATGCTAACTGGCCTAAGAGCAACACCCTACTCCTTGGTGTGTGGACCAATCATCACTCCCTCAGACATGCCTGGGGGTCTCACCTGGCAGTGGAGGGGCATAAAACTTTGGGGGTGTTTATTGGCTCATTAGACTTCCCATCTTTGAGTTGGAAAGGTCTCAGATAGGAGGTGGAGTTGAGCCTGCGGCGTTGGTGCTGGTGTTCTCCTACTGTGGGTGAGTCTTCATTGTGAACGATTTGGCATCTGCAACATTATGGCACTGATGTGCTAAGTTAGACCCCTCACTGGAATTACTCAAACAGCTTTACAGACTGCTGGGAGAACTTTTTATGGGATGGACACCATTGGCTCCCCCAAGCTGTATCTGCCTAAAGCTTAGAAAGGACAGGGCTTGGTTGACCTGGTGGGTAGAATGGCTGCTTTCCATCTACAGGCTCTCCAGAGACTCTTTTATAGTGAAGACTACCCTCCCTGGTAGCAGCTGGTCTGTGTGTTCCTATGCCAGGTAGGGACCCTCGGGTTTGACCAAGAACTCTTTCTCCTGGATCCTGCCCTCCTGGACTCTCCTGCCTTTCTACTGCAGGCTGGCATGAGCCTGGTGGGATACCTCCTGCCTCCAACCCTGGGCCAGATGTCTGCAATTTCCACAGTTGCTGCAGGAACCACTTGTCTACACCCCAGCCCTGCAGCACAGGGTATTGATCCTTGAGTCTGATAGCTTCGCTAACTCTCTCTCATCCAGTCACGTACCATCTGACTAAGCCACCTTCTTGATATGGCCCAGTCAGACTGGCTGTCAGCCGAGGCTCTGGCTACCCAGTTGGGGATGCATTTGGTCTGCTGCGCTGCCCATCTCTTGGAGGACCTGAAGGCCTCCCTCCCAGTGGAGGCAGAAGCTGTCATTGAGGCTTACCTCAGAGTGCAGTGGGACATCCCTGCTGGAGATGTCTCCAGAGAGCCCTTTCTACCATTTCCCATTGTCTCGGTTGTGGATAATGATCTGGGCAGTGGGCCTGGCACCTTATTGACTCTTCCCACGCCTCTTGACAGCAATGCTGAGATTCACTTCAACATAAACCACCCATGTGCATGGGGGACTGTGTCCATCATGCTCGCATTCTTGACACTTGACCTGATGTGATGTGGAGGCAGCACCTAATGCCACTGGCACTCACACCAGCTTGCCCTGTGTGGCACACACTTTATAAGGTACTCATTGCCATATGGATTGGTGACCTCCAGTGACAGTTACTGCATGGGGATACTGGCCACTGGCACTCTCATCCACCACATGGACCGACTGCATCAGTGGTTTGTCCCTTTTGCCCAGAGGAGGTAGAAGAGGATTTATTTCATGCTTTCGTCAGGTGCCTCTGGCTTCTGCTGCTCTTTGCTGCCCTTGGCACCTTGTTTGAGGTGCTAGAACTTGGACCTCATGGAGACTACTTATTTGTTTTCTTTCCCGTACCAGGCGGGAGAGGGAGGTGTCATCTGCCTGGCCAGTTTCTTGCTTGATAAAGCTAAGATGGCCATCCTCAAGAGCCACAGGAACTGGCTCACTGGAGCTGGCTCTGATGGCACCCTGAGAATTTCAGTTTTAGGTCCAGGCATGGCTGACACTGGAATTTGAACATGCGGTCCTGTGTTGGGCAATACCTGGTTTCTAGGCATGTTGGGCCATCCAGGGGTGCTCTGCAGCCTTTAGGGCATCTGTTTAGTCCTTGTGCTGTGATACTTCTTGACCCTTCCCAGGGCATCAGCAGGGGTCTGAGCAGGCTGTTGTTGTACTACCTGGGTTTTTTAGACTGTGAGGGCAGGGCTTGCAGGCCATAGTCCTGAGCCCCTGAATGGGCAGTGTTTTAGTTTTTGTTGGATTCTTACCCCCTTTTTTCCATAATAAACCTTTATAAAAAGTCTGCCTGTCTGTCTTTTGCAAAACAAACTGCAATACCTCTTTGACAAAATTATTCCCACCCAGAAAGAATTAAAGTGTTAGTGTGCAACATAAAGAAACCACGAAAAATCCTTTTATCTATTTGTGCTTGTATTTACTTTCCTTGATAAAAGACCTGCAGGAGACATTTTGTTTTCCTTAAGCTTTTTTGTTATTGCCTGTAATATAAATTAGAAGCTTCAGTCAGTGCTGTATTCACAGCTTTTGAATATATTGATGCATGGGTTATATACACAGCTGTCATATTTTGATTGGTCTGAAAGCATCATAAAGCCTTGTCCATGTGTAGTGAAAATTAGATTTCAATGGCTTTATTTAAACAATACTTTATGTTCTAAATACACTTGCCAGTGCACTGGTGGAAACTCATTTTGTGACTGGTTCAATAATTGCATAAATTCTGCTACTTGACTTTGTGTTCCGAATGTATTTGCAGATTTTGCCAAGTAATGGCTATCATAAGTTCACAGTTGCCTTGATTTCTGTTTTATGCCAGATATTGTTCATGTTTGAAATAAATGTATTTCATTTGGGATTTCAGGGGGAGGGTTGTTTGTTTATGTTGGAGTATTTTGCTGTCAACCATTTGTCATTCAGTACTGAATGTAAAAAAAAGAAAAAAATCTTTCCAGTTTTATGACCACTTGTTAAATAGCACAGTAATTCTATACAACAAAATTTTACTATTCAAAACAGTATCTGATAGGAATAATAATAAAAAGAATGTGATGTCTCTTATTTTTAAATTGAATTTCTATCTTAAATGATTTCAAGCATGTTTCAACTGGCCTTATGGCATTGTCCTTGCTAAAATTAAAGTCTATTTTTTTATCACTTGACCATTAATCAGATCACAATCTTTTTGGATCATAACATTGGCATATTTTCTTAATTTATCAGTCTGGCAATATATGCTTCTTAAACCCATGAAAGATCAATTTCAGTTTGCTAGCCGCACATTGTTAAAATAGGACAGGTTTTATGTAATAAACCATTTTTACAGAGCTCTACTTAAAGTAAGGAAATTAAGTCTAAATCATTTCAGACCTTTAGCAATACTGTGGGAATACTGCTATCATTATATTTGCTGAGTTCTTTGACACTGTTCACTCCTCTTTTTTGCTGATCTTGCAAATATAGCTTGTATTATGCAGTAGTGTGTTACAGAACATCAAATCCACTTAAAATCTTAATTAAATCTTTAGCCCTTTTCTTACAAGTCTTTTGTAAAGACATTAAAGTTGTTAATACACCTGATCTTTTCTTTCACTTAAAGTACAAGATAATGCCTTAGGTTTGGGGGGGGGGGGGTTTCATCCTTGCTTCCACTGAAGTGGAATTTTAAGCAATAATCTTCTCTTCATTTTCATTAACACGAGAGCATTTAACTAACAAACATATATAAACACCCCAAGGTTTAACACATTTTATTTCCTCCCCAGAAGGTCTGTGTGATTCTCATCACATATACAATGTCATGGTGGCATAGTAGCCACTCTATAGGCATACTAAAAAACAGTGTCTTTTAGTTAAGGTCAAAGCAATATACCAAATGAGGTTTAGATTCAATTGCTAGTTCTGTCACAAACCATTCATGTGAATTGGAGCAGTTCATTTACTCAGTGGGGCATGGTTCCACATCTGTACACCTGAGATAATAACACTTTTTATTTGTCACCCTGTAGTTGTCTTTTCTATTTAGATTATAAGTACAGCTGGTAAAAACAAAACAAAAACAAAACAAACAAAAATATATTGATATTTTCTGAAGGCCAAAAAAACATTGTTCCCATTATTTTTTCATTACAAATTCCAACATTTTAAGAAACAGACAGGTTTTGGAGCATAGTTATTTTGGAGGCAATCCTTTTAGTAAATTTGCTTACTGCAAAATCTTGGAATATGCAGTATTTTTCTGTATACACTTATTGTGAATCAGGGACTCCAGCTACCCATTAGAGGACAGAAATATTAATCCAGGTCATTTTACATGTGTAAGTCACATATTTTTAGTATTCTGATCATTACATTATGCTCATAGCTTACTTATTTGGGTTTAGGATATACCTTGCTCTTCTACAGAATTTTAAGCAGAGGAATACCAGTTCAACTGGGCATCTGAGGCTCCAAAAAAGGATGGGAGCAGCAGCAACTTCCAGCTATTGCCATGCTGCTGGCATGATCACATGCCTGCAGAGGTAGCCACTATTTTTTTGTGCCTACACCATGACAGTGTTGCTGTACTGTTCACCTGCCAGTATTGCCCTACTGCTCATCTGCCATGCCTTGATGCTGTAAAAAAATAAATAAATAAATTGGGAGGTTGCCCCAAGCGAGTCCAGTCTACTGCCTTATGGATTCTTTAGGATGTCAGATGCCTCCTACAGTCTGCGTTTGTGGCTTCTGACCATGCCTGCAGCCACACCCATGCCTCAAATGTGGTATGCAATCACTTGTCTGAGAGGTCACTCAACTCCAAGGTAGGATTTGTCCTTCTTCACCTCAAAAACCTTTGTAGGATCTTTGGCCTTCCCAGCTTTGGCTGCTTGTCTCTAGCTACGCCCTCTTAGCCTAGGTCCAGTGCACTGAACGTCAGCTTCTAGACTCCAGTTCTAGGTCTCCTCATGGCCTATAGACCCTGTCTCCTGCTTACAGCCTTCTCAAGCTTTAGTCTACACTAGCTCTTCTCAGGCTTCTGCCCAGGGCCATGACCTCTCAGTCTCAGCAACCTGTATATAGCCTTTTCTCGCCCAGGTTTCAGCCTTCTAGGCTTCCACCTGCCTGTGGCTTGTGTCCCAAGAGCCCTAGCAGGGCCCAAGACCTGACATGTGCCCCTGGCACATTAATGGCTGCTTCTTCACTCCTGTTAGCCACACCCAGTCCACCAGTATAAAATAGAACATAAAGGTAAGCTATTGCATTAACAAAACCTCCCAGCTCTGGGTAAACAAACATTAAGGGGGAAAAAAGCAAGATATTATTTTAATTAAAACCTCCCCAACTCTGAATAAACAAAGATTAGAGCAGCCGACATCCCTTGGGCTCTTACCCCTTGGCCTTTGCAGTGCTTTCAGCACCTTGAAGGGTGACTCTCTAGCCCACACAGATATTCCACTTTAAGTCTAATGGGCAGCTCAGTCATCCCCAATGCAGTTTAGGTGTGCTGCATACAGCCCCGTCTCAGCTGTCCATCTGCCTACACAGCAGGTTGGTTGGAAAGGACCCCAGGAGGGCATCTAGTCCAACCTACTGGTTCAAAGCAGGACCATCCCCAAGTATAACATTCCATCCAGTGGTTTGTTGAGCCAGGCCTTAAAAACCTCGGAGGATGGAGATTTCATCACCTTTCTAGGTAACCACCATCCTAGTGAGAAAGTTTTTCTTAATATCCTACCTAAATCTCCTTTGAAGCCACTTAAGACCATTGCTCCTTGTTCTATCATCTGTCACCACTGAAAACAGTTATGCAACTGGTTGTAAAGAGAGAAGGAAATCAGAAACCTACTTTCCTCTCTTTCCATATGCTGTAAATAACTCAAAGTCTTTGTATATATGATCACAAAAGTAGTGAGGAGCAGCTGAGGATCATAGCCTGAGCCTGTCTAGCACAGAGCTTCTTACACATGAAAATAAAGCTCATCCATGCAGGAAATCAAACTTTTCATGCATCTCAAGCCTATACAGTGAACTCAAGATGAAATAAAGAGCGTCCATAAACCTCATCACATTCTATAAGTACAAAGCATATGTATTTAATCTTTGTTCTGAAACATAAGCATATAGCATTGTGTGATTGTATGAACCTAATTAAAAACCAAAACAAAATAAAACAAGATGCACCTTTCTTCTAGGAAGAAAATGAAAGACCAAATATGTGACAGATATTCTTTACGTCTCTTAATAAGATGTTGGAAGGTATGCCGGTACAGTATAAGGACCTGAGTAGAAGAAGAGAGAGGGAACACCTAAGTTCAGTTAAGGTCACACAGAATAATTTAAAGTGATTTCCAGTGTAAACTCTCAAATATTTTGGAACAGCAAATGAAAGCTTATCACTTGAGGAGAAAAGTAATACACCATTGTACAGTAGCAAGGTTATCTGTAAAAGGCCAACATCATAACTTCTATTCTCTCCTTTGTTTGGGTGAAAAGTCATTCTACTTAACTGACAACATAATGATAATTTTAAGTTAAACATCTTTATCTAAATACAGTTCTAAATTTTTCTAACATAATTTTTTTTTTTTTTTTTTGGTCTTTCACATAGCAGTCTTGATCTGGTGTATATGATCAAGACTGGTACATAGAATTATATATTCACCATCCTTATATATATTTGATAGATGTATCTGTACCTAATATTGATGTGTATATATATTATATCATATATAACAGTGGTGGATATATATTAATCTACATACCAGACTTGATCATATATATCAGATCAAGACTGCTATGTGAAAGACCAACAAAACTAATATTTATGTATATGTGTGTGTGTAGGCAGATATATATTTGTATATACATTTTATAATAAAAAAATTTAAATAATTTTAACAATAACTCTTGTATATGTTCTTCTTCCCTCTCCCTTCTCCCAGAGAACTGGAAATGGTTCATTCCTCCAGGCCCTGACCCTTGGATTTTCCAGGCATCCCACCTCCCACAGCAGGCACATGAAATCCAGGCATCTGGGTTTTCCTATCTCAGAGGAAGAACATGAGCATTCTGTGCCATGGTCAATGCCAGGTTATGAGAAGCTGTGTGGCTTCTGGCCCCAGGTTGGGCAAAGGGTCCAGAGAGAAAACTCCCCAGAAGTCCCTCGGTG
Source organism: Crocodylus porosus (assembly GCF_001723895.1). Classification (NCBI taxonomy): domain Eukaryota; kingdom Metazoa; phylum Chordata; order Crocodylia; family Crocodylidae; genus Crocodylus; species Crocodylus porosus. The sequence goes on along the minus strand of NW_017728906.1, from coordinate 117,402,546 downwards.
CCTCCCTTTTCTGCAGGCTCTGTGCTTAGGCATAACAGGCCCAGTCATGGACCCTATGATGCTGGATCCAGAATTGCCTGGACACATACAGAGCACCAGAGATATTTGCATAGACAGCTCTGGCAACATGAGGAACAAAAGGGACCCTCAATGTTGGGGCTTAGAATAGGATAAGGAGTTATACAGAAGGTCAAAGACCACTTAGGATCGAGCTGCAGCACTTCTGAATAGCATCAGTGCCACCTCCTACAGGGAGACTATTGCATCCCAGACTGGAGTGGTAGGGCAGGCTGCCACTCCACTCCCTCCTCGGAATGGAGAACTCCACTCCAGGGTCTCCTGCCTGGGGTAACATGCCTAAGAGTCCCTTCAGGGGTCCCTACATGGCCGTGCAAAATGCTCCACAGCTAACATTTATTGGGAGATGCTGAGATGTGGGGGAGTCCAAGAACATGAGATGTGGCACATTGGAACTGGTGACCTGTGGTCCAAGGAATTAGGAAAGCCCACTCTGGAGAGCATCACTGGGGGAATAGAGGAGGACTACCCTACCTCAGCCCCAGTGCCTGAGCCAAGGCTAGCATTGACATATCCCACCTTCCAGGGTAAACTCACTGTTCCCAGCCACTGGTGGTTGCTGACTTGGGTGTAAGGTCCAAAAAGAACAGTGGGGAGGGGAAGGCCACAAGCCCACTTGGCATGTGTAAATGTGTCCTTAATAGGGTGGCCATCATAAAGGACATTCTGGTTTTCTGCTACTTTGTCCTCTTCTGATCCCTTTATACCCTCTATTTTTCTCTTGAAGACGGACATAAAGGCATCCGGTTTTATATCAACAGAGGACAGAGGACAGCCAAACAGGCCTCTATGATGTCCACCCTACCTTAGAACAAAGTTCAAAAGTTATAGCACTCCCACCACAGGATTGTTTAATCTCTGTATTTAGTCATACTGCTTAGAACACTTGCCCAAAAAGTGGAAATGACAGGAGAGAGCATTCTCAACCCATTCTATTGATGATGTACAAATTTGTATCAGAGTGAAAGATTTATAGGCTCAGAAAGAAAGAGAAAGGGGAACATGCCATGTAACTTAGCATTATGAGTACTCAGGAAATATCCTACATTCTAGTCCTTGTTTTCAACAGTTTTCTGATTTTTATAAATAAAATGAGAGCAGAGACTAAAATGTAAGATTTACTGAATAAGGCATTGCATTTTAATTATCCTGTGTATGCTCTCCATACGGTACAAATTGTAATATACAATCAAAGAGAATGAAAAGTGTTGATATAATTAAACAAGAATCATAGTACTTGAAACTTACTTTATACATCCACCTATATATTGTGGATGGCCCGTACTTATAAAAAATATAGTGTCATGGGTTCCCTAATATAATATTTCTTTGGGACCCCCAACCTTGGTATTCCCTGAAGCTAGCCCAGATGTAACTTCTAGAGAGGATAAGCCCTTAGCTACTTGAATTCTAATCCTTTACTCCTTTTTGGTTCCTGACTCTACAGGTTATCCATGGCCACAGAAGCCATGGCTCCTGTTGAAAGATTTAACCACTTAAAGGGGATGGAGTACACCCGAAGTCAAATACTGTAAAATAGGCAATTCTTAAACACAACATTTATTGTAAAATTGAAACAGCTTTGAACAACAATGCCTAGGATAACTCCCAAGCAGGAAAAAAAATCCCTGGTTTTTCGCGGTCTCTCAGACTTCTCCCTTATGGTCTTTCCCTCTCCCTCTCCTCTTCCACCCACCCCTTGTCTCTAGGAACCTCTGTTTTTCCAGATTGTCTCTATGTTCAAGCTACTTCTTGACACCAGAAATGGTAAGAAGTCTATACATGTGCCATGGCTGGAGTCCAGTTGGTGGTAATTCCAGGTCTTCATATGCAAATAAGATAAAGAGAATGATCTCTTTATCTCATGAAACCCAATTTTTTGGTGGCCCATGCTCCACTAACAAAGCACTCTTGAAAATTCTCATTTGTGTGTCTCCTGAGAGTTAACTCCTCTCTTCCCCAAATACAAACTAATCAGGGAAACTGAAGCATGCATCATTATTTTGGTATTAACACATTTAAACCAGAAATATTACAATAAACTAAAGCATTTCATGCAAGGACATTTAGAAAAAGGTTCATTGTGTTGCACTTCATGTCTCAAAAAAGCAGTAGAAAAACAGACTTCATGGGTTCATGGTTGAAATTCAGACTGAATGAGAAATACTGTTCATCTTTTATATGTCTAATAGAAAATAGTCTATGGTATTATAAAATTTCTTTAATGGGCAATTACCTGAATCACACATGAACTGTGTTCTATTGCATAGCTTCTTTTTTCTTTCTAAAAGTATAAAAAAAATTTACTACTGAGAAATGAATTTTTTCCTATTATGTGCATTACAAAAGAAAATGGACCATTTTATATCTGTAAAAGAATCTTAACAGGATGTCCCTATTATTAGCATCACAGTAAAACATCTTCCTAGAAAAAGAACAACAAAGATAACTATTGTGAACTATCCATAGATGCACATTCTCTTGAATAATTAACAAAGCATAAAGTTTCCCTGTGATGTTTTATACCAAGCTTGCCTTAAACAGCTTACTAAACATGGGGCTTAGTATAATTTTAAGTTGACTATTTAAGTTGACAATTGTTGACTGTTTTGTTTAATTTACTTTGTAGGGACTAATTCATATGACTTCAGACAACTCCTACTTTAACTATACCCTTTCTGACCTCCAAACAACTGTCCTTGATAAAAGTTCTTTTCTCCTTTGACAGTAGGAGTAGGTAGTATGGGAGCAGCATGGGGCTTCTTCCTTGTTCTGTTCTCCGCTACCAGTGAAAACAGTCCAGTTCCATCTTCTTTGGAACCACCCTTCAGATAGCTGAAAGCTATTATTAAATCCCCCACAGTCTTCTCCACTGTCTTCTTTTCTCCCTCAGTATCTTCTTATGTGCCTCAGCCCTCTAACCTTTTTCACAATACTCCTTAGCTCCCACCTTTCTGGCCCTTCACCAGCCCCCTGCATCAGCCAGCAGGAGCTCTAGGCTCCCCCTGCATGCTACTCCAGGGACTGGCAGGGGGTACAGGGCAAGGAGACAGCTGTTTCCTGGTGGAGGCTGAGATATTGCTTCCTTCCCCAGGGAACTGCTTGCTGCTAGGATGAGCTCTGCCATTGGAGTGTGGGTGGGGACAATGTCCCCCTGCCCTGGAAGCACAGAGCTCCCAGTCCCAGCTTCACAATCAAGGGCAAGAGGCTTGGAAATAGCTGGGGGGGGGGGAGGGGTTGCCAGTTCCCTGCCCCAATCCACTGGCAGAGATTCCCTTTCCAGCCAGGGGCTTCCTGCTTGCTGCCCCACTGGTGGATCAGGGGAGGGGGCTGGGACCTGCCCCCCACCCTGTGCAGATCTTTCCAAGCCCCGGGCTTCAGATGTCTAACTGGGGCATGGGGATGTGGGCCTTCCTCTGATTGGAACAGCTCACACCCTGCCCCAGCTAGTATCTTTCTTTCCAAATATCAGTGGAAAATGGGGAGAATACAATCACTTCACACAGCAAGATTGTCCCATTCTGCATTTCAGATTATAATTTATTCTTGGTGATGACAGTTAAGAGTTTTATTTTTTCATTGTGGCTCTGTTGGAAATTATAGCTGTATGAAGTATAGTGCTTTCTTTAGGGATGCTGTTTCCATATGAAGCAAAATAGCACATAACAACCCAAATACCATTTTTTCTTTAACATGCTTAAGTTACACAGGGCACATCCACACATGAGCAAGACTGTGCAGTTGTTACTGTGCAGTCATTTAGTCCTTGCTTTAGCCATTACATAATGCAGTGCTTAACTGCCATTACTGTGCAGTCCCAGTGCCACACAGGTTATTTCTGATGCTACTGCACAGTGTCACGGTTTGTACCCACTGATACTAAATTGCCATAGCAATGAGCTATGGTGTTGTACCTTGTTGCTACAGTGAGGTAGCATCTCATGTAGATGTGACAACTGAGGTGATTTCTGAGCACCTGAAATATTAAACATGTTTCTATATAACCCCAAATTCTGTAAAAATGTTTAGATGCCTTATGTGTTTTTTAGTTATTTCCACTGAAACACTTACTATTTGCTTAATGTAGTGGGGCAAAGCATTTTGGTCAGGTGTGCTGCAAATTAGCCCTGTACCTGCCCTGAGTGATACTCAAATGCCTTTCAGTGCTACCCAATCTGCCTTTCAATGCTATTCCACTGCTTTCCAATGCTACCCAATCTGCTGTTTAGATTTCTGCTCCTTGCCTTATGCTCCCTGCCTTGTCTGATGCTCTGTTTTTTGCTCCATGCCCTATCTGCTACTGTGCTGCCATCTCCAGTTTTCCATGGGGTATACACAGAGGCTGTCATTGCTGCTTGTGGCACCTATGCCTCAAGTTGCACCTCCCAGCTTAATGCATGTGGTCATAAAGATCTAGTGCATCCACATCTGTGTCTTGCTCTGCTTACATTCTCTTTCAGTTCTATCATGTCTCAGAAAAGGCCTAAATTCCATATAGGTCTCCAAATCCTTGCGTAAGAAAGGGTTGCAAATACTGGATAGTGAAATAAATCTTTTGAGCTGAGTAGAAGCCTACCTTTCATGCAGTAGTTTCATCATTAAGGCAGATGCATAGTAAGTCAGCAATGTGGATTCTAAGCCATTCACTTATGCTAAGTAACCATTTTAACTGTGTTGACCATTTTCAAGTGAGTCTATGTAAGTCTGTGTGCTGTGAATGAGGTGAAGTCTTAGGAATATGGAGATGGTACAACATGAGACTGAAAAACAGATTGGAATATGAAAGACAACATGTAACTGGTAACAGAATTCAAGATAAACATATGCAAAAAGGTGAATGGTGTTGGTAAAGAAGCCTCCCAAGTGACAAAAAGAAGCAGGGGTTAAGGTCTTAGGCATGCACTCATAACAAAAAGACATGTAAATAAGTGAAATACATGAGTAATTCCATGGTAATTAAGTAAACAGTAAACAGAGGTGGAGCTTAAGATAGGAGGGAATATAGGTGGAACAAAAGGTGGAGTAAATGTTGATGAGCACAAACCAAGGTGTATAAATATGGAAAAAGAACTAATGTTCACTGCAACTCTCTGGTTTGTTGGAGCTAGTCCAAAGTTGCCTCCATTTTAAATAAAGCTGTTGACGAGCAATGTGTGCAGGTGATACATGATGACATTGATCTGTTGTCTCCCTAGTCATTGGGCATTGTGTGGAGTCGAGGTCTAACAATATATGTAACCAAAAATTTGGGCTTTTTTTTAATCAAAGAAAACCAGGATCACTGCTCGTGTCCTAGGTGAGATTCTGAAACAGTAAGGCAAAGGCTACCATTGGTAAGAATACCCCTTCAAGACTGACAGAATAGAGGGGTCAGGAGAAGAACAAAAAAAGGTGTGAATACGGAAAAATGAAATGGGCACTGTTCTGAGAGGGAAGGAGCCATGCAAAAATACCCACTGAAAATACAGCTAATATGTAACTTCTTAAGATGGTTTTATCCCTGCTTGTTCTGCATGCTTGACTATGGTTCTGTTGTGTAATGGTAGCTTGTGTACTTCTCATCTGCATACCCCAATTAGTATGCAGGCTTGAGGAGCTACTTTTTCTTGTTTTCACTGTGTGTCATCATGGGTGATGATGTTTCAGGTTAAAGTATGGATTGATAAAGGCTAGATGGACTAGAGTTTGTATTCACTCGCCTTCCCTTCCAAAGTTTGTAGGAGGAAAGTTGCAAAGTTTGCAGAAGCATAAATGTTCTTGATATCATGTTATACAAAGATCACTAAAAGATCATCCCTCCCCATAAGCTTTGCAGAGGTCTGACTTTTTCTTTGCATATTAGCACAGTTCCCCAGCCTCAGAATAAGAGCAACTGTGGTTTTGGCCTCCTTACCAAGCACTTGTTATTTTGCCTGGTGTAGGTGGTTGATTCCCTAAAGCAGAAAGGCAAACTCAATCAGTAGGGGGGAACAGGGTCTCCAGAGTGGGCCTCACTATTTAACACTTGGTATTTGGCTGGCATACCTGGTAGAACCCCTTTGTGTGAGACTCCCTTCCCAGCTGACTGGGCTAAGTGGTAGCTCCCTGGGTTGGTTTGCTGGTGACTTTAACTCTGATCTTATATGAGATAGCTGCTATTGTAATTTGTTTGAGATGCAGCTAAGGGTTAATAGTTATATTTTTAACTAAAGGGGCTTCCTCCCCTTTTCCCATGTAATAAACCTTGTTTTAGTTTAACATTTGCATGAGTGGGGAAATTGTTCACATGAAACACCCAGTTAAAATGTATTAAACCACCTTTCTGAGTGGGGGCTTGAGCTAATTTAAGACGTTGCGTAAAGCCCCCTAATTAGAACCTAGCCATTGTTACTGCCATCCAGTGCCTGACAGAAGTGTTACATAGTTAATGAAAGCAAAATATTTAGTTTGGAGAAGCAGAGACATTTAATCTCTCTCTATTAGATGGATACCTTGAAAAAAAAAAGAGGATTATCTGAAAGAACATAATTACTTCAGTCAAAATAATAAATGACCTAGGAAGTTATATCAGGGGGTTCAAAATATCATTTCAAAAGCTCCAATTACCAAAGTAATCAGAGACAGTTAGAGTCACGTACATTCAAATTTAATTGATCCAAAAAATTAATGGCTCAAATAAAAAGTCATATCTCAGAAAAATATTTTAAGAAATCCCAGTCACCCAGCCACAAACACTAAGCTCTGTTCAGTTTAGTTGATACAATAATTATGAAAATGAAGAGAATGGAAAAAATCAAAATCACAAGACTGAAAATGTTCAATGCATTCAGTGTTTTGTCAGAAATATAATTTTAATTGAGAAAGTTACTACATTCTTAGAAGTTGTTTCCGTTGATGATTAGGGGGAAAAATAATTCTTATTTGTCCTCTATTATACCCTTCAAATTAACATATTAAATTTTCTTGTGTGTCACTAAGATATTTTCTTTCTAAATGTCAGTGGAGATAATGAAGACAAGACTTTAATTCACAGTAAATGAAGTTACATTTGGAATTTCTGATTATAACTTAATCTCAGGGTGGGGAACATGAGTTCAGCTGAGGAAGAACTGATTATTTTAGAGATATTGGGGGCATCTACACATGCACATTACTGTGGAGTTGACTAATTCCACAGTAAAGCATCACCATCTACACATGCACTAGTATTAGGGTGCAGGAAAGTAATTAACTGTGTTGTAAAATAGTACTGTCTCTGACAATACTATCTTACAGTGGAGTAATTAACTGCAAATCAAATGTTCATGAAGATGGTGACCATGGGTGGACATTGTGCCCAGTCACCGAGGTAGCAGGGGGCCAGACCTCTGCCAGCTGCCTAGTCACATGGCTCTAAGGTTCAGCAGTCTCACGTCTCAGCCAGCCCCTCTGCTGGCCACCACAACTACCACCACCTGGAGCACAAGGGTAATGCCCCAAACCTGCTGCCAGCCTGGGACTGCTCTGTCTCAGTTCAAAGTTCTGGTGTCCCATGTGCATGCATAGACGCTGTGCCTGGGAGCATTTCACTCTGGCTCAAACTGCTCCAGAGTTTATCATGTCACATTAATTGCATGTGTAGATGCACCCACTGTTACATACTGATAAAGGAAATGTAGAAAATGTCCACCACCTAACAAGAAAATTAAATTCCATTTTAATATTCAGATGTATGTTCCTTTCTCTTTTCTCCCACAATTCATACACTGGTAGAAAAAAAAGGAGATCAAAATGAATATGGATTTATTTAGTTTCATCCCAATTAAAGCAATACAGAATTAAAAGTGAGAGGCACAGAATTTTATTCCAAAATAATATTTTAAAACTTTAGGTAGTAAAGTTGAGAGGATTTAAAAACTCTGTATTTGATTACTGTTGAAAGTCTCTGGGTTAGGGATGGATGGAAGAGCAACAAGGCTAAAGTTGTGGTGTGTGTCTGCTATAGACCACCAGACTAGTAGGGTGGGATGGATGAGTCTTTCTTTACACAGCCAGCAGAAATTACCCACTTTTATTTTGGGGATGTTTTGTTAATTGTGTGAAAGAGTGAATTGTGTTGGGGATTCATTTATGATCCCCAGAAATTAATTATGGATGGCCATATGATTTTAGGAGGTTCTGCAATATTCAGATTTTGAAAATCTTAAGAGTTTTACATGAATCATGATATAAAGACTAAAAAAGGCTTAAAGACCAACAGGGAAAAAAAAGATTTTGAATTTATATTTAATTCTTGAAAGTAATCAGCACTCCAAACTGTCATCAGATATCTAAAAAGGAAGAGTTGGGATATGCTCCTTTTTCCAACCTTATAATGTCTCCTGAATCAGGGATTTTGGTATTCTCCGATTAAAAAAATGTGTTGAAAAATGGGGATTTTTTTTCCATGATGAAAATAAAACACCAGTAAAATATACACAAACAGAGAACATGTAGTTGTATATTAGTGGTGTTTCATTTTCATCATGGAAAAAAATGTGGATTTGGGGTCAGTTTTTAAAACTGAAAATCAGGTACCTTTTTATCAGAGAAAACCACTGTGGTCTCTTCTTTTGCTCTTGTATCCATCATGTCCTTCTAAAAGTTGTTTTGTGGGTTAGCAGTTATCTAGTCTGAAGTGTAAAGTAGCATCAATACTTATTAATTAACAAAGCAATGTGACATATGCATTTCTGGTAAGATTGTTGGAAAGAAATAGCACTTCAGTAATTTAAGATTAGATGAAGTTTAATTTTCAAGGAAAGATTGTGAGTCAGATTATATGTCTTTTCAAAGTTTTAGGAAGATTCCTGAAAATGCTTTGTATTCCTCCAGACCACACAGTATCTGGGGCAATTGGCGGAAGAATAAGAAGGTGCTGTATGATCATCACTTACAAGGGGTGAATTTCATGTCACCTAGTGGAAATGGAGATTGCAACTAACTTTGGGTTTCATCCAATTAAAGTGTCATCACATTGGTGACTCATGTTCATTTTGGAGTCAATTACGACTCTGAGATCCCTTTCCGTAGCTGTGCTACTTAGAATGGTAACTTCCAGGGTACAGAAGTGTTGATGATACTTCCTCCCCAAGTGCAACACATGACACTTATCCTTGTTAAACTGCATCCTATTCTGTTCAGCTCATTTCCCCAGCCTGTCCAAATCAGCCTGGATTTGCTCCCTGCCACGTAGTTTGAGACACATAGTTTGGTGTCATCAGCAAAGTTGGACAGGGTGCTTTCTACTCCAAGTCACTGATGGAGCTTTGAACAGTACAGCACACAGGACAGATCCTTGGGGGACTTGCTGCCTACATTCCTCCAGGTAGAGACCGACCTGTCCACCACCATTTTCTGGGTGCGTCCCATAAGCAACCAGACTGTGTAATAACCTACACTGCAACTGTTTAATTTACTTATAAGAGTTGGGTGTGACACTGTGTCAAAGGCCTTTTTAAAATCTAAGCAAATAACATCTACCTCTATTCCTTCATCCAAGCATTTTGTGACCTGGTTGTAAAATGAAATTAGGTTAGTTAGGTAGGATCTGCCTGCTATGAGCCCATGCCAGTTGCCCCTTAGCATTATTTTACTGGCTGGTCCCCCACAAATGTGATCCTTAACAATTTTCTCACAGGTTTTGCCAAGGACAGAGGTGAGACTAACCAGCCTATAGTTACCCAGTTCCTCTTTCCTCCCCTTCTTGAAAATAGGAAACATATTGGCCCTTTTCCAATCCTCTGGGACCTGTCCTGAGCACCAGGAGTGCAGAAACAGTTGTACCAGCAGCTCCACTATGAGTCCAGCCCATTCCCTAAGTACCCTAGGATGAAAGTCATCAGGGCCTGTTGACTTAATTACATTCAACCCCTCCAGGTGCCCCTTTACTAGGTAAGCAAAAACAGTTGGTGGGTTGATTTCTATACTGGGCTAACCTAAAGTCCCAATGGCATGCATATTTGTACTCATGTCCAGGAACATGGATGCAAAGAAATCATTTAGAAACTGCGATTTGGCCATCCTATCTGTTACCAGTTTCCCTAGCTCAGCCTCAAGGGACCCTAAGTTACCCTGCACCTTCCTTTTGCTTCCTATGTACTTAAAGAATAACTTTGTTATTCTTAATTTTTGCTGCCAGCCTAAGCTCCATTTCCACTTTGGCTCTTCTCACTGTTTCCCTGCAAGCTCAAGACAAGCCGATATACTCCTCCTTGGTGGCAGCCCCCTGCTTTCACAGCCTATAGGCGTCTTTTCTCCCCTCCAGGGTCTCCTGAATTTCCCTGCTCAACCAAGAGGATTTATTTGCTTTTTTGGCCCCCTTTATATGTACTGGTATCATCCTTTTGTATGCCTGCAGGATTAGTCTTTTGAGAAACACCCACCCTTCCTGGACTGCCATCTCTCTGAGGCATTTACCAGTCAGTCCCTCCTTAACCAATCTCCTGAGCTTGTCAAAGTTGGTCTTCCTGAAGACTAGCACTTCTGGCCTACTAGTTGTCTTTCCCACCTTTCTCCAGATAGTGGACCCTATCAATAGGTGGTCACTATTGCCTAGGTTACTTTGTACCTGTAGATCCCCCACCAAATCATCCCCTGTGGCCAGTACCAAGTCTAGTAAGGCATTTCCTCTAGTGGAAACGTGTACCTCCTGTGACAGGTGAAGGTCCTGTAAGGAGGTTAGAAACTTCAGTGAACAGGCAGACCTGGCTACCTGTTTTTCCCAGCAGATATCTGGGAAATTTAAGTCACCCATGACAACCAGGTCCTTTGAGCACACTGCCTCTGAGAGCTATCTCAAGAATTCTAGTTCTAATTCTTCCCCCTGATGTGGGGGTCTGTAATAGACCCCCACTACCCTTTCACTCCAACCCCCTTATAATCTGACCCATAGCACCTCTATTTGCCCTTCTTCTTGGGCCAATTTAATTACAGAAGATGTATATTGCTCCTTAACATAGAAAACAATGAATGTCTCCCCATTTTTCCCCACTCTCTCCTGTCTGTACAGACTGTAAACCTCGATGCCCACTCCCTAGTCATGGGTAGGTATAAAGGAGTGAAAGGGAATGAATAGAAGCCCTGAGGTGTCTTAATTTTCTATGATATGATTCTATGAACTCCTATGAGAGTTCCCCCCACCCCACTTGAAGATGAGCATGGGGAAATCCTTTACAGGGATTTCAGGAGGCCAACAGGAGGCCTGGCCACCAGTGACTTTTGTAGATATCTATGAACAACAATGGACTGTTCTCTGTCAAAGACAGTAACAGAATAATATTCCAATCACCTCTCTAAGACAATATCTTTACATTGCTAATTTTATGGTGGCACAGGTTACAAACCACTTCTTTCCTGAAGCTGTGGCTAAAGTCAGAAGAAAGCTGTATGCAATTTATTCAATTACACATTACTGTGATAGTTTTAATTAATTTAGTCTACAAGAAATTCAATTTAACTTATTTAATATATTTGATACAACCTATCTGCTATTTTCTCAGTCTCAAGTGCAGGCACTTGGGTAGTTTAGATTGTACTGGGGTAGACAAGAAAATATTGTACTTGGGTGACTTAGCAGTTAAGTGAGTAGCTGCATCTTGTGAAACTAGGTCTGTGGGTTTCCATGTACAAGATACATTTATTTATTTGAGTGCTAGATAAGCGAGTTCACTCCTTTGATATGAAATGTGAGAGAAGAAATTTCTACAGCTTTCAGTTTATTCCCTTTAATTTTAAGTACAGATTTATTTTCAAGTCACAAAGTAGAACATGGTGCTACTGTGGGTGTGCATTTGAGGGGAAAAATGTTACCATGATAACTAAGAACAGCAATTACTAGGTAATTATAGAGTAATCTATAGGGCATGTAACTTCTATGTACTACATGGTAATTGTTCTGCTAGGGAGGCACAAACAGTCCGTTACTGAATCTAATTTACAGTATGATAGTTAATTTATTGAAAACATTTTAGACCTGGAGGTTCTGCCATGGATTAAGCCAAATAAAGCAAAAAGGATTTGTTTGTTTGTTTGTTTTTAATTAAAATAGGAGATTTGTTTTCCTGGAAGTTTATTAGTGTTGACTGATTAATAACTTGTCAAATTTAGTCTCTTTTCCTGTCCGTAATATTAATGAGCAAATTGTGTGACATTCTTAACTGTAGTTGTTATTCAACCTATATTCATTAATTCCATCATGAAGTTCTGCCCTCCCCCTTCCATTTGAATAAACCACAAACAGTTTGTTGTGAGTGATTAAAATTTGACACCCAAACATTGTACCAGTCTTGTCTTGGAATTTATTGTGCTAAATTGGGCCACTATGCACATGCTGGTCATCATTGACTTCAATAGATCTCCATTCAGGGTCCTCCACCACTGTACTGAAGTCTTCATTAGAGACCCTAGACAGGTGTGTGCTTGTTTTTCTTTCTCCTGCAGAGGTCACTTACGTAACACATTAGCAGAGTAAGGTTTCTAATCCTGCAAACTGCAATTGAGGATAAAGTTGGAAATTAATTTTCAGTGAATATATTTGCACAGTGAAGCTTAAGACCCATTTGTTACAAATATTCATAATAATACAGCTCAGTGAGTCAGATGTTCATAGCAAATAAATGTAGAAGTATTGTGGATTGATTTTTTTTTCATCGTGACAAATAGTATCTGAAAATATTTTTCACTGCTCAGTCAGTTTTAGAATATGTCTACACTTGTAGTCATAAAAGTTATTATAATATAAAGTAGATGTACCCAAGTTCTTTTTAAAAAGACTAGCTTGGTTACTGGTATCAAGGAACACAGGCACTTAGAAAGCCGTCAAAAAGTTATGCTGCTGGAAGTTATGCAACTTTTGTAGGGAAGGAGCAGAGACTAATTATAATTGCCTTCTATGTCCCTCTGTTCCCTCTACATTTTACATTACCCAAACAATACAGCTAATTACTTTTATTCACTCTGCCATCAATTTTTCTTCAGTGCAAACTTCTACTTACCCTAACCGACAAAACTTGAAGTCCTTAACTAGTCTTTCAAGTCTTTAACTAGATTCTATAAAAGCAAGGCACTCTACCCATCTCCACCATTCATATGTGCCTGAGATGTGTCCACTAATCAGACAAACCATAATCAAGACACTATACAGAAGTATTCACATATGTGCTTTTGCATGTTGTGCTCTTCAACAAGGTCCAAGGGAAAGCACCACCATCCAAAAGAGGTGGTGTTCTCCGCTATCCTTGAGGTCTTAAAGAGGATACTGGATAAGCATCTGGCTGGGGTCATCTGACCCCAGTGCTCTTTTTCGCCCAGGGCAGGGGGTCAGACTCAATGATCTACTGACATCCCTTCTCACTCTAAAAATCTATGAAATCTATTAAATCTTAGATCTTGGAAAATGCCAGGCCATGCATCCTTGAATGAAATTGTGAAAGAGCCTCTAATGATGAAGTAGGTTGCATGGAAATTAATCACAATGGGACCTGAATATTGGTTTAAAAGATGTACATAATATATCACTGTTTTCACAAAATATTTAGTTTTATTCTGTCACAACATAATAATTAGGTTATCAACTATAACAATGTAACTAATTATAAATAGCCTCAACTCAGTGCAGTTAAGATATTTTTGTAGAATAAGAAATAATTTGTTAGTAATAGTGTCAATGAATTATGTTTCATTCCCAGTTTATTTAATACCATATGTCAGCCTCTTGTTGATTTAATATGTGCAAGTTACCAATTTTGACATAGTACTTTCAATATAGTACTTTCCTTAATAAACACCATTATAAGAATAATGGTTTAAAGACCTAGAAGTGTTTATTATTATAATTATTATTTCTTAGGAAATAAGTGCATAAGATGTTGAATAAAGCAGAAAAACTTATATCAACTATGGAAATTGTTTTACATCATGCAGATATGACACTGAAGCTTTACTTGAACCAATTCTCAGTCTAATCCTATTTTTCTACTTAAGTTTTTGTTTACAGATCGATATTTTATCTGCTTATACATATGCTATAGAAGAATATATTTTAGCAGATTTTGAAATGTATTGGACAAACGTTTATATGTTTTATATCTTAGAAAGGGAAAAGAAAAAAAAAGTTTCTATATTTAGAATGACTGATGTGATGTTTTTTTCTGTCCAATAAACACTTTAAAATTGTTTGGTTTGAATAATTCAAACATAGAGTTATAAGTTTGGAAAGTTCATCTTCCTCTTTAGCCTCTTCTTGAAAATCATTCAGTGAAAGTGAATTACAATTTCCCTGCGCTTACCATTATGCACTGTTGTGGATTAATTTTTTGGCCACATATACTGCCCTCTATAGCAAGCAAGAACAACATTTCTGCATTTTTGTTTCATTAGTTTCTTTGTAGCAGCCTTTCAAGTATTTGGAATCTTCTATTGTGTCCCTTCTTAATATCCTCCTTCAGAGTAAATCTACCTGCTTCCTTCAGTCTTTCTTCATAGTCTTTCAACCTTTTCTCAACTCTGGACCTTGTCTACTTTCTCTATATTTCTCATAAATGCTTGGCCCAAAACTAAGCTCTTGTTGAGGTCTAACCAGCACCAAAATTATGTCATACTATCATCTCCTTTGTCTTGCACACAATACATCACAAATCAAAACTATAGTTGTTTGGTTTTTTTGTGACATCATACAACTGCTAATTTAGGTTGAGTTTATAATTGACTATAGTCCCTACTGCCACCACCATCACTGCCACTAACACCGATACTACTGAAAAGCCAATAATTGCCCATTTTGTATATGTGCAGTTGGCTTTTCCTTCCTTAATATCTTATATTTGTCTCTGTTTCTTGGTGACCCAGTCCTTCAGTTTATCAAGATCCTTTTGAATTGTAATCCTTTCCTCCAAAGTATATGTAGCCTGTGGGTGAAATTTAAATATTAATAGCTTTGCTTTGCTACAACTCAAAAGGAAAAATAACAAATTGTGAAACTAGCAGTTTAGAAGCTTGACATGCCTGAGGCCTAGGTAGGGTCATGTAGATAATTGGCAAGTGACTATGGATCCCCCTTCCCCCTAAAAATCAATCTAATAACTGTTCCATTGCTAACCAGTCCTTGCTGCAAAATGTGTCACATCTATTCCTTTTAGCCTTAATGTCTTTAGCTTCTGTGATTGAATTCTTTTGTCCTCTTATTTCTTTCTCAGACTCATACACTTTGGCAGATCATATGGGTCCTAGTATATCACAGGGATTAAGACTAGATAATATTCCCTTGAACTGTCATTAGAAATCATACAGAGTCTATTGCTGAGTCTGTGATGTTCAGATTCTCACAGAGCTTTAGAAATGAACTCCCACTAAAAGTAATGAACTAATGAAGCATGGCTAAGTGGGAAAGGCAAAGAAAAGAGCCAGAAATGTAAGATTATTGTGGTTCACAGTGCTTTTAAAAGATGTTTCTCTATTATTACATAAATAATATGAATTTCTATGCCTCTACTCCCTACTCATTTTCTTCTGCTTCATGAAATCCAGGTATCGCTGGGTTTCTGCTTTTCATTTTGGGACACAGATAGATCTTGAATGATAGTGGCCTGGTAGAAAATTAGTCAAGAGAGATTTAGATGATGCTGATTGATAAAAGATCTTGTGTGTAAGGGTGAGGACATGCCTGACCCTCTTAATGAGAAAATTTGCCAACTCTGTATAAGCCTGTTGAAAATTGTTTGTTTACTATGTAATATATAACATATTGTAAAACACCAGATCTTTGTGACAAGTGGGTCAATTTTAAAAGGAAAGAAAAATATGCAGAGGAACAAAGCACTTGAGCCCAAATTCCTGGAAAAAATATTGAAGGTTGTTGTAGGAGGAGAAAAGAATATTTGTTTAGGATTTTAAGAACAAGTTTGCCAGCTGCCCATAAATTTAATGATAGCCAGTAAAGAATCAGGTGAAAAATAGGTGTCTGTAAGGTCCATAAAAAACTTGAGGTGTCAGTAAAAACACAAAGCAGCTGGAGCTTCATTGAAGCTCTAATACAGTCATACTACTTGGTGCCCAAGCAGGAACACAACACTCTTCAGGACACATTCTCTCAGGGTTCTGTAGACCTCTCTTATCTAGCCATGTGCTACCAATGCTACTGCTAATTCCTGGTAGTTGTCTGTAATATTGCTGGGTTGTAGGTAGGCTTCTTTGGGAGTTTATTACAGTATGTGGGGATTGGGTCCAGAGGGGCAAAGCTTTCTTTGTGGGGAGCATGATGTAAAGTGCATTGGCGATGCATAGGGAGTGCACATCCACCCCCTGAGATTTGCGGTGCACCCCCTGAGAGAAGTGTGGCTGCTGCTAGTAAAGCGATCAAAATACTGGCTCACATCCATAGATGCTTCGCAAGCAAATCCTGGGACGTCATTCTCTCTTTGTACTTGGCCTTGGTGAGGCTGCAGCTGGAGTACTGCATCTGGTTTTGGGCCCTGCAATTCAAAAAGGATGTGGAGAAGCTTGAGAGAATCCAGAGAAGAGCCACACACATGATCAGAGGTCAGGAAAACAGACCTTATGATGACAGGCTGAGAGCTATGGGACTCTTTAGCCTGGAAAGGCACAGGCTCAGGGGTTATCTGATGGCAACCTATAAGTTTATCAGGGGTGACCACCAGTATCTGGGGGAATGTGTGTTCAGCAGACTCCAAGGGATGACGAGGTCAAACGGTCATAAACCACTACAAGACCCTTTCAGACATAAGGAAGAATTTCTTTAAAGTTCAAGTCCCCAAGGTCTGGAACAGCCTGCCACTGGAGGTGGTTCAAGCACCTACATTGAACACGTTCAAGAGCAAATTGAATGCTTATCTTTCTGGGATCCTATGACCCCAGCTGACTTCCTGCCCTTTGGGTGGGGGCTGGACTCGATGATATTCTGAGGTCCCTTCCAGCCCTAATGTCTATGAACTCTATGAAATCTATGCTGACTACCCTCCTCCCCATCTAACAGTGCTGCAACTGCCTGCAGGAGCTCTGGACTCACTGCTACCACACCGTTGCCGCTGCCATTGCTGCCTGCGGGTAGTTGCCATGGCCCCCCAGTGTCTGGTGGCATCCATCATTTATGGTACAGTGCATTTGGGAGCAAGAGGATGTAGGAATCAGTAGGGGAGCCTAGGGTTGGGAGAAGCATAGTGTAAAACCACTGCTGCAATCAACACATTTTTTTTTTTACTGCAAACTAGTTACTGACAGTCAAACTTTATTTAATTTCAATATGGTTACTGTTAAACCCATATATTTGAATCCACCCTTCTAACTGGGGTCTGGCAGCAAGCCAGCCCATGGAAGAAAAGTTTTATTTACATTATGTAAAACATATATCACTAAAAATGTGTTTCAGTTTAAAAGTTTGGTTGTCAGCAAAAAGTTTGCAGATTATCAGTAAAAATAATTCTTTGGTTGGCAATCTTGCTTAGGGGACACAGCAAGAATTTGACAAGTCTACAAAAGATAGCCATCAAGAACCATGATGCATCAGGAAGATATAAAGGATAAAAATAACCTGATAAAGTGTTCAATAGTTGAAAAATCATCAAAGAACATGTTCCAATTTTGGGGCAGAAAAATCTTTCCATTGCATTGATCACTTCTGAGCTTCTACTTAGATTGTATTGATTGATATGCTAGACATTTAAATGATACTACAGTATTTAAAAGAATTTAATAATAACACTCTGAACGCAGTATTTATATTGAAAAGGGAAACAGGTTTTCAAACAACAGTTATTCTACTAAGTCTTCATTATATAAGAAAACATTATGTGCAAAAAGTATGCATATAACATTTCTTATTTTTTAGTGAGATCCCAAATAGAATGTGGAAGATAATAAGAAATCTTAACGAATAATCTTGCTGCATAAGATTATCTTGAAAAAAAATAATACACAGGTACAAGTATAATATAATATTATATAATTTTATTATGGATATAAAGAGCTTTGGAAACTGCTCAATGAACAGATGCTGTGCTCTAAGGTATGCCAATAAACTAGAAGCATGGAGTACACTTGCAGTATTTGCTGATTTACAATTCTGAGAAATAACAATGCCTTCATTTTTATTTTATTTCTAAAGAATCATAAAATAATCTATTTAATGTTGACAGCTCCTGGCTAGAAAAAGGAAATACAGAAGTCCCCATAGCACCTGCTAATTATCAGTCAGGGATTAGCAGCTGGTATGGCAAACAAAAAGTAGGGTGATGATAAAATCAAATTATCATGCCTTACACATTTCAAAATGAAATTATACCATATTTAATGCCATATCACTGTAAAAATAGTGTTTTTTTTAAAAAAAATATGGGAATAACACTAGACAGTGAGTACTGTATTTTAGATTGTAGGGTATGCAAAGTATGTGAACCAGTGCAACCCATAGAAGCATGGTACCAACACATTTAAAATTTCTACAGAGGTATAAAGTTAAATTTAATCCTGAACTTGAGCAGAAACTTACTCCTAATGGACCCAAGTGAAATTCAGCACCTGGTTATTTGGCTTTGAAAGTAATGTGATGCTATCTACATCACTATCTTGTATGTTGTTAGCTTCAGAACCAGATATGCCTTAATGTGGTTTTCCCAATGGGCTACTAGGATCAGATAAACCTTTGAACTTTTACCATCTGTATTATAAAGTTTAGTAAGATGTCTTTCAACATTTGTATTGACGATGACAATAAATGCAGCGTCGTTGAATAATATGAGCTCTAATTACTAATTCAGAAGAATGAAGACATTTCATAGCAAGGTGAAGAGAGAGATGCATCTGTATAAGTATAAAGATAAAGGACTTTGGCAGAGTATTTTTTTTCCAAACTAAAGTAAATATGACCTTAGAGACAAGTCTTAGTCAATCCTTAGTCAACTAAGCAAATTGGAACTGTGCCAGTAGGATGACTGAGTAGGCTTAGACCATATCTTATAATATTCACCTTAGTTGAAAATGATGTTATTTTAGCTCAGGAAAGGGATATACTTGTTTATCTGCTAAGTCTTCAAAATAATAGAACATAACTTTACAGAATCTGTGAAACTACATAAGACCACTGAGTCTTATACTAAATCTGAGAGACAAATAAAGGTTAATCCCTCCCCTCCACGCTGATACAAATAGTTTATTTTGCAATGTTATATATAGTGTGACAGATCATTAAATGATGTAAAGTGTCATTGTTCTATTTACGCTAATGGATCTGCAAGAATTTATATAAATAGAAGCTGACATGTGTGTCAATATTATGGGGCCATCTTTCCTGACCTCTGCAGTAATTTATGTCTTAGAAAAAAATCACTATTTTTGCCATCTAGTTTTATATGGTTTGGGGCTCTTGAAACATCCGTTTATATCCATTTTTAACAAAATGAATATTTCTGCATGAAAAATATTCTTTTTCACATTTTAAATAAGAATTGTCTTTGTCAAAAAGCCAATATTCCTAAAAGCTGTTTTGGATTTCTTTCAACAATTGATCTTCCTAGACAAATTTTCTGCAACATGTTGTCCATTTGTGACTTGAATAACACTGTATTTTAAACAGTAAAAAAAATCACTTTCTTTCTAAACTAATCAGATTAACAAGTGATTCATTTGGTAACTGTGAGGCTTATAATAGGCTTGTTATATATAAAAAATATATGTAAAAAAGAAGAAAAGTCAGATGGTAATTAAGAGTATGTGGCAGTATGTCTGGAAATATGTGAAAGGTAAAATGCAAGTCTTGTCCTATATCTTGCAGCATCTCTTGTTTATAAAGCTAAAACACAAATAATAAAAGGTTCTGCTTAAAGAAAAAACACATTTAGACATCAAGAATCATAGACACTCTAATTTTCTTTGCAGTATTTGACATCAATGATAATGGCAAACCATCCAGATGTACTCCGTACTGTTACTCAGCATCTTATCCCATTCAGGATAGAGCTATGATTTGTTTAGTCATTATTGTGAATCTTCCAGAGAATTCAGAATTACTGAATATTACCTCTTCAATATTTTCCAGTTTTCATCCTTTAAAAATGTATATTAAAATATATTCATGACAATATTTCATGTGCTATTATTGAGCATTTTTAAGGGAATGGTGGAGTATTTATTTGCTTAAACCTTAAGGGGCCAGGCCTTCTCTTAACTTGTATTTAACATTGATTGGATAAGCTACAGATTGGATAAGTGGCAGTCTCTGCTTTTTTTAGATGAGTGGCCAGTGGCAGAACCCACAGCCTCTTTTCTTCTAAGAAAGGCTCCAACTGATAGAGCCTCCTTTCTGCTATCTCATGGTACCACATATCTCTCCTTCCTATCAGAGATTGAAATGCTATCAGAAGTTTCCATACCAGGCAGGAAAGAAATGGTAGGAAAGGGCTGCTGGTTTACATGGATGAAAAACAAAATCAAATGGGCCTCTAATAATAAGTAGAAGATGGAAAATATGACTGATCAATAAAGAAAGGCATATTTCTAAGGACAAGGAATGCAGGGATAAAGTGGTATAGTCAAATACTGAGCTCAAACTTTGGAATAATTAAAACAAATATCAACATCTTGTTTAATCATAAAGAAAAACTCAATGGAAAGGAGGGGTAACTATATACTGAAAATGCGGTGGAAATCAAGAGCAATGTAAACATGTCTCAAGAAGTGAGCAAATACTTTGATTCAGTCTTCCACATAAGGATAAAGGTATAACTGAGACATAATACAAACCCATAAAGACATGATATAAAAGTAACCTTACTTGAAGTTTAAGCAAAATTTAGACTGTTGCTGCCATGAAACAGGGAAAGGGGGAGGATAATATCTATCATAGAACAATAAAGAAATTGGTATAGTAAATAGCAAGTCTGCTAGCACAGATCATCACTGAATTGGTTAAGTTGGGAATAATATCCTAAGCAACCATTTTTTTTGGAAATCTTCAGTGCTTTTTTGGCTTCACACACCCAGGGGGTTCTATCCCAGAGTACTCAGTCTGTGCATGTGGATGACTGTTCAGGACTGCAGGACTGTAGAAAGTAGATATATGAACTTGTGGCCATAGCTAGTATGTGTGTCCCTTGTGGACCTACAGCAGATTTTAATGCCTGAAAATGGAGATAACCCAAGATTACTTAGATTCAGGAATAGCAAAAGGAGGACTGTTAATCTTTCTTTTCCTATATAGCTCAGTAGCTAAGGTATTCTTCTAGAAGTCCAGAGATCCTTGGTTCTAGGCCCACTTCACCTAGAAATTGTACGAGCCAAGTCCTTTCTCAATTCTTAGCATAACCATCTAACCACTGTAGGCCATCAATTTTTCAGCTACTTTTCCAACATAAATTTAGAAGCTAGACCATTAGTAAAGTCATTGGAAAAATGGATGAAATGCAATGCACATGGAACAAGAGTCCAGGTCAGCAACCAGCTCACTGAAGCATAAACCATTGACTTAGTCTCTTCCTTCTGGCTCTACACATACATACCTTCCCTTTAGAGCTTTCCAGGGAAACTGCTTCAAAAGGACCATTAAAAGGGCATTGAGTAATGCCTGATCTGTTGAATAATGGTTTGAGTACTATTCTGGGAAATGAGAAGCTGAGGTTTAAGCTCTGTCACAGTGATGGCAGCCTAAAACCCTGGTCCTCTGTTGTATTCAGCTGATTGGGAGGGAGAGAGACTGGAGTTCCCTTTCATTTTATTGCCCAGTCTGGTTGCATTTGTAGCTCTCCACATGTGCAACACATAGGGGTGTATAAGCGCCAAAACAATGTATGTCACTTAAATTATTAGGAAATCATACATGGCAATCAGTGTGTATAAGCAAATTATCTTTATTTGTTTTCAGCCAGGTGATCAGGCTGACTGACAGAATGGATATGTGCAAGGATATAGGGATCCAAAATTATATAGATTCTATAAATACATTTATACACTCAGACAAGGTTCTTTGGGTGAATCTGATA
The DNA here is from genome assembly GCF_001723895.1 of Crocodylus porosus. Taxonomy (NCBI): domain Eukaryota; kingdom Metazoa; phylum Chordata; order Crocodylia; family Crocodylidae; genus Crocodylus; species Crocodylus porosus. Next base: position 117,380,485 of record NW_017728906.1, on the reverse strand, counting down.
TCTTTATTAAACCAAGTTAAATAGTTGGAAAACAATTATTAAGCTGTGATATGCAGCCAAGCCCTCAGATACCACTGAATTTGCACTGAAGAGAACACCCGGGATTACCGCCTCGCCAATCTTAAAAAGGCTTTCACCCAACAAGGACACTCCTCCAGAGAGACAGATCACACGTTTGAAAGAGCCACCCAATTACCACGTGAAGAACTGCTGCAGTACAGAAGAAAACCCCCCACAGATCGTTCACCGCTTGTTATGACATATCACCCCTCCCTCGAACCCATACGCAAAATCCTCAAACAATTCCAACCCATACTAGAAAGAGACCCTATGCTTAAAAAGATCTTTCCAGAGTCACGCATCCTTAGCTTTCAAACAAGCACCAAACCTCGCTAACCTCATCACCAGAAGCAAACTTCCTCAAGCCCAGAACATACCAGATGGATCCAGACCATGCCAGGACAAGAAATGCAAAACCTGCCAACACATCTCCACCACCCCCACAATCACTACACCCCACAACAGAGCCATCAGCATTCCTGGATCTTACAGCTGCACAGTGAGAAATGCAATATATCTCATCCAATGCACAAAATGCCATGATGGAAAATATGTAGGAGAGACCAAACAACAACTGTGCACCAAAATGAATGCATACTGGAAATCTATCAAAGCCAGGAATACCCAATTACCTGTGGGGACACATTTCTCACAAGAAAACCACTCTCTCCAATCTCTCAGTCCTGATCCTCAAAGTTTCAAAGGAAACTTACAAAATGCTTCCCAGAGACGAGCCTATGAACTCCACTTCATCAACCTCCTGGATACTAAAAATCATGGACTAAATATAGATATTGGATTTATGACACATTATAACCTGACTGACATCAGACTCCCTAGGTATCTCTCCACTATTCATTCCCCTTCTCTCCCCCCACCCCAGCCTGTCTCTTACCCATTGACTCCTCAATCTACATTTTCACTGACTACCTGTCTTGTATGCATGCCAGACCAGCCTCTGGCTTCTTTACTTTTCATTCCATCCAGGAAGAGCACACACCAACTGCAGAATCTTCCTTAGCCTGATGAAGGGTTTTTGAAACCGAAAGCTTGCCTAATAATTGTTTTCCAATTATTTAAGTTGGTCTAATAAAAGATATCAGATTCACCCAACGAACCTTGTCTGCCTATGTCCTTAAAACAACACGGCTACAACCTACACCTCTTTATACAGTGTCCAATCACCTGTTAAATTTTTGTAACATGGATACATTCCCCGATTATGCATTTAGTAAGCAATCACAAGTCTTTACTAAGCTTATTCTCCTATTTAGGTTTTATCTGGTCCTTTAATATTAGTATGCCATAATGTTAACTTCTCTATTATAGTTCCATTTCCATGTCTGATCTTCCCATTTTCCAAAGACTGTGTATGTTTATATCTATCTATCTATCTATCTATCTATCTATCTATATATCTATCGCTATACACACGCGCACACACACACACACACACACATATATACACACACACAAAACATGAAGTGCATGTCTGTATGTATGCTCACATATAACTCAAGACTGGTTAGTCCTATCTACTCTAAACCTTCCAAAATTACTGAATACCACACAAGGACTATTATAGGCAGGTTGTTTTTCACTTGATCCTTTTTGGGGCTTCCAGTGACTGGGATTACTTCAGTTCTCAGATAACAATATGGTACAACTCCATTTTGAATGCAGTGAATTCAGTTCAACTATTACTATTAAAAAACAAAATGTCTGTCTGTCTGTATGTATGTATGTTTGAATGCTTGCTTATAACTTGAGAATGGCTGGTCCTATTTACTGTAAACCTTCCAAAATCACTAAATACCACCCAAAGAAAATTATAGGTGGGTTATTTTTCACTTCAAATTTTTGGGGTTTCCAGTAAATATTTAAGAGAACAACACTTCTCACATGCACAGTTATATGCGTCTTGCTCCAGAGTTGGTAGTGTAAGAGGGTTGTATATACTGGCACCAACAAGAAACACCATGAACATTGTTTAAGAAGAAGTTCCACAATAAAGATTATTAAGTTGGATTTCACTTAAAATGTTGCTCGACATTAAATTTTAAATATTAAATATGTTGTGCTATACTCTTTAAAAAAAACCAATTACCCTGTTTCTGCCCTACAACTCTCAATCAGTCTGCATATGCATTTTCAGATACATATTCTGGATTGATCTGAGTGATGATAGAGTTATTGGGTGAAGCTCTGGAAGTCTTAGCAGCTAATGGGGATCAGAGTGGAGGAGGAAGGGCTTCCACACAGATTGGGAAGTCTGAAGGGAGGGGATGATGCGTAAGTGCAGATACCTGTTCATGGTATCTATGACTTGTTTCTAATATCTGTCAGGAAGGGGTCCCAGGCCAGCAGCTGGCCTCGAAAATGTAGGAGCACATCTAGTAGAAAAACAGCTATTGTTCTTCCCCTGTGGAAGGAACACTGCCTTCCTACTCTCCAAAGACAAGCCCCAACAAGCTTCTTGAACTGCTCTTGGATATGCCTCCAGAGGCACTCAGAGCTGCCTATTGAAATAATTAGATTTCATAGATTTCATAGACATCAGGGCTGGAAGGGATCTCGGAAGATCATTGAGTCCAACCCCCTGCCTGAAGGGCAGGAAGTCAGCTTGGGTCAAAGGATCCCACCAAGATAAGCATCCAAATTTATTGTGAAGGTGTTCAGTGTAGATGCTTGAACCACTTCTGGTGGCAGTCTATTTCAGACTTTAGGGGCTTGGACAGTTAAGAAATTCTTCCTCATGTCCAGCCTGCAATGGTATTGCAGGAGTTTATAACCGTTCAACCTTGTCATCCCTTGGGGCGCTCTGGTGAACAATCGTTCCCTCATATCCTGATGAACACCCCTGATCAACTTATAAGTGGCCATCAGATCACCCCTGAGCCTGCACTTTTCCAGGCAAAAGAGCCCCATGGATTTCAACCTGTTGTCATAAGGTCTGTTTTCCTGACCTCTGATCATGCACATGGCTCTTCTCTGGACTCTCTCAAGCTTCTCCACATCCTTTTCGAATTGAGGAACCCAAAACTGGATGCAGTACTCCAGTTGCGGCCTCACCAAGGCTGAGGACAAGGGGAGAATGACCTCCCAAGATTTGCTTGAAAAGCATCTATGGATGCAAGCCAGTATTTTGGTCACTTTACTAGCCACAGCATCGCATTGCAGGCTCATGTTCATTTTGTGGTCAATGATCACCCCCCAAGTCCCTTTCATCTGTAGTGCTAACCAGAGTAGCACTGCTGAGCTGATAAGGATGCTACAAGTTTTTCCTCTCAAGGTGGAGAACCTTGCATTTTTCAGTGTTAAACACCATCAGGTTCTCATCCACTGATTTCTTGAGCCTGTCAAGGTCAGCGTCTTGTCCTCAGGATTGCCCTCCTGTCTTCCGGTGTGGATACTTTGCCCCAAAGTTTGGTGTCATCGGCAAAATTGGCCAGTCCACTTTTGACTCCAATTTCCACATCCTTAAAGAGGATGTTGAACAATATAGGTTTAAGGATAGAGTCTTGGGGGACCTCACTGGTCACAGGGCACCATGACGATTGACTTCCGTCAACCACCACCTTCTGAGTCCAACCATGCAGCTGTGGCCACAGTTGCCCAGTTTTGCCAAGAGGTGATCATGAGATACCAGATCAAAGGCTTTTTTGAGGTCAAGATATATAATATATCCTGTTCCTTGTCCAGGTGACTGGTCGCCTGGTCATAAAACGAAATAAGATTGGTCAAGCAAGACCTATGCACAACAAACCCATGCTGGCTATCCCTCAGGATGTTGCTGTTGGCCAGTCTGTTACGAATGGCCTCTTTAATAATCTTTTCTAAGACCTTCCCCAGGATAGAGATCAGGCTAATGGGTATGTAGTTAGCCAGATCCACTGTCCTCCCTTGAAGATAGGCACCACATTGGCCTTCCTCCAATCTTCAGACACTTCACCAGAGCACCAGGAGTTCTCAAAGATCCGTGCAAGGGGCTGGGCTATGATGCTAGCCAGATCCTTGTGTACCCTGGTGTGTAGATTGTCAGACCCAGCTAACTTGAAGGTGTCCAGACTCTCAAAGTGTTCCTTCACAAGGTCAGCATTTATGGAGGGTAGTGAACCTCCCTCACCCAGGCCTCTCTGTCCCATAGTGGGCAGGGGCATCCCGTGAAACTGATGAAAGACCAACACAAAGTACCCATTTAACAGGTTGGCTTTTTTCTGGGGGTCAGCTGTCAATTGTCCCATCTGGTTTAGCAGGGGTCTTCCCCTGCTAAAGGACTTTCTCCAGCTCCCCACATATGTCCTTCATACTTGTAGCTAGCTGAAGTCACAGCCATGTCTTTTCTGGTTTGCTCTCTGCAAGTTTGGCCCAGTGCAGAATATCCCTCTTAGAAGCAGAATGAGCCCCTAAGCCTGGTTGTGTAAGCCAGAACTTCATGGGAACTATGTATGTGTTTCCTTGTCACTGTAGTCTAATTTTGCATCTTATATTAAAGAGCCCAGATACTCTGAGGGATCAGGAGTCACAAAGTACACCCTCTCCAAACAGTGTTTCCCCTCATCAGGATGGGGCAACATTTGTTGTGCCCTTAAAAATACAATGCAGGACCAAATCTTTTCTGAGCTGTTGAATGCCTTGGACCTGACACAGGTTGGGGACCACATTCAGACCTAAGGCCAAAACTGGAATCCTAAAGACATCTGTTCATCTGCCAATTAACTTTGGATTTGCATAAACTCCTTAGGCATTTTTTCATCAAAAAGTTCCTTAGGTATGTAGAATTCTATTTTGGCACATACCCAGAACTTCCTCCATCTAAGAAGATTGACATATAGTTTATAATTCTTGCATTGGGATATAGAAATTAGGCATTCCTCCACCTTCAGAACATAACTTATAAAAATTGACAGCCCTGGACCTTTTAAGCACATGACCAGGTGGCCCCTTTAGTATAATATTCCAGTGATTAAAGTACTTGTTCAGGCACTGAGAAAGCTGGTTCCTGCTCATCTTTATCTGGTTCCACCACACACCCACCAGACAAGAGGACCTTTGCAGTGGGAAGACTTTGGTTCACTTACAAACACAAGCCTAAACCATACAATATCCATATGAAACAATAACAATCAATACAAAAATGATAATACAATATACAACAATATAAATTAATACAAACCTAATAATTATACAATATAAAACTGGATATCCAAAACCAAAAACTTTCTACCAAAATATAAATGTTTAAAGCATATCCTAAGTTTGAGCTCACTTATACTTATCTATAGGGACTAGAGAGGGAGAGAAAAAGTCAGAATTGGTTGGGAAAGGGGAGGGAATGCAATAACAAAAAAGAAAGAAACTGGAGGTTTTGCTACACAGTTCTCATCTTCTCTGTCTGCTCTAATGAAGCTTGATTTTTTTTTTCCTTAAGTGGAATAATTTTAACAGGATAGGTGGAGAGATCTTTCTCCCATAAGGTTAAACAATAACAGGGTAATCTCATAGGGTGCATCCAGACAAGTGAGAACATGCCTCTTGTCCCATCTCAAACCCCTTTGAGGTGGGGAAACAGGCACATGCAGGAACAAAAAAAATGTTCCCCACGTTACAAGTTTGCAGTATGGGGAGAAAATTTGACCCCTGGATAATATAGCAGAGTAGGGCACAGTCCTGCAACATGCCCTGAGGCAACTGGAGGCTAGGTCCTCCACAGAGACAGAGAATCTCTGGCTGCCAGAGAATCTCTGTGGCTGGTCCCTTGCCCTGGTGCTGAAACACATGGCTGCACAGGCCATATGTTCAGCACCAGGGCTCCAGGGCTGGTGAGTAAGCGGTTCGGGGACCATTAGGAGGGGAGAGAGCCCCCCAGCCCCGCCCACTGGTGGTCATCCCTGATAAGTGGCCATCAGATAACCCCTGAGCCTGAGCTTTTCCAGGGTAAAGAGCCCCATGGCTCTCAGCCTGTCATCGTAAGGTCTGTCTTCCTGACCTCTGATCATGTGCGTGGCTCTTCTCTGGACTCTCTCAAGCTTCTCCACATCCTTTTTGAATTGTGGAGCCCAAAACTGGATGCAGTACTCCAGCTGCAGCCTTGCCAAGATTGAGTACAAGGGGAGAATGATGTCCCTGGATTTGCTTGAGAAGCATCTATGGATGCAAGCCAGTGTTTGGTCGCTTTACTAGCTGCAGCATCACACTGCAGGTGCATGTTCATCTTGTGGTCAATAATGACCCCCAAGTCTCTTTCTTCCGTAGTGCTAGCCAGCGTAGCACTGCCGAGCCTATAAGGATGCTACAGGTTTTTCCTCTGTGGAGAACCTTGCATTTTTCAGCATTAAACACCATCAGCTTCTCATCCATCCATTTGCTGAGCCTGTCCAGGTCACCTTCGATGGCTCTCCTTTCTTCTGGTGTGGAAGCTTTACCCCAAAGTTTGGTGTCACTGGCAAACTTGGCCAGTCCACTCCTGACTCCAATGTCCACATAATTAATGGAGATGTTGAACAATATGGGTCCAAGAACAGAGCCTTGGGGGGACCCCACTGGTCACAGGGCACCATGATGATTGACTTGCATCATTAACCCCCCTCTGGGTCCGACCATGGAGCCAGTTCTCCAGCCAGCAGATTGTGGTGGACCCAAGGCCACAATTGGCTGTCAGTTTTCAGCTGTCCCATCTGGTTCAGGAAGGGTCCAATGTTGCCCTTGCTTTTCCTCCAGCTCCCCACATACCTGAAAAAGGACTTTTTATTTTCATTTATGCTTGAAGCTAGTTGGAGTTTAGTTGCAGCCTTAGCTTTCCTGGTTTGCTCCCTGCAGGACCAGACCAGTGCAGAATAATCCTCATTGGAGGTGAATCCCATCCTCTATCCTTTGTAGGCCTTTCTTTCTAGCCTCAGGAAGTCTGCTAGATCCCTAGTCCAGGGTCACTGCTGTGCCCTCTTGCTGCTGTTCCTCTGAAATGGAATAGAATTAGCTTGTGCATTGAGGATCACTCCCTTGAGGAGCAACCACTCTTCCTGAACTCCCCTCCCCTTGTGGTCACGGTCCCTTAGGTCCTCACTGACAAGCCTTCTGAGCTTGTCAAAGTTGGCTTTCCTGAAGTCAAGGACTTTCATGTTGCTGACTGACTTGCCAGCTTTACAGTGGATGCTGAAGTTGATTAGCTCATGATCGCGGTTACCCAGCTTCCCATTGATCACTAGGTCGCTGATTAGGTCATCCCCAGTAGCCAGTACCAGGTCGAGCAGCGCTTTACCTCTCATTGGCCCATAGACTTCTTGAGTCAGGTAGAGATCATCCACGCATGATAGGAATCTTTGCAATGGCTCAGATTTATCTGAATGATCTTCCCACAAGATGTCCGGTTAATTGAAGTCACCCATGACCACCATGGTCCTGGATTATGCAGCCTCAGCCAATTCCTGGGTGAACTCCTTGTCAAGCTCTTGACTTGGAGTGGGAGGTCTGTAGTAGAGTCCCACCATTGTGTCCCCTGTGACATGTTCCCCATAGTTTTAACCCAGAGGGTCTTCAGTCATCCACTCTGGTCACCAACATCAGCTTGCAGGGACGCGTAGTTTTCCTTAACATAGAGAGCTACACCCCTGCCCCTTTTACCTACTTGATCCCTCCTGTACAAAGTATAGCTATCTATACCCATGGTCCAGTCATGGGTGGAGTCCCACCAGGTCTCCGTTATACCTATTATGTCATAATTATTTGCATTAAGCAGGAGGATGAGTTCCTTCTGCTTATTCCCCAAGCTCCTGGCATTTGTGTACAGGCAGGCAAGTGTCCCTTTGGGGGCTCTTGCCTTGCCCACAGATTGTACCAGGGCTGGGGCAAGGTTGGGCTCCCTTAAGTGCCTTGGCCTGCTGGCTTTGTAATGGTTGATCAGTGGGCCAGCAGGGGCAGTAGTCCCCCTGTCCCCCAGCGGGCTTAGTTTAAAGCCTGGCCGAGCAGGTCAGCCAGTCTAGCTAAGAAGAGCCTCCTCCCCAGGGGAGAGAGGTGGAGGCCATCTCTTCCCAGCAGCTCACTGCCTCTCTCACTAAAGAGCGGGCTGTGGTCATGGAAGCTAAGCCGCTGTTGGGGATGGGGCCAGGTGGGGCAACAATCAGGAGGCTGAAGTGGGGCATGTGGACCTTGAAGAGGGGGTGGTATCCCCTTTGGGGTCCATTTGGCCCCTGTTGGAGGGCTGTACCCATTGTGTGGAAGCTGAACCCCCCTGTTGGGGGGCTGTGACCCCTGTGTAGGGGCCATTTCCCCTTTGGGAGGGCAGCAAAACATATATTCATGAATTCATGAAACATGTACTTAGAGTTCACTTGATTATGATAAGAGACTTGCTTTAACACTGTAAGATATATCAATAAAACATTAGCTAACTGATCTCTCTCTCACTCTCTCTCTCTCTTTATAGTCGTCTTTTGTTTTACTTGTGGAGGAACATGGATTTGTGGGTATTTTACAGAGTTATTTGGGGATTTTTTTATCAGAGATTTTTCAGTTTTTCAATAGGAAACACCAGAATTCCTGCTATGGAGGCCAGTGGCAGGACCCTGCCTGCTCAGAGCTGGCACCTTGGACCCAGCTGGCCAGCAGGCCCATATGGGGCCAGGAGGACATGCTTTGACAGTTCAAAGCTGGCTACCACACCTGGAACATCTTCTGCGAGATAGCTGCCCAGATGGCTGGGCAGGTTGCACACGTGGCAGTTATGCCACACAGAGGCCAACCCTGCAACCGCAGTCCACTAGCAGCTGGCCCAGAGGGGCAGATACCTCTACTGGCTGTGCAGTCCCCATCCAGATCTGGCAGGTGGTCAGCGGATCACAGCCAGGCAGCAGCCCCCACTACCAGACTGCTGCAGTGAGTAAAGGGTGCAGGGAACTCTCAGGGCTGCTTCAGCAGTCCAGCTGGCAAAAGGGGTAGTGTCCCCAAGGTACCAATTGGCTGGGCCCCAGAAGCTCCTGAGAGTGAATAGCCCTTAGCTACTTGCCAGGGCATCTTTTTGTACTGATGGGGCCAGGACAGGGCAGCTTTTTATACTGCTGGGGATAGCACAGGTGCTGGCCCCAGGCTCTAGCTTCCCTTGGTTGCAGATACAGGAGGAGCCAGGCAGGGTTATTTTGCCCAAAGTGGCACAATTTGCTCCACACCAATGTGTATGTCTGAGCATATACGCTGAAGCAAAAAGCCCCTACTCACATTTGCACTGCTTCTGTTTGAGCTGCTGCAAGCGCACATGCTTGCATGTGTGGACACACCCATAGGAGGCATCATTTGAATACCCCCATTCTAAAGAAGGAACTGAATCCAGATTTCCCATGTCCAAAGGAGACTGTTTTATAAAAGTTTTAAATCAGCATCTCTTCATCTTGTAATAAAAGAGTGGAGTGAGTGCTGATTAGTGCTGTGAAAGAAAGATAGTATACACCTACCTTTAGGACAAGATTCTTTGTATCTGAAATATTCTCTACAACTCTACATCAGGATAAGTCACAGAGAGGAGTAGAATTTACAGTATCTAGTTGGTCAACAGGTGTCTCTCTGTGAATTACACTAGCTGTTTTAAATCACATTCTGAAGTTTCTTACTCTCTTGACCCAGAAGGGGTTACTGAATTCCATTTCAGGGCCAGGGGACTAAAAGTTAGTTGCGGAAGCAGCTAAGTTTTATGTGCTTATGTCCTTTATTAATAACCCCAGGGTTTCTGAAGTCACAGTAGATCTCAGACTGCTTCCAGTGTAATGATACAGATGTCGGAAAATTTGTGTAGATGAGAAAAGGAATTAAAAGTTGCTGTGACTGAAAAAGGAAGAAGCTTCTTTTGGGACTGTTTCCATTCACACCTCTGTACATGAAATAAACCAACTAAGAAATCCCCACCACACACACACCAAAAGTGTCTTTTTCTGCAAGATTCGGGGCTCACAAGCCCTTCCTCATTTTTTTTTCTTTTTCTTTTTTTTTTTGCAGTTCCTTATATGGTCTAATAAAAGATATCATCCCTGAACCAAAAGTTTTAGATTTTTGCATTTCTTTTTGTCTCAGACCCATATGGCTACCAAGTACATCCCTGTGTGCATGTATACACTTTCTGACCATATTATAGCTAAGTTATATAGAAGTATATATTTAAAATACTATTTATATTATGACTATTATATATTTATCCTAATGTGTATGCATACCCGTCCTCAACCAAAACCTGCTGTAGGTAATGGGATTCCATCAATTGACTTCATGATAGTTTGGATCAGTTTCTCAATCGTGTATGTGCTATTATTCCACATGTATGTGCTATTATACCATGAATGGTATTTAAATATATCTGGTAATCACTTCCAGAAACTTAGTAATGTTGTTGAATTAGTAATGTTGAATGAGATCTGACCAGTAGAGTGGTGGAGGGGTTTTCTTACTATTTACTTCAAAGAGAGTCAGTGAGACATCACCTAGTGGGCCATCTTCAATAATAGATGTAAAGGGAGAATTTGTCCCACTTGTAACAAATTCTTAAAGATTAGCAATAAACTTTGCTAACCTCTCTTTTGATCTCCCATTAATCATGCTTCTTTTCTTCTGTTAACTGATTGTCTGCTGCTGTTGAGAAACTGTCTTCTCTAATTTCATAGCCCTCTATTATTTTTAATCATCCCAGTGCCTGCTTCTTCCTTCAGACCTGATGAAGAATGTATTGGGGCTTCTATACACATGCAGGGAGCCTGCTCTGATGAGGTGTATTTCCAGTGTCTCAGAGCAAACTCAGTTAATCAAGTCTGCTGGATCATGGAAATTAATGCATTCCAACAGACTCCAGCATCATGTGTATCAGTGTCCACATGCTGTAAAATGGTGGTGGGGCACTTTAAAACTCATTCAAGCTTTAGTTCAAAATCCCCTACTGCCATTTTTCAGCATAGGGACACTGACATACGTGAAACTCCAGGCGCTTTTAATTAGTGTATTTTTTGGAGCTGCACTAATTAAAGCACCCCCTTTCCCCAGGCCTCCTTGAGCATGTACATAAATGCCCTTGCATTTGAAAGCTTGTCTAATATGCAGTTGGTCCAATAAAAGACATCACCTATAACAATCCATGCTTTTTTCATCATTCCTGGATAATAATCATTACATCACTCCAAAATTAAAATCAACTTCCACTAATTTTATTTGAAAACTTGGCTCATCATATGAGGGTAATGCATGTTAAGTGCATGTTTCAAAAAGAAATTTAAAATATACATTTATAGCCAAAGCTTGCCCTGTGGACTATGCAGTATAACTTAAAATTGTATCTTTATTCAAATAAATGAAGAGTTGAGAATATTTTTTTTTCTTAATCTAGGAGTTGCCAGTGTAATGAAATTCTGATATAGATTAAAAGCTGCAATTGTCTAGGCCTTTCTGATTTCCAAATTTATGATGTAAAGATGTAAGAATTAGCCAAAAATTGATTAAATGAACAGGTCACAGGACACTGAATATTGCCCTTGGTGTCTTTCATTGAAGACACATTTTAAATGGACTCATATGTGCATATCTAAAAGAAGAATTTGGCCCATTAAATATTTATATTTAAATAACATTACTTGTTTGTTACCTTTCTGGTTTACGAGTTATTTTCAGACATACCAATCACAAGCCCTGTAACAGATTTTTTGCTCGAACTGGCTGTTATAAGCAGGGATCCTGATTTTCTCTGATTTAATAAAAAAACCTCCAATTTTTTGGTTAAAAGAAAGTAACCCCAAATCCATATTTTTCAATGATTTAAATGAAACACCACTAATAGATAGATATTTATTAGTAGTGTTTCATTTAAATCATCGAAAATGTGGATTTGGGGTTACTTTCTTTTAACCAAAAATTGGGGATGTTTTTAAATCAGAGAACACCAGGATCCCTGGTTATAGGTTTCTAAACTATAACTTTTTAGAAGTAGCTAGTTCTAAATATGTCTTTATCTACCAATTTATGCTTTGGCACCCCCTTGACTATTGACTGTATTTAATATATTCTTAGAAAATGGAATTTTAGAAAATGTGCACTGTGTAAATCTAATTAACCTTTTTTGTATTGTTGTGATGTCAAAATACACCTGAAGCTAATATACAGTATATATGTCAGCACAATTCTTTCCATGTAAATAGAAATTAATGCTTTGGGGAAAATGGGGTTAGAGATATAGGACTTTGTTTTCAAGTTCAAAGTTCATAAAAGGAAAGCATACCCAGCTATCTATTATTATTTATTGTGTTTGCACAACACAAACTTTAAGCTGGGAAATTCAAAGTTAAGGCTGATTTTACTGCCTGTGATTCAGATCACTTGCTCTAGAATAAATTAGGAGTAACACCAATGAAATCACCAGACTTATTAATATAAATCTCGTACAAGTGAGAGAAGAAATTATAACATCGTGAGGTGATTCCTTCAGTTGCTACCTATGTAGCCCCCTGCCTTTTCTAGAAAACCTGTATTAAAAGAGAAGTGTCAACCTGACAAAAGACAGTATATTTTTCCTTCTCAAAATGATATTTTCCACTTGGCTGACCTAAGGATGGCACCTGCCAGTTTAAATCTGAATGCTAACTGTAAGAGACTCAGGGAATATCTACATATGTGCTTTAATGTGCAGTAGCCTATTTTACTGCACATTAAAGCATCACATGAAAAAACCTTCAATTCATAGATTCATAGACTGTAAGGGGCTGCAAGGGACCTCACAAGATCATTGGGTCCACACTCCAGAATTCCAGTTCTATATGGAAGATAAAGATTATCAGGTCCAGCCCCCTGCACTAGGCAAAAAAGACAACTGGAATCAGGTGACCCTAGCGAGGTGACTGTCCAGTCTCCTCTTGAAGATTTCCAGGGTTGGTAATTGCACCACCCCGGAGGGAGTTTATTCCACAGTCTGGACACTCTAACTGTGAAGAAGTTTTTCCTAGTGCTAAGCCTGAAATGATCTTCCAGGAGTTATTCTAATGTGCAGTAAAATCAGCTACTACACAATTAGCGTCACTTAAAAACCATGTGCATTTGTTAATACACATCATAGCAGCCTAATGAACACACTGGCAGTACTAAATTTAATGTGCATTAAAAAAACACCTTAATGCACAGGTAGATGTACCCACAGTGACTGGAAAAGTCTGATTGTGCTAGTCCCAGAACAGGACAATACTACATGGTTCTTTATTCACTTTCAAAAGGTCAATGCAGTCTTGAAATCTGATGAATATCCCATGCTGTCAGCTAATAAGTTACTGGACCAGATAAGAGATGCAGGATACATTATGACCCTCTCTCTTATGAAAAGGCATTGGCACAGCCTGTGAACACCAGAATTTAACTATGAAAGGCCTGTTAACAACAGGTATCCTTTGCTATTATCTTTGGACTATACTAACTCTGGACAATGACCTTTGGGTTGCATGGAGTCTGACCACTTTCAGAGGCTGATGGATCAGTTCCTGGAGCCCCAACAGTGAAATGCAGCATCATATCTGGATGATGTAGTCATCTACAGTCAGACTTTGGCAGAGTACCTAGACCATGTGGCTGCAGTGTTGTGGTCACTCTGGGAAGCGGATCTAAACACAAGCTTAGCCAAGTTCTACATGGGTAGGGTGACCATAATAATGTGTAGGAAATCTGGGATTGTCAGGCGTGTCAAGTGGTGGGGTTGGGCAGGACAGCCTGGTTCATGTAAGTGTGTACACACACGCACATATGCGCACACACACACACACACACACACACACACTGCAGTATCCAAGAGTGGGGCCAGGCATGACAAACACTCACAAATAAACACACACATTCACACAAACAAACAGCCCTTACCTCACAGCTCCCTGGAGCGGGGCTGGGTAAAACACATACACACACCCTGCAGATCCCAGGAACAGGGCAGGGCAATGATCCTGCAGTTTCTCCCCCAACCCCCACCCTCTCTACTGGCCCAGCAGAGTCTACACTGGGAGAAGCCCATTGGCTCCCTGGAGAAAACTGAAGCAGAAGTTCTGGACTGGCATGAACCCACCCACATGTGCCTGAGTCAGGAGCTGGGCAAATGAAGGAGGGTACCCACCAATTGGAACTTTTCTTTTCCAATAGCCTGGATGCTGAGAAAGCTTCCAAAACCTGGGACTGTCCCAGTTAATCTGGGACATATGGTCACTTTACACATGGGTAAGACTGAAAACAAATACCTAAGGTACAACCTGGGAAATGGTCAGGTCTGTCACTGATTAGTAAGGTCCAGACCCTGCAGAAGTTCCCAAAGCCAAACACCAGAATCCAGGTATACTATTTTTTAGGATTGGCTCAGTACTACCAAGGTTTTATACTGGCATTCTCGTCAACTGCAGGCCCTCTTACAGACCTTTTGAAGGTTGACCATCCTCAGAAGGAATTGTGACCAGAGAATGCACCCCAGCACTGCAGAAGGTATAGTGGACCAGAGACTACACCTAAGCATTCCAAACATTGAAAGCCTGCCTATGTATAACTCAGCACAGAAAGCAGCTGAGACTTGGTAGTGGCTGGGCAGACAGGTTACCCTTCCTAGCCTGCTCACCTGGGACAGTGCCAGAAGCCCCAGGTGAGCCAGGAGCTGCAGGATATGGGGTTTAAGTGGATATCTGGGGTGCTGAAGGTGGTGGGTTCAATCTAGAGGGTAGAGGGGCAGCAGGCAGATCTGAGTGGGTGGGGGATGGTGACAGGGTATGGTGGGCCCAATTCAGTGTGATGGGAGGCTGGGAGGGAGGAGTGGTTCAATTTGAGGGGGCTGGGAGAGGGGCAATGGGTCTGATCTGGGCCAGTGGTGGTGAGGGCAGAGGTGGGTGGATGTTATGCTAACATGCAGCTTAGAGTGGCCACGCATTAGTGAACTTAGATCACAGATAAATCTAGGCCAGAGTGGCATAACTTTAAGAAGCCTAAAGGGTGCTTAAAACAAGTTTCACATGTTGATGTGTGGACAATTCCAGAGTTAAGAGCCCCTCAAGCCTCCTAAAACTAACATGTAAAAAGCCCTATAAACTCGCCTAAATTTTATATATAGATAATACATTTCTACTCAGCTTCTGAACACAACATAGAAACAATGCTTAAATAACATCACTGTTAAAAAATACATTAACCTTTTTACTGTACTACAACATATTAAAGTATAAAATGTAAATTCAAGTTACGCAAATTGAGAGTCCAAATGGTGACAGATGATTGTTATAGTGATTTTATTGAAGAATCAAGTAAAGCAAAAGTTACATTAAGGTGATTCAAAGTGCATGAGGATAGTAGTGGAAGGACCAAGCAGTAATTTAATAAAGCATCAATCAAATGAGTTGAAATATTAAGGTTTTGTCTGTGTGTGAGTTAAATTCTGAATAGGAAAAGTATGACAATGTTAGCAGGGGTAGAGGTTAGGCAGTTATCAAAAATGCAGAGTTAGCCAGTTATCAACAGGCAACTTTGACATTTACAGTAAGTGAAAACAATTTTTCAAGCAAGAAGTAACATCTGCTATAAAATGGCTTTTGAAGTATGTATGACAGATTAATATGGAACATGTGTAAGGTTCATGTATATTAAGTACAAGCTGGTTTTGGTTTTAGTACTTGAGTTGTAGGAGCTAAATGACAACTGAAATCAGGAAATAGAAAATGCAAATGTTGTAAAGATGGAAAATTAAAGACAGGACAACAGCTGAATGATGCATGGAAGTCAGCAAAAAAGTTAAAGAAAGGGAAGAAGCTCCAAATATATAAAGAACCACTCAATCTCCATTGTCAGAAGATGTGACCCTTGATCACACAATAGAGGGAGGATGGAGACAAGTCAAAAGGGAATCACTAGAAAAAAGATGTTAGAAAAAAGATCACTAGAAAAAAGATGTTAGAAAATTATGACTTATGACACTACAGTTAGAAACCCATGGCAAAACAATTGCTCTTCAGAGAAAGAGAACAGATATTGTCCCTGTCTTACCCAATATCTGCCATATGTAATGACAAAAGTTATCATGGGAAAGGTGGTTTCTACTATTAACTAGGCTGGGTAGTTTATTATTGTCTATGTGGGAACAAACAACAAGAGTGAATGAAGAGGAGGAAAAAAATCACACAGTAACCTAGGAACAGAACAAGAAAGAGGAAACGTGATGTAGATGCAAATAATTTTTCATGGTCCAGTGAAATGCAAATGAATAATGGAGACATCCAATACAGCTGACAAGTTCAGTTTTGGATTCAAACTATTGGCATTTGGCAATAAATATAATGATTAAATAATAGCAGGCAGTGGGAAGGGCAAAGTGTGAGCTCAGAGCTGATGTTCAGGAGGGTGTTAACCTTTCTCCCTGCCCCCTTTCCCCGTAACAGTCACAGGGAGTGTAAGTCTTGTCAGATGAGTCCGTTGTCTTTTTTGATGAGATTACTGTTTTGTTTGATAAAGGAAGCTGTGTTGATACAGCATAATTGGATTTCTCAGGAGCATTTGATTTAATACTACATGACATTGTGGCGAAAAACACTAGCCCTGCACAGAGCAGACAGAGGGCACATCAGACAGTTTACAAGCCACTTGCTGACAAATTTCAAAACATAGTGGCCAACAGGAATGGGGTGCCCGACCCCTGGCTGTTGCTTCACCTCAGGGCAGTATTTGTTCAAGGATCTAGCTGTGTAAATCTTTCCTGGTGAAATCTGCACATAGTACAAAGATTAATGGGGCAGGAAACTACAGGTGACTTGTACGGGGGTCCAAATTGTCTGGTGAGAGAGTTGCCATCCCACAAATGCTGTTCTAATGTGGCCAAATGCGAAGTAATGAATGTGTGAGCCAAGAGTGCAGGCTATGTTGCAAGATGATGGATGACATGTTGGGGAAAAGAAAAGAGCTTGAGAGTCTTCATAGATAATCATAGGACCATAGAAAATGAGGGTTAGCAGGGAACTAGGTAGGTCACATCTAGTCCAACCCCCTTCTCAAAGCAGAACCACCCACAACTAGATCATTTTGGGGGTGAAGAGATCACCGGCCAAGTTCATAGATGACACCAAGTTATGGGGGAGCATGGTCATGCTTGAAAATAGGCTGCAAATACAGGCAGACCTAGACAGGCTGGCAAGTTAGGCGGATCAGAACCAGATGAAGTTCAACATTGAGAAATGTAAAGTGCTTCATCTGGGTATGAACAATACCCAACATATTTACAGACTTGGTGGCACCAAACTGTCTAGTGCCACAACTGAAAGGAACCTAGGGGTAATAATAGACTATAATATGAACATGAGCCATCAATGCGATGCTGTAGCCAACAGGGCAAACGATACCCTGGCATGCATCAACCGATGCATCTCAAGCAGAACCAAAGAAGTGATTCTTCTGCTTTACTCAGCATTAGTGTGACTGCAGCTGGAGTACAGTGTCCAGTTCTGGATGCCGCACTTCAACAAGAACGTTGAAAAGCTTGAAAGAGTCCAGAGAAGAGCTACCCATATGATCAGAGACTTGCAAGGAGAGCCATATCAGGAAAAGCTGAGGGACTTGAGTCTCTTTAGCCTAAAAAAATAGAAGGCTGAGAGGGGACTTGGTAGCAGCTTACCACTACGTCGGGGAATACATCAAAGGCTCGGAAAATGACTGTTCACTAGCACACCCTTGGGGAAAACCAGGAGTAATGACCACAAACTCCTGGAAGACCATTTCAGGTTTAAAACTAGGAAAAATTTCTTCACAGTCAGGGTGTCCAATAAACTGTGGAATAAACTCCCTCCAGAGGTGGTGCAATAACCTACCCTGGAAATATTTAAGAGGAGACTGGATAGTAACCTCGCTGGAATTACCTGACCCCAGTTGTCTTTCCTGCCTCATGCAGGGGGGCTGCACCTGATGATCTTGTGAGGTCCCTTCTGGCCCCTTACAATCTATGAATCTATGAAAAAATAGTATCTATTTTTCTAATATTACCATATGTATATACACTCAGATTATCTTCCATATAGAACTGGTAGTAGTAATGATATAAGAGTGGACTTTCTGGAGTCCATAGAGGTATTTCAGAGTCTGCAAAGCCTAGAGCAACATTTAAAAAAAATAATTAAACTGCTCATATTTTTTTTATTTACTTATGTAAGGTTTTTTGGGTAGGGGTTTTTAGTAATATAATGGAGTTTCAGTGATGTAAGTATCATGTATATGTATATGTATGTGTGTGTGATTCTAAATATTCCTGTTCAGTTGGTTCTTATACTGCAGGTCTCAGATCTCACAAGATACCTCATGAGCTTTTGTTGTCCCAGGGGAACATAGCAGTCTTGGCAGTTCAGTGATTGATATTTAATCTTTTATTTAACTAGGTCCTGATGCATTCATTATTTTAAAGAGCAGGACTTATTTCTGTGTCCGAAATCGATTTGGAGTAATTTTAAGGAACATATTCATGGACCTGATGTGGGCTAATGATGTAAAATGTAGCCATGGAAAGGTATGAAACCTTTCTACTTTCTGTGTCAACTACATCTTGTACTTTAACTTCACATGTCACTTCAGCTATAATGAATTACTGTAATCCAGCCTTGAGACAATAAATATGTGGATTAGTAAAGTCAGGTTCTCTTTCAAGAGGAAGCTTCCTAGTGCCCTGGAGGGTGAAGGAAGTATTTTTTAAGACATTGAAACTGTCTCATCATCATTCTAGTTAAATCATGAGTCTAACAATACATGAAAGATTCAGACTGCTTTGACAAGTGGAGGATGCATGCTTTCAATGGAAGTTTAGACAGTGTTCTAGATAATTTAAATTATCATAATAAATAATGACACATAAATGAAATGTCATCTACAATGAGGATTAGCTTGGAGTATATAGTATTTATTAACATAGATAGACAACCAATCTCTTAGCCAAGCTTCAAATGAAAAAAAAAGGGAAGGAAAATAAAGAAGAGAAACTTTTGCCAAACATATAGAATGCTCCTGATCATGCTGTTATCCAGAAACAAAAGATAGAGTATTATTAAATATGTATAAGGAACATAGAAGTAAATAATAATTAATTAAAAATGCTAAATGATAGAAATAAATATCAAATAAGGGTAAAGGATAAATGTAACTGGGCACATCTAAATGAAATGTTTACTGCAGTTGACCAATTAGCTCCACATTAAATGTCTTGGTATCTACACATGTGGCCCTACTAGGCTACAGGAAACAAACTCCACAGCAAGATAATACTTGTAAATACAAATATAATCATGTTGTAGAGGTTTTTACTCCACAGTAGAACATGTCTAGACACTGATGCGGCTGGCTGAGGCACAAGGGTGCTTCAGTATGAGGGTTGCCTGGCAGCTAGCCCTGCACTGGAGTACCCTTGTGCCCCAACCAGTCCCTCCACAGCACATTGGCCTCCTGGGCTCTCTGCCTGCTGGGATACTCTGACCCAGTTCAACATGCTGCGGTCCTGGGCACATGTGTAAATGAGATGCCCAGGAGCAATAGACTCCAATGCGATAGATGCTGGAATTTATTATGTAGCACTAATATGAAGTATAGATGTACATACTGAGATGTTTATCAGAACTTGATATAAACTACATGGGAAAAAAAGAGCATAGGAGGTAACAGATATTGGCATTTAACAATAAGAATATGGTGATGAGTCTTGATAAGATTATGAAGAATGAAAGGTAATGCTGAACTAATTTTCAAAAGCCTTTAAGGTTACATAAAAAGAGTAGAACAAAGGCTGGTTTATTTGTTTGTTTTTGATTGACTCCAGTTAGTTGTATTCAAAACCACAACATGGTTGATTGGAAATGTCAATTAGAAAAAAAGCACAGCTTAATAAATACATTTAAAATTAGAAAGAAAAAAACCCCCAAAACCTACACTTGGCAGAAGACAGCTTTAGGATCTGGGAAAGAAATATAATTTAGAAGCCTTTTTGGATCTAAAAAAGTTTTATAGGGAGGAAATAAGTGGCTCCAGTTTTATCTCATGATCATAAAATACTTTAACCTAACCTAATAATGATTAGGATTAAGATACTTTAACCTAACCAAGCACTTCAAGAAGGACGTGGAGAACCTGGAGAGGGTCCAGAGGATGGCCAATCATATGCTTGGGGGCATCCATGGCCAGCCTTATGAGGAGAGGCTGAGGGACCTGAATCTCTTCAGTCTCCACAAGAGGAGACTGAGGGGGGATCTTGTGGCTGCCTACAACCTTATCAGGGGCCAGCAGCAGGGACTTGGAGAAAGTCTGTTCACCAGGGCCCCCCTGGAGTCACCAGGAACAATGGC
>NW_017728906.1:117342889-117360001 GCF_001723895.1 Crocodylus porosus | reverse complement strand
GGAGATCTTCAAGAGGAGTCTGGATAGGCACCTGGCTGGGGTCTTATGACCCCTCCCACCCCCAGTGCTCCTTCCTGCCCATGGCAGGGGGTCAGACTAGATGATTTGTCTAGGTCCCTTCTGACTCATTGAGTCTATGATTCTATGAATGCTATATTCACAGAATGTCATAGTATATTTTCTTTGATTTAAAAAAAATCTAGTCTCTTCCACATCTTCATAGAAACAAAACAAAAAAAAGTTGCAAATGCTACTGCAGTCCAGTCAGTCCTAGCACTCCAGTGTGTTAAGAAGAAAGATCCTTCCTCTTAATGGACAATCCCAATATGCCACACATTGTTGCTTGCTTGCTTTTTTCTTTTTGTTAATTTGATTGGGCACAGGACCCATTCTTACATGTGTGGCACTAGAAAATGCAGTTAGGTGCATGTTACTGAACTGTTATAGAACTGGATATTCTAATGAATGCTAAAGTTGGATTAAAAGCACCTGTTTATACATTGTCCTTAGTGAAAATTCTGCCAATATCAGTATTCACAAGCATTTACATTTCAGTTAAGATGAATGAATCTCTTTCAGACAGATGGTGAGTTTGAAAAGCTCATTTAATAGAAGAATGATACTGTTGATTACAAATTATCCTTTTGGTAATTCTATTGAAAGAACTGGAAAGTATAAATTGAAGAACTGGTCAGAACTATAAAAAAAACATATTAATTTTTGGTTAAAGAGACAGTTGAAAACAGCAATAAATGACTGTTCGATTTACAATTAATCAAGTCCATTTTCTTGATGGTAGAAATAGAAGATCTAATTGTGTTTTGGTATAAGAATATAATACCTACATTAAAAAATAATAAACCTAGTCCTGACCCTGCAATTTGTTACATGATGACCAGGAATCCTACTTTTCTCTGAAAAAGAAAAAAAAAACCCTGATTTTGAGATTTAAAAAGGTAACCCAAAATCCACATTTTTCCATGGTTAAAATGAAAAAATATATATATATACTGCCCCATTACTCTTTGTGTGTGTGTGTGTGTGTGTGTGTGTGTGTGTGTGTGTGTGTGTGTGTGTATTCATTTTAATCATGGAAAAATGTGGATTTAGGGTTACCTTTTTAAATCCAAAAATTGGGATTTTTTTCATTACAGAAAACCAGGATCCTTGATGACGATTGACTTTAGCATTCACCTGGAATACCGTTACCTCTTGGATCATATATAATGTCATTTTTGAACATATTGTTTTACTTTTTCGGTGATGGGTTTTCAGGATTTTTTTTTTATTCTTTCCTTTGTCATTCAGTTAGAAATCACACATGACTTTTTAGTCATGAACCTAACAGTAAAATGAGGTATAATTGAAAGAGGTTCATGCAATTGACTTAATCTTTCTTGCCTACACTGTGCATGAAGGTCTGATCCTTCAATGAATCTCCAGTAAATGACAACCAAAGATCATCACGATTGTTCCGTAATGTTGTTGCTTTTTTTCCAGCTGGATAACAATGTACAGTAATAGCAATTTTCAAACTCTATAATAAAATGTGATTGTTTCCCCAAGCCTAACTTTCATCTTTGTGTAAAGAATATGTAGGTGAAAGAGTTCACAGCTACAGAATGAAATGAGTTTAGAATAAATTGTCAATCAGTGATTCATATAATATGTTCAGTGCCATAGTAAGGAAGTTTGGGGCCCAGGGCAAGTGCGCAGTGGTATCCTGCTGTTACCTCATGCACAGATTGGGGGGGCACCACCCCATGCTTTCCCAGAGGTGCACGTAACAGTGGGAGCTGCTGCCCCTTCCCCATGCCCCCTGGACAAGCTGCTCATGGCTCTGTCCCTCACCCTGCCCCAGCTGGGCAGCACCTACCCCAGTCCCAGCTCCCCATCCTCCCTCATCAAGGGACCCTGATCTTTCCTGCACATGCCCTTCCCTCCCCTTGCCCCTTCTACCCACCCAACAACAGACTCATCAGATGGATGGTGCTCTCCAAGCTGATGGGTTGGCCATGTACATTCTGTGTCCTTGTGCACGCATGTGGCATTTATCAACCAAAGGAACCAACATTTTTCAAACTATTCATAACAAAATATTGACTCACAACTTGCCTTTTGTTGCCCCTATGCTTTGAAGCCTGGGGCACTTGCCCCACTCATGTTATGATTACATAACAATGCATTCTGCTACCTTTGCCTACTTTCCTGCTATTTCATTTGTTTGTCAGCTGCACTCATAGATTGCATCTTTTTCTTAGCCTCCAACCTTGTACATTTTTGCACATGTACTAACTTCAAATGTGTAAGCAATATCAATGAGTACTTAATAGTTAGTCATGTTGGAACAGACCGTCTGTTCCAACATGCAAATGTAAGAAATTTAGTTGTGGGCTACTGAAAAAAAAGTATATAAAATGGAATATATAAAGTGGAATGTATAAAATATAAAATATTGAATATGTAAAAAATATATATTTCATTTTATATATATTCTGTCATATGAATTCAATTTGAAATAAAGCCACTAAATCTTCATAACAATACAGTTTGGGCTACATTTAGCAAAGGGCTCAGTATATCATGTTGAGATTTGTTCATGGGAGTGAAAATAACTTCTAAATATCTATTAAGCTCTAGTGACTATCTAGCCACTTCTGTGGATACTGGGTGTGTCTACACATGCATTAGATCCAGGAGAAGTTTACTAATGAGTGAACTAATCACAAGTAAATGCTCCCAGGAAGCCATCTACACATGTAGGGAAGAGGGAGCAGATTTGCTCCTAGTGGCAGCAAACTGCTCCTGCTTCTGAGGCCCCTGCAATTGGCCCCTGCCACCACCAGAGGGAGCTTTAGGCTCCCCCTAGGTGCTAACCCAGGAGCTGGCTGGTAGAACTAGGCTGTTTCCTGGTCAGGACTGGGACATTGCCCCTTGTCCCTAGGGGGCTGCCTGGTGCTGGGTCAAGGACAATGTACCCCTGGCCTCCCAGACCCAGCTCCCTGAATGGGGAAGGAGACTTGGAAAGAGCTGCAGGAGAGAAGCAGGTCCCAGGGCAGAAGCAGATCCCAGCTCCCTGCCCCAATATGCCAGTGGGAATGGTAGCAGAAAGTCCCTAGCTGGGCTAGCCTCTGCCCAGCCAGGGGCTTGCTGCTAGCTGCTCCATCAGTAGATTGGAGCAGGTGACTGGAACCTGACCAACCCCTGCAGCTCTTTCCAAGCCCTATGCTTCTTTCTGCCTCTGTCTTTGTTTCTCTTATGACAACAGTCAGAATATCTTGTGAGAGAAATAGGTGGTACATTTCCACCACTGTGTCCTTATTATTTTCTCTTGTTGGACCAGTACTTTCATGTACTATATCCTTGGCTGTTCTCCAATGCTGTGGACTTTTTTCCTACACTCTGCCATTCCTTCCTCTAAGGTTGTCATCATCTGCAATGTTTTCTGGGGATGGTGGCAGTGGTTCTGCTCCATGTCCTGCTGTACCTCTCCTCAGTCTTCCATGGCAGCCCTGAGCTGGTCCTCTTCCCTTTCCCCCTGGAAGTGTTGGCATCTCTTCTGCTTGTGGCACCAAACCCTTCTCATCTGAGCTGGATGAAGCTTCCATAGACACATGGTCTTCTTCCTCTGAACAATATCCAATGTCTGGAACGTAGTCAGCATCCTCGCTGCCTTGGGATAAGATTTCATCAATGGAAGTGATGCTGTCATCCCCAATTACCTGTGCAAGACAGGTTTCAGCACTGAATAAACACTACTTTCTCATCCTTGGTTGCAGAAAAAAGGAAAAAAATATTACTGCTGAATGGATATAAATAACAATCAAAGACAAGCCTGCCCACCTATGCTGTCACAGAAGCAATTCCACCCTGCCATCCATTAGTTACCATGGATACCTGAAGTGTGCATGAATGCTGACCTTTCAGATGCATCCACCCAAAGTGGGCCAACAGGTCTAAGCCAGAGGGACATGGATAATCTTGAGAGAGTCCAAAGGAGAGCACAATCAAAGGCCAAGAGAGAAAGCCATACAAAGAGAGGCTGAGGGACATGGGACGCTTCAGCCTGGAGAAGAGAAGGCTCAGAAGCGACTTGGTGGCAGCCTAGAAATATATAAGGGGGGTGCATCAGGATCTGGGAGAACAGTTGTTCACCAGGGATCCACAAGGGATAACAAGATCTAACAGCCACAAACTTCTGGAAGGCTGATTTAAACTGGACATAAGGAAAAGCTGTTTTAAAGACCGAGTGTCCAGGATCTGGAACAGGCTCCCCACAGAGGTGGTGCAAGCACTTACTCTGGACTCTTTCAAAAGGCATTTGGGTACTTATCTTGTTGGGATCATTTAACCCTAGCAGACTTCCTGCCTACAGCAGGAGGGCTGAACTCGAAGATCTCATGAGGTCCTGTCTAGCCCCTAATGTCTATGAATCTATAATTATATCCCTTGTTAATGTTCTTTAATCATACAATTATCTTTCATCTATTTGTTCCTGCATATTTCGTTTGTTCTATCTCTTACTGCCAATCCACCTCCTATCTCTTTTTTGACATTTTTGTCTGTTTTTCCTTCACTATTTTTCACTCTTCATCTAATAATTTGTCCTTCTTCCTTTAACCAGTGCCTCTCCAGTATATTCCAGTCTTCCTAGACAAGAAGACCTTCTTTTTAATCTTTTATTTTTGCCTATGATTTTTTTTTTTTAAGCCCACTGATCACTTGTCTTTTTCATATTCTTCTGGAAAAGGAATGAGCTTCAATGAGTTTAGGAGACTAGTGGGGGAGGCACTGAAGGCCCAGAAGGTAGAGCAGATGGGAGTCCACGAGAGATGGTGGTACCTTAAGGGAGCAATCCTTCAGGCCCAAAGGAAAACAGTCCCTGAGAAAAGCAAGGGGGGTAAGAGTACTCAGAAACCCCCTTGGCTCAGCAAGGGTATTCAACGCCCGAGAACTAAAAGGGGAGCATACAACCAGTGGAAGGGAGGAGCTATCACCAAGGAGGAGTACTCTTCCTAGGCCCGTGGGTGTAGGAGGGCTATTAGGAATGACAAAGCAGAGATGGAACTCAGGCTAGCATCCAGGATTAAAGACAACAAAAAGTCCTTTTAAAGTAAACTGGGAGCAAGAAGAGGGCACTAGGCAATGTAGGGCCCTTGCAAGACACAAAAGGTAATCTTGTGGCTACACCAGACAAGAAAGCTGATATTTTTAACAGTTTCTTTGCCTCTGTTTTCTTGAATAGGGACCAGGACATCCCACCTACCAGAGGTAGGTGCAATCTCGGGGATAGCTCTGTCAGGACTTCAGTCAGTGCAGATGTAGTTAGGGATCTTCTGGAAGGGCTAAACATTTTTAAATCTGCAGTTCCAGATGCCCTCCACCAAAGGGTGTCGAGGGAGCTGGCAGGGGTCATTGCGGAGCCCTTGGCCTGACTATATGAGCATTTGTGGTCATCAGGCCAGGTTCCAGAGGATTGGAAACTGGCTAATGTGTAATGTGGTCCCTATTTTCAGGAAATGGAGGAAGGAAGACCCAAGTAACTATAGTATCCTAAAGGCATTAAGCCTCACTTTGGTGCTCAGGAAGATCCTGGAGAGAATCATCAAGGAGCACATCTGTGGGGGCCAGCAGGGGAGATCATGCTCAGGGGCAATAAAGGCAGGGTTCCTTAAAGGCAGGTTCTGCCTGACCAACCTGATTGCCTTTTATGACCAAGTAACTAAATCCTTGGATGATAGTGTCACCCTGGACGTAGTCTTTCTAGACTTTAGGAAGGCCTTTGACACTCTCTCTTACCCCATCCTCATCAATAAATTAAGCAACTATGGCACTGATGCCTACACAGTTGGATGGGTAAAAAACTGGCTGATGGGGCACACCCAGAGTGTAGTGGTGGACAGGTTGTATTCAACCTGGCGAGATGTGATCAGTGAGGTACCCCAGGGCTTGGTCCTCGGGTCCGCTCTGTTTAACATCTTCATCAGTGACTTGGACAAGAGGATGGAAAGCACGCTTTCCAAGTTTGCTTATGACACTAAGATGTGAGGTGAGGTAGACACACTTGAAGGGAGAGAGAGGCTGCAAATAGATTTAGACAGACTACAAAAGTGGGCAGATGAGAATAGGATGGGGTTCAATGTAGATAAATGCAGGGCGCTGCACCTTGGGAGAAGGAATCCACAGCATACATACAGGCTGGGGAGTTCCCCTCTTGAAAGCACAGAGGCGGCACAGGCTCTTGGAGTCATTATTATCTTCATGATGAACATGAGCCACCAATGCCAGACCACAGCCAGTAAAGCCAGCCATACATTGTCATGCATCCAAAGATGCAAGCTGGTCCAGAGAAGTGATACTCCCGCTCTATGCAACTTTGGTCAGGCCTCAATTGGAGTACTGTGTCCAGTACTGGGTGCCACACTTTAAAAAGAATGTGGTCAGCTTGGACAGGGTTCAGAGGAGGGCCACCTGCTTGGTGAGAGGGCAGCAGGACAGGCCTTATGAGGAGAGACTGAGGGACCTGAACCTGTTCAGCCTCAGCAAAAGGAGGCTGAGGAGGGACGTGGTGGCTGCCTACAAACTCGTCAGGGGAGATCCACAGCAAATAGGTAGAGCCCTTTTCTCCCCAGCACCACTGGGGGTAATGAGGAACAATGGTAATAAGCTGGTGGAGAATAGATTTAGATTAGAGATCAGAAGGCAATATTTTACAGTTAGGGTGGCCAATATCTAGAACCAACTTCCCAGGGAAGTTGTTCTCACCCCTACCCTGGGCAAATTCAGAGGAGGTTGGATGATCACCTGTCTGGGATCTTGTGAACCCAGCATTCATTCCTGCCTGTAGCAGGGGGTCAGGTTAGATGATCTGTTCAGGTCCCTCCTGACCCTAGCTACTATGAAGCTATGAAATTATGCATGTGTGGCTGTCAAGGTTCAGGAAACAACCCACCTATTATTTTTCCCTTCTTCACTGAGGACACCAGAAGAAGAGAGACCCAGTTGTCTTCTTGAGAGATTTGAAAGTATCATCTCATATCCAGAAGGAGGAGTGAGTATTTAAAGCTTTTGTGTTTTGTTCAACTAACATGAATGAGAGCAAAATCAGGGACTAATATGTGACTGTTGTCCCTATATTTATTGTCTGTTTAAATGACTGACAGCAGTTATGGAAATCTTTATTATTATTTTTAATCAGAAAATATTAAAATCAATTACAGAATTACTTATAACTGAGTTAAGAACTCAAAGGTATCTTAAACTGCATAAAGCAAGCTTAAGTGTCCTAGTGATTTGCCAGACAATCTCAAAAACCTCATAAAGGGCAATATCTGTAGTCCACCAAGTGCCAGAAATCCAGAGTTTACATGCAGATTATCATGGAAGGAACCAGCCAATAACAGATCAAAGACATGTGTCCCCCTATACCAGCTAAATCTCATTCTCTTGGAGCTGCAAGATCAATGATTCTTATATCCTAACACTCATGGGAAATAACATTATCTCAGTGAAGCATGACTCCTTGTAGTGAGGCTGGTAGGAGCAGATAACACATATGATGCATAAAAAGAAATGGAACAACCTGCATTAGTGGGCTAGAACACACCATTAGAGCACATCTGGGACAACTTTAACTGGGAGGCATTCATCAATCTGTTTCCAAGGCCACCCACAACAAGGTTAGATTGTCCTTTGGCTGGATGATTTGGAGAGGTACCTCCAGTGTTAGAGTGGGTAGAGAAGAAGACTGACAAAAGTTTCTAGTATGGCATGTATGCATGGACACAGAACACTGGGGCCATCATACATCACAGATGGCTGGGCTATAGTTTTCAGGGCTAAGCTAGGGGTACATGCCTGGAAACTCCTCTGCACTTTGTCTCAGCCCTGTGATGAACAACAATTGTTTCAATGTCACTCTTTACCTTCTCTTTTCCTAGAGCTGGTGTTTAGTCTCTCTTCTTCCGTCCCCAAAAGAGTAGCTATCTCAATAGTCCTTTAGTTTTATAAAAGGTGCACATACAAAGGGTATAGTGGAGTCACTTTGCCTGAGAATCCTTCACAGGAGTTTGAAGAAAAAATAAAATGTGTGTTTACTTCACAGAGACCATGTCTAAATGAGACGCTGACTGTGCAGTTGTTACTGATCAGTCATTTAGTACTTGCATACCCAAGTACCAGCATTACTGTTCAGTAGCATTCCCACATGGCTTCCTGGTGATGCTGATGATGCAGTAGCTCATTACTACTGTACAGTAGCATCACACCATGGTTCATGCTCTGTAATGTTACTGCACAGAACTAATGAGCTATTGCACAGTAGTAATGAGCTACTAAGCAGTAAGTTTCCTGTGTAGATTGAGGGAATGTTCATGATCCTGAAGGTATATGATTCACCTCCCTGACACAGCTGCCTGAAGCTACTAAAACTCTCATATATGGGTTGATCAGAGTATACATGCAGAACAACGATCCACCAGCATCACAGCAGCACAACAAGATAAGCAATTAAGTCCTTCTTGCCATAGTTCACCATGCTCATCCTTAAGTTCTTATCCTATAAATTCCACTGTCTATCATCCCAAGTCCTCTGGACTACCCATTTCTACCAGTCACTACTGTCTCTCCGGCCCAGAATTAGCAGCAGACAATGTGGAAGTGACCCCCAGAGAATGTCACCCTCCATGGAATCACTTATTACATTTTTACGGATATTGCAGAGCATGAAACACAGGCAGAGCATAAAACACAAGTTAAGGAAGCACTTTTCTAGTTCCAGGTTCATTGAGCAATTAGATGCCACGTGTGCTGACTGAGTTGTTTTGAGAAAGGTGAAAGACATGGCCAGGTAGATGAAGAATAGAGATAGTACTTCTGAACACTCCTTGGTCAGAAATAGGTTAAAGAGATGTTGAGATCCCTGCACACCAGCTCTCTAGCTGTGTTGGGGTAAAAGGGCATCAGCTGGGGAAGCTTTTCAGATGCTTCAGATGCACAGGAGTTGTGTGTTAGTATGCTATTGGGCATGTATGTCTACATGAGACGTGACAGCGACATGGAGACAAACTACAGAGACGTAGCTCATTGCTTCAGAGACATAGCATTGGTGGGCACAAACCATGATGTTGACACTATTGCATAGTAGCAATGAGCTACTGCACAGCTGGGTCAGAAGCAACCTGTGCACCACTGGGACTGTGCAGTAATGACAGTTACTGTGCAGTCAGGCACAGATGTAGATGTGGCCACAGATATGCTACAAATTAGAAGTTCTTTAAATAAAGATAGCATTTGAAACCATATATACTCCTAAATGTACTGTCAACCTTCACTAAGGTTCAAATGGTATTTATTAAAGTACCCCTATCATTTTAGTTTTTTCTTATTTTTTCTCATTAAAAAATTCCTGCCTTTTTTAATAAAACCTTTCCAAAATTGTTCTGCTGCTGAAAACAAATTTGAATTTTCTAGTTATTTATTTTATTGAGTAAAAATGTAATCTAATGTTTCAGTTACATAACAAATTTAGTTCAGATAAGAAACTTTTGATATGAAGTAAATTAAATTAACTGTTCATTTTGATAACAAATAATGATTAATATTTGTAACCTGAAAATATGAGTAAAAGTGGTCCATAATAAGTCATGGAATATTCATTAGGTTTTACTGGTTTACCATTTTTCATGAGATGGGATTGAAAGTAGTAGTAATGGAATATTTGCAAAGTTATTTTGACCACCTACATTTTAGAACTAATAGTAATATAAGAAATCCATATCAAGTGTCACAAATTGATAAGCAAAGGGGATCAAAAAGTATCATTCCCTAAATGCATATTTAAAATCATACTTATGAGCCTACAAAACAATTTAGGAGCCTAACCTTAGGCTTCATCTTGAAATTCTTGTCTCTGGTTCCATTCTGAATTCATTCTCTGTTATCTCTTCATTGTAAATCATGTGCATATTTAATTCCTTATTTTCCTATTAAAATTTTGCTTCTCTTAAACCTATGCGGGGGACAAACATACTGAAGTCAGTGACTCAGCCTCCACTGGTTTAAATGGGGGCAAATTAAGACCCCAAAATACTGTGACCTCTACAAAAATGAAGTTTCCTTCTCTAACGCCTTCCCCCAGAATTCTATCCATTGTGTTAACCCAGCTAGCTTTTTGGAACTATGTTTATGTAAACAACATTAGGGGCATTATAAAAAGGAAAACAGTGCCAGATGGACTAATGCAGTATTGGAAATGAATGCATGAGTCAGAACAAAACCTCACTCTATTGTAATTAAAACTCATGAATGTAGTAATTATGGCCTCACTGAAATACTGTTTAGGGCTCTGCAAATGCCAAGATTTTACTACTGTAGTTATATTTGTAGCTTTTCCCCAGATTTCACTACCTATTTCCATGACATTCACAAATATATTTATAGCAAGTGCGTACTAAATAGCATCAGCAACTTCCAAAATAGGATTGATTTCTTTAGTGAAGTTTTGCAACTCAACGTAACAATTTCAAGCCATTTTTAGGATTCTGAGCTAAGCAAAACTAACTCTAGCACTTTCCTTATATCAATAAATATCCCTAAACATTCTGTTTTGAATTCCATCCTCTAAACAAGGGAAACCTCCATGCTATTTCTAATATAATAGGAGAAAGAATGTGGTGCATAAAAAACAAAAGAAAAGAAAAATACTAATGAGGTTTTAGTGTTAATTTAAGAACATGAACTATACCCAGTAAACTTGTAGGCAAAAATTCTATCACATTAAATGGAAGTTTTGCAGGTTCAGCTCTACAATGGATTTTTTAGTTCCATGAGATGCAAGTATTATAAGTGTTCCTGTCAAGCATCTCCTCTAGGGTAGGTCAAGAAACTTTTATGTTGGGAGAAGAATCTTCACAGTTGGCCATTGTTTCAAGAGTGCATTTGCTATTGGTGCTTCACCATGAAAACAGAAATGCTGTAAGAAGGATAAAAATATTGCTTAAAAAAACACAAAATCCTACGTAAATTTCAGGGGAAGTATTGTTCTGGTTTTGGTTTTGTAATCTATTGGAGTAGTTAACAATGGGGACAAAAGTTGGTGCTACACAAATTGCACCTAATCTACTTATGCAAAACTCTATCTGCAAGAAAACACTATAATAAAATAGTACACTAGGCAATTATTATTCAGAATTTGTTTTACCCAAATAATATGATGTTTACCATTGGGCTTTATATTTGCTTACATGTTTGTTTGTTTGTTTGTTTCAGATTCTGTTAAAGCAACCTGTGTTTTCATGCGTAGATAACAAAGCCCTTTAAAAAGATGTCAATAGTGTTATTCTGGTATTACAGATAAAGAAGTTTAGGAAGAAAGAGAGTGAAAGATACTTCCCTTCAGTAATTCAGTAGGCAGATAAAAGAGTCAGGATGCAGCCTCTATGCTTTACTGCTTGACTGCTCCAGAGGTTACAACCTATTTGGTGGATGTGTTTATCATACTCACAACACTCACTTTTTCCTGCCCAAAAGAGACACAGAAAGAATCTATCATGGTTCTTTGATATATTTCAGAGCACAATGGAAACTCCTTTCTTATCAGTGTAAACACTCATGATTGGGTTCATATGTTTAAAATAGTATATAATGGATGTGTGCTACCTTTAACTTCATATGACTATTATCCCTAGACCTATTGCACATGCAGAAAATGAATTTCACATGTTTGTGAATGTCATGTGCTTGCTTGATCATAAATAGAGGTCTCATAGATTCATTTCTACCATTCATAGAGAATAATGTTTGGAAGAAGTAGAATGGTTCACTTCACTTTCATTGTTCTTAAGCCCTTTGCAGTCAGCTTTGGTATAACTCCATTCATGGATAGCACTACTTGTATTTTGATCACCTTCTTGAAATGTCATTTTGCGTTTTCTGCTGCATCCAGATTCTGGTACATTCTTACTTTTCTCCAATTGTATGTTATACATTCATATATAAAGGACAATCTCTAAGGACAGGACATAAACACAAATCCAAGCCTATAGAGATGGAGTGACTGAAGGAGTACAATTTTTGCATAGAGCATGTCTATGAAGATGCCACAGCACCATAGTGATGTGCTACAGTGCCGTAGTATCTGTTGGCAAAAACCATGATGCAACCACTATGTCACCATATAAACACACTCCCTCCTTATAGCATGTTGCTACGGTGATGTAGCAGCCAAAAATAACTGTACACAGCCAAAGTGGCTCAGTAACAAAGGCACTGTATGGCCATGTGTAGATGTGCCCATATTCTGTAACTGACTTGTGTCAGGGATAAATGCTATATGACTTGGGTCCTCGGCACAATGACATTTTTTCCCTCCTGTTAGTGGGCTAAGGAGGTGCAAAAATTACCTTGTCCACCCCCCTCCCATATTATATTCCTGCCTGCCACATCTTTGATGTTTCTGATTCGAATCAGTGGGAGCTTCTTGCCAAGAAGAAAAACAAAAACAAACCACAGCACTTTGGACCACCCTGCCAAAAGGATTTTATGGGGCTCCTCCTTTCCCTACACCCTGACCTGACCACACCTGGATTACCTGGATTGATAAGTCACAAAAGAGAGAGAAAAGAAAGAAAAAAGAAAAACATGGCAACTTATGGGGTATTTTTTTTTCCCAGACAGGGCTGTCCCAAGTTCAGCCCCTCTGAAATTTAAGAGGTTCATATTACAGCCCAGCATAGTGAACACAAGAGAAAAAGAGAAAGAAGGGGGAGGAACTCCCTCAGATGAGGTAAATACCAGAAAAAAGAAAAAAAGAAAAGAAAAAAAAGAAAGGAAAGGAAAAAAAACCTGACTACTTTACCTCCAGGCTGCAATGAGCAGTCCTTAATGAAAAGTCTGGCCCTTCAGGAGGGCTGAGCTCTTCAGCTCTTCCCTGTTTCACTTTCTCTCACCAACTTTGGGAGACAGGCTCCTGCTTGACTGGATCCCACTTCTCCAAACTCCCTCAGCAGCACTTCCTTTAGTGGGGATCCTCCAATTTCTGTTCACCTTCTCCCTGCTTTTTAAATCCTGCCTTACTTTCAGCTGATCAGCACTGGGAGGGGAGCCCCACTACATGAATGGCTTTCAGGTCCTGGGTTCTCTCCCAGGCTGCCCCTCTCCAGGGCTGAAAGTACTTGGTCTGGTGAATCCCATGCCAATCCGGAGTGAACACTCATTTTGGAAATGTGGCTTTTTGCTGCATGCGCCAGCGGTGATCCTCCAATCTCCTGATTTAAGTATGTTGGGGATTCTAACCTAGACTTTCCAGGTCTGTTGTCTGACCGCAAGAGACAAGCAACACCAGCAAGGTCTTATTTCAAAGCTCTTTATAGAAGCATGCATATAACAACAAAGAGCAGCCTGTCTTCTCCAAGAACCAGCCCTCTCTCCTTAATAGTAAGTAAGTTTATATAGACAGTTTCATGTCACAAATTCTACACCTAATTGACTCAAACCTCATGGTTAGTTAGAAACTTCTAGTGCACAAATTCTCGCTACACAATGAGCAGTTCTTACACATAAGCATCTTTTTTATCATCAAACATTCAACTTTTTTTCAGCACTGTTACTTATGCTAGTGGGTTCAAGGTATGGTGACCCACTCTTGCTTATCAGCTCACATTCCTGTCGTTATGCTGTATGCAGAGAGCTTGTGATTTTTTTTTTTTTTAACTTCTCAGCAGTATTATTCTTTGTGGGCTTTTGGGCCTGCTCCCAAACATCCTACCTATCAAGTATATGTGAGTTCATCCTTTTCCCTGGGGATTCTCCCACTTTTGATTTCTTATCTTGACAATTTGCAATACAGGCTTCAGTCTGATGTCCTCCATGTAGAGAACATAGGACAATCTGTTCTGAACATCATAGAGTTGCCAGAATTGTATTCAATGGTTATGTTTATTTAACCATTGAAACTGCACCAATGGGCTTTGAGTGATTTCATCCATTTCTACTACAGGTTAAAGTTGATTACACAGGATAGAAAAAAGAATGATTTGGAAATTTACTATAAGAGAAAAAAGCCAATAAAATCAGAATTGCAGATTGAAGGGGGTGGGGGAGATGGAGAAGCACTGTAAAAAAAGAGTGGGTGCATCTACACATGCACTTTACTGTATAATTGACAAATTAGCTGTGCAGCACTGTGTCACCATCTACAAGTGTCCTGGTAACAGAGCACAATACATTAAGTCCACTATAAGATACTACTATCCCTAGTACTACAGTAAGACAGTACTATCTTCTGGTAGAGTAATTAACTGAAACTCAAGTGTAGACATTGACTGAGGGCATTATTTGAACTCAGTCAACCCAGTCAGCCAGGGTCTGCTCTTCCCCAGCTCAAATTGCTGCTGCCCTGGGTGCATGTGTAGATGCTGTGCCTGGGAGCAGTTTATTTTGGCTTAAACTGATCCAGAGTTTATTGTTTCACATTAATTACACATGAGGATGCACCCAGGAAGTATTACTTGCATCAATTATTGCTATCTTGCATTATCCCAAATTATATCCATGCAACCTTGAGTTGGCTGGTGACTCAGAAGAAAAGTGAGGGTGGAGTATGAAGTTAGTAAGAGTGAATTTCATAGAAATTAAATTAAAAAATGGAGAAGTTGTGTGAACAGTAGTAAGAATACCAAAAATTCCAATGACCATTAATAGCAATTTCTAAATAGGTACTTTTAGCACTTAAAGTAGTATTTAGGTGACTTCTAGGTCCAAAATAAAGCAATCCAGGAAAGCCCCTATCAGTAAATCATCCAATTTGAGTGCCTACATTTTTTATTACAAAGTTATCACCTAAACTTTGGGTCCTACTCACATGCAGAGGTACACTACATTAGCAGATAGACATTTAATCCCACCTAAGCTCCATTCAGCCTCAGAATTTAGGTGTAACACTGCACCAACTCTGATGTAGATGACAGAGAGACCAGACCTGCTAGGAATGATTCAAATCAATGTTCAAACTAATGGAATGGTTCAAGTCAATGGTTTACACCAACAGCATTGAGTTTGCTATGAATCGCAGTGGTCACAGTCACCTTCTTTCAGGAGCATACCCAGCAGTGGTAGTTGCATTAATTGTTTTCATAATAGCCTCAAGGTTAGAGAATTCACCCAGGACTGCGAAATTTGGGGTCTGGGAGCTCCTCATCCGGAAGGAATTTCAACCTACATTAGCTACTTCCCAACAGTCAAGGTGGACATGTGATCTTCTGCTTTCCTTCTTGAAACTGTGCCAAGAATGCAAGAAAACATAGAGCTACAGTGAAGGAAAGCAATAGTGAGCCTGACTGTGCACCCAGCTGAGAGAGTTGGTGTACTCAGTAGCGTTCTTGTTCCTGCTTTACGGGACAAACCGGGTGCTCCAGCAAAAAAGGGAGCCCACAAAAAGTGAAAAAAAAATGAAGAAAGAGGATCCCCAGGAGATCAGTAACTTACCAGAAGACTCCTCGTGGTGCTGGGGGGAAAATGGAGCTCCAAGGGTGAGGAGTGGACCCTGAGGAGTTAAACTGTGGGACACGTCGGACACTGTGGACCTGCAAAAAGTAAATACAGAAAAGAAGTTTAAACTAATCACTTAGCCTGGGAGACAGTGCCCAAGTGTACAGCAGGAGAATTCAAAACATCACTCAAGCCCAAGGTGAAAGGTAGACTCATGTTTCATGCTGCCGAAGGAAGTATGAATAGTAGGGTTTGAAGATAAAAGCCCACAACAAAAAAATAGGAAAACAGATGAACAAGATAGAAGAAGACTGTCCCGGGGCCTGAGAAAGCAGGGAAAACTTACCAGGAGAGCGGGACAGGAGAGATGCTGTGATGGAGGGAGAGCCCGCACGGCTTGTCTATGTACAGCTGCAGCCGGCAGCTGATGGTGACGTCAGATGCCAGCCGATGGGTTTAAAAATGGCGGCTGACGCTCCGGAGGCGGCGGATAGCAAGGGGAGCAAAAGGCTGTCCAGGCTGTCCCCAACGCTAGCCCCGCAGGATGGATGGAGAAGAGCCAGCGTGCCGGAGAGAATGGTGGCTCAGAGAGAAGGAGTGACAATGGGATCATTGGCGGATCGATCTCAAAGTGCTGGATCAGGTGAGCGGAGGAAGATTGAGACAACCCAGGAGGATTCAGAGCACCCTGAAGTAAGTGCCAAGGCGGTGGGTGCGGGAGTCGCTGAAGAGGGGTGAGAGGCCGAAGGATCACCTTGCTGGAGAGAAATTGGGGTGGGATCGCCGCGAAGAATAGAGGACACTGATTGAAGGATAAGGGGTGCAGCTCTAAACAGCAGGGAGGCATTACTCCTGGGCACAATCATAAGGAGCTGGTGGTGGGTCAGCGAGGTAGTCGGTACAGTAGGACCCTTTGAGGAGGCACATAGCACATGGGGTGTAGGGTGACGAGTCTTTGGCGAAGTATCTATTGTGGTAGGGCTAAGGCAACAATACAGGCTGGTGCGAAGAAACTGACGTCAGGACAGGAGTAACCCAAGGGTTTTGGGGAAAACTGGAAGACTAAGGCCGCTATAGAAGCCTGCAGGACCATCACTGAGCAGGCGCGGGGAAGTGGAGGTCACAGGTGGCGTGAGGCAGGAGCCCTGTGTGTAACCGATGACTCAGACCTGGGCCACCGAGGGACCCGTGAACTAGCCCTGTCCCACTAGTGTAACAGCAAGTTGTGGCAGGCGAGAGCGGGGTTGGCAACTCAGGAAGACGAACAACCACAGTAACACCCACGCCCGGTAAAGGGAGTGGTCAACGACACGGAGAGTAAGACTCCTAGGAGTGACTCATGAAGGCCCGTTGGGGACAATGACTTTGCTCATTAATACTAGGTTTTGTCTAGCCTAGTTGATAGTTATTGCATAAGGACTTTATATAAGTAGAGTTACCAGAGTTGATATTAGAGGTAAGGTTAAAGAAGGAAAAAAAAAGGATGTGAAAGACCATTTCTGCCTGAAAGTAAAGAAAAATTGTAGAGTTATGAAGACAGAAACCCACAATATATAATAGAAAAATGGACTGACAAGATAGAAGGAGGCTGTGCTCATTAATATTAGATTCTGTTTAGCCTAGTTG
>NW_017728906.1:117341149-117342789 GCF_001723895.1 Crocodylus porosus | reverse complement strand
CCCCCCACAAAAACCAAAAAGAAAAAAAGAAAAAAAGGTGCAAAAGTCGATTTCTGTGAGAAAGCGAAGAAAGTGAAAAAAAATTGTATAGAGCGTTAAAAGATAAAAATAAAGACAAGTTTTGATCTGAATCTGGCTGTATTTATCTATATCTTTGACTTCATGCAAATATCCGAAAAGCGAGTGAAATAATTTACCCAGAGTGGCCATGAACCCCTAATAGAGACATAATTAGAGTGAACGATCGACCAAAAAAAAAAGGTAAGACATAGCAGCCCTCTTGACTAATGACATCAAAAAATCTGAATATAATTATAACATCCAAGATATGGCAGGAGGGAAAGTCCGGACACTGACAGTCCATTAAGTGATTAAATAGGGGTACAAGGTGACATCCTAAGCACCGCCACCACACTAATCTACAGCCTAGTGTTTAACACACTAGATTAGAAAGTGAACAAATGTAATGGTTTGAATCCCTGTGTTTGAGGAGGGCCTAAAATTGTGCCCGTTTTGGACCAGTGCTGTAACCAGGTGCTATAAATGACTGGGGGGGGTTTCCGCACTACAGATTGAACAAGAGTATGTGCCTGTTTCTTGAAGCAAACAGTAACTACATAATTTACAGCATATCAAGTAATTATGGTAACCAGGTAACCAGTGCTGTCAATTTTGGTTCCTGGATCAGTGCTGTAACCAGATGCAGCAGAGGAAGTAATATGAAACTTTCTGACTTTAGAGGTGCTTGTACACACCACAGGGGGTCAATAGGTTTCCCTATTGAAATGGTGGGTTTTTAAAACCCACCATTTCCACTATTTCAGTGTAGGGAGAATTAAACCTCCATGGCATGTACACAAAGGTGGGGGCCAAATTCCTTACCTGCCTCTCCGTTGGTGGAGGCAGGGGAGGGAGGGAGTGAGCTGCCATTTGGCCAAGTGAATGCTTCTCTCCCTGGCTGCAGAGGGGCTGGTGCTTCCCTCCGCAGAGGCGCCCCCCCAGCAGGTGGCACCCATCCACTGGCACTGGACTTGGATAGACCCAGGGGGTCCTGAAGCTGCAAAGGGAAGCACTGCCCCCCACAGAGCTGTGGAGAGAAGCTCTGGGCCCCTGTGCAGCTCAGGCAGACAGCCAGGATCTGGAGAGAAGAGAAAAAAAAGCAGGCTCCTTGTTATTTGTTTGTTTTTCCTTCAGTGGAGCCTACCTGCACCAGCTGCTGCTGGGTTGCACAGCCCCTGAGCTGTGTGGGGGCCTGGGGCTTCTCTCTGTGGCAGTGGCAGCCCCAGAACCACTCGGGCTTGCTGCCAGATGGTGGGCACCTTCTGGGGGGCCCTGCCACCATGGAGGAAAGCACCAAGTTCCTCCACAGCTAAACGGGTTGCACAACCTGGTGGCAGACCCCACCCTGCACCACAGGAGAGGCAGGTAAGCTCCAGCACCCCTGCATCTTCCCTACTGTAACTATCTTATAGTTTTTAGCAAAGACTTTATATTATTTTCTCTTTTCTGTATAACTGCCGCGCGGCACTCTCACATTTATGTAACCTTGAAGTAGACTGTTAATCAAAATGAACGCTTTGTACTTCTCTCCACTGGCATTAAGCTACACATGCGCATTCTGTAAATTTCATTTCTTATCT
>NW_017728906.1:117334330-117340709 GCF_001723895.1 Crocodylus porosus | reverse complement strand
ACTGCAACTTCGTTCCAACCGGCCTCCCCTCTTACTTGTAAGAGGGTGAGGCCAGGTGAGTGAATAAAATCTTTTTATTTTACTCTATATCTACTCTGTAATAACTTTTATTACTAACATTCCATCTCAATGAGCCATTAACCAGTTCTGGGACTTAAGGAGTCGGCAGCCGCACCTAGCTTTGGACTAGCTCCACTGTTGGAACGCAAGGGCTGGCTCTGGAACCTCGTGAACCAACGGACACCCTATAGATTAAGAGACACTAACTACTTACTCTAAGTCGTCTACTTGTGCCAACTCAGCGAACCTTCGAGGGTGGCTAAGAGCTACCTCAATCCCGCCCCACAAGCCGCGCGCTTGCACAACTCCGCAAAGCCCGCGGCTCCCCTAAGCGGTGCCGGAGCCGCTAGCCCGGCATTTCGCCACACCTACCACCTTCCTGCTGCCTGGGACTGCCCAAGAATGGCTGGCTTGCCCCTGGAACAGAGCTGTAAGGCAGCAGGATGGTGGCTGGGTGTGCTGATGTGCTGGTGGTGGAAGAAGGTAGCAGTGATGGTGCATGGGGTGCTGGAAGCCCATCAAGCCCCAAGCACATCGGCTTCCAGTGCCCCATGTACTGTTGCACTTCATTAGGTAGCAAACTAAAATGCCTTGGAGGTGTTTTATCTTGCTATGTAACAAAGTCATTTAAAGTGGAATCCACCGCCAAACTTGCAAACAGCAACACTGTTAAAGTGGAATACGCCACCAAGCATACAAACAGCAACGCCATTAAATCAGTGCAAAAGGGCATTTAAGCCACTTTAAAGGCCAATTTTGTACCATGTACAAAGGCTATCAGAAGTCTGAAAACCACTGAGATTAATTACTGGTCAGATATCTTCACAAATCTAAATACATAAAATAGCAATTACAGTATTTAGGATAAAAGATAGATATCAACAAAAGCATTAAATATTTATGAAAACTAAAACACAACCTCAGGCCAGTGTTTCCTAATGTGAAGAAGACAGGGAAAGGTGGGCACCCCAATGAGTACTGCAAAGCCACTCAAAGGAGTTTTGCTACTGCTATTGCATTGTTTGCCATAAATGTTGACTTATGTTCTGTGAAAACCCTCTCTTTGGGCATTCCTGTTGATCAGAACATCATCCCTACTCCATAATACTTCATTGACGTTATCTTCTTCATACCTAGTCTAAATTTTTGAGTTTGTACATGACAGGGGTTAGAATCATCTAAAATGTAGTGGTAATCTTTTTTCTTGGAGTCTGATTATTTCTATTTATTTTCAAACAGCAAATAGCTTTTTTCTTGACCTTTTCAATGGAACAAGCTTCAATGATGTGTCAATATTGTCAATCAAAATTTAAATTTTTAGTGATTTAATATTCACTATGGCTAAATTAGTTTTGAAAATAAGTAGTTCTCCATTCGAGGGTTGTTTTTTTTCCTTCTTGCTTTAACCTTGACAGTGAAGTAAATCAAAAGATGACAGACCCTCTCAGCCAATGTCCCTTAAACATGCATTTGGAAGGAAGAAAAAAACAAATATAATTTAAGACTAACATAGACACACTGTTCAAGGTAATGAATTCAAATTCACTGACAAGTTTCCTTAAGTACTTGCAGGGTAAACCGTGCTAATTTTGATCACATTACATATTCAGTTATTGCTATTATTAAATGTGTGTCAGAAACCCTGCATTTTGTGAGGTTTTCATGGGATGTCATGCAGGTTTTTGGTTTTGAGGGTTCTTTTTACTTATATGGCATGTGTAGTCTCTGTACATAGTTATCTGCATTCAGCAGAGTCTTCCTTTCATTTATATGTGTTGTGGTATTTTGTTTTTAAAAGTATTTCTTATATGTTATAAAAGGGCCAGCATTTCATAGTATGATGTGGATTTTCAGGTGATACTCCCTAAAAAATGAGTTCCTTACATGCTTGGGAGAGGTTGAAGAGAAATAATCACCAAAAATTAGCCTCTGATGCAGGCATTAAATAGAATCATATCATAGAATCATAGAAGTAGGGTCAGAAGGGACCTTATAGATCTTGACGTCCGACCTCCTCCCAGAGCAGGAAAAAAAACTGGGCTCAAATGATCCCAGCTAGGTCAAGCCTCCTCTTAAAGACCCCCAGGGTAGGAGCCAGCACCACTTCCCTTGGAAGTTGTTTCCAGATCCTAACTGTGAAGTAGTTCTTATGGATGTCTAATCTAAACCTACTCTCCAACAACTTGTGGCCGTTATTCCTTGTTATGCCAGGGGGTGCTAGAGGAAACAAGGTCTCTCCCAAACCCTTCTGGTCCCCCTACTGAGTTTATAGACGGCCACCAGGTCCCCGCTCAGCCTTCTCTTGTGAAGGCTGAACAGGTTCAGGTCCTGCAGTCTCTCATTGTAGGGTCTGCCCTGTAGTCCTTGGATCATGCAGGCAGCCCTCCTCTGGACCCTCTCAATGTTGTCAGGTCCTCCAGCCAATAACAAGTGTACATCTTAAAAAGAGAGACCATAACTGGATTGTCACCTGGGAACAGGCTATCCAAACAAGGGCATTTCTCATAGTGGAAAAATTAAATGAGAAACAGTATGTTTTAGATATGGATGAAAAGATTCCAATATTCTTCTGCTCATAATTAGATCAGAGATTTCTAGTCTGGTAAATATACACACACGGGATGCACAAAATTATATGCACAGTATGACTTCCCCAAGAACCCAATGGCTGATGTATATAAAAGGCAAAATCAGGAACCGTACTTGGAGAGCAAATTTCTGTCTTTATTTTTTCTGGGCATAGGGAAAAGTTTTGGAGAAGTGGCAGAAATTCCTGACAGGAAGGTCAAGAGCTCCTTTCTCATATATGGAACTGAATAAAAATCACATTCTTGAATTTAAGATGTATTATTGTTTTGTTTTGTCTGTTTATTCTTATGTCTCTGCACATATACACAAGACACTGTGGCACAGTAGGAATGATCCAGTGCACCATAGCTCATCGCTAAGGCACAGTAACATTGCTGAGCACAAGCCATCATGGCATAGATTATTGCTACTGTGCCATAGCATCCAAAAATAACCATATGGCAATGGGACTGTGCAGTAAGGCCAGTTACTGCACAGTCATTTCGTACTTGGTTAAGAAAGTACTAAATGACTATGTAGTAACAACTGTGCAATTGGCCACTTGTGTAGATCCGACCTGTATGTATCTGAACATATGGTTACTGATTTCTTATGTCTGTCCTTGTTTTTCTTTATTTTTTTATAAGACATAGTTTTGCTATTTTTTACAACAGTGACAACTGTGATTTAAGAGGATTTTAACATACTGACAAGTTTCTTCCAAGGAAGGGGTAGTCTGTCTTTTCTGAGTGTATGGCCAGACAAGAGTGTGATTTTTGTCTAGATGACAAAATCCCCTATGCTAAGAACTGGCAACACCTAGGTGAGGCTTATAAATCTGAGGAGTCATTGACCTGGGAGAAGCATCTCAGTCTTCCCTCAGTGGTCAAGCAGAAGATGGCAGAAAGGGTTTTGGGGTAAAGAGTACTTCTGAAGGGGTAAGAATACCCCAGGAACGTGTCTCAAAGGTTCAACTGAACTCAATTGGGATTTGGTGGTGTCACATTAGTTGAGCAGAATTTTTTGGCAAGTTAAACCCAAGGCAAAGAAATATCATTGGAAGTTCTGCAAGTTAAGATGAAAATAGCTTCTATTAGAAAACTACGCAAGTACTGTAACTTTCCTCATCCTAGCATATACACTATTCTAAAAGCTCAGTGTAATATTGAAACAACTGTGTTACAACAGTTAGAGAATATATAAATGCTACCTTAGCATATATGTACAATACCATTAGAATATTTAGCAAAGTATACAATTTGTTGCATTTATTTTTAACTCTACTTGTAAGCCCAGAGGCTAGATACATAAATTCATCCCTTGTGTTGATGTCTAAGTCCTGTTCAATTACTTCTACAGATACCTAAGACAGAATATTTAAATTCACAAAGCTGATGCTTGGCTGCCATTAAAATATGGAGGTTTCGAAGATTTCCTCCGTTAAGTTTCCTTGGCTAGTAAACCCTGACTAGCTCACACAAGGCCTGCACGTAGTCTACCACTTAGACATTTTTCCACCTAGTTCACTGGCGCATACTAAAGCAAGCATGAAACATTTTTGAAGGAAGAAGTGGTATCTGTCTTTTAACCAGCATGTCAGTGAACAGAACACTCATTCTAGATGTGGGAAAGAAGGCCGAACCTTTGCTATTACTTTGAGTCACTGAAACACACGTCTCCCACCTTCTAGCTGAATGTTTTAATCAGCTACTATCAGGTAATCTTAGGGGGAATTTGTACACACCAAGAGATTTCCCATTTATGCTGCCACAACTACATTTGTGTTCGCATGAGCGGGATTTCCCACCACTTTTAAAGTCTTTTTGGTGCATTAACCTAAAGCTGCGTGGACATTTTAGTTTGTATCACCCCCACTTATGATGCCATTTCTAAGGATTTGTGGTGTGCAAACACTGACACAAGGACTTGTAATTACCAGCTTTTGCCACCAGGTGACGATGAACTATTTCTGTAGTTCAGGCCTTTGGCCACTGGGTGCCACTGTTATTTGCTGCTGCTGTTTTATTTATTTTTGGCTTCTGCTCATCCCTCCCTCCCCCTGCTCCCACAGGGGGACAGAGGCTGGGGCTGCTACAGTGCAGTAGGTGTGGGGGTTGCCTCAGAAAGCAATGGGGAACTCCATGGCAAGCCAGGCAGCACAGGGGCCAGTGCCTGTGCCTGCAGTGGCTGAGAAAGCAGATGCAGCCCAGGGGGAGAGGAGGGAAAAGATGCAGCAGCCCCATCCCTGTGCTGCATGCAGGTGGGTTTTTAAATGCAAGCCAAATGTCCAGGACTGTTTGTTAGGATTAACAAATACCTGGCTTATGTAACAACCTGTTCATGATAAGAGGAAATATTTTTAAATTAAATCTTCTGAGTTTCCAGGTAAAATGACTTTGAACCTAACACCCAATGGCACAGATTAAAAAAAAAAAAAAAATCAATGCTTTCGTATTGGGTCAATAATCCATGTATCTCCCACTGGTTTAAAAATGCAAGAAGGAAAAGCTTCTATTCTCTTCCCTTCCCCTGACTGAATGCAGGGCCTAGCCCTGGCTTTGTAGAAAATGTTTATATTCCAAAGAGGGCCTTTATCAGGTAG
Organism: Crocodylus porosus; assembly: GCF_001723895.1. Taxonomy (NCBI): domain Eukaryota; kingdom Metazoa; phylum Chordata; order Crocodylia; family Crocodylidae; genus Crocodylus; species Crocodylus porosus. The sequence continues at coordinate 117,335,479 of NW_017728906.1, read as the reverse complement.
AGCTCCAACACTTTTGTTCTCCCACCCAGAGACAAACATGCAACTTCATTGCACTGGAGAGATTTCTAGGAACAAATGTACAATCCTGATCCACAGAGTCCTGCCCCCTGCTCTCCCCAGCCGTGTCCGTGCCCTTCACTTCCGACCTGCAGCCCTCTGTCCCATGTAGTCCCATATTGTCCCTCACTCCTGACCCACTGATTCTACACCTTCCCCAGTCCTGTCTTATGATCAGATCCTGGTTTTCTCTGATAAAAAAAAAAATCACAAATTATCTGATAAACCTCCCCCAAACCCGTTACTAAAATTGAAAGCCCCCAGCAGCTCCCGCCTAGCTCCAGTGGTGTCCCTCACCCCTCCAAGGCCTCCGCCAGCCCTGCTGGTGTCCCTCACTACACCAGCAACAGCCCCCCCCCACCCACAGTTTCTGTCCCCCAGCCCTGCTAGAAGAGTCCCCCAGCTACCAGGGCTATGGGCCAGGAACCCAAGTCTGCAGCTCCCTGCCCCCAACAGCAGACAGATGCAGCAGAATCATAGAGTTGGCTCCCGCATTGCTGCTGTCTGCTTGGGCAAGGGTGGGGCTGGCTCCTCCCAGCCCTGCTGGTGTCTCCAGCCATGACCCACAACCCCCCGGCTCTTCCAGAGGGGTCCCCAGTCCCCTGCAAGCCCCACTTACCTCAGGGAAGCTGAGCTGAGCCAAGCTGTGGCTAAGTGGCTCAGGCCCCGCCCTTCCCCCTCCCCCTGCCCCTCCAGGCAGGCTGGGGGTTTCCCACTCTGTTTGCAAATAGCTCCATGGAGTTCCTCATTGCCCTCTGAGGCAACTCCCACCCCTCCACCCCGTAGCAGGTCCAGCCTCTGCCCGGCCCCGCCCCTCCCCCCTGACCAAATGACAGTAATTTTTCTTTACTTGGCTGGTGGGAGCAGGGGGAGGGTGATCCAACCTACATTAGTATTTGGTTCCCCTTTCTGGAATTTGTGGGGAATTACACATGGGACTTAATTCATTTGAAAGCCTACAGCATATAAACACAGAAGCGACACACCACAATAACCCAGGTTAAAATTGTTAAGTAGCATTAAATTAATGAGGATTAAACACTCTGACATGTGAAATGCCCAGGAAGGTTGTAATTAATCTCTCCTGTTGGC
>NW_017728906.1:117308180-117334230 GCF_001723895.1 Crocodylus porosus | reverse complement strand
GGTGGTGCAAGACCTAGGTGAGGCATCTTGGGTGCTAGTTGACATGTTACCTTCCAGTTAACTTCTAATAATGGAATTGGAAAACTATGGAGCAGTGTCACAACACAGTCAGTAAGTATCTTTAGTTTAATAATGATAACAATATATAATATAACATAATATTTCCATTATATGTATAACTATAGAATATATAATACCATACATTAGTCTTATATTGTATTCTTATGATAATATATAACATATATAAATAATATATATACCTAATATATACAATACATTATGTATATGTGTGCGTTTGTTTGTACATATATATGCATTTGTAATACATATGCAATGCATATAAATATAATACATATATATGTATTAGTATGTATAATAAGCAGGGATCCTGGTTTTCTCCGATTAAAAAAAAAATCCAATTTTCTGATTAAAAAAAGTGACCCTAATTCTACAATTTTCCAAGATTAAAATGAAACAACACTAATATATAGATATATAGATGTATCCATGTTGGTGGCAGTGGTGTCACTGGCAGCAGCAGCAACAAGCTTCCAGTACAGTGGGTAGTGTCTGGTCCCAGCTTGGGTGCCTGGAGTCCTCTATGCAGGCCCCAGCTCCCAGGACGTGTTTTATGTTGTAGCAGCTGTATCATGCCCCAATCCAGGCCCAGCTTGTTAGGCTACGTGGTGATAGCTATGACGTGCATGGCCCAACTACCTGTGGTGTAATGATTAGGTAGGTCAGACAGGGGCCTGCCAGACTCTGTTCAGGTTGTTTTGTATCACTGTGGTTAGGACACTTTCTGGGAGATGACATGTATGGCTTTAAAGCCTCTAAATTCTACTACGACTTAGAACAGCCATGGGCAATTATTTTGGCTGGAGAGCCACTTAATGAAGTTTATTGGACGTCAATGACTGAAAGGATAGTTTTTCCCTTTGACTGGTGCCCCACCCCCTGTTTTCCATCTTGCATAGTAATTCCAAAATGAATTTTTACTGTTGTACAGACTGTGGGGGGGAGGGGAGTGGGGGGGGATTGTGAGATGTAGTTGGGAGTGAGTGTGTGTGTATGGTGGGGTGTGAGGATGTGTGTATGTGGAGTGGTTGTGAGGTGGTGTGGCTGTGTGTAGGGGCATTGAGTATGTTGTGGGGGGTGTATATGTGGGTGGATGTGGGGACAGAGTGTGGGTGTCTGGGGTGTCTGGGGTTCATGGGATGGGAGGGAGGTGCACAGCCCTGGCCAGAGCCACACACTGCAAGGTGGCAGTGCCTGCATGGGCCACAAGCACTGGAAGTGCCTGCCACCTACTTTTGCTGCTGCTGCCGGTAGCAGGGGCTTTGCACCATGGGTGGGAGGGAGTATGTATGGGGGCCTACCTACCCCTCCACCCTCCCTCACACTCACACCCTGCCCGCCTGATCTCTGCATTCCCATTACCCCCCCGGTCACTGGCATAAGTGATTTGTGCCCCCGGTGGTTAGGAGGGGCGGCACAGTGGCAGCAGGAGTGCAGCAGTAGCAGTGGAAGCAGCGGCAGTGTGGCAGCAGTGAGCGTGGGAGCTCCCGCTGCCACCACCAGTGCTGTTGGCAGCGGGAGGGGAGAGGTGCTGAGCACCGACCAAGGGTCAGGAACCACCCACAGCTACCACCAGCAGCGTCAATAGTGGCCAGCAGGGATTGTGGACCACCCGCAGATGCCGCTGATGGTGCTGGCAGCAGTGTGGCAAGTGGCGACCACCTGCAGGCACTGCCGACAATGTCGGTTTTTGTAGGAGGTGCACATGTACCCATGTGCATCCCCTATGCATGGCCCCTGGTCACAGGCTTTGCTCTCTTGCCAGCCCCAGCCCAGCTGCAGCTCCTCCCATCACCCCTACCACTTCCCTTCCTGCTTCCCAGTGAAAGCTTCAACAGGGAGATGAAGAGGAGCCACTGGACACCAGGGAAGATGAGAAGGTCTCCTGACAGCTGCAGCAGTGGCAGCAGCAGCTCTGTCTGGAAGATGTATGCTGGCTGAGCTGGACCCTTGTATGCACTAGGGTGGGAGCAAGGCATGTGCAGGATACAATTAGTTGATGAATGCCTGCAGGCTGGATGAAATTGCCTTGCAGGCCAGATGTGCCCTGCAGGCCATATTTTGCCTGCCCCTGACTTGGAACATAGGTGACCCATTTGTAGGGAAGGTGCTCTAAACAGCACACTGTTGCATAGAAAGTTTGGCATTATTACCAACCATTAAGTGTGATTCCTACTTAGATAGTCCTACACAGAAGATCACTCCACATTGAATCTTGGGAGGATGGAGACATTTGATCTGCTATCTTAAGCTGTAGCATATAAACTTTTGGCTTAGTCTTTCCTACTGGCTAGCTCTAAGTGATGTCCCTTAGAATATGGACATCCTGAATCAGCTTACAAAAGCATCTATGCCTCACCATTTCATATAGGTTTTACCAGTTTTTTAGTACACTGGTTACATCTACATGTTCATTTATGTGCCATAGTTACTGCACATTAAGTTTAGTAATTGGTTAACCAAATTCTAAATTAATGTACAGTAACTTGCAGTAGCATCAGTGCATGGGTTTTTAGTGATGCTTTACTGTGCAGTAGCCTAATGCTAGAATATTATCGTGGTTTTTCTCTAATACGCTACTGGCTACTAAGCAGTGTTATTAGGCTACTGCACTGTTAGCATCTCATGTACAAATGCCCCCTGAAGCCTAAATTTTCAGCACATAAGAGGCACTTCTGGATTCTACTTTAGGTACCTGACTGAGAATTTCCATTCTACTGGCAACTAAAAGTGTAGTGGTTAAAGGCTTGATGAGGACTTGCCTCAGACATGCCTTATGGGATTTCGATAAAATCTAGATGTCTGAATCCCAGTGAATTGTCTAGGTTAGCTTTGTTCTATAAGCTGCCATAAATCTTACTGGATGCCTAAATTAAGGTGGTGTTCAATTTTGGACTGAAAAAAGTCCTCTTACACCTGTTATTTTGGGAATTCCTGGAAGCAATCCTGTTTGATTTCCTGTTCCAATCATCTGCTCCCAAATATCAATGCATTACATTTAGCTGAAGAATGGTTGTGATAATAGTACCTATTTTTTGCCCCCAAAGCCTACTACTTAGCACTCTGGTAGCAGGGTGTGAAACTAGAAATCCTCCCATGAAGAGACCAGAATCACCAAGGATCATGGTTGTCTCTGATTAAAAAATGAGTTACTTTTGGGTTACTTTTTAAATTCATATATATTATTGGTGTTTTAGTCACAGAAAAATGGGGGTTTTGGGTTACTTGTTTTTCATCCAAAAATTAGTTTGTTTTTTTTTTTAAATCAGGGGAAACGAGGATTCCTGATAATCACTAAACTACAAAGATCTGGTTCCTCTTGCTTGATGATTCATTCACAAGAATTAAGTGTCCTAACTTTAACAAGAAGAGCAGAATTTATAGCTTTTTGGTTAGAATATTCTCTTCAGAGGTGGGACATAGAAGTTTATTTTAAATTTCTTTTTTCAGAGGAGGGCCTGAAACCCAGGTCCCTCACTTTCTGGGCATCTGCTCTACCGGGCCAAAGTTGGTCTCTGCCATCATCCCATTATGTTCTTGGCCTCAGAACATAACTAGGTGCAATGGGTACCAAATAAAAAGAGGTACTGAACTGAAGCTCTGGAGAGCACTGAGAGTGCAGATAACCTCTGTGCTTACTGTTTTGTTTTTTTTTTTATTAACTATTTCTAAGTGATGCTAGGTATTGTAAATAATTTTTTCAATGTCCCTACTTCTCCTTGTAGTCTGTAATGATAACCTGGGATCCAAACTTTGTCTTAATAGAAAATTTTCCAGGACAATGCATTAAACTGCCACAGAATAACTGATTGCAAAATGAAACTATTTTAATCAATTTTCTTTTGTGTTTTTTTTTGTTTGTTTTATCCCTCATATTAATAACTTGGTGAAAGCAGCTGAAATTTGTAAAGTATTTTTATATTTCATAAGATTTACTCTCCTCTAATAAAAAGTAGAAGGCATAGTTATAAATTGCTAAATTACTTTATGCAAAACAGTAAAGACCTTTTTTTTTCCTTCTGCAGATTGTTTTATTCAAAGATTAACTACAATTTCCTTGTAGTAAATAATCCACTCGTTTTGGGTCTTTTTTCTGATAAGATGTTTCTTCTAAAGTATTTTGCAATTTTAGGATTATCTGCAATATACAGCTGCTTGCAGATGTGGGAGGGGAAAAATGGCACATTGCACTTGTCATGCTCCCAAGCCAATCCCATCACATGCCCAAAAGATGCAGCGTGTTAGCTGCACAATGCTGTGTCAATGTTTGTATGGATTGGGTGCTTTATTGGAACTTTTTTGCTGCTTTAGATAAAAGCTGATTAAATCAATGTTAGATAAAAGCTCCAGAAAGCCCTGCTGAAGCATCTGATCTATACAGATGCTGAGGAGCTAGGCTGAAATCACATTCTGATGCTTCTGTTCAGTGCATTTTTTATCCCTCAGATTTGTCCACACCCTAAATGTCTAATATGGTCTGTATAGCAATTTCGCATTTCTAAACTATATGTAAAACACTCCTAATTTTAAGATACTCTGGAGTTCTGACAATTTTTTTATAACAAATAATAATTGTGACAAATTCAGAAGTGGTTCTAAGGATGCCAATACATAATGTATTTACTATGAAATAAATTGAGTTTTACTTCAGAGTAAGTAGATAAGATATGCAATATATTGCCCTACACAGTTCAAATTTCATAGATTTCATAGAAGTTAGGGCTGGAAGGGATCTCAGAAGATCATTGAGTCCAGCCCCCTGCCCAAAGGGCAGGAAGCCAGCTGGGGTTATAGGATCCCAGCAAGAGAAGCATCTAATTTCCCCTTGAAGGTGTTCACTGTAGGTGCTTGAACCACAACCAATGCCAGGCTGTTCCAGACCTTGGGAGCTCGGACAGTAAAGAAATTCTTCCTTATGTCCAGCTTGAAATGTTCTTGCAGTAGTTTATAACCATTCGACCTTGTCATCCCTTGGGGCACTCTAGTGAACAAATATTCCCCCAGATACTGGTGGTCACTCCTGATAAACTTATAGGTGGCCATCAGCTCACCCCTGAGCCTACGATTTCCAGGCTAAAGAGCCCCATGGCTCTCAGCTTGTCATCATAAGGTCTGTTTTTCTGACTTCTGATCATGCACGTGGCTCTTCTCTGGACTCTCTCAAGCTTTTCCACATTCTTTTTGAATTGTGGGGCCCAAAACTGGATGCAGTACTCCAGCTGTGGCCTCACCAAAGCTGAGTACAAGAGGAAAATGATGTCCTAGGATTTGCTTGAGAAGCATCTATGGATGTAAGCCAGCTTTTTGGTTGTTCTACTAGCCACAGCATCACATTGCAAGCTCATGTTCATCTTGTGGTCAATGACGACCCCCAAGTCTCTTTCTTCCATAGTGCTAGCCAGTGTAGCACTGCCAAGCCTATAAGCATTTTTCCTCCCAAGGTGGAGAACCTTGCATTTTTCATTATTAAACACCATCAGGTTCTCATCCGCCCATTTGCTGAGCCTGTCCAGGTCAGCTTGGATCACCCTCTTGTCTTTAGGTGTGGATGCTTTGCCCCAAAGTTTGGTGTCATCAGCGAACTTGGCCAGTCAGCTTCTGACTCCAATGTCCACATCATTAATAAATATGTTGAACAATATGGGTCCTTGGGGGTCCCCACTGGTCACAAGACACCATGACTATAGACTTCCATCAATAACCACCCTCTGGGTCTGAGCATGCAGCCAATTTCCAAGCCAGTGGATTGTGGTGGACCCAAAGCCACAATTGGCCAGTTTTGCCAAGAGGTGATCATGGGATACCAGATTGAAGGCATTTTTGAAGTCAAGATATATGACATCAATCTCTTCTCCCTTGTGCAAGTGATAGGTTACCTGGTCATAAAAGGAAATGAGATTGGTCAAGTAAGACCTACCCACAACAAACCTGTACTGGCTATCCCTCAGGATGTTGGCATCAGCCAGTCCATTAAGGATGGCCTCGTCTATAAACTTTTCTAAGACCTTCCCCAAGATAGAGGTCAGTCTGATGGGCCTATAGTTGGCAGAATCCACTTTCCTCCCTTTTTTTTGGAAGATAGGCACCACATAGACCTTCTTCCAGGCTTTGGGCACTATACCAGAGCGTGAGGAGTTCTCAAAGAACTGTGCCAGAGGCTGGGCTATGATGTTCTCCAGCTCGCTGAGTACCCTGGGGTGTACATTGTCAGGGCCAGCTGACTTGACAGTATCCAGCCTCTCAAGGTGTTCCTTCATGAGGTCAGTATTGATGGAGGGCAGGGGATCTCCCTCATCCGGACCTCCCTGTCCGGTAGTGGGCATGGGCATCACATGGAGCTGATGAAAGACCAACACAAAGTACCCATTTAATAGGTTGGCTTTTTCCTTGGCATCTGTTGTCAGTTGTCCCATCTGGTTTAGCAGGGCTCCATTGTTGCCCTTGCTTTTCCACATATCTTGCTCCCCAGATATATGAAAAAGGACTTTTTAGTGTCCTTGATACTTGAAGCTAGTTGAAGTTCACAAATATGTGTTTTGTATCCTTTGCATTAATCAATTTCATTCTGATTTAGCTGTTTGATCCATGTCAATAAGCTTTTCTGCATGGCCAGTCTCAGAAAGCTAGTAATGTGTCCTCTCCTTGTTATGGAGAATACTCATTATATATTAAATTCTGGTGTAAATTGTTCCATAGAAATCATGTGTCTCTGCAGTCACTTGAATCTTATTCTAAACCTTAACTCATGCAACAACAACCACTCTCCCATTAGGCCAAATTAGCATCAGATAAATTCTGGTGGATTCTAGCTATCACAGTATATATACTAAAAACTTAAAAGAGATGTACCTAGTAGTAGAAGCAAAACAACAAACAAGTAAGCACAAGAAAGTGTTAATTAAATCAAGACTATGTACATACATTCAGTGTCTCCTGGAATTAAACAGATCTTCTAAATTTTTCTCCCAGAGCAAAAATGGTGACTGGGAGAAAAATATCCAGGGAACAATCAGGGGTCAATCACTTCCATGGGAGTTGCTCCTCGAACAACTAATGTCTATACTTGTTCTCTTCTGAGAGAAGCCAAAGCACATTTCATGATGTTTTGCTCCTCCCCCATCCCTGGTGAGTATGTCACTCACTTGGTTCTACTATTCCAGCCAAGCAGGAAGCACAACAGCTCTCTTCACAATCCCCATATTGTGCTGTAGAGAGAAACAGGCTGAGCAGTCCGGGTCAGTCAGTCAAGGATACCCTGTGCACTACAGCTGTCGGTCTCCAGGCAAACTAACAAACCCTGCAGAGCACACAGGGCTGTGTGCTCAGGGGCCCCTGGGCTGTATAGTGTCAGCACTGAAGCTTACTGTGTTTTAGGAGCTCAGCATCCAAATGTCTGTTTAGGCATCTCTGGGTAAATGTTCCTACCACAAAAACAAGCCTGAGATAATTCTCCCAGTTCTCTGAACTTTGAACACAGCCTAAGTTCACTATGGATTCTGATTTTCTCTAATATAAAAAACAAAACAAAACACATTTTTTCATGATTAAAATGAATCACCACTAATATATAGATATATGGATATATAGATATAATGGTATTTCATTTTAATCATGGAAAAATGTGGGTTTGACTTCAGTTCTTTTAAGCTGAAAATTGGGGATTTTTTTTAATCAGAGAAAACCAGGTTCTCTGCTTTCACTCTCCAAATGTTACATAAGGGCACATTAAGCTGGATTGGTATTTCTTTTATACTGTACTACTGTAAACAGAAAATCACTTACTAGTTTCAATGAAGCACCTTTAGAATTACATGGGTGAAACTGAGATCAGAATTCCAATGAACTTTTAGACGTATTGTCAGTAGGGGTTTATGAAGGATAAAAGGTCTGTTTTCATGGGTTCTAATCACAGGTGCCCCAGATTCTCTTGCACCACTCTCTGACCACCATTAATTTATATGCAAAATCACATGCAAATTCATACTTCACATCTGCTGTCTTAAGTCATCCAATACTTTTACATCAGCACCAGATGAATATTCCATTTGCCCATAAACAAGATATTGGTCATTCACTGAATATGGAATTCAGAACTGAAGTATTAATCAATCCCTAGAAAAATCAGTCAATGTTAAAACAATACATTTAAAATATATATTCACTGCAGAAAAAAAAATCATTGTTATATTTATTAAACTTTGATGGACAGCTATATACTACATAGATGTCAAACTAAGATATATCTGATTTTTGTTAAATGGACAGATTTTTAAAAATCTAATTAAGTGGGATGAGACATTCTAAGTTAAATATATTTGGAGGTTTCTAAAATCAATTTCAAAATCACTGCCTATACTTTAAATATCTTCCTAATTCTATGGTATGTTTAATACATTCAGTATGATCAAATTTATTTTACATGCCCTTAATGAAATAGACTCTCCAGCTTCATTGAATTTCCTGATTCTTCACCAAAGAATACCATTTCTTCTCCTGCACCATTTCCTGCACAAAAACCTTATACCTTCAGAAAAATAGCTCTTACTTGTATCACTGATGTCAACTAAACATCTGAGTATGCCTCTTCTCCCCCAGTCTTGTGCCCTCAACACAACTCCTTCTCTTCACACAATTATGTGTTTTAGAGGAGAGGTAGTGCAGGAGAAAAGGGAGCTAATGCATCTACCTTTTGTTACCACTAGGTTTAGCTCCACCTCTGACTCCCTTGGTCTCAGAGGATTTCCAATTGTGAATTGCCTGCTTTCAGCTTTTTTAGTTTACAGATTTAGCTAACAAAGACCCCTTTGCCAATATAAGAAAACTGACCCAGCTTTCAAAAGGCTTTATGTGTACATTGTTAGGGTTACTGAAGTATATGATTGCATAGCTAGAATTACACGATCATTTCTCTGAAAATCCTAATGAAACAAGATTTGTTAAGTTTCAAGTATAGAAAGAAAAGCTTTAAAATGAATGGTTGTTCAACATATGCATATGAAGTTTGTCACAAATTAAATTAGATAAAGCTAGTTCAGAAAAGGAAATTGAGTTCAGAAAAGAAAATATAGCAACTTGTATTTTCCTTGAGATGATTTATTATGTATCTTGTCATTACCTCAGCATACTCTTGTCCTAAGATGTATTTATGCAGAGCAACATGCCTTTAATAGACCAAAGTATCTGGGCCAAAATTGTATCCAAATATATCTGGGTATGTTAATATTAGCAGTAAAGGTACAAGGGCTCTTGTATTTCTTGTATTTCTCGGATACTTAGATTATAAATATGGGGAACTGGGGTGGGACACATGGGCCTTGTGAGGGGGGTGGTAGCCTCTGAAGGGGCTGTTTTGCCCCTGTTGGGGGGCTGTATCCCTTGTGTGAGGACTGAACCCCTTTTGTGGGGGCTGAACCCCTGTTAGGGGATGTAGCCCTTGTGTGAGGGCCAAACCCCCTGTTGGGGGGCCACAGCCCTTGTGTGGGAGTGAATTCCCCTGTCTGGGGGCCATAACCATTGTGTGGGGGGATGAACCCCCTGTTGGAGGGCAGTACCCCTTGTGTGGGGTCCAATGCCCCTGTTGGGGAGCTGTAACCCCTGTGTTGGGGGCCATTGACCCTGTGGGAGGGCAGCAAAATGTATATTCATGAATTCATGAAATGTACTTAGAGTTCACTTTATTATTATGAAGAGACTTGTTTTAACACTGTAGATATATTAATAAAACATTATCCATCTGATCACTGTCTCTGTCTCACTCTCTGTCTCTCTCTTTATAGTGGTCTTTTGTTTTACTTGTGGAGGAACATGGATTTGGGGTATTTTACAGAGTGACTTTGGGATTTTTTTTATCAGGGATTTTTCAGTTTTCCAATAGGGAACATCAGAATTCCTGCTAGGGAGGCCAGTAGCAGGACCCTGCCTGCTCAGAGCTGGCACCTTGGACCCAGCTGGCTGTGGCTGACCTCCTGGCTAAATGGAGCCAGAAGGACATGCTTTGACAGTTCAAAGCAGGCCACCCCCCCTGGAGCATCTTCCAGGCAATAGCTGCCCAGATGCCTGGTAAGGGGGCACATGTGGGAGTAGTGCTGCAGAGAGGCCAATCCTGCAACCACTGTCCACTGGCAGCTGGCCCAGAGGGACAAATGCCTCTACTGGGTGTGCAGTCCCCATCCAGGTCTGGGAGGTGCACAGCAGGTCACAGCCAGGCAGCAGCTCCTACTGCCAGACTGCTGCAGTGGGTAAAGGGGTCAGGGAACATTCAGGGCTGCTTCAGCAGTCCAAATGGCACAAGAGGTTGTGTCTTCGGGTATCAACTGGCAGGTCCCCAGAAGCTCCTGAGAGCTAGTAGCCCTAATCTACTTGCCAGGGTGGCTTTTTAATCCTCCTGGTGACAGCACAGGTGCTGGTCCTGGGCTCTAGCTCCAACTGGGTACAGATCTGGGAGGATCCAAGCAGGATTGTTTTGCCCCAAGTGGCACAATTTGCTCCACACCAAAGTGCATGTCTGAGCACATGCGCTGAGGCAAAAAGCCCCAGCTCAAATTTGCACCGCTTCTATCTGAGCTGCTGCAAGCTCATGTGCTTGCATGTGTGGATGCAGTCATAGAAAATGCCTTAGTTCAAAAATACACCACCACCATTTTCAGTGTGCTAACACATTTTCTCACTCATTCAACTGCATGCTGCACTGCGCGGTGTGCATCAGCTCATGCGCAAAGCAGACTCAATCAAGTCTGCTCTAAAGTAGTGGATTTCCAGTGCATTGTGGGATGAAAAGGTATGTGTATAAATGCCCAGAGCTACTACATTTAATGCACATTAGAAAAAATGCCTTAATGTACATATAGACACACCCATTATGTGTGCAAATCCTCTTTAGTTTAGGGTGTCTAGCTAAGAGGTAAATATTCCTTAGTGGACTTCAAATTTCCCCTTATTTGGAACCATTCAACATTCCTAGAAATCCACAAAGCAGAAATTAGATGCCAAAAGATCCTTAAAAGTTATTTGTGATTTGGCTGGTTTATTCAACAACGTATTAAATAAATTGGCAAAGTATTGGATTTGCCACTGTGTTCCCTGAAATTTACTTCTTACTAAATTCCCCATAGCTGAGAATGGAATACCAAATTTAATACTTTTCCTAATGGTACTGAAACACTGTGATTGAAGTATATTATTTCAAAGCTCTTCCAAGGTAAAACAGAACACAAGATAGCTTATGTCTGCTTGTCTAGTGGATAGGAACACTGACAAGGGATATTTAAAACTTTTTTCTATAACTATTTGATAAACTACTGAAACAGAAAAATATTTTTTCTAGAATAACAGCTGTGGACAAATTCAGAATCCATTCTGTGTTTTTGTCACAAATCAGGCCTCAGACCAAACAGTAATATAGAAACAGACAAGCTTCTTGCATATTTAAAAGGTAAATATTATTCCATATCTAAACACATTAAAATAAATCAACTTATAATAAAGATGAATCTGGTCTCATGCATTCATGCCGAACAGTGCCAGCAAACATTATAAACTGAACCCATCTACTTACAGGCTAAATGATATTTCAAGATCTGGCACAAATATCTTATCAAATGTTCTCTATAGCAGGAAACGCATGCTTCACACTAAGGAGCAGGGATTCTGATTTTCTCTGATAAAAAAATGCACAATTTTTTAATTAAAAAAGTAACCCAAAATCCACATTTTTCCATGATTAAAGTGAAACACCACTAATCAATCAATCTATCTATCTATCTATCTCTATACCTATAGATATCTAGATGGCTATACATAGATATAGATATTAGGGCTGTGCAAAATTTCACCAGCTGTTTCATTTCAGTACTGTTTTGACCAACATTGATATTGAAACACCAAAATCAGAAAGAAACAAAGGCTGTCAAAATAGCCTTGAAACAAAATGTGGCTAGTCAAAACATTTCAAAAGTCAAAATGTTTCAACCATAGGCTGGGGATGGGAAGCCATTCCAGCTGAGTTGATTTCCCACCCCCAGTGCAAGATCCGGATGGGAAAGCAGCCTAACTGGGCTGCCTCATCATCCCTGGTGTGATCTAGCATGGGGGATGGGAAAGCAGCCCAGCTGAGCTGCCTCTCAGCCCCCATGCGATCTAGCACTGGGGATGGGATAGCAGCCCAGCTGGGTCGCCTCCTGCCCACGGTGCAAACTATTGCAGGGGATGGGGATTCAGCCCAGATGGGCTGCCTCCCATCCTGGTGCAATCTATTGCTGGGGATAGGAAGTTGGCCCAGCTGTGCTGACTTCCCATCTCCTGCAAAATGTTGAAACAGCATCGAAACAGCATTTCTGTTTCCACAGAATGAAACGGCACAGCTGTTTCAACTCAAAATGAAATCTGAACGGGAACACTGTTTTGTTGAACTGTCAAAACTAAATGCAAAAAGGACCACTGCCATCTCGCACAGCCCTAATGGATATAGATATAGATCTCTATATCTATATCTATATCTATATCTGTATAGATAGATAGATAGATAGATAGTGTTTACTTTTACTCATGGAAAAATGTTGTTTTGGGTTACTTTTTTAATCCAAAAGTTGCGTACTTGTTTTTTTATTAAAAAAAAAACCAGGATCCCTGCTATTAAGCATATTCAAATACAACACTATTCAAAACAATACTGTCTCAGCACAACAGTGAGAAAACATTCAGTTTAATATTTGTATGAACTTAGCTAGGATCTGACTAGGTTCTACCAATACTTATTTGCAAATATTTAAATTTAAAAAAATCAAAATCCCAAGTTTCTTATAGTAAAAGGATACTAATAGGGACAATTTTCAGAAATACTGAAGCATTATTATATATATCATTAATAGACTTGTATCCAGAAGCTTTATTTATCGTCCATGTTTGGGAAATGGTTCAGTTTAAATTTCCAAAAGGAAATATTGATGAGTAATCCAAACCCTGCCTTCTTTTAGTACAAACACTTTTTCTGTGAAGATCTCATATGGCATTTGTGATTCGTGCTGAAGGTCTAGGGACAGACATGGTGTAAGTGATCAGAAACTGGTTTAAACCTATAACAGATGATAAATTCAGTGAACATAAACAAGTTTCAACTCCCCCAAAATTCCAGCATGCTCTCTGGGCTGGGTTGTCTGCTCCAGACAACAGAGCTGGCTCTACCCTCTGCTCTTTGGCTAGAGCTCCACCAGAGACTGCAGGTACAGCAGGGTATTCCTGGCTTTCCCTTGCCCTACTTCCCTTTACTGCTCACTGCTCAAGCAGGAATCCCTCCTTCCCTCCCTCTCTCTCCCACAGCATGGACCCCAGACCCATGGACCCAAGGCATGTGGTCTTCTAGCTAATGCTTAGAGGCGTTTGTGTGTGTCTGTGTGTGTGTGTGTGCCCAATTTCACTGGGACAGGTAGACAGAACAGTGACTGTTTAGGGATTTTTGGAGCTAATCATCAGGTCAACTGGTAATGTCCCTCCCTGGAAAAAACTATTTAAGAAGAGCTTGAATTAATGGAGAGAGGCTATTGTTTTGTTGATGGGGTGTCAAACACTCTTATCAGCCGCCAGCTAGCTTTCTTGCCTGACAGTTTGCTGCAGACAGTATAAAGAAGCAGGGAGGGGGATTGAAAAGTTCTATCATCAACAGATACATGCACTACACTGCTCCCCTCTTGCCTCAGAGTGCTAGCAGGGGCCTGGGGTCTGACAACACTCCTGCCCCTTGATCAGGCAGCAGGGAAAAGCATGGGATGGTGCAGGCAGACCTTCCTAGTCATTCTGCCTGGTCCTGGCCATGACTCCTGCCTTCAGCTCAGCATTATGCAAGGAAAGGGAGGGCTGTTTGAATTCTCCCCAGCTTCTAGTCTGAGCCACTGTAGGCTTGTGCCTGAATTTCTTCAGTCCAGAGAGAATGTATGTATGGTTATAAACCAGTTCATCCTAGCCATATTAGACAAACCTGCAAAGGTTTAATCATTTCAGGCTTGGGCTTTTTGAAGGCATGTCTGTCTGTAGCCATGATATTTACTTTACAAGTATAGTTAAGATCATGGTTACTCTGATATGGCTGACAGTCAATCAGGGGAGTAAATTCCATCAGTAGGATATAAAATCTAATGTATCACAAATTTAAGGTTCTGTTCCTTGGTGTAATGTATTTAAAATAAAAGAAATAAATTCTTATAGAATAGAATTAGGACCAATATATGAAGAAATAAACCTACAAGTACTGTGAAGACAGAAACAGACCCATGCAGTACCAGCAAGCTAAGCAAACTTATTACGGAGAGAAGGGAAAGAAGATAACCAAGTTTCATTAAATTTAGATGAGAGGAGATCATAATTTCATGTCGGTCACTCCTTTTTGGAATGTTGTGGAAAGTATTTATCTCCTAGTTTAAAATAATTTAAATCTCAAAGTAATGTACTTTTAAAGTTGACTCTCCAAATTTCACTTAATTGAAGAAAAATCTTCTCGCTGTTACTTAAAGGATGCTACAATTGCAGTTTTTTTCTTGAATGTTATTCTTTTTCCTGTCATCTATAGATCCTCAAAATAATATCCTTGAATCCAGTAGTTTTTGGTATCATCCCTATTATTTAAGCATAATACCCAGTCAGAATACCCAGTTTTAACTGCTTCTTGAATTAAAGTTAAAAAAAAAAACACTTAAAATTTTCAGAAGGCAATCATATCTATAAAAAAAAAAAACCAAACAAACAAACAAAAGCAACCTCCCCCCCCAAAAAACCCCCCAACAAAACAAAAATTGTATCAGCCTATTACTAATTTCCATAAATATGTGGAGGTAAAAATTATAGCCCCCATTAGTGGTACTCTACCTGGTTGCCATGGCATGTTGGGATGTCATATGATCCTTTTAAGCATGCTGTGGGGTGCCTCTCAATATAAATATTTTAATATTAATATTGTACAATAGTACAAGTGCTTGATGTACAAGCACTACATATGATTCATGAGATAAATCCAGAGATTTTAAAGAGAAATCCATAGTGTCAAAAACACTTGGACCCTTTTTTCCCTGAGTTCTATGCAGTGGAAGAATTCCCTTATTATTTTTCTGTAGTCAAAAAACAAGTGAAAGTTGAGACCTGGAGTATTCTGAAGGATGCCTGGAGTCTAACAAAGAGTGCCTTCAGTCTGCAAGGATAGGGAACCACTGGTCTGCAACCTTCTGAAGCTGCTAAAATGTTCTAATATATAGTTTGCAGGTTGAACATGAATTCTTATGTTAGATAGGAATTTTAAAAAGGATGTAGGTACAATATCTTTTGTATTGTCAATTTTTAAGTCTAAATCTAGACTGAATTTTGTATATAAAGCAGAATTTTTAATATCTGTAACTTTCCCAAAGGGGCTGTTTTGGGGACCTTGATACCAAGTATCATTTATGTGAGTTTTTTCCATTCTATTAAGTTACTCTATCCAAGGTTTACAAAAAATAAGTAAGTCAGCTTTGTATGAATATAACCATTAGCTGCTTGAAACGAGAAGGCAAGGAAAAGAGAAAAAAGTAATAGATAGAAAAATTATAGGATCATAGATAGAAATATTTGAAGCCCTGAGGAACCAAGAACTTTGCTGACATTACTTCAGCAAAAAAAATATTGTGATGACCTTGTTATTTCTGATGGAATTGTATATTAATCCATAAACAGTGCAGCAATGTATGATGTTTTATTTCTTTATAATCCATTTGTAGTCTCTGTTTATATAGGATACAATATTGTAGTAATTAATCTGTCTTTTGCTTTCTTCATATTTAAAATCCAATGTGTTCTAGGAAAAGAACACAAATACTGAAATAGTATCCTAGGATGCTATTTCAGAAAATAGGCTAATTCCCATATTAATATTTGTAACAAAGACCTATCTCAGGGCTGCTGTGACACCCCCCTGGTGGCCACTTAAACTCTTTTCTGCCCTGTTCTCAAGACCACCTTCCCATCTGCTCATCTGCCATGCCTTGGTTTCAATATGTATTTGGAAAAGGAGGCTGCCCCAGGGATCCCTGAGCAAGACCTTTTCCAATCATGAGCAAGGACCCTGGTTTTCTCTGATGAAAGAAAAACCCCAATTTTCAGTTTTAAAAAAGTAACCCCAAATCCACATTTTTCCACGATTCAAATGAGACACATCATATATTATATTTTATAATTTAAAGCACTTTGTCTGTCTGTCTGCCTGTCTGCAATGCTCTTTGGGGAAAGTGGGGAATGGCTCCTGGCAGGGCATGGCTCCAGCTAATGCTGCATCAAGAATACCCATCAATAATGATGGGTGGGGCATGGCTCCAGTGGAGCGGACCAGGCAGAGCAAGCCATGCAGATGTGGAGCAGGAGGGAGGGGAGCTTCATGATGCAGGGCTAGGCACAGATTAGGGGGGGCTTGGGGCCAGATGCAGAGTGGGGGGATGGCATATGGCTGGATGCAAGGAGCGGAGTGGCAGTAGTGAAGAGCGGTGGGTGGCAGTGGCTACCCACTGCCCTGTGCTGCAGGGGTGTAGGGTGAGGGTGGGAAGGTGGAGTGGCACAGGGTTGGATGCAGAGCAGGGTGGTGGTGAGCGGCTGGAAGCAGGGTGGTGGAATTTAAGGGCAGTGGATGGTGGTGGCAGTACAAGGTTCCCCCCGCCTCGTTCCTAGGTAGCAGCACTCTGTCCCCGCCCATCTGCCCCCTCCCCATCATTTTTGATGAGCAGCTCACTAGTGTGTGTGTACATATATTTCCATGATTACAATTAAACACATATATATATATACACACACACACATATATATATACATAGATATAGATATAAGTATAGTTATATAGATATATCTGTGTGTGTGTGAGTATAGATAGACCTATCTATCTGTAGAGTGGTGTTTCATTTTGAATCACAAAAAAATGTGGATTTTTTTAAACCAGAGAAAACCAGGACCCAGGACCCCGGTCATTGCTCATCACCTTAAAGTTTAGTTTCATCTTCTCCTCAGGTCCCCTTCTAGCGACACCCAAGCCTTGCAGATGTTACCAATCAATCAGTGCACATCCTTCTCCCCAGTCTCAATCAATTCAATGGCAACTGTAGCTCCATATCTAGTCTTTCCTTTGCCCTGCTTCTGGGCTCTGGCCTTACAACCAGGCTTATTACTATCTTTCTGCTCTGCTACTGGGCTCTGTCTCTGCTCCTGAGCCTGCTGGGACCTACACCACTCTTAGTTTTGTCTGCAAGACTTCAGGTGTTCTCCAGACATGTCCACAATATTCTACTTGCCTGCCCTGCTTCCAGGCTGAAATAGACACCTGGTGTGATTCCAGAACTCCTGCTCAGAGTTCTTCCTTCCATGGCTCCCAGGACCAAACTACCTGCACCAACTCAGACCCTGGGCTTATCAGGGGCAGGCAAAATGTGTCCTGTGGGCCAGATGTGACCTGCCAGAACATTCTATCCAGTCCACAGGGGCCCAAAAAATTTTAGAAAATTAATATTTATCTTCCCCTGTCTGCCTCTCATATGGCCCTTGATGGCTTGCCAAAACTCAGTAAATGGCTCTCTACCCAAAATAATTGCCTGCCCTTGGCTCATATACTCTCTAAGCCCAGCTGCCTTCCAGGCAGGTGCCTCCCTTTGAGTGTCACCTGAGCCCTGTCTGAGCATTTATCCTAGTAAAGTAACAGAAGCACTAAGATCCCTATTATAAATATCCTGTAAAAGTGTAATATTTATCTAATCTATTCTTAAATGTTCACAAACCTCTCTCTTAGACAACTACCAGGCATGATTCCTAAAAACTTCAAAAAAACTTGCACTCTAACTTGTCACAGGTAAAGCACAGTAAGAAAAGTACTGTTAATGTTCTGTCACTGCAAGGGCAGGAATTCATTTTTTAAGGACTCCACAGGTCTAAGGAAGTTGACCAGACCCCTCCATAACAGAGAAGGAAAAAACACACTGTCATCAATGGGGAAAATTTCTTACTGATCCTAAATTTGTCAATCAGTCTGATCTTGAGAAGAAATGGAACATCTCCAATCCATGAACCTCTAAGTTAGTTCAATCCCAGCAGGAACTTTGGCATACCCCCATCAAACTCTAAAGTCTTGCTTGCAGCCAATGCATAATTGTTCTTAGGAAAGTGAAGAAGAACTCTGGCACCTGTAGTAACTGGAAGGGAGGGAATAATCTTCCCCAGACCCATGTGTTAAACAGCAGTACTCAGACAAATGGGAAAACCAAATGCCCTCCTCTTTGTACTGCAACCTTAGGACTGAAAACATAATTCTATGCATCACACATGCTAACTAGGAATAACTTCTCTTCCTGTCATTCTATCTCCTCCATGAACTTGTCCCTGCTCTTTAATATTGTTTCATAATCAAGCCTGTTTTAGAGTTGTTGTTTTTTATTTGACTCTCATCAAGCATGAACCTTTCCATGCTTGACTCTTGTCAAGCATGGTCCTTACCTGGTTTGGGCTGCCCATGATCTTTAAATGATGTATGTGTACATGCATGTGTACATTTTTGTGTGAGTGATGTATGTGTAGATATCTGACCAATGTATACGAGCACAATGTCTTAGACTTTCCCACACTATCAGTAGGAAATGTATGTCTACATTTGCACATTGTGACCATTGCTTTGCTTATTTTTTTACTTGCTAATGCTGGTCTTGACATCCAAGATGAAAGTTAAAATGATCTAGATGGATGGAATACTTCATTTGTTGAAGTCAATGATTAAACACATTGACGGTTGTGAAATTAGAATTTTGCCTTTAGGGTATGTGTACACGGCAGCAAGCTGCTCATATAAATATACCTTAGCTAAATTTAAGCTAGGTAGCTCAGGTACTCTTCAGGAGTGTTGCCATGGAAACACACAGGTCAGTATACATTAGAGGTTTCTTATTTTTTATAAGACAAAGAAAAGGAAGAGAGAAAACAGATAAATATTTGAAAATTCTAAAGTGTTAAGTATGGCCTTCCTTTTTACAGTATCCTTCTTTCCCTTTTCTTTAATTTCAGAGATTTTTTAAGGAACAAACTTTGTCTGACTGCCTCCCAGAGGTCCTTAGTATTAACTAAGTTTTTTGGGGGAAAATATAGTAGTAAGTTGTGGTGGGGTAGAGTTGCTGTTACCCTTGTTAGTAATTCAATCCTATTTCCTCAAAGAGAAAGCACAACAAAAGTATATAACAAAACAGCATAAATAAACAAAAATTCAGCTGGGATATTACTGCTTATTCCTTCACATTCAAGTTATGCATGTTCTCTTAAGTTACTGAATTTGAGTTTATGTATTGACTTTGTTGTTCCTGGTCACCTTATTAAGTGCTTTGTTCAAGCTTTATGTGTTTTATGCTTCTCACAAGAAATTTTACAACGTTTGAATCCAGACCTAGCAACCTTTTCCACCTGTGCATTTTCATCTTTAGAGCACTGGATTCTCAATTCCGTTCTAAATGTAACCATTTACATTCCATTACTAAATGTAACCATGTTAGTCTTGTCCTGTAAGCAACTTGAAAACTCCATTTTTTATCCTTCTGTTTGACATAAGTGAATAAACTCTACATAGCCTTTATGTATGAGTGTGTGTAAATGGGTGAATGGTGAAAGAATGGCATAGAGACAGAAAAAGAAGATTTAACTGTTTATATAAGCAACAAGGTGCCAAATGTAAGTTACCAGTCAGTAAACTAATTAATGAATGGCTGAAGAATCCCTTTTAGGCCTAGGGAACAAAGAAGATAATGAGGAGAAGAAATGTACCCATCCTGACAGATGGGCAGCAAAAACATTCCAAGGTTAAAATAAACTGAAGACAAAAGAAGATCAACCGCAAAAACAGAAGCTGGGTATGGTAAAAACCCCAAAGCACTGAAACAAAGGATGCCAATCCCTAGAAAAAAACACTTTGAAAATGCCAAGTTGGGTGAGTCTCTTTCTCTACTGCTGTTTCATTGGAGCACAGATGTATCTGTTCACCCCGCTCCAGCTGTTATCTTCAAATCTACTATCTTCATATCATCATCTACTCAAGAAGCCCAAGTTGGCCACCCTGGGCTAATATTGAGCAACTATTGCTGGTAACTGTATTTGGTGTATGTGTGGATGAAATGGTTGTTCTGTGTATGTGTATGCCTGTGTATAATGATGTGTATGATGATTTGTGTGTGTTTGTATAAATGGTGTGTCCAAAACTTTATGTCTAACTCATGTAATCAATAAAAGCAGTACCTTGCCTTCTCCCCCTCTATAAAGTCTCACTCATAATTTGAGCAATTGGCAATTTGAGTAACAATTCTACAAGGTAGATAGAATTATTTAAAAGACAGCATTCTTTTGTTGCCTATATTGTCTATATATGTGCTTAGAGGTGGTAGGCTGTTTTTATTAGAGTGGTTCACAGGAAGCCTCTGTAATTAAAACACCTTACTGTCATGTGTATTAAGCCCCCACATGTTTAAAAATGGCTGTGGAGTTCTTTATCTAAATCTCATTCAACAAGGTTTAGTTAAAGTGCCCCATGGCTATTTATAAACACATGGCAGCTTGATACACATAATGCTGTACTGATCATGAAGCATTCTAATTAGAATGCCAGTGAGCATGTGTATAGACAGCCACAGTGACTAAAAGTAATTACCATTAAAAATTATAGAACTCATGCCTTTAATTAAAATGCCACATATTTTAAACTCCTGAGAGATTCTTTTTCTTCCATACTGTACTGATCCCAGAGCAAAATGTCATTAGAACCCACACAAAGATAGGGTGACCTCAAAGACCAGGAGACACTAATTACTCAGACCAAAGACACTAGTGAAATAAATATACGATAATTCTGCACTAATAAAAACTTGAAGCATTACTTTCCTTAATTAATAGAAACTTCTTGTCTGAAACTTTTTTCTCCCTTTTCCTGGGCTGATTCTAACTCTAGAGAGTAGAGGGAAATTATGGGTTCTATTTCGTACATTTAAACCTCAAGAAGAATTAATTTTAAATGTGTACTCTCTCTAAAGTGCAAATAATCACATTTATTTAAAGCAGCACGCATATGCATATCATTTATGTCTTATAGGTAAAAGAATGCAGCAAAAAAGTAAATTCAGCACATGTAGAAGTAAAAGATATTCAGAGGTCTCTTAGCAGGTTAATTTATAGAACTGGAAACAACAGTAACTCAGGTAAGGCTGTGGAAGAATTACAAAATAGTTAATAGGTAAGACTGTGGAAGAATTACAAAATAACTACCTAGTGAAATTCATAGATGAAACTGCATTTGAAGAAAGTATAGATACCACTGGGGACAGAGGAATAAGGCAAGCCATTCAAGAAACATTAAAATCATAGATACTAGATGTTACAAAAGAGGTAAGTCATAAGGTAGAATGTGTGTTGAAAAATCGAAAGCACATATTCAGGGTCCATACAAATGTTCACCACACCCAGTCTATGATCACCAGGTTTTCTCTTATTAAAAAAAAATCCTCAATTTTCAGATTTAAAAAAGTAACCCAAAATCCACAATTTCCATGTTTAAAATGAAACACCATTACTTTATATAGTACCCTAGTTAACATCTACATGTGCTCAGTAAAATTGAGAAAAAAATTAAAAACACTAATACTACAAGATATGAAATGCAGCTGAGGAGGGATGGCAGGCTAAATATGTGCATATATACTGATATAGATAAAGCTCAATGAAATTCTGAGCTGAATGGGTTATGCAGATAATATTTTCAATAACAAGATAACTGACTTGCTGTGATTACTGCTTGTTACACTAAATTGTTTCTTCCAGTTTGTTTGTTGTATGCACCTATTGTCTATTATCATATACTCAGATTACTTCTCATATACTATTCAGCTTACAGTCATTCCCCTGTACACTGCTGCAGTATGATTGTAACAAGAATACTGCATTCAGCAATGATGACAGAAAAATAATTGAAATACAGAAAGAATGGTG
Organism: Crocodylus porosus; assembly: GCF_001723895.1. Lineage (NCBI taxonomy): Eukaryota > Metazoa > Chordata > Crocodylia > Crocodylidae > Crocodylus > Crocodylus porosus. The sequence goes on along the minus strand of NW_017728906.1, from coordinate 117,312,156 downwards.
AATAAAGTGATTCAAATGACTAGGTGTCCAGAAGGACTGGTATGAAGAAATAGTAAGGGACAGATTACTCTGCCCTAAACATACTTAAATGGTGAGTGAAACTTATTACACTATACACCACCTGAGGGACATGGATAATCACTGCTTCTGTATTCCTTGAAACACACTAAAATTTTTGTACATCTTACAAAGTAACGGTTAATTGTTTTTCATCTTTTCATTCTTCCTTCTGCTTTTTTGATGAGCTGACTTAGGGAGAGATTGCATGGTAGCATTAGCAGATGCTAATTCTAAGGAACTTTACTATATGTTAAGGTTAACTAATGCTAGTGATCAGTAGGGCTCCTGATTTTCTCTGATAACCCCCGCCCCAATTATTGGATTAAAAGGTAACCCCAAATCCACATTTTTCTGTGATTAAAATGAAACACTATATATTCCATCTGATTAACATCAAACATCACTAATATCTATCTATCTATCTAGATATAGATATCTAGATCTATAGCTATCTATCTAGATGGATAGATATAGATGTAGATATAAATATATAGATCTATATCTCTATATATCTCTCTGTCATGGGGCATGAGGTAACAGGAGACACTTACCTGAAGCCCAGGGCAGGAGAAACGCTGAGCCGGAGGGAGAATCTGCGCGTCTCATTAGCTGCATCTTCGTACAGCTGCGGCCAGCAGCTGACGGCAGCGTTGGATGCGAGCTGGGGATTTAAAAATGGCAGCCGCCACTCTGGAGGCAGCGGGGAGCTCAGGAATACAGACGCGGTTAGAGCCAGTGATGGCGGGGAAACTCTGGGACGGATATCATCAAGCTGGTGTGCCGGAGGGAGCAGCAACCCCTAAGAGATGCTCAACAACAGGGACGGCTGCGGATGATCACAGGAGCAGTGGATCGGGTGAGCTGCTAGAGATCGGGACGACCCAGGAGGATTCTGAGGACCCCAATGTAAGTGCCAGGACGGTGGGTGCAAGACACGGCGAAGAGGGGTGAAGGATCATGGATCACCCGGCTGGAGGGAGATCGGGGTGGGTTTGCTGCCAAGAGCAGCAGATGCCTGTTAAAGGAGTGGAGCAGCCTGAGAGCAGCTAAAGGGGAACCCCTTCCCCGCCCCATTCGGGTTAAGTGGGATCTGGTGGAGGGTCAACGAGGCAGTGAGAATATCGCTGACTCTGAGTGTGGAGGGTCTCACAGGGTGAAGGGCTTGTGGCTCGGGGTATTCAGATAGTGTGACTGAGGCACCGGTGTAGGTTAAGGTGAAGGGGCAAACATTGAGGTGGGATCGAGTATGAATGACGTGTGGGAAGCTTGCAGAAGTAGCACAGAGCAGGCACCGGAACGTGGAGCCTATAGGTGGCGTGAAGCTAGCGTGTAGCGGTGGTGGAGCCCCATGTGCAACCGGCGAGCCAAACTCGGGCCACCGAGGGACCTGTGAACTAGCCTTGCCCACTGGGAAAACAGCAAGTTGTGGCAGCCAAGAGCAGGGTTGGCGATGAGGGAGAACAAACATCCATGGTATCAAACAGGTCCGGACGGGGAGTAGCCAACGACCAGGAGGGCGGAGCTCCCAGGAACAGCACAAGAACGCCCATCAGGGACACTATATATTTATATCTAAATCTCTCTCTCTCTCTCTCTCTCTCTCTCTCTATATATATATATATATATATACATACATATATATATATAAATAGGGTCAGGCCAACCCTCAGAATCTCAATATTGTGCTGTGAGACACAATGGCATGGTGTACAATTACACCTGCACACACTCAAAATCAATCAGGTGCATACACACACTAGGTGCATACACATACACTAGGTGCATGCACCTCTGCCAGGCATGCACACACACTACCAATCCAGGCACATACACATCCAAAATTACCAGCCTAGGCAAATGCATGCTTATCACCTATTCAAGCACTTACATACACTATACAGACCAAAATAAATTAGATCAGAATCAGTTACTAATACTTGTATACCCAATACATGTACACAGATCACTAATTGATATATCATGCACACAGTGACATACATGTATATCAGTTCACATAAATAGCACTCACCTACACATACTCACAGATGAGCTCCTAATTTGGGTGTTGTGGTGAGTATGTATGTGCTTGGTGTACTTGGGATATCTGGGGGAAGGCTAAGGTAATAGAGAGAGAGTGAAAGTTGATGGAAGCAAGATTAGAACCAGTAGACTTAGAGAGAGAGCTGGGCTGAGGAGCTGAGGTTTGGGGTTACTTTAGGTTACTGCTGGTGGGGACTGAGATGAAAGTTGTCAGTGATGGGATTAGAACCATCAGACTGGAGGGGAGTTGGGGTAATTTAAGATTAATTGGTGTTAACTGAAAGCAAAAAGCAGGCACAGCAAAGGAGCAATGCCAGGGAGAAGCCTGGAGGCTGGAGCTGGAGCAAGGAGGCTACAGGGGAGCTAACAGGTATATGGGGAGAGGAAAACTTAGAGTGGGGCTGTGGGGTGGGGGGGAGGCTGGAGAACACAGAAAGAGAGGGACTGAAAGTGTAGGCAGCAAGAGATAGGGATTGGAAAGAGGTGGCCAGAGGCAAAAAGTGGTGGGAACAGGGCTGAGAGTCTCCAGAAAGCAACGGGGCAAAGAGTCTGCAGAAAAGGGACAGGGAGGAGGCAAAAGGTGGCGATAACAAGGCTGAGAGCTGAGAGGGAGAGAGAGAGACTAGAATTTAAGATAGGGAAGGGACCGGGGCTCAGTAAAACACAACTCAACTCGAGGTTACAAATGACAGTGGTTTTATTGAACAGGGGAGATGGTGACATAATATTTTATTGGTTCCTTTTCATACACACATAGAGACACACACAGAGACAATGGTAGAAGGGGTTAAAGAGGATTGGTGCAGGGGCTGAAGTCTGGGAGGAGAGAGATCCAAATTGAAGGAGGAAATATGGAAATGATATCTACCTATCCCAGGCTGAAAATGGGTCCTCGAAGGCCAGTTGGAAGCTCCTTCAGCTCAGTGTTGTCCAGAGGAGGTCACCAGCAGGGTCTCTTGGGTGGATAGGTGATATGATGTAGATCTGATCTGGTCCAGATGGAAATGGCATTCCCAAGAAGTCAGTCTTCACTACCCGTTTTTCCTCTGTTCTCCTATGGGAGGGCCTGTCCATGCAAGGTCAGTCTTGTTCCAGAGGGTTCCAGATGTACTTACTGAGCATGTGCAGCCTTGGCACAATGGTGGGTTGCCTCATCTTTTGTTTCTTGAACGCTGAGGGTGGTCCAGGTACTGGTGTAGATAGTTCGGTCATTCAGAAGGAGCTATTTTTAGACCTACTGCCATTGTCTTTCAAGCACCCGCATTCATTCCCATTCATTCAGGAACCATGATATATACTAGGGGTAGTATGAGTCATAGGTTACACAACCGGGCACGGGGATAAGATGGAGGCTTGACATTAAAAGATGGAAACTTAACATGACGTACACTAACTTACATACAAAGACCTAAAACAGTAATCACACAACATAAAAGCAGTAAAAAAAAATAAATACAAACATAAAAATTATTACTTATAAAACAGTGGATATCTATATCAAAATTGCAGGGCACTTATTTGCAAAGAGGGGAGAGAAAAATAAAACTTATTACCTAAAATAAAATGTTAAAGCTTATCCTATATCTTAGCTTACTTATAATTAACTATAGGGAATAGAGAGGGAGAGGAAAAATTAGAAATAGTTGGGGAAGGGAAGGGAATGCATTTCTCTCTCTCTCTCTCTCTCTTTCTCTCTCTCTGTGTGTGTATATATAAAAGAAAAAACAGAAACTGTTACATAAATATCTATCTATAAAGATCTATAACTATATAGAGATATCTATAGATAGAGAGATAGTAATGTTTCACCCTGCAGTGCCTTAACACACACAGTATCACCTATGTCACAAGTTTTGCTTGTCATAGATTTCATAGA
>NW_017728906.1:117229493-117308169 GCF_001723895.1 Crocodylus porosus | reverse complement strand
GGGGTCGGCAGGGGGCTCGGTGGCTGCTGAGGGGGTGTCTGGGAGGCTTCGGGGGAGTGGGGATGCAGCGGGCTTCACCCGCGCATCTCTCACCGCTCCAGAGCCTTCCTCAGTGTCCGCAGCTTGAAGTGCAGTTTCCCCCAAACCCCTGCAGCAATATTCTTGAAAGTTGGCAAGCTTTGTGGCCTTACCAGGGGCTACCAACCTGGCAGTTTTCACCCCCCTGTGTTGTAACACAAATATGTGACATAAGTTTTCTTTCAAGAATTTGGGGTGCAGTTCCCCCTGAGCCCCTTCTTGTTGAAACTTGGCAGGCTTCATGTTCTCAGCAGAGTCTACCACTTCTGCAAACTAAACAAAAAAACCCAAAGTTATAGATACTTCATTGATTCCCCATTATACCCTATGGCTGGATTTCTGAAGGTTTTCCAAAGCTTTTTGGAAGCTCTGAACCACTTTGTAAAGCCTAACAAAGCCAGTGGTTGAATCCAGACATGCTGCTTTGGACGCTGAAGTGTCTGAAGCTTCTCTGGATCTGAAGCATGATCCAAAGCCTCGCACAGCCCTACTCTACATATCTGGATCACCTCCTTTTTTCACACCCCTGCATTGCTGGCCTGGGACAAGTGATAGCAGCAGAAGGTTGGTCTCCCTCTTTTACTAGTCATGGCCTCCCTGTAGCTTATTTCATCCTTGCAAACTTGAATACAGCCCCCACCAGGCCCTGCAACTGCCAGGAAGCTCTTTGCTCCATACCCCCATCTTCTTCCCATGCCTCCTGTTCAGGTGCAGGGCCTGGCATTGGATGGATCTAGGTGTACTGTGGCAGCATGATCTTCAGGGATGCCAGGGGTAGGCAAGACAACCACCCCATCATCACCTCTACCACTCTTGGGCTGATTTTGGTAACAGGGCAGTGATCCAGGGATGGAGGAGTCAAAAGAGAAGGCAACTAAGGTGGCTGGGGAGTGATCTGGGTGTGGAGGGAGCAATTTGAAGATTGTGGTGGCAATTTGGGGAGTATACAGGGCCTTAGCCCCTATCCTCATCCCCTTTTCAATCCTGTACCCACACCACTACCCAATGCCCTGCTCCCCATGGCTTTTACCCCCCTTCATCACTTTCCTCTCCCTCCCCAATCAACCTTTCCCTACCTACTTGTTGCCCAGCTGTTCCCAGCTGTCGGTGCAGGGCCACAGAGTCCCAGATGACAGCTAGTCCACCTGGAATCACTACCTCCTGAGATATTAGAGGACTGAAAATAGATGGTTTGCTTTTAGGTGAACACCCAGAAGTTACCTTAATTCCAGCTAACTCATAGATAATCCTGGCTGAAGTGGCATAATTTTAAAATGCCTAACGGACACTTAGCACTTGTTAATGAGCATTAATGAATGTGTGATCATTCCAGTTGTAAGTGTTTTTAACAGTATTTAATTGTAATGTGTAATCTCACCCTCTCTATGGGAAGGAAGGTTAGTGTAGTATCAAAAAAGGCAGTGCAGATTTCAGGCTCTTACTGAATGGTGAAGATGTCAAAGAGGATTTGGATTTGTGTGACCCATTTCTCATGACTAGGTATAATTTATATGGTTGGCCATGAATGTTAAATATGTTTATAACATGGCTAAACTGTTATTATAGCTGTGGGAGAGAAGGGAAAGGGACTACTTCTGATCATGGAATGGGGGTACAACTAGAAGTAAGTAATAGTATGAAATTAAGTAAAGTAAAAGGTATGAAACCAATTAAAGTAAATCTGACTGTCTAATTTTTTCAGTGTACCAGGAAGAAAGACACATTAATCCTTGTTTAGTAATATGGCTTTGCTATCTCATAAAATAAAGTATAATTGTAACATTTTTGGACCAATATAATCTAATCTGTTATCAAAAAAAGCCTATATCATGCTACTATCTTTGATAGAGGACTGTTAACTCATTTAATGCTTTAACAGAATTAGATCTTCCTTCAGGCAGTCCACATGATTGCATAAACAGTATGATATAAAACATGAAAATTATGTCCAATACTTTTTGTAAAAAGATTCTTTCTTCAAATTAATCTTATCATACCAAGAAAATGTTGATAACATCATTCTTATCTTAAAGTCCTTCTGTAATTTACTTGGATTTTTTTCACTCTTTGCTGAATTTTGTGTAGTGCTGTGTGCTCTTTGATAGCTACTGCATGCCTTTTCAGCAATAAGTGAATGAAACAGTGAAGTGATTCTTGTTTCTAAAATCAGTACAAAACTTTCATATCTTTGGACATAATATGCACTAGATAAATGTAATATATTATTGCATCAATATATATGTTTAAGCACAGAGAGAGGGAAATAGAGGGTAAGGAAAAAGAGATTTATTATAGGATATACTGGCTTTGGTGGGGAAGGCAGGGTTATTCCTATGATTACATGTAGGGCCATTTTTTATGAGTACAATGACAGAGTAAAAGGGATAGTGGCTCAAAAGTCAAGAAATAATTTAGTTTTAAGGGTATTTTCCCCCACTGAAGGGAATTCACATCAGTCTATCATTATACTGCATAATGCTTTTTAAAAAAGTTGAAATGTTGCCATCTATCAGATCAGCTATGCAATTAAGATTCAATTTGAGGCCTACATTAGGGAATCTCAGAATTTATTGACTGAAAAATAAAATGCTCCAAGGCAAAAAATAAGTAATAAAAATAAAAATTGGAGTGTCTTGAATCACTGTTTAAGGTTGTGGGAGTAAGTTGCTAAGTAATATTAAAATGCGGTGGTGGGGGTTATTAATTCTTTCATGTATCCAACTATATGAATAGCTTAAGGAATAACTGAGAATATTCCTTCATTCACTGTAGATCCTAATGTTTCAATGAACTTCCTTGAGGCACTATGTCAACTCAAAGCACTGACAAAGGATCAGATAGGATCAGACAGTCAAATAAAGTCTTGTATTCTTTCTCATTGAACAAAATTCCTGGGGGAAAGATTTTTTCAGAAGTTTATTCATGCACAAATTCCCCTGTAGCCATTTAAGTCTGACCTATGCCCTGTTTTTTCACTGGTATAACTAAATCACTTAGGGATATGCTATTTTGCTAGTAAAATTATATCAGTGAAAAGAGCCATACCAGTACAAAAGTGATTGTTGTTGTTATTATTATTAGGACAATTACAACTATTACTGTTGTTACTATGATAATTACTACTACTGCTGTTCTAATTACTAGTACAGCAATCCTGGGCAAGGACAAGGACCCTGATAAGTTAGGAATGTACAAACACAGAGAAAAGATTTTTGACCCATCAATTTTGTTATCATAAAGTAAGAAATAACAGGAAAATGTAGAGATCCAGACTAAGTGAGCGATGGTCCAGGCTGGAGCCAAAGGCTCCCTCCTTTCTAGAGCACCATCTATCTCACAGACACATATACAAAGTCCAAGTTGCTGCCCTTCTTCCTGATCCCATATATCTCTCTCCCTTGGCTGCCCAAGAGGTATCTTCAATAGAATGACTAGAAATCTACTCGATATTGCCTATCCTAGTAATGAATAATGCCCATCCTATGACATGGTAGTTTGAGAACTGAAGCCGTGTGTTCATGACACTTTAAAAAGGGGTAAATGCTTTTGCACTGGTTTAATGGTGTCAGTATTTGCAAGCCTTGACAGGATATTACGTATTAATTCCAGCCTCTGTAGGAACTAGGTGGTATAATGCACCTTAAATGACTTGGGGTGCAGCAAACTAAAACTCCTTTGAGGACTGCTCCTACAGTCATGGACAGAAGCACTGGGCTCCGGGCAGCTCCATAGCTCTGCAGGAAAGCTTAATCTCCACCCTGCCCTCCCCACACCCCACCACTCAGAGGCTTCCTGCATGCCTTAGCTGCACAGGGCCCGATGCTTCCCTTCATGGCTGTGGTGCCTCCTGGGACAGCCTGAACCAGGTACCTGCAGGCAGATGCCACCTAGGAGGGGGGTCCGCCACTGCTGCAGAGAGAAGCACTACCCTCCCCTCAACCCAGGGACCACTCTGCCCACTGGCAGCTCACCCTCCCCTCCCCGCCAGAGAGACAGGTAAGGTATGTTTATGACACAGGGGTTTAATCAGCCCTAAATTGAAGTGGTGTTTTTTAAAACCCGCCACTTCAATTTAGGGCACCTGTTTCATCTACACACGTCCTTTGTTAAGAAATCAGTATCTGGGTCAACCAGCTTTGGGGAGATGATATTACCAAAGTCTCACACTTTCTGAGTGAGTTCCCTACTCATTCAACTATTGGGGATTAAACATAGAAGGGCCCTTCCACTGTATCTGACACCTGCTGGTCATAAAAGTTTTCCAGGTAGATTGTTGTGACATAGGTATGCCCAACATGCGCAGGTGTTTAGTTATATACTGCCCACCACTATGGTTAGGTACAGACAGTCAAAAACCCTGGCACTGAACCGATTTTGTCTTTGCAGATAATAGTTTCACCCTGTGTGCAAAAGTAAAACCAAACCAAACAAAACAAAACCCACCTAAAATGTCTAGAGAACTGTCACTTAGGTTCATGAACCATAGTAGAATTTCCACCTATGTGTTCTGTTTTGGCCATTTTGAGTTAAGCTTATGGAGAGACATCCAAAATAAGAAGTCAAAGAAGGCATTTCTGGTTCAACAAAGGGATCATGGTCTGGAGCAGTGAAACAGATTTTAAAGTAATCAGCAGAGAGCAACCATGTGTCTCATTTTCTCTGGAACAGTTCTGTTTTAGATACCTATCCCTGGCGTCCTGTCAGTTTGGTGAAATAAATGGTTTTGTCCAGTTTTCAGCAGAACATCCAATTTGTTAAAAATAGAAATACCCACTCTCTGCCACTCTGCAATCTCCCTTCCCCCACTATAATATTTGCTCTATGCCATTGGGTTCCAGGCATGAGGTACTCACTCAGACCTCCATGCCTTTGGAGTTCTGTCCTCAAGTCAACATTCAGCAAAGACCAGTGGTGTGATAAACAGCTTTATCTTTATTAGGAACAGGATTCATCAACTAACATGCTCATAGCTTGCAGGGAGAACTACAACTACCCACCACCGCAAACTACACCAACAGGCATAGGTGACTGGTAGGGGGTGCACACACCCCCCTGATGGGGCCAGTGCCCCCCCTGACAGGGCCACTGCTGTCGGTGGTCCCTCAAGATTCAGGAGGCACCAGTCACTCATGCCGACAGGGCATCGGGGGAGATACTGGGTCATCCCACTGCTTACCCCTTAAAGGTATATTCCATATACCACACATACCACCACAACCCTTGCTTCTACTTTTTAGAATACTCAGCAAGGACCAGAGCTTAGAGACAGCCAAACATGCTGGAGAATGGTGGAGGTTGAGAGACTGTAGTCACCATATAGTCACCCTCTGTCAGTATAAAGATGATAGTAATGTTCTCCACAACTGAAATTCAACTAAGAGATAAATTTATTTCTTTTTCCCCTCTCATCTGGAATCAGGTGTTAATGAACACTTTTCTCTTTCATCTCTGCTTACCTGTAGAGCTTTCCCCAAAGAAAAGGGACACTGGAGACCCTAAATCTTCCTTCTGGAAGTAGAAGACCATACATGGAGAGATATATGGGGAGTTGGGGCTAGACAGCATAAATCCTGGTTTTGAGGTGTGGGGAAGGGGGGGAGGAGGCTTGGAAGTACAAGGCTCTGCTTCTGGTATTTTCTGGTTCCATAAGATATGAAAGGTTCTCCTGGTTTTGGCAGAGGGTGGAGTGTTCAGGAGGCCAGGAGTATAGCAAACAGAGAAGTATTCATTGGCATAGTGCCCCCACCTACCTCTTTCCCCTCTGTGTATAGACAAATAATCAGGTTATAAAGAAGTAGGTAGGATATATGGGCTCTCTTAACTGAACTGGATCATATAAAAATGTTTGATGAGAAGTTTGCAGCTCTAAGAGTTGCTGTCCATTTAGCATTTTTCAAATTACATAGAGCCATTCTTGGCAAACTTTGATTTTTCCACTCTGCCTCCTCAGGGAGATTATCTCTCATATTCCATCACCACCATTAGCAACATTTAAGATCACTCTGACCATTTTCCCAAACTCTCCATTTTACTGTAGTCATAAATATGTCTGTTAAGTGAGTGAGACAACTTTTTCTTAACATTCGTTAGTGAAAAGCACAACAAACTCTCATCAGGCATTTTTTCAGTCCCAGTTAATGAGCAATCACAACTACTACAATCTAGTGACTCTGTGCATTTAAGCTACATGACTTTTAAATTAGTCATATAAACCCGGGAAAAAAGGGGTCTGATTATAGGTCTCATCCTATATTGTATAGGTTTTACCCTATTAAGTCTAGAAACACATTTTAAAAAGAATAGTAAGGTTACCAAATCAAGTGCTCAATAGCTATAAAGTAGCAGAATTAAAATTGACCATGAGACCTTAATTTGGCCTCTTATGCACCTGCATTATTATACAGTCTTTAATTGCATGATCACATATTTTTTCCCATATTTTCTACCTTATTTAGTGTAGATGTAATGTAGTAATTAGCTACATTACCATTTATCTTCCTTGGTCAATGTGTGGCCTTGGGCTTTATTTAATGCCTACCATATAAACTCTTCACTGAATAGAAATTAGAAAATAGAACAAAATATTAATTTCCTGATGTGTGTTTCTGTGGTCTTTTCTGTACAGTATGTGCGTGCTTTCCAAATATAAATGTATTAACATCACCTCTGTTAAACTAAGTGATAATATTGTTGGGCTAAAGTTAATTTTGTTTTCAATCATCATTCTGGCACATGGGTTTCAAGTTTAGGGAAGTTTTTGATTCTGTTTTCTTTAAAACAATTGGTTAATGAGGTTTATCACACACAACCTGGTAAGTTAACTTTATACATATTACATGTAAATGCCAATGAGATTTTCTGGAAAATAACAAAAATAAAACAAATATATATATAAAAGCACATTTATAAAGAGTACACACATTACCATTGTGCCTTTAACTTGGAATTTCCATATAAACTGTCTTTTTTTTTTTTTAAGGAATAGGACATCTTTTCAGTCCAAGTTCAACAGAAGTGTTCTTGTCTGAGATCCACAGACAAGTTTAATTTTTAGATGGTGTATTCCCCAATGATTTTTATTACATCTATAAGATATTTATATGCATTTAAAATTTTAGCAACTAAATAAATTAAACAACAAAATACAAAATATACAAGATAATCTTCGTTGTTGTGGAAAAAAACATGGCTTATGTGAGAAAGATGCTGGCCTCGTAGTTTATCAGTCACCTTTGTTACTAGGTTGTTTTTATTATGGTTTCTGCAAAAGAAAATACTTAAACCCTGCCATGGAAAATATTATTCACAGCTAAATATTATTGCAGCTAAATATTATTCACATTTATAAATTTACACTGCTGATGTACTGATGTGCATTGGCAATGCATACATTATTGAAATTCAGAATGGATGGAAACACACACACACATTTTACATATATAGAGTATGCATACGTATACATTTACATATTAAACGAGGATAAAATATTATTGTTATTTAATATAAATTTAAAATTATGTCAACACTTTTGTGCCAAGGAAATAACCAAAAAACTATATTAGCTAAATTTAATAATAAAAATCATTTTACCCCTCCTGCTATAACTGCTGGAATTTTAGGGTATTTTGCTATACCAAGAGCTATAACAGTTATTACAGCATTCAAAGCTTTGAAGTTTATTGTTAGTTTCTAGGTTTTTGTTTGTTCTTAAAATGGATCAAAATTAAAGGGTTACATATACTAAACATTTATATTATTATTCTTTAACTTAAATTATCTATTATGAATTATAATTTTATTTTAGCCGATAGTGAATATTCACACTACTTTTGGGTTTCTTTTTCTTCTTAGTTACTTTTGGTTTGGTGGCAGTAACCAAAAAATTAAACCAAAACATTAAATGCCTTATAAGCCTACTTTAAGCCATCTTGTCCCTAAAAGACAGTCAGACTCCGGGGACAGGTACCCTTTGGACCTTGGACCCATCATCTTAATAGGGTTCATTTCTCTACCAAAGTCTAATCCCTAAACTTCCTAAAACCTCTTAGTCATAAATCACATCCACTTCCACTCTTCTAAAATCCATTGTCTTCAAGCTGCCCAACTCTCTCTCCCTTCTGATATCTTACCAGTTCAACCTGCCCTTAGCTCACTGGTTTCTACCCTCACCACTTCTTTTTCTAGGCTTGCTGGTCACAAAACCACACAAACTTCCCCACATTAACCCTGCCACTTAGAACAGGCTACAACCAAGTGCTATATCTTGCTTCTAAGCTTGCTGGTCCCTGACTGTGCCAAGCTGTTCCAAGCTTTGAAACCTGCTGGTCTTTGACCATGTCAAGGTTTCACCTCCGAGCTTGCTCATTCTTGACTGTGTCAAGCTTTTCCTGTGTCTTGAAGCCACACTGAGGGTATAAACTCCTATATCCTTCAGAGTCTACCAGTATCAGAGAAAAAGCCTATTTTTTTCTCTTTTTCTATGACCAAGGGGTATGCACACCAAACATCAACAGACAAACATTGGTGACCATGATATTAATAACAGATATAAATAACCATGGCATCTATCATCCCCCTTTCACATTCCTCCACCAATTAAATGTTGTACACACAGGGCATAGAGTGTGAATTAAAAATAAGCAGGAATCTTGTCAGGGGATAAGGCACAATGCCACATTTATTGAAAATGTAAGACAAACAAAATAAAAGAAAGAACAACAGAAGGTGGAGTTTCCTATTTTATACACTCACACATACACATATACACTCACACGTACATACACATTTTTCACATACATACAAAAGAAGACAGAGACAGTCCTGCAAATATCAAGATATTACCAGTCCTTAAAATGCTCAGGTTAGCTTGGTGGCCAGCCAAGTTAACTACGAGGGTGAACCCAGATCTTTGTTGGACATCTTCCAATGCTTCTTCTTTTTCTTTGCAGGACAGAGCCAAACCTTTTTTGTTCTTGTCCATCTTTATAGTGATTGCTCCCCATACATGTATATGGGTCTTGCTGTGTCACATCCCCTTGATAACAAAATGATCCTCCTCTTCATTTATGATGTTATGATTTACAGACGCTTTGGCTTTATCATCTGAAATTTCTTCCATCTGTTGTCAGTTATTTCTTTAGCCATTAAAACAAAACCTGATCTTATATTTTTCAATCCTTAACTGCTTATCTCTGGACATTTCTATAACCTTTGGCTGTTAAATCACAGAAGGCTATTTCTATCTTCCTTCTCTGAGATGCAAGACAGACTATCTCAACATATGCATTTCCACACACTGTTTATTCTTCCATTATCTCTTTTCAAACATCTCAGACATCCCACAGCCCTTATATATACACTACTTCTCTTATACTATATTTAACCTATAAAATTACAAAACAAAATGACTGTTACACTTATGCAAAGCAATGTAATAATCAAAATGGATATCAAACTAAGGCTAAGTTGCACAGTTATTTGAAGAAAACTAAAATGGATATTGGTTATAAAATAATAATTAACAAAACAATAAAGAATATTATAAAGGCACTATCAAGAGACTATAAAGGCAAATTACCTTTAACCCAATTTATGTGATAAATGGAGGTAGAAAAAAGATAAAGAAAAAGATTAAGTATCCACTAGTACTGGGTGCCCAACTAGAGATAACTGTTTTACCTGCAAGGAATCTGGATAGCATTTATTCAGTTTTTAGGCATCCAGGTCTGATGGTATTGATAACAGGCAGTACATTATCAAATTGATTACCCTGGTGGTTAGAGAAGAGTGCTAACAAAAACAGGGAGATCCAGGTTGAAATCCCAAATAACGGGGGAAGAGACTAGACTCTAGATTTGTTGCTTCCTAGGACAGCAGTATACCTGATTAATAGGGACCATGGTTTTCTCTGATTTAAAAAAAAATCCCTAATTTTTTGTCTTAAAAAAAGTAACCACTACTCCACGTGTTCTGTGATTTAAATGAAACATCACTTATATATATACATTATATATATATATATAATATATATATATCTATAGAGAGAGAGAGAGAGGTTTCATTTTAATCATGGAAAAAATGTGGAGTTGGGGTTACTTTTGTTTTTTAATAAAAATGTGGGGATTTTTTTTTAAATCTGAGAAAACCAGGATCCCTGCTGATTAATTAGCTACAACATAAAAATACCCTCTGCTTTCTGCTAAGAAAGTTGCAGTATTTATATATCTTTATCTTGACTAGAAAGGATTTCTAGAGGCAAAATTTTGTTACCCCCTTCTGCAACTTAATGAGACTGAGCATGGGCAGTAAACTGCACTGATTGGGCAGATACGTGAATTTGTACAGAGAGCCAGCATAAAAAATAATAGGTTTAAATTACAAAAATCTATCTAGACAAGCATCTTAATTAAAGATTGTTTGATACAGGAGGAGGAAAGTGTCCCTCTCATGTTTTAGGCCCAACATCTGAATGGCTCTCGTACTCTCCCAGGAGGTCAGTGATCTAGTTCCTCCCACCTCCTTTTTTAAGCTAGCCCCTTGGGCACCTAAGAGGAACAAATATGTTGGGCCAGGAGAAGGAGGGTAAACTAGAATTGTGTGGCTCAGTGAGATGGCACCCCAAGCCATGTCCATGCTCAGCAGCAGGGTGGGCCCTTGGGTCTTATGAGGTGGGCATGACAGGTGTGCCCAGTGGCCTGAGTCATTCCCTGCTAGTGGTGAGGACATGAAGCTCCTGTAAGTGTCCTGGGGTGCAGAGGTACAGTGTCTGGTTGCTCGGGCAGGGCCCCCCTCTTGGAGGAGCTAGAGCCTCTGGCGGCCAGTGGTGTTATGGCTGACCTGACCTCCTGAGTTGGGCTGTGTCTCTGGAGCTGATGGAGCAGATATTGGCCCGGGCTCCTGGAGCTGGTGAAGGAGGCCAGAGGTGGGAGTGTTGTGGTACATGCTCTTGGCAGGCCGAGGGGCCTTTTCCTGTTGATGCATCAGGGTGTCAAGCTTCAGTGGAGGCCTGGTAAGACTGTCCATGCTCTAGTACAGTAGTCTCCCAAGTGAGGTGTGCAAGATGATCCATTAGGGTATGGGAAGAAAGTATTAGAACTTCTATTTATATTTATATAAATATACTTATATTGGGGGTGCGTGCTCAAAAAATTTTTACTGATAGGGGTGTGCAATCAAAAAAGTTCGGAGACCACTGCTCTACTAGATGGTATGGCTCCAACCAGGATCCTGGGACATGAGGATGTCATCCATTTGCCACATAAAGAGCATGGACTTGTGGGCAGTCCCCAACCAGCAGTTGTGGTCATTGACAGTGACTGACTGTGCACACAAGGCCTTCACCTTTATGTAGTATGCCGACCAATCATGCCCACACTACCACAGGCAGCCTGATGGCCCTTATAAATGTGAGCTTTGGAGTGCCCCCTTTGTTCAAACTGATTCAGGACCTTGGCCTCACCCCACAGTGCCATGAGGTCCATGATCTTCTCCTGGGAATAGTTGCAGCCCCAGAACGTGCTGTGTGGTGTCCCTCGACAGCTCACCAGGCCTTTGCATGGCAGTCCCAGTGATGGCAAGCCTAGGCAGATGTCTGCAGTGCCCAGTGCAGGGGCATGGTACTGGACATGTAGGCACATGGTGACAATGTGCCAGGCACCAGCACTACATTTGGGCAGGCTGCTGCAACTGAAGTGGGACCCTGGGACTAGTGGCTGGCTTCAGGTGGCCCAGGTGCTCCTGGGCCTGGCAGCTGCCTGTATCACCTAGCATAACAGCATAGGACAGGCAGCCACACAGTGTTGCAATGGCAGGGACTAGTGCCATGGTGCAGGCAGGCTACTGAAGCTGGCCTGGGGCTTCTGCAGGGACACACAGTGGTCAGAGGGTAGCTGCAGGTGGCCCAGGGCCCCAGCACTAAGGCAAAGCTTCAGTCACCAATTTGATTTGCAGAAGATTTGGCCTGATTTGAAGGCTGAATCACCTAATTTCAATCTAATTGGGAGATCAAAAACACCCCCCAAATTGATTCAGAGACTCCAAATCGATTTGGAAAAGATTCAGAAAAAGATTTGGAGATTTGGAAGGCAGTCTTTCAGAGGAACAGAAACTGAGAAGAGGAAGGGGGAGCAGGGTGGGAAAGACTGACATCTGTAGCTGGCCAGTGACTGTGATCTTTCCCTGAGTCCCCTTCCAATCACAGTGTTCTGGTGAAGGGACATAGAAACAGCATATAAACCTCTGTCTGAAGCCTTTCTGTCCCATTTGTGAGCTATTTCTGCCTGCGCAAAAGAGGGGCAGGCGGCTGGCTGAGAAGTGACAAGAGTTTTGCTGTCAACAGTTTGCTTTCATCAATTTGCCAGAAACCCCTGCACCTATCTCCTTTAACCTGGTAGGCTACCATCTCTGCTGTTTTCATCCAAATCTGCCAAAAGGTGACAAAGTTATAGGTATTTCAGTGATTCCCCATGATAGCCTGTGGCTGAATCACCAAATCTCTCAGAATCAGCACCGAATCTTCTGAAGCCAATTTGGCTGAATCAATTTGGGACAGTGATCCCAACCTCCTAATCAAATCATTGTCCTCCAAACCAGCTGAATCCAAATCTGCATTGAATACTTCCCTATTCACACAGGTCAGTCTAGCACCTCACATACTTTTAAGGGCTGGGGCTGGGGCAGGCAAAGACCCACCCCTGCCCTGGGGTTAGAAGAGCTCCCAGCCCTGGGTCCCTGGAGATAAGCTGCAGGTAGACCCCTGGTGGTAGGGCTGACTGGGAACAAACATGTATTACTGCACAGTAACTAATAGGTAGTTAATTTGCTACAAGTATTTACAAGTAGAAAATTTACTCATGATTAAACCAAATTACCACATAGTAAGCATCCATAAGAGTTGATGGTGATGCTTACTGTGCAGTAATTTGGTCCACTGTGCAATAAGTGTCTCATGTAGACATGTCCTCTGAGGCCCAAAATTTAGGTGCTAAATTAATTTAGGTGCTTAACGTGCTTTGTGGCTACTGGATTAGGAGGTATTCTGAATCACTTTGCAACTTTGATACATAAAGATTTTTTACATCCCCTTTAGGCACACAGTTGACTGATTTGGAGTTTTCTCTATGACTGTTGTGCAGCATCATGCAGGAAGGTTGGGATAGACATGTAATAGGTTCATGTCTATCACAGTCAAATTAAATCTCCTTGAGCAGGAAACCAACATCATTTTTACTGTAATCTCCTATTCCTTTCCAGACATCCAACCACTGCAGCAAATTGGAAAGACATGTTACAAACAATAGTTTTATTCACTACACAGTTTTGATTGATTTGTGGTGAACCAACCAACCTTTGCATACAGTGAATAATAAGTCCCATGGAAACAATAATATGAAATCATGTAATTAAAGATTAGTTGCAAACATGCATAATGATCAAATATTTTTAAGTGAAGATTAAATTTAAAAATATTGCCCTTGAGCCAAGATATGTATTTCTGTCACACTTGAATAGCATTATGCCTAATATTACATGAACAGAGTAATACAATGTATAATTTAGATATAAATTGTTATGATACTTTAAAATAGGATTTATCTGATTTTAAGGGGTATTTTTGTTATCCATAATAGGTGTGAGGAGATAAGAACTTATTTTATAACAGAAGTTTGTTTCAACGGTAAATTTTTGGTAAAGATAACTTAGGAAAGGCTAATTCAGGATTACTTTACCTTAGGGGAATGAAGAATATCATGTCAAAAGGAAATCAAGATCAAAATTGAAAGACTTGTTACGTAAGTCATTTCCTGGGAGTAGTATGCCAGCACTGAATACTATTTTTTGGCTGAGAAATGTTCATGAATACCTCATGTGTATTCACCTTTCAAAAATACACAATTTATGACAGCAAAACTGTATTTCTGTGTTCTAAACTCCTCAGGCAGTGTAGTCCATAGAAGTGATAGCAGGCATGATTGGACCACACTAAACAATGTTTTGTCATTTATTATGCCCAAATATTTCACAATATTAACATACCAATCTATTTAACGGAAAGCAAAACATGGTAAAAATGTTAACGTAAATGGTAGGTAGATGGTAGGTGAGGATGTTTAAAACTCTGATTTGTTTTGAAAAATAGATATTGGATTAATGACAAGAGATTAGGAATAGTGTATCTGAGCCTTTATCTGACAAAAAAAAATTATCATGATGGATTGATGTGATTCTTCTAGTAGCGATCACTGGGTCAATAAAACACAGGCAAATATGAATGAAAAGACAACAGGCCTTATTCTGGTGCAGGAAGCAACCCCTGCAGACCCTATGCCTATCTATCTCTAACTGGGTGCATTTGCACAAGATATTTACAGTGGAGCTAACTAATTAGCTCTGCAGCAAAACATCAACATTTGTACGTGTGGAGCTATTAGGCTGGAGTAAACTAATTAACTCCACTGTAGGATAATCCAGCCCAACATATACTATCGTACAGTGAAGTTATTTACTCCAGCACAACCCACTTATAGACACTGACAGGCTGGTTGGAACATGAGGGTGCTACAGTGCAGGGCAGCCTGGTGGCTAGCCTCACCCTGTAGCACCCTCGTGCCCCAGCCAGCCCCTCCACAGCATGTTGAGCCATGTCATATCAGCCCCTGGCTGGTAGGCTGACCCCCGGGGTTCCCTGTCAGCCAGGGCTTCTCCACCCCAGCACAACATGCTGCTGTCCTGGGCCCACATGTAAACAGTGTACTTAGGTGCAATAAACTCTGGCACAAACTGCTGTGGAATTTATTGTGTTGAATTAATTTTGTGTGTGAACACACCCACTGTATCCTAACTAGCTGCTTTCTGAGGGACCATCTCTCATTACCAACTGCCTCAGTCTCCTATGGAACCTCTCTAAGGCCTAGTTTCTATTACAGATCTGAAAGGAAGATGTCTGCTTCAAATATCCTACAGTGGACATTTCATATGGACCCAATAATTTGATTTCCCTTGTCATCCATCTGCTCAATTCCTTTAGCTTGTTATTGCGAAGGGGTACCATTCAAGTTAGACAGAGGCCAATAATCTTACCATAAATGTTAAGCAGAAAATCCCTCTAAGACAGTGGTTGTATGGAAATGTTTGCTGAATGGATCTATATGTTATTGACTCTGTTAGGGAGCTTGTAAAGAACGAGAGAAGTTGTGATGATGGGGACAGTTTGTGACAGAACTTTGTGATATGACATTGTTCTCTTCCAGCACAATGTCTATTAAGGACCCTACATCAGTGTCACAATCTAAAACTGCATACAGCACTTTTAATTAATTCTGGAGCACAAAACAATCCTGAGATTCAGGTATCTATACTCAGGTAGCACTGAAAGTATTCTTCCTTCTTTTTGTCTTGCAAGGTATTTTTCATAAAGTGGAATCTTGACCATAATTTTAAGTTTGGTGACATGCAATTATTTTAAAATGTTATAGTGGATAAATAGTATTTATAACTGAGATAAAAGCTCAGGTCCCAGACTCTTGGCGAGTCTTCATTTTCTGCCTTGAACCTTGCCTTGGTCTTGTTCCCTGATTCTTCTCTAGTGAGGTGTTTTGGATGTCCTGGAACTGTCTTGATCATACTTTCTGTACTCTGGCTTAGTTCTTTATTTGGAATATCCAAATATATGACAGCAAGCTCAGCTATTAACTCTGGTCTTTGGTTTCACCCCTGATTTACTGCCTTTCCCCATTGTACCAGAATGCCTGTACCTTGATCCTAAAAGTAAATCAATAGAATGACAAAACGGTGATGAACATGATATAACAACCAAGATGTTTTCAACAAGAAAATAAAAATATTACACGCTTTCAAGAAAGATGTACCTGGAAAAATCATGTTGCTTTAGGCATGATTTAATTACATTGACTTTCCATGTGGTAATTGCTTAAAAAACAAAACTTCAGACTGTTTCCCTCCTGTTTCAATAAAATAAGCCCACATACAGCAAGCTAGTTTTGGGGAAAAATTTAGTTTGGGGGGGAAAAAAATTTAAATAAGTATTTCAGGAAAGATCTTTAAAGCTTTTATGTAACTACTTTTTCATAGTCCGTGATTTTGGAAGTAGTTATGAAAAAAGATTGGAAGATAACTTAATTCACTTTCTACTTTAAAAGAGCATTTACTCTTAACCAGATATAATTTAAATTTTGTCCTCATAAATAAAGAATCAAGTTTACTATCTATTGTTTAAATGGAAACCATTTAAAGTTATACTTAATTGTTAAGGTATTCAGGTCTGTCAACATCTGAATAAATTTTGTTACAAGAAGTGCAAAGAAGCTGAATAAACAAAAGCTACCTTAACAAGACATGGATAACCGGACATTGGGAAAACCGGACATTGACAGGTTAAGGAACCACATTTTTTAACCTACTGTGAAAGTTTCTTTCTGTCATTATGACAAATGCTGAAGTCATTTCATTAGGCTGAATTTTGGTAGCCTTGTCCTGTCATTCCAATTAGAGTTTTTGTCATCATGGTTAAAATCACAATTTGAGTTGACTAGAAAGAGTGTAAGAACATAATATTATGTCTAAGTAATGTTCAGTTAAGCAGTCCATTTAATTTCTAGTGTAACTCTAGCACTATCAGTAGAATTATTCTGGTAATAATTTGGGCTCACATTGTTTAAATGAGATGGCTATTCTTTTTGTGGGATGAAGTGTAGTCTAGCAAGTCCTCGGTAAAAATGTCTTTATTACATTCTTGGATAAAACAATAGATAAAATAATATCAGAGGATACAGGGAGAGACAGCAAAGAGAAAGCAAATACTAAGACTATGAGAACAATATTCAGCTAGGCAATAGTGACATGACTGTGCCTAATATAGATGTGGTCAGTTAGAAACAACTGAAATCCTTATATACTAATGCAGTAAACCTGGGAAACACAATGGAGAAATGTGAATTAGTGGTACAGAATATCAAAATGTATATTACAGGGATAAATGAAGTACAGAGGAATAGCAATCAGTAATACAACACTTGTATTGAAGTATATGGTTGTAAGTTATGATCAGTAAAGATACGGTGGTAGGACAGCATTGTACACTAATGATGAGATGCACCATAAATAATCAGAAGATCCAACATAGGTAAAACAGAATCTGTTTCATCTAGGTTGAAGAAACTTTGGGAAAAGATGGTAAGAACTTCTTTTAAAAGCATGCTGGGAATCTACCTCTTTAACAGGCCTTTTTTCCCCAATACTAAGGTTCTGTAGTAGTATCAGGTTGCCCATGCACTTGACATTACACTCCTGTAGAAATGGAGCCAGGAAAGGAGACAAGTATCCCCTTATTAATGCTGAGGAGCTAGAAAGTGTGTGAGGGACTTAACAGAGAGGCAACAGTAGAGTATTTAATTTCTAAAAGTTATACAATTTGTAAGTCTATTGAAAAACTGTCTGTGGGTGAAAGCTGACTGACTGTGGGGAATGTAATGAAACTTTAATATGAAATACATGGGTGGATAGGCAGGTGCAGGGGTGCAGTTGCATCCCCCTTTGATTTCTGCTCTACCCAAACTTGAAAGCTAACTTTAGTTAAGCTGGGGCAGCAGCATTTGTGTTCAGGCAGAACGCAGTCAATTGGCTTCATGGTTCATTATCATCTACCTGTTTCTTGCTAATGTCTCTTCGTTCTATAGGTGTTAAGGACCTTCTCTGTTTTTACTGGCTTTGATGTTCCACTATTGAAACTATCCTTTCTTCTGCACTGCTGCTGTCCCTTAGCTGTTCCTGGTAAAGTCTCTCTTCTACCCGCCAGCTCTAACTAAAAATGTTAACTCAGATACAGTAATACTAACTCAGATGTAGAAATGGCTGATAGCGAAGTACTAGAGGCATTGCCAAGACACTCAAGAAAACTAGATTTTCTTTTATGAATTTGAATAAGAGATGTGCATTTAACTATAACGGTTGTGGGACTAATTAAAGAATACGTTTTGATTGTTTTAACTAGTTTTGCCTAGTTTGTGAGTGGCACAGCCTCCTCATCTTCTGTGCACAGCCCCAGTCTGGATGGGCTCTGCCCTCCATGACTAGACCTGCCCAACTGCTGGGGGTTCAGGGGCTTCAGGTGCTGTCAGCCAGGACCACTCCTGGGCAAGCCAGGTGGAGGAAGCTGGCAGCTAGACCCCAGCAGAACAAGAGATCAATGAGAACCAGCCTTGGTGTAGGTGGGGAACCCGCTGCAGTGGACTGCAGGGCTGCGTGCATGTTCAACCATGGGTCAGCAAGGGGGGTAAGCACCAGCCTGCCATCACCAGCATGTACTGTGGTCCAAGTCTGGGCCAGGCATTCAAGGCAGTGAGCTGGTTTAGAAGGCACCACAGCTGCCAGGTGCTGTGGCACTGGCTTTGCCCAGTAGGAGCAGCAGGACAGAGGGACTGGCTGGCCCCACTTTGTCCCAATGCCCCCACCCTGACTCAAGAGGGGCCACTACATCCTGGGATGCTGAGGGGCTTCAGCTTGGGTGGAATAACTGTGGAAAGCAACCACACCTTAATGGAAGAGGAGCAAAGTTAGGCAGATTAGAGATAATACTGGCTTGGAGCAGCAGAACTTAAAGCCAAATAACAAGTGCTTTAAGCCACTTAAAGGCATGAAGCCAATCCAGGGGTTAAGAGCTCCAAAAGCTGCCTAAAATCACGGCGTAACAAGGCCCTAAGAATAGGGTTAGGCACAAGGAGGCCTGCAGTTCTCCCATTTTAGCTAAAGGGACTCAGCATCTGCAGTCAGGGCCATCCTCTGACATCTCTTATGTTGTCAGTGGAAAGCCTTGAGGGAATCCAAATGGTGCTCTACAGCACTAACATACCAAGCATTTGGCCCCAATGTGCAGGCAACATAACCAAGGCAGATTTCAGAAGGATATACCTGCCAGAGAGAATATCACTTGAGGAGTGAGGCAAGTGATGCTCTCTCTTGCAAGTAACCATGCGAAGATGAAGGGACCTGACCTGCTGCAAAGTACAAGCATCCTGGTATAATATAATGAAAACTTTGGCCAGGAAACCTGGGCACATCTCTACCCTGTTTGGAAAGCACCCCAAGCATTCTACTTAGAGCATCTCTATGCACAGGCTGATTGACAATCATACCATACAGGGGCACTGATAGTCAAGCATAGCATGCATAGATAATAAGTTAAACGACGAAAGTCAGTCTCATTTAAAGGGAAAAAAGAAATACCTGAGTCACCAACATACATGTCTTAGACAGTTACTGGGGGAAAAAAGTAGAATATCAATTTGCATATCAGTGTTTGCTTCTGAAATTAGAAATGAAAATTAAACGAAACATATTCAAGCAGTTTGTAATTTCAAAAATACTTGCTTATATTAAAAAAAAAAGAATGAATTTTTACCTGGCAGAGGTTTCTTATTTCTGAACCAGTTCACAATCTCCTAAGCAGGTACCACCTGGGAATTCAGACATCGGAGTACTAGGAAATAACAAATGATGCTCTGCAGGAGGACATAAAAGTATCAGAAACACTCTTAATTCTGGATTTGTTTTTGGCTGTGTTCCTCTTGTAGTCACAGTGCCTCCAGGGCTCTTAATGGTGACTAATAAAAAAAATCAGTATAAACTTTAAAATTGCCAATAGCAGCCTCAAATCCTTTGTTGAGAGTATGTTTCAATAAAAATTGTCAGACATTTCCATCTCAAGTACTGGTGGGTGCATTCTCAACATAGACTTTTATATGCAAAAAGTGATTAATGAACAGCATTTACCATAAACAAAAATAAATATTGCAGAGTTATTCAAAACCAGGACAGAAAGATGTGAAATTTGTAATGCAAACAAAAACAGAAACAAAACACCCGGTGTATTGAATTGTTGATATTTAAAATGAATACTTTTGAATGGTTTGCCTTCCTTCAGGCAGAGGATAGAACTACACTGTATATTGTTAGTGCTTTACTAGTATTTGTTCTTTTCTTGAAATGTTTTCTTTGCTATTTAATTCCAACATGGCTTAATTTTCAGAATTGGATACATATGTTCATGTGTCTAATTTGCATATACTGGGGCTGATTATTACTGGCACTATACCTCTTTTCCACTCTATTGTATGGTCTTTGGCAGAGGCACAGGAATGGAGGCCTTAATGAAACTGAGTATAAGGCACACTGTTTCTACAACTACTTACATGTTTGCTGCTTGTACAAATAGCAAATTAGATTTATTCTTGCAATTACATACACACACATACATCTGATATGTGAATCCAATCGTAATCCTCTGCAGAAAGTCAAATATTTACCTGAGCCTAGATGGATCTTGGGGTATGGCAGACAAAATGCTCTAATTTTTATCAACCATGGCGCGTAAGGAAGTGATGTGATTAGCATCATATAAAGTCATTTTTGACTCAGCCTCCCAAATGACCCTGTTACATCTTGGTTAGCTCAGCACAATCCCGGTGCAAGGCTTGGACTCACTTTTTCTAAGAGTAGTAGCAAAACATCTTAACCACCTCTTGAATTCCAGATTCTAACCTTGAAAAAAATGGCTGTACAGATAAATAAATAAATACATAAATAAATATTTTTAAAAATCAAACACTAGATAGATATTTGCAGCATTAGCAAAACAATTGGGGGTTTAATTTATTGTAGTACCACTCATGCTACATGGCTGGTTCCTTTTTTCTTTTTTTTTCCTTTTTCCCTGCTTTACTTTTCTGCTTTTTCACCAGAGCGCTGTTTTTTCTTCTTTCCTAGGCCACTTGTTGGGATAGATGGTTAGCATTTTGCATGCAATAACACTAATGGAGAGAGGAGACACAGTGAAGAAATAATTTAATTTGTGCATCTTTGGAGCAATTGGGGAGTGTCTTTCAGTGACAATGATAGTTAAATTAATTATATTGCTAAGTAGTGAGAATGGGTGTAATATGCTTGGTCTCCTTCAAATTACAATGAGTTTACTGTGGTTTCCCATGTGTCTATCCCATAGAATTTTTAGCCTCATTCCTAGTGGAGCGTATGTGCCTGAGGAACTTCAGCTGTATGCCTGCTGACAGCAGCATCAACGTGACTGCTCACTGTCATAAACTGTACCCCTTTCTCAGCCACAGACCAAATTAAAAGTAATACATGTAAATAAAAAGGATTTACCATTAGAAAAAAAAATAGTATACACAGTTGCATTGCTAATATATCGCAAGATTATGTTGCAAGCTGTGTTGGATTTTGTAAAAAACTTAAGGTTCTTGCCTTCCCCAATCTAGTATTTAATCATTGTGAATAGTATGTGCTTGTTCTTGACCATAGTTAAGATCTTAAGCTCAACGGATTTTGGGTCTGCCACTTACTGCTTTGATATCACAGTGGTAAGTGCCAAAGGAAAAGTGGAAGCTGATATGTAGCAGTTCTTATGTCCTTAATACCTGCTTTTTATTGAAGATGAATTTCAGCATGGCGGGCAAATACACTGCTAAGAATAGCTATGTCAAAATATATTGTTAGAGCTAAATTATAGCTTTTAAGTCACACTCTTGAATCAAAAGTAGTTCAAAGCAGCACTACTTTAGAAGGAATATCACACAGACTGTGCCTAAGATAGACATAGTTAATCCACTGCTGCTGCTTGTGTACAGGAGAAGTGCAATTTGTGTAAGTGGATTTGTTCAGATCCTGAAGGTTTCCTCTTTGCTTACCCTCTGTTCTTGTGCAGCTGCCTAGAGGATGCTTACTATCCATGCTTTATAAAATAGCTAATCTTTTTTTTTAAGGGGGAGGAGGTATCTTTAAATGAACATAAGGGTTCTCTAAAGTTTCATAAGATACAACAAGGTATTTAACAGGAAACATGGGTTTAAAAAATCCACTTCAGATGTATTGTAAGGAGCTATTGGGCTATCGTTAATTCCATCAAGCACTGCAGATTTCCAAGCGAAGTTTGGCTTGAAATTTACTGAAGCTATATGGGAACATATGACTAAAAAAATAAAACAAAAGGCCTTAATTTTTCTACTCAGAATTCTCTGAGTATACAAGAGCCAGATTACTGTTAGACTACAAATGCTAGAAAAAGAGAAAAACTTTATTTTTGAAGTCATAAAATATCTTACAATTTTTAGGATTCTCCTTCTGCTAGTATAAAAAGACTAGGCATAATTTTAGTCAATGTCTATATTTAAAACATATTAATGAAATTCAAAATTAGACAATATGTATATATGTCTGGGTAGTATATATGGCTGTATATTAAGACCAAAAAGCAGAAGAATTCATGTTTTCTGGTAATTTTATGACATTTTATAATGATAATTTAAATTATATTTGATGGTTGTACTGGGAAGGCTATCATTTTGTTTGATGATAACCAGGGATCCTGGTTTTTGTCTGATAAAAAAAACAACCAACCCAATTTTTTGGATATAAAAAAATAACCCCAAATTCACATTTTCTCTTGATTAAAATTAAACACCAGTGGGCTGGATGGGCAGTGACCTGTCAGTCCCTGGGACAAATCTGGCTGGTAGTCCTAATCCGATGCTTGGAGCAGATGTAGCAGGACCCATCTGGCCCTGTGGAAGAGTATGGGGTAGGTGGCCCAGCCCCAATCCAGCTGTGGGGAGGGTAGAACTGGGCAGGGAGAGCATGGCCCAGGCCATACATACTGCACAAGGCTTGGAGTTTGAAGTTTTGGGAACTCAACAGTGGGAAGTATGGCAGTATTAAATGCTACTGATCTCCTTCACCAAATTTTCAGACCTGTGGGGAGCTCTATGGACCAGATTCCAAGGCTCTGTGGATTGCTTCTGGCCTGCATGCTGGAGGTTGAGCACCCCTGCATTAAAGGATGCTATTTCATCCACAATGGGTGTATGTATCCAGCTGCATGTGTGCCTAGCTAGTTTGTAGACCAGGGTGTTCACCTTCACTTCACATGTCCACCTTCACTTCCACACTGTTGGGGAAATAGAATCACTGCATATGCAAAAATGACAGAAAATCAAGATCCCTGCTGATCAGTGCCTGCAAGAATTTGATATTTTTTGCATAGAATATCTTTTGGCAGAAACGACTATTTGAATTTTCACCAGTTTTCCTCACATAGAATTCAAAGGTATTTCTCAGGTCATCTAGTCAAACCCTTTGTAGACATGCAGAATTCCCTTTTCCTTATATGTCCTTGAGAGATGCCCACCCAGGTTTTCCTTGAAAATATCCAGTGAAGGAGACTAAGCAGCTTCCCTAGTTAAATTGTTCTATTATTCTTATATTTAGGAATTGTGGGGGAGGTTGTTTTTTTCCCCGACATTTTCATCTAAATCTGTTTTGCTGCAGTAAATTTCATTCTCGCATGTCCCATTCTCTGTGACAATCAATTTTATCCAGCTTCCTTAAAAAAAACCCGCCAAATTCAAATTTTCCTGTGATTAAGATGAAGCACCATTTTATATATATATAAAGGTGTTTCATTTTAATCGCAGGAAAATGTGGATTTGGGGTTACTTTTTTTAATCCAATAGTTGGGGATTTTTTTTTACCAGAGAAAACTAGGATCCTTGCAGATCAGTCTCCTAATAAAGAATGCTGTCAAGTCCTATCATCTTGGTTTTTCTGCATTGATTGGTGTTGTACTTTGGTTTACCTTGTCCACATTTTGAGCCTACTTGATGAAATGGGTTTTCAAAGCCATGCGAGGCAGACACTGATGATTCATTCACTGAGAAGATAAAAACTGGAACTGTTAGGCCTGTTATTGGCAGGTGACTAGGAGCTGAGGAGGCAAAGACATCAGTAGCATCAATGTGTCAAAGTGCTTTGGAACCTGGTGCTTTGGAATCTGGAATAGTGTATTTTGGAAACACTTACCATTAGCTCTGGTTATGAGTTTCCAGTTTGGTGGAGGAGGATAGTGCTGCAGACATAGCATGATTAGAAGTAGAATAAGAACTTTAGGATAACTAAAACGACATTTCTCAATATCAACAATATCACAATTTGGCTATAGCTTTCCATTCACCAGGTCATCAATGGATTCACCAACATGGAATTTGTAGAGTGTCCCTGAGATCAATATCAAGAATATAACTATTGTTTTCTTTTTCCAGTTCAGGGTGCCTTTGATTACTTCAGCAGAAGAAGTTATATGACAATTGTGCTGCAGATCATCATGAACTATTGTGAAAGGCTCTGATCTGATGCAGCTGGATGGAGTAGGAAGGTGACTTGGCATTCAGGTATTTCACAACTCCAGCTTTGTCTCTGAATCCTGATCAGGTTTGGATGCGAGCGAACAATAAACTTCTAAACTCTATCAAGAGTGGAACAGTTTTGGCTATTAGGGGTGTGTGAAGCTTCAGTCGCCAATTTGATTTGGAGAAGATTTGGCCTGATTCAGAGGCTGAATCACCGAATCCGAATTGAATTGGGAGACCAAAAAAACCCTCCAAATCAATTTGGAAAAGATTCAGAAAAAGATTTGGAAGTCAGTCTTGCAGGGGAACAGAAACTGAAAAGAGGGAGGGGAAGCAGCGGGGGAAAGACTGACATCTGTAGTTGGCCAGTGACTATGATCTTTCACTGAGTCCCCTTCCAATCACAGTGCTCTGGGGGAAGGACATAAAAACAGCATGTAAGCCTCTGTCTGCAGCCTTTCTGTCCCTTTTGTAGGCCGTTTCCCCTGAGCAACAGCATCTGAAAGGTAGTACCGGACAGGCTTGGCTTCCTAGTCAGTCTCCTGCTAAACTCTCTTCTTGGAAAGGATTGGATACAGTTTACTAATTATCTTTGCCTAGAATCCCTTTACTTATTCCTATCCAATCCATTTCTTTCAACTTATTCTTCCCCCCAAAACCTCTTATTTGTTCTTGTTATTTCCACCACACACACACTTTTTAAAAAGAAAGCTGTGTTTTCCCTGGCAGTGTGATCTATAACTGTGCAGGAAAGCACATACTTTACATACACTCACACACTTACAGTAAACAAAGAGAAGAAGAGTATTAGTTACACACACATACAGTAAACAGAGAAGAAGACATATTAATTACAGTCACATACAGTAAACAGAAAAGAAAAAGACGTTAGTTACACACACAGAAAGAAGAAGAGATATTACAGTTTCGCGCACACACACACACACACACACACACACACACTTTCCAGCACAGCAAAGATTAATATGAAGGATGCTGGAAAGGCAGGTGCTAGGTCTTCTGGCAGGGGAGGGAGAGGGGCTAGAGGGGTAGGGGGAGAGCTGCAAATTTCCCCCCCACCAAACATAGATGTATCCTCATTCCTGGCAGTGATGACTCTTCTGCTGCCAGTGGAAGTAAGGAGATAAGACTAGTACCTGTCCCTGTACCTGCACCATCTCCCCCAACACCAGAAATAACCACCGGCACCAGCATGACAGTCTCCTCCACCCCAATTTCAGCTCCTAGCATAAACATCACAATGCCAGAGGAAGGGCTGCATCTGGAAACAGGGGACCTGAGTGCCCTAGCAAAAAAAAATTCTGAGGAAGAAGGGGGGAATCTGAGTGTGTGCTCCACACCCATCAAAGTCCCCCTAGACCCAAGTCTCCTTCTCTGGAAGGCATCTTGGAGGAGATTGTGGGGGCAGGTGGCTCACCTTCCTCTGTTGTTCTGCCTCTGCCTGCTGAAGGGGAGATAAGGCAGGATCCCTACCCTGAACCCATTAGTGGGGGGAGAGAAGGTTGCGTAGCATGGGATCATTTTGAGGTGGGAGATGATACCAAGTGTGCTATCTGCCAGCACTGATGAAGACAGATCAGCCGGGAAAGAAGGTGAAACACTTTACCACCATGGCGATGCTGCTGCATCTCAGGAGGCAGCACCCCCTTGTCCTTGCTCCTCAGCCTGGCACCAATGGAAGTGTGTCCAAAGTGAAGTCCCCCTCTCACTCCTAAGTCTCCATCCCCATGGAGCAGAGGCAGGCCACCCTGTAGTGGTGGGGGGAAAGCCACAAACAAAGGGGGATGTGTTGCAAGGGCAAGTGAGGTAACCCAGAGCACTAGGGAGATGCTTGCTCTGGGAGGTCAGCCTTTCTCCTTAGTTGAGTGACCAAGGTTCAGGCAGCTCATGGCACTTATGGCCCCATACTACGAAGTGCCTGCACGCACCACCTTTAGCAGGATGATGGTGCTCTCCCTGTATGAGGCATGCAGGACATAGTTGAGGGACAAGCTGTGCAAGACAAGGTCTCAGGTAGTTCTGCACTTCACTTTGGACATCTGGAGCAGCCGGAGTGGAGTTCATGCCTACCTCTCCCTGGTGTGATCAGTCAGGCTGTAGGTGGGCTCTCCTTCAAGTGGAGGTGATGGATGAGTCCCACATGGCAAGGGAGATCATGGTGGCCATGATCTGCATGGTGCAGAGGGTGGCTCATTGGGCAGATTTAGCTCATCCATGTGTTCTTGGTCACCAGCAATGGGGCCAATATGGTAAAGGTAGTCCGTGATGCCAACTTTGTTCTGCTGTGTGGAACACAAGTTCCAAATTGGTCAAATCCAAATCCAAAATGAATATTTACCTATTTGCACAGGCCTAATGGCTATGATCAGATACAACACTGGGAAAGTTTCCAGTCAAAGACTGCTGCACTTAAGGAGTTAAAGAGCTTCTAGTATAAAGTAATAGCTGAACAGGGGCTTTGAGAACAATAATTTTGAACTTAGGTACCTAAATTCTTCCTAAGTCTCTCTTTAGATGTCTAAGTCCTTCTTTTGGATCTGTCCTGGGGCAGCCTGAAACCAAACTAAGACAAACAGGATGGCAAGAATTTTAGCATGGAAAGAAATGAGGAGACCAAAAAAGTAGGCAATGTTATTTGATGATATATAATTATGAGGTATGAAGTTTTCTAACTGGTTTCCCACCATATTGTAAAATAATTTATATTTTTACCTAACAACAGTAGGTAGACATTATTACTTCATTGATTACTCTCTGCATGCATATATATGCAAGCTTTCATTTCATTTTATTTTAAATTAGCCTGGGACCTTTTCT
Organism: Crocodylus porosus; assembly: GCF_001723895.1. Taxonomy (NCBI): domain Eukaryota; kingdom Metazoa; phylum Chordata; order Crocodylia; family Crocodylidae; genus Crocodylus; species Crocodylus porosus. The sequence continues at coordinate 117,281,044 of NW_017728906.1, read as the reverse complement.
TTTTCTCTGGTTATTGAAAAATAAAACCCTTTGTAGCATAATAATAAATAAATATTTAGAGAAAGTATTCCTCACCAATTTATTAAGTCATAATGATTAATTATAAATAAGAATTGAATTATTTGTTCTAAATGATATTCCACGAGTCTGCATTATTTTCTGTTCCATAATAGGAAAAAATTTATCTTTGGTTGTATCAAATATTTCCATTAGGTAAAACTGATATTCAGTTTTGACATTTTTTTATCCATGTTATATATAAAAGCAATTAATTCTATTTTGGTAAGACATTTTGAAACAAACCATCCATTTTTAAAAGACGAAATGGGATATTTTGAAATAATTCACTTTGTTTTTTCTTTGTTTCATTTTTTGTTGAAATGGAAATATATATTTTTTAAAGTGTCATAATGTTAAAAGTTCATTAAATACAAACTTTCAATTAAATATATCCAGCCAGCTCTAGTAATAATGGCAGACATTATTTTATAAAACTTTCTTAATTCTCTAAGTGCACTATTTCTCTTAATCCCGGCTCCTTTGCACACCCTCTCTCCCTCACTCCCTCATTCTCTCCTTCTCTTTTTGATACATTTAATTTCTTTCTTTTGCAAGTATTCTTTCCATGTAGACAACATTGTCCTTCTTTAGTTATTTTTTATTTCCTTTTGTTCTATTTCATTTCAAATATTTGTATTATTGACATGCCTTCCTTGTCATGTATACGACAACAGATTTGATAGGTCACATATTCTTTTTTTCTGATGTCTCATAAGCAGGGATACTGTTTTTCTCTGATTAAAAAAAAAAGATTTTTGGATTTAAAAAAGGAACCCCAAATCCACATTTTCCATGATTAAAATGAAATACTGCTAATAGATAGATAGATAGCTATATTAGCACTGTTTTGTTTTAACCATGAAAAATGTGGATTTTGGGGTACTTTTTTTAATCTGAAAATTGGGGATTTTTTTTTTCAGACAAAAACCAGGATCCCTGCTCATAAGGCAGAATTTTATTTTCCTTTTTCTATCATAATGACAGTTTTTTAACCATGTAAGTTGTGTTTTCACCACTTCCATACAAGTAGTAATTTTATTTCCCATGTAGTGCAACACTTCAGAATATGCAGTGGCCCAGTATGTGCTTGGGCTGTATAAACATGTACCTAAAACTAATTCATAGAAAAAGTATGGTTAAGGTCTCTCTGTTATTTTAGTCCCAGTAAGTGAGTGCTTAGGTAACATGCTCAGGAAGCCAGACACGCCAGGCTCTACTCCCTTCACTCAGAGGAGAGTTGAGCCATTTATGCAATGGTTATTGGACTATTGGAGAACAATGCAGTGGAGAAGTTTATGCCTCATTGAAAGAAAGTGTCCAGGCTAAAACTCATACTTTCATAGTTTCATAGTAGCTAGGGTCAGGAGGGACCTGAACAGATCATCTAGCCACAGGCAGGAATGAATGCTGGGTTCACCAGACCCCAGACAGGTGATCATCCAACCTCTTCTTGAATTTGCCCAAGGTAAGGGCAAGGACCACTTCCCTGGGAAGTTGGTTAAAGATTTTGGCCACCCTAACAGTAAAATATTGCCTTCTGACCTCTAACCTAACCCTATTCTCCACCAGCTTATTATCATTATTCCTTGTCACCCCAGGTGGTGCTGGGGAGAAAAGGGCTCTACCTATTTGCTGTTGATCTCCCCTGATGAGTTTGTAGGCAGCCATCACGTCCCCCCTCAGCCTCCTCTTGCTGAGGCTGAACAGGCTCAGGTCCCTCAGACTCTCCTCATAGGGCCTGTCCTGCTGCCCTCTCACCAAACACTTGGCCCTCCTCTGAACTCTCTTCAGGCTGACCACATCCTTTTTCAAGTGTGGCACCCAGTACTGGATGCAGTACTCCAACTGTGACCTGACCAAAGTTGCATAGTGGGGGAGTATCACCTCTCTGGACCAGCTTGAGATGCATCTTTGGATGCATGACAATGTATGGCTGGCTTTACTGGCTGTGGTCTGGCATTGGTGGCTCATGTTCATCTTGGAGTTAATAATGACTCCAAGATCCCGTGCCGCCTCTGTGCTTTCAAGAGGGGAACTCCCCAGCCTGTATGTATGCTGTGGATTCCTTCTCCCAAGGTGCAGCACCCTGCATTTATCTACGTTGAACCCCATCCTATTCTCATTTGTCCACTTTTGTAGTCTGTCTAAATCTATTTGCAGCCTCTCTCTCCCTTCAAGTGTGTCCACCTTGCCCCACATCTCAGTGTCATCAGCAAACTTGGACAGTGTGCTTTCCACCCCCTCGTCCAAGTTGCTGATGAAAATGTCAAACAGTGTGGGCCCAAGGACTGAACCCTGGGGTTCCTCTCTGCTCACTTCTTGCCAGGTTGAGTACAACCTGTCCACCACTACTCTCTGGGTGTGCCCCATCAGCCAATTTTTTACACATCCAAGTATGTAGGCATCAATGCCACAGTTGCTTAAATTATTGATGAGAATGCAGTGAGAGACAGTGTCAAAAGGCTTCTTAAAGTTTAAAAAGACTACATCCATGGTGACACCATCATCCAAGGATTTAGTCACTAGGTCATAAAAGGCAATCAGGTTGGTCAGGCAGGACCTGCCTTTGAGGAACCAATGCTGATTGCCACTGAGCATGATCTCTCCTGCTGGCTTCCACAGATGTGCTCCTTGATGATTCTCGCCAAGATCTTCCCAAGTACCGAGGTGAGGCTTCCAGGCTTATAGTTATCTGGGTCCTCCCTCCTCCCTTTCTTGAAAATTTGGACCACATTAGCCAGTTTCCAATCCCCCAGCACCTGGCCAGATGACCACAAATGCTCATACAGCTGGGCCAAGAGCTCCGCGATGACCCCTGCCAGCTCCCTCAACACCCTTGGGTGGTGGACATCTGGAACTGGAGATTTAAAAATATCTAGCCTTTCCAGAAGATTCCTAACTACATCTGCACTGACTGAAGGCCTGACAGAGCTATCCCTGAGATTGACCCTACCTCTGGTAGGTGGGATGTCCTGGTCCCTGTTCAAGAAAACAGAGGCAAAGAAACTGTTAAAAATATCAGCTTTCTTGTCTGGTGTAGCTACAAGATTACCATTTGTGTCTTGCAAGGGCCCTACATTGCCTGGTGCTCTCTTCTTGCTCCCCATGTACTTGAAAAAGGACTTTTTGTTGTCCTTAATCCTGAATGGTAGCCTCATTTCCATCTCTGTCTTGGCCTTCCTAATAGCCCTCCTACACTCATAGGCCGAGGAGAAGTACTCCTCTTTGGTGATAGCTCCTCCCTTCCACTGGTTGTACGCCCCCCTTTTAGTCCTCAGGCATTGCTGAATGCCCTTGCTGAGCCAAGGGCATTTCTGACCACTGTTACCCCGCTTTCTTCTCTCAGGGACTGTTATCCTTTGGGCCTGGAGGATTGCACCCTTAAGATAGGACCATCCCTCATGGACTCCCATCTCCTCTACCTGCTGGGCCCTCAGTGCCTCCCCCACTAGTCTCCTAAGCTCATTGAAGTTGGTCCTTGTGAAGTCAAGGGCATTAGCCTTGGTGACACCCTGAGTTGGATAGTGAAATCCAGCAGGTGATGATCACTATTGCCCAGGTGGTGAAGGACCTGCAGTCCTCTTTTTTTAATTTGAAAATTGGGGATTTTTTTTTTAATCAGAGAAAAAACAGGACCCCTGGTTTTCATGATTTCAATGCAATGGGCACAATGAGCACATACAGCGTGAGTACATGGAAGTAGCTTCCTTACCAGTGCATAACCTATTATGTATGCTAGGTCTGCTAAAATGATAAAAACACCCATTTCATGGCTAGGCAGCTGCCATTTAGAAACAGAAAGGGAAATAGAATTCATCCCATGATGTTTAACTTTTTTTTTCCCTCTCTATGAGCGTGTCTACCACATCACTGTACAACAACGTTGGTATGGCACTGTGTTGGTAATACATGGTATAGTAAGGGTGGTTACTGTGCCATGCATAGAGTGCATGGTTAGATTTCACAGTTACATTGCTGTAGCAGTTCACTATAACTGGAGAGTACATGACTACAGTGAGATGGCTGGCAATCATGTGTACACCTGTGTGATCGCTACATCACAGTAGTACACCATATGGCGACATAGCACATTGTTATGTTGCCATAGGGTGATGTGTAGATGTGTCCTATGTAATTTAACTTTAGTCTTATTCTATTGTTGTCTTGGAGTGTGCTGATCCTGTACAACTAAAGTCAGTGGTAGTTTTGCATTTTTACCGCTGAGTTTCATGGTAAGACAATCAGATACAGTTTTCAAATTTGCAGCTCTTAATGAAATATTCAAAATCTACATTTTGATAGCACACTCTTATATGCAATGGGTAAAGCAACAAGGAAAAATATAATTTCACCCAAATATCCTTCCTACTTTAGTGCCCCTATATCTATCTCTGTACTTATTACTTTAGCACATATTTTTCTCCTTCATAGACCTTTCCATCCCTTTTCTCTCTATATTGATTTCTGCCCTTTATTTCTGTTTAAAAAAATATAAAGAAGTGTCTTCAGACTGGAAGGTCTTCACAGGCCTTTCTTAGGTGCCCCATCAGTGATTTTTTTCCATGTATTTATAGCCCACTAAACCTTTCTCTTCAGTTCAATGCTGATTATTATGTGGCATATGCAGTACTGTGTATTTCCCGGAAGACAACCCTCTGCACTGCAGCAAATGAAAGTGGGTCAAATTGCATAAATTATTTCAGTATCAATTTTCTTCCTTAATGACTAATCCACCAGAGGCCTGTGTCACATCAGCATATCATTCTTTTCAGGATCCAACAGTAGGAATACATGCATACTATACATATATGTGTGTGTGTGTGTGTGTGTGTGTGTGTGTGTATATATATATATATATATATTATTTTTAATATATGTATATATTGTATCTATGTATTCCTACTATTGGATCCTGAAAAGAATGATATGCTGGGGTGTGTGTGTGTGTGTGTGTGTGTTGTGTGTCAGCATATCCCTCTTTTCAGGATTATATATATGTTTATCTTCCCACTATTGAATCCTGAAGAGAATGATAAGCTGATGTGACACAGGCCTCTGGTGCATTAGACTCTAACTAGTATGGAACTACTACATTTTGTGATCACAGAAGTTAAATATGGAATAGAGATATCTTATCTAGACTACCCATTTGCCAATGCAGAACTATTCCCTAATATTTATTTGTATGCTGCTGATGGACAGGGAGTTCTTTAAAAGTTCTGTTTCAAAGGGCACATTACAAATTGAAGTTAAGAATTAATATGGAATCATTTAGGTCAACCAAGACCTAGTTAGATTCAAGAAAAGTACATGAGAGACTCCAGAAGTACAATGATAATTAGAGCTTTTTTGTTGGTAGCTAGTGTAAGAAAATTCTACTTTGTGAAGCAACTACAATAAAGAACCAGAAAACTTAACTAAGTCAGCCATTTATTTCTGATAATTGATATACATTACTAACTACATATCACTATAAGGTATCTCAGCTGAAAGAAAAGGTATTAAAATTATCATGAAACAGAAATTGTTAATCATGCTGAGATAGACCGTTTGAGTCAGGTATTTTCTGCTAATAAAAATAAGTAATGAAAAGGATCAATAAGGTAAGAAGTTTGTTTCTGCAGGGCACTTTTTTTTTTCTCTCCCTACTGTTCTTCTTTTTCCGTTGTTGAAATATTACATGTTGAAAATATCTCTATATTAGGTTTAGCATACCATACTTACATCAAATAAGTTTTCTATTTCATGAAAGATGGCAATTTGATAGATCCATGTGTTACTCTTTAGTTTCAACAGTTGGTTAATAATTCAAAGTACAGAATGTAGGCATCCTATTTTAATTTCTAAGGTGGTACTTACGTTCAGAAGAGTAATAATTTGCCCAGAACAAGTAATGGTAAATCAAACTCTAGGCTGAGGTATCTTAGAATTACTCAGGTAATTATTTTAGAATATAAAGCATATGTCTACATGAGATGTTTACTGCACAGTTGACTAATTAACTACACAGTAAACATCTTGGTGTCTACATGTGCCCTATTATAGCAAATTAAGCTAATAAACTCCACAGGGATGAGGCAGCAGTGCAGGGGAGAGGCAGTGGCTTTCATTCCAATTACAACACCAAGTTTGCTCTCACTACTGCTTGTCCTGTGAAATTTGGGATTGCATGCAAAATCTTTCTAACTAGTTGGATCATTGTACTCAGCAGGTAGTCCTCAATGGCTTAATGTCTAGTTGGGAGGATCCCCAGGGCTCTCCAGGGGTTCCCTGGGGCTCTGTCCTGAGTCTGGTATTGTTCAACATCTTTGTTAATGAATTGGATGAGGAGGTTATGTGCACACTTAGAAAAATTATGGATGACATCAAATTGAATGGAAATCCAGACATTCTGAAGGGTAGGGCGAGGATCCAGAATGACTTGGATAGACTGAAGAACTAGTCCACAATCTATCAGATGAGGTTCAAAAAGAGACAGAATAACCACATGCATAAATGTGGTTGGGACAGACTAACCACATGCATAGCTACTCCTGGAGAATGCCTATCTAGGTTGCAATACCACAGAGAAGCAGTTGGGGATTAGTTTGGACCAGAAGCTGAATATGAACCAATAATGTACTCTTGTTACAAAAAAGTCAACAGCATCCTGTGTTGTGTTAAACAGAGCATCACTTGTAAATCAAGGGAAATGTTTCTACCTCTCTATTCAGCAGTGGTGAGACCTCACTTGGAGTACTGTGTCTAGTTATGGACCCCACACTTCAGGAATGATATGAACAGATTGGAAAAATTGTTTTAGTCAGGAATGATCCTGTCTTGAGAGGGGGGTGGACTAAATGACCTATTGAAGTCCCTTCCAGCCCTACTTTCCTATCATCCTATATGTCATGTTTTCAATACTGCCAGTTATTTTGGTTTCTCCCCTCTGGGCCCTCTCCAATTTGTCCACATCTTTCTTTAAGTACAACACACTAAACTGGATATGGTACTCCAAGTATTAAATAAAGTGGAAGAATCACTTTCCATGACTTTTATATGCAATTCCTCACTTCTACTGTGGGAAGAAACTTTTCAAAATGCAACCTGGACATGCCTAATAGAGTGATAGGCAGATACTGCCATCCATCTTAGGAAGATTATTGATATCCTCATTGAACATTCTCATTGGAGAAATGGTGATAGCTGGCAGCCATGTTTGGTGTACCATGCATGCCCAGTGGCAGAAATATGGCTCTGGCACCAGTTTCTATAAGCAATTTGTCAGTTAGGGCTGCAGAGTTCTGTTCTACTGAAAGCCTCTGTGAAGACAGTATCAAAGTTGTATTAAAGTTGAGGCATATCATATTTATCCCTTCCACAAAGCATGAAATATGAGCCCAGGGTTTATAGCACTCACCTAGGGATTCCAGGGTTCTCATCCTCCTTACATGGATTTTTCTTAGGATTTTCGTCATTGACAAATTAATATAACAAGACTAATTCTGTTTGTCTTACCAGCCTACCACTTATACTACTGGTTTGTGTGGAAGTGGAAGTGTCTAAATCCCTCTACCCTGGAAGGCCAACTTCTGATTTCCCTTTCTTAAATGAATGCTCTAAGCACTAAGATATTGAACCACCTCCTCTGGTTGCATTTTAGAAGAAAAAGATGGCTCTTGTTCACTTCTTTCAATCTTAATACATGTAGATATCTAACCTGAAGAAAAGATTCTTGTCAAGCTCTGGAGTCTTTCTACACACCAAAGTATTTTAAAGTGGAGTATGCCTCCAAACATGCAAACAGCAATGCCATTAAAGTGGAATACACGACAAAATGTGCAAAGAGCAACACCATTAAAGTGGTGCAAAAGGGCATTTAAGCCACCTTAAGGGCCAATTTTGTGGCATATACAAAAACCCAAGTGCATTAAAGCATCTCATGTAGATGTGCCCAGTATCTCCTTTTTAGGAGTGCATGTTAAACACCTGGTCATAGGTTAAGCACTTTCAGGGTGCAAGATGGAGATGTTTTGGTTTGTGCTACTAGGACTTCCTTTGTATTTTATATTAAATTAGTGGTTAACACCAAAAATAATTTAGAAATCTAGAGCTGGAACCAAAACCACTCTCCACCAGAGAACCGCCCTCTTCATAGGGCTGCAGAATCTCATTCCCTCATACTTCATCTTCTTCTGCCCCATGAATGTCATACCTTTATCTGACCAATGAACCAACTTTAAAAGAGAAGAACCTATCTTCAAACCTTGTGACTAGGGCACTCTCCTAAGGAGTGGATTTGGATTCTGAGCATGAAAAAGGTCTAAAACCTTAGCCTTCCATTTCCTGAACAAGGATATTGAGTAAATGATGGACATCAGACGTGTTTTTATGAGGTACATACATGCTCTCAGCTGTTGTATGAAGTCAGTGCTGCTGTGAGTTGGATATACTTCTTTACTTAGAGTCTTTTGTTCTGAATGGCCCTGATTCTGTTATGGCAGAAGCATCTCTTTCACAACCCTAAGTCACATGTCTAAATTTTAGGGGTATGGATACTCCCATGTCTCGCATTTTCAGTTGGAGCTTCTTTGCTTAGCAAGAAGGTGATCTAGATCAGGTGATCAACCCCAGCCTGCAGGTCAAATCTGCGACCCAGTGCCAGTTCATCATCATCCAGGGGTCTGAAAATTTGGCAGCAGTGGAGCAGTGGTATTGCTTCTCCGCTGCCAAATTTCTGGACCTGTAAGGAGCCATGCAAGTTTGATGGTGTGGTTCTGGGTATTGGATTGGGTAGACAGGGTCATGCAAGGCTTGATCCTGGAGAACTGGGTCAGGCAGGGGTGGTGCAGATCCCTAGTAGTCTAATTCCAAAGTGCAGTAGAGATGTCTGGGGCTCTGGGGCATGAATCTAGTGTACGGGGTGGTGCAGGACCCTGTGGTTCAATCCCATGCATCGTGGAGCAACCTCACACAACTCACCATGGTCCCATGGAGCCAGAGGATTGAGTACCAATGATACAGATGACACCTTGGTCTTCATATTAGAAACCTATTTTTCTAAACTCGATGATTAAAATGATTCTTCTAGGTACCTACACGTTAGTGTCTTTGATTCCTGTCAGAAGTTCAGGTAAAGGCATGATGGGATCTGATGCACAGCCCACATAATCACACTTCCTTGCATACATGACAGAAGACATGATTGTGGCATGAAGCATCAGATGCCATCATGCATTATTGCTAGGAGCCTGACATAATGTGCAGGGGTGCACATGGCCACACACTCTGTTAATGGTGTGATAGGAACCAGTTCCAAATGTATTATACATTTTTTTGTGGAATAACTTTGTGGCTTATTCCTTGTTTTATGATAACATTAATTGCTTTAATATGAAATCATGTTTCACTTTAAGAAATAATTATCTGGTTAATCATATCTTAAATATAATGTGTGACAGAGGCCCTAGACATAGTTTAGAAGCTGGACCTATATGCCTAATCCAGGTTTCTATATTCCACTGCAGTGGGCATGTACCTAAAAAGAAGGCACTAGGACACTTAATTTGTAGTTGCCTAAATGTTTTATTGCATCATCCTACAAGTACATATTTCATAGACACTTTTCATAGAAAATCAGAATACAGTAATAATAGAAATTGAAATCTACAAGGGAGCAACTAGGCAGCAACAAGAGGGAAAAAATCAACCATAGTAAACTGCTCTGTTCACTGTGTTCACTGAATTTAAAACTTAGAGTTTTAAAAGAACTACAGTTGAAAATTGCTACATTTCTGATAAATACATACAAATCCTCCTAAATAAAAAAGCCCTGTTACAGATTGGATATTCCCTAATCTAATGCTAGTCTTCAAGAGGACAATTTTGAATTGCAAGTTGGTAAACTTCACTTCGATTTCCTAGAAACTCAATACTTGATTCAGGAAAAATAAAAGTTCTGCAAATTCTTCTCAACCACTCTACATGTAGATGTTCTGTTGTTCCCTTTTCCTTTAGCCTGGAGCCTTGAGAAATAAAGGCATGGCATATCCTCCTATACGCATGTTGATCATGTAATGTTATGTGTGATACTGTGATGGCACTTCATAGAAAATGGATGCTTACAACATTACATTTCTAGGGTCAGAGGGGAGAGCAACAATAGTGATGATGTGGTGGGGGTCTGCTATAGAGCACCAAACCAGGAGGATATGATGGATAAGACTTTCTTCAAACAGCTAGCAGACATTTACCAATACCAGGCCCTGGTCTTCATTGGGTACTTCACCCTGATATCTTCAAGGAGAGCAATACAGTAGTACATAGGCAATCCAGGAAGGTTTTGGTGAGTATTGGGGAAAACTTCCTGGGCCATGCGCTAGAGATGCCAATTAGAGGCCACACCTTTCTTGATCTGCTGCTCACAAACAAGGAAGAATTGGTGGGGAGTATATACAAAAATAGCAATTTGGGCAGCAGTGGTCACAAGATAGATGAGTTCAAGATCCTGAGGAAAGGAAGGAAGGGCAACAGCAGAATAAAGACCCTGGAGTTCAGAAAAGCAGACTTTAACTCACTCAGGGCCTCTGGGAAGCCAGTCTGAGGGGGAAGGGAGTCCAAGAGAGCTGTTTGTGCTTTAAAGAAAACTTACTGAGGGTGCAGAAATGAAAGATCCCAATATGCAAGAAGACTGGCAAGTATGGCAGAAGATCAGCTTGATTTAGCAGGGAACCTCTTCAGTGAAATAAAAGGAAGCTAACAAAAAGTGTAAACGTTCCGGAAAAAATGGGGAGGAGTATAAGAGTATTTCTCAGGCATGCTTGGATCAAATGAGGAAGGCCAAAGTACAATTGGAGTTGAAGTTAGCAAGGGACATGAAGGGTAACAAGAAGTGCTTCTACAAGTATGTCAGCAACAAAAGGTGTGTGTCCCTTACAAAATGGGGAAGGAAACCTAGTGATAGAGAATGCAGAAAAGGCTGAAGTATTCAATGCCTTTTTCACTTCAATCTAAACAGGTATGGTTGGCTCTGGGACTACTGCACCTAGCAGCACAGTTTGGGGAGGAGGTGAGCAGCTGAAAGAATGGGCAGAAGAATGGGTTAGGGACTAATTAGAAAAGCTGCAGGTGCACAAGTCCAAGGGGACACATGGGATGCACCTGAGGGCGGTGACGGAGTTGGTGGATGTGATTGCGGAGCCACTTGTTATCTTTGCAGAGGTCCTGGAAGATTGGAAAAGGGCAATTATACTATCCATCTTTAAAAAGGGAGGATCTTCCCTTAAGAAAGGGAAGAAGGAGGATCACATTTCTCCATAATTAAAATGAAACACCACTATACATATACCCATATATTATTGGTGTTTCATTTTAATCATGAAAAAATGTAGATTTGGGGTTACTTTTTTAAATCCAAAATTTTGGGATATTTTTAATCAGATAAAACCAGGATCCCTGGTAATCAATGGCTCAATGTCTAGTTGGCTGCCAGTATCAAGTGGACTGCCCAAGGGATCAGTTCTGGAGTCAGTTTTGTTCAATATTTTCATCAATGGCCTGGAAGATGGGATAGGGTGCACCCTCAGAAAGTTTGCAGATGACACCAAGTTGGGGGGAGTAGTAGATATATTTGAGGGTAGGGCTAGGATTCCCAAAGACCTCAACAAATTGGAGAACTGGACCAAAAGAAATCCCATGAGTTTCAATAAGGACGATTGCAAAGTCCTGCTCTTAGAATAGAACAGTCCCAGACTCCAGTACAGGTTGAGGCACAGATGGCTAAGAAGCACCTCTGCAGGAAAGGACCTGGCAGTTACAGCATTTCCGCCAACCGTTTTGGCAGTATATACGCAGTTGCCCAAAAGTTTTATGGACATACAAACACACAGGCAGACAGACTAAGCACTTTATTATATTAGATATAAAGGGAATAGCATATACAAAATAATTTCCCTAATAGGGAATTTAAGGCCACCTTTACATGTTACAGGTAACATGCAATTAACTGATTAATTGCACAGTTTCCTTAAGACCAGCTACATAATGCCAAGTAGCTATCACACCATAAAAACCTCCAACCAGCTATAAAGTTAGACCTCCAAAATGTATACTAACTTTATAGCTGGTTTCTACCAAGCTTTAATTTGCACATGTAGCAGGGTCTACCTCCACCCCACCCCCATATCTGGGAGCCACATCATCTGCCATGATTTCCCAGGCCTAGGGTTGTATGGAGCACCCTCATGACAAGAAGCTCCTCAACTGAAGGGGCTCCCAGGCGTGGAAGTTTGCTTCTTTCCAGTGCAGGGGGAGTCCAGGATTGGGCCTGCACCAGCAATTGGGCCTGCACCAGCAATAAGGCATGATGCGATCTAAGGCATGATCCCACAGTCAAGCCTCCTGACATTCATGTGTGGTGTGGCACAATGTGCACTTTTGAGAAGCATGCATTTGGTCCCATTTTACCTTTACCTGCATGTGTAGAAGGGCCTAAGAGTTTTATATATATAAAAAATTTCCTTATTGGGTCCCCCCACTTTTAATACTATTTTATATTGCTTTAAGTAGGATTTCCTACCTGTGTAACAATAGTTTACATACTTCCTCTGTAGCAATACATTACTCATGTAAGTGTTCATTATGACTTGCTATAAAGTAATCACCAGGGATCCTGGTTTTCTCTGATAACAAAAAAATCCCCAATTTTTGGATATAAAATTAACCCAAAATCCACATTTTTAATGATTAAAATGAAATGCCACTATATATATATGTATGTATGTATAGTGTTTCATACAGTGTTTTATACTCTGGGGCAGATTCCAGGGAGCTGCAGCACCCCAGCAGGCCCCCTATGTACCTCTGGACAACCTGTAGGTTGTGTTTGCCGGGTCTGTCCCACCCCAAAGCTGCTGCCAGGCCACAGATAAGTGCTGCAAAGGGCTGAAGTTTGCTGCATTCCTTACCCAGCCCTGTGATCCCACCAGGGCTGCTGGCCCTCCTGAGGCTCACCTCTATCTTTGCAAAACCATAGTGAAGCACCTCAGCCATGCAGCTGCAATTCCCTGAATGTGCCCCTACAGGGCAGCCATGCAGAAGCCCAGTCAGCCAGTGAGGGGAATGATGTCCTCCTCCTCCCCTGTGTCCAGCCCGGGCCTAGACCATGTGCACCTGCACATCCAAAGCCCCAGGGACACCAACTGAATCCAGGAGGAGGTGCATAGCCTTGTGGTATTGTGGAGCAAGGATTTCCTGAGGCAGCTTCTCCAGGGTAAGCACTCAAATACCAACTTTTATGAGACCCAGGCAGCTGGAATGTGTACATGGAGCTACTTCCTGTCAGCGCAGCAGTGCTGCATCAAGGACCTGTGGGCCCAATGGGTGGTGGTGAATGGCCACAATCATCAATCTGGTGAAGCCCCCAGCACCATGCCCTTCATGTGGGAAGTGACCTACCTTCTGGCAACCTGTAAGCCCATATCTGAACCCCACTCTTGACACCACTAGTGACACATCACCGAAGGAGTGGTTTCAGGCCTTCAGTGTACCACTTGCACTCCCACTGGCATCCCAGGCAGTCCTGGCCAGCAGCTGTTTTTGTCATGGTCCTGCCCCACAGATGTCATTAGGAGTGGCCAGTCATACTATTACCAGCTGCCAGCAGAACCAGCTCATCCCTGGAGGGGGCCCCTGGCTGGGTTCTGGTAGGCTGGAGGCCACAGACACCAGGTGGAGCTGGATGCTGCCTGGCACAGGGAGCCCCATGCTGAACCACCAGCTTTGCTGGTGCCAGACCCATGGTAAGTCCCATATTGGGAAGTGGGGCCTTCCAGCCCCAGTCCCCACCCCTGCCCCTGCCCTGCCCCTGGCCCTGATCCAAACCCTGGTTCCAGCCCCAACTCTTTGCTCAGCCCACCTGCAATCCCCTGTCCCCAGGCTCCCCTAAACAGCACATAGAGAGGTAGGACACAGGTCAGACCTTTATTGAGCAGTCCATGTCCCCACAGCTGGGTAGGCCTGGGGCTCTCACATGCCAAGGAAGGTGTTGATCCCAGCAGTGGTCTCCTTTTCAGCAGCCAGGGAAAGGAACTTATAGCACTGTGACAGATAGCTCTCAAGGCAGTGGTGAAAGTTGTGGGGTTTGGTCCCTGCACTTGTAACTTGTAACTTAGGGTCCCAATCCAGAATGGCAGATGTGCCTGGGGCTGTTGGAGGATCAGCAGCAGCAGGATGTACTAGCCCAGGCAGCTCTCTGCCTGCACAAACAGCCCATTGCTCACTACCTACACCACACACATCAGGGGCATGCTTGGGGAGGAGTGGCAGAGTGGTGGGGTGGTGGCCCTGAGGTGCCTCCTCGGAGAGCCCCCAGCAGAGAGGGAGGGAGCACATTCAGCCCCTCATCCAAGTTGTCCAGGAGCCCTGAGCCTGGGTCCGGAGGGCTGGGTAGCAGAGGGCTGGCAGCAGAGTAGTGGGCCTGCAGAGGCAGGGAAGTGTCAGTGGGGGGTGGAGGCTCAGCAGCAGGTGCTGTCAGCAGCCTGGCCTGGCCTGCCCTGTGAAGAGGGCAGGGGAATCAGGTGGCCTGCATCCAGTCTTTGGGGACCAAGCAGGGATGCAGGGCTCAGGTGGCACCCACCTTTGCCCAGGCCTGCCTGGCCAGTTTATTATGGTCCCTAGGCACCCACATATGGCCTACCTCCAATCTGAGGCCAGGCAGTGCAGGACTTCTGGATCACAGCATCTTATCATTCAAATGTTGCAGTTCTGACAAAAGTCTCTTGCCTCTGCAGGGCCAATATCTGGACACTAGGGAGAGGCCACAGGGGCCTACAGGACTGCTGCCACAGGCTTGCTGCCACCCACCACTGGAGCTTCCTGGAGGTGTCAGATGCACCAGCAGCACAGCCAGGATGGAAACCACAGGCTCTGATAGCTGGTGGTCAAAGTGAAGTGCTGGGTGGTGGACCAGCTGGTGTGGCAAATGGAGGACCTCACCCAGGAGGCACAGTTGTGGGCATACCATGATCATTGGGCTCAGCTGGTAACCCTGGAATGGTGTTTCATGGAGCTGCAAGAGCAGCAGCTCGTCACCCAGGACCACACAGTGAAGGCTATTCCCATGCCTCCACTCAGCTGGCCCCTTGCCCTGTAGGGCCACTGTCCCCACCCCCTAGCATGCCCCAGGTAGCACTCTGGAGCAGGTGCTGCAGTGCCTGCCAGCTGCCGGCATCCCTGACCTTTGCTGCAGCCCACAGATCCATGAGGGACTGTCTGCAGGTGGGTTGTGCTGGCTATTTGCCACTGGTCTCTCTGTCCTGGGCAACCCCACCCTTCAGCCCCTCATAGATGGGCTTGAGGACAGGGTCAGACATGTGACATGTCTGTGAACTGTGGGGAATGGGGTTTTTATTGTTGGTGGGTGGGGAGGGTGGTAGAGGGGCACCCTGTGTGGGGGGAGGGGGCTGTTTTTGTTAAGGAAAGAGGAGGGATAGGGGTTTGTTCCATTAATAAAGTTTTTAGTGTTTCTCCTATGTGTATGTCTTGGAGTGATGCTTCAAGACATACACATGGGGTGGCAGGGGGTTGAGAGGATTGTGGGCACTGGGGCAGGTGGGCTAAAGTGGGAAATGCAGGAGAAGTGAGTCAGTCAGAGCCACTCATAGCTGGTGCCCTGGGCCTGGCTGGCATGTGCATGGCTGTCTGGGGCCTGGGCAGGGGCAGGGGGTCTGGTGGGAACAGCAGGGCCAGTGCCATGGCCAGCAGCAGAGCAGGGAGCTGGACATTGCTGGTAGGGGCAGGGGTTGGAGTACCAATGGCATGGGGAGGAGGCAGGGAGGTCAGGGCGGGAGCTGCTGCATGCTACCCCTGTGCTGGGTACACATCTCCCAGGCAGGGAAGGGTGGGAGTGGGTTTTACGATGGCTATCAACTTTTGCCAGGTGCCTCTGGCCTCCGCATGGCTGCCAAGTGCTGGCAAACATGTGGTTGGAGGCTGGAGCTCCTTCTGGTGGCCACAGGGACACATGGCAGGCTGCTGTGACATGGTACTAAATCTAGTCCCAGGTCACCTGCACATGTAGATGACGGCCCTGTTCCTATTTACTGTGCAGTAAGTTACTGAACAGTAAATTTATTGTGACATAAATGGATGTGTAGATGCATCCACTGAAGAGACAAGAACATTACAGGAATGAATGGCTCTAATTTGGCCCTAAGGCAAGCATATTTACAAACTCTTGAGTACCCAAAACCATCTGTTGACTTATTCAGGTGAATTTGGAACACATTAAAGTCAGAATGGGTAAGTTTAGGCATCTATTTCTGAAAATCTTCTTTCAAATCTTTACTTGTAAGAGTGTAAACAAAAACAATATTGTACAACCCTTATTAAATCTGGTTTAAGACTATCAAACTAACATCATTTCCTGCCTCTCTAAGCTGCTTAAATTCTTTTGAAAAGTTTATATAAAAGTCACTCAGTTGACACAATTTACTTGGATTTTTTAAAATGATTTAGAAAAAAAATTCTCATAAGACTACAAAAGGCAGAGATGATAAGGTCTTAGAGATATTACTAATCCACCCTGTTATTGTCACAACACTAGACTTTTCATTTGGAGTTCATGAGATTGTGTGGAGGGACTTGGTCTTCCTTTTTTTCTTTATTTTAAGTAAGCAGGAACACAAAGGAATTCGTTAAAATGTATTAATATAAAGAAGGATATGGAATTGCTAAAATATAAAAAATTAAAAGTTTAAAATGAACATTAATTTTGAAACATTCCCTTTTTGTATGTGCATAAAGACGTTAATCAGGTCTTTAATTTAAAATCCCCTAATAAACATCTGGCTTTTGAAGAGAAAAAAAGAAACCAGTTATATGTTGACTGCTGGCTTAATCATTCTTTTTCAAAGATTAAACCTGCCTTAGGACAGACTTGGGATGTGACAAACCCACGAAGAAGAAAAAGAAATGAATTGAAAAAGACTGTGGAGGTTCTGGAAGTCTTCCTTTACTATCCCTGTGGCATATGGGAAAGAGGCAATTCTCTCACTCAGCCTGGAAATCTCAGCCCGTATTTTCTAGGTAAAACCCAACGTAAGCAGGTTTCTTAATCTGCTGCCTTTGGCAGGTGGGTTTGTCCTCTGAGGAGTTGGTCAGCCACTCCTTCCAACTCAAGGGGTGCAGACAGGAGTGACGATTTTCACCCAGTCTGGTCACTGAAAGCCATGACCAAACACCAGATCACAGGTGCAGAATGCTTTAAAAATGGTGGATTGGGTAAAAAACACATCCTTCATTGCATGAAGGATCAGATGAATACTTTCCAAATAGAGCATCCTCTGTAATTTCTGTCTGCACTGAAATAGTCCTTGCACTGCAAACAAACAAACAAACAAACAAATAAGCAAGCAAAGAAAACAGAAGCCCTTAAACCCTGATGCTCCATCATGGGGACTCAGAGGGGAACAGCATTTTTAGCTTTAGCCTTAGGCACTGCAGCCTGGCCCCTCACTGAAACAAGCTGTTTAATTCACAGTTGGCTTCTTCCCTCCAGACTATTCCTTTATGCTCCTTTTTTTTAGATCCCAGTGGGTCATTCCATTATTAACATCTTCTTCACAGCTGCAGCTCCTTAGCAGTGCTGGCTGCCTCTTCTCAAGGGGAAACACCACTCTGTTACAATCTGATTAGTAAAATGGAGTTTCTTCCCATTGGATCTCTTTCATAAAAGAACAAGGGTGAAGAAGCATGATTACCCTATCTTTTGAGTCACAGTGATAATCAGGGGTTCTGCTTTTCTCTGATAAAAACTACGATCCCCAATTTTTGGATTTAAAAAAGTAATGCAAAATCCACATTTTTACATGATTAAAATGAAACATGAAACACTACTAATATAGCGCTTTCTCTCTCTCTCTCTCTCTATATATATATACACATACACACACACACACACACGGTGTTTCGTTTTAATAACAGAAAAATGTGGATGTTGTGTTCCTTTTTTAAACCAAAAATTGGGATTTTTTTTCTTTTTAATCAGAGAAAACCAGGGTCCCTGGTGATAATACAAAAGTGAAGAGCCAAGAAGCGTTTTATGGTCAAGCTTGAGTAATGGACACGGCAGCTGGAACTACACTTTCCAGCAGCCTGCTGGTGAAAGGGGAAGGAAGTGAGGTGAAAGCTGGGGGTTTTGGCTCAAAGGTATCAGTTGAGAGAGAGCACGTATGGAGTGGCAGTGACGGCAGCTGGCGAGACATATGGTGGAAACCCAGGAACTGCAGTAGGGTCAATCCTGAGAGGCTGCAGTTGGTGAGATATGTAGCAGAGATCCAACAGGTTGCAGTGGTTCAGATCCTGAAAAACTGTAACTGGAGACATGTGGTGGAGACCCAAGAGCTGTGGTGAGGTGATCCTGAGAGACTGCAGCTGGTGAGACATGTGGAGGAAATCTGGTAGCTGCAGTGGAACTGACTTGGCAAACCAGAGGTGGGGCTCAAGTGTGGGGCCTGAGTGCATGGCAAACTTGAGTGTGGGGCTGATTCTATGGGCCACAGTAGTGGGGCTCTTTTTTGTATGTATCCTAATGTATATTGTTTGTGTATGCGTCCTAATAAATGTACTCACCTGTGTGTTCCCAAACTCTTAAGACTGTTGACCTGTGACCCAAACACCCAGTAACCTTATATTAATTTGTAGAAGGCCCGTTGACTTGTGTGCAGTTTCCAGGCCTTGGTACACTTGAAACCAATAGTGACAACCAAGGAACCTGGTTTTCTCTGATTTAAAAAAAAATCCCCAATGTTTGCTTAAGAAAAAGTAACCTCAAATATACATTTTTCTGTGATTTAAATGAAACACCAATATATCTCTACCTATTAGTGGTGTTTCATTTAAATCATGGGAAAATTTGGATTTGGGGTTCCTTTTTTAAACCAAAAATTGGGGATTTTTTAAATTCAGAGAAAACCAGGATCCCCGGTGACAACAAAAGGTAATGGTGAAATGATACCTTGGAAAAGAGATAAAGATTAACTCATATCTCAGAGATTATTCAGGATTCAGCAGTGTCTGTGGCAATACCTTGACAACCTCCCTAGTCAAATATCTGTAATTCCTCAATGGCTGTGGTTATCAGTAACAGTTGATAAGTGTTTCAAAAACAGTAAGAAAATGCCTCCTTGTCATATAGTGAGCCAGCTTCATAGGGGAAATTTGAGCCACCTCTATCTTTCTTAAAATCAATAGACACAGGAATTCTCCAGATTAAACATCTATTACATGGAGCATATGACTAGGAAGTGCCATGTGACTAGGATAAGATAAGATGATTTTTATGATCAGGGATCCCAGTTTCCTCTGATTTAAAAAAAAAAATCCCCAATTTTTGCTTAAAACCCCCAAATCCATCTTTTTCTGTGATTTAAATGAAACACTACACACGTGTGTGTGTGTGTGTGTGTGTGTGTGTGTGTGGTGTTTCATTTAAATCACCAAAAATGTGGATTTGGGGTTACTTTTTTAAACCAAAAATTGATTTTTTTTTTAAATTAGAGAAAACCAGGATCCCGGTGATCAAAGTGAATCACATCTAAGCCTATTCAAAGACCCAACTTTAGAGTGCTAGAGAGCTTTATGATCCAAAAAATGGAAGGACTTTTTGAACATATCTGGCCTTATGTACCTATCTCAGAAGTAGGACTAGGCACAGAAATGAATAGAGGTAACTAGTGTTAAGCCATTTAGGTGCCCAAGACCTCTGTAGGGGAAGGAGTTCAGATATGCCTCTCTGTTTACTGTTTTCTGTTTTTAAGGTTTCTGAATTGCCCTTTGGTGGAACTTACCTTTTATGATTTTCTGCACAGAGTATCTAGGCCAGTGATTCTCTAGTTTTTTTAGCTTCAAGGCAGGCCTCAGAAAATGTCAGGTCTTAGCTTTCACTCCTTTTTTTAAATAATAATTTGATAATATAACATTTCTTCTATTTCAATGAATGCAGAAAGTGCACAAGTCAGAATGCTTGGATACTATGGATTTCTATCTGAAATCTGGGGGGTTTATCTTGGGAATTATGCATAGGTGTCACAGCACCCTGGTTGAGATTTGCTGATCTAGGCACTGAAACTCAGTTAAATTGTTTTCATTGTCCTGGATCAATGTGCTGACTTTTTGGACACTGGGACTTACAGGTCTTTTGGGGTCTAATCTAGTTTTGGCCCATAGTCCTTATGGAAACTGGGCCCTAAATTTAGGACATTTTAGGGTGATATCAAGGACAGTTTATTGATTTGAAATTGTGATACTAAAAAAAGAAAAGAAAAGAAAAAGATATCTCTATATCTTTTGTAAAGCTACATGCTGTGGCATCTAAAAAGTTAGGTATTTTGCCTCTTGAATACTGGGTACCTTGTGCACAGATGAGTTTACTGTGGTTCATTAACACCCCTTGGGTACCATCCAAATTATGCTTGAAAAGTTTTAATGGTGGCAATTTCCAACCAATTATATTTTAATGGTCTGCCACTGCTGATATATTATAATGTTGGAGGGGGAAGAAGTGCATTTTGAAATACTAACTATGTCACATATTGAAACATTTCCTCCTGTGCCTTTTGCATGCTCAGACAGTAGGGGACTCATCAAGATATCTAGCAAAGTAAGCCTGTTTAGCTCAGATGAAAGAATTGACGTCTTGATCAGTTTGAACATGATTTATGCTACTAAATTTCATACATCCTGACATTCTACTGATTAAAAAATCTGTTAAAGTAACAACACTGCAGCAGGGGTAGGGTTCCAGCAGTGAGGGTGTTAAAACCTGTTACAAAAACTGTTGTAAAGGAATATGGGAGGGAAAAAGGTGAGGAAGTGTCAGTTCCATGACATTAACAATACCCTAAAATTGTGCAGCTGATAATATAAGGGACAACATTACAGAGACTAAGGTAAACTTTGAACTTACATCTTTTATAATTTAATGGATGTTAAGTGCCCTTTGAATTAGAAGAAATCTACTTGTCCTCCTTCATGCACAAACACAAATTTGATGTCTATATATGGGGTTAGGGATTCACTCAGAATGGAATTAATAGATTAAAAAATAACAGCGTGAAGGTGAATTATAGTAAAGAGAATTTTATAACAAAAACATCAATATTCATTAAAGCAAGTTCTATGTGCAAGTGAATCCAGAGTAAAACACAATAATACTTCAAAACCCATATTAAACAGCTACTCATTATTATTATTATCCTGGGGTTGGGATTTTTATAGAGCATATCATTTAACTGGGACTTACAAATTTTAGCATTCTAGTTAACCTGTGTGAGCCTTTTCATAATGGGACAGGATATTCCTTGAAAATTGATGCAGTAACGTATGGTAGTAATTTTTAAACATTTTCAATAGGCACAATTATTTTTTTAAAGATTATATCAGTTGCATTAAGTATCAAGCCATTTTCAGTTTACCTTTACTGTAAAATCTTATATAATAGCAATAAGAACAACTGTACTCTATGGAATTTTCTCTAAAAATATAGAAATTCTTTTAAATAAAATCTATGGGGTAAAAACTTTAAACCTGGCTTTAAACCTGGGTGAATTAAATTAAGCATCTAAATGAATGGCCCTATGTTAATCCCCATAGCTCCTTTAGTCTGTAATCAGTTTATCTGAAAATCTTATTCATGCACCTAAATATAGATGGACATGTTTGGTAGGCACGTTGATAGTATTAGGAATCCATGACTTCATGTTTATTATCCAAGTTTTTAACATTTGGAATGCATGACTTCAAAAGATAATTGTAACTTTACTATAAGGCAAGATCATCTGTTATTATTTCACCTTTTACAACTAGGCAAAGTAAGTACAAATTAACTGTAAAATGTTACTGCTCTCATTTGCTAACCTCATATACCCCTTTGCACTCACTTTATATAAAAGAGTACAGAAGGAAAGAGACAACAGAATGTAAAGTACAGCAAAAGGCCTTGAATGTTTTGTACTCCACTGTTTCTGGTAAATCAGACCAGCTAGACCATTTTGGGCCATATTTATCCTTCACATATGTAAGTGGTAGGTGTGTAGCTATGTAATTGCAGGTTGTGGCATTTCAGTTTAGTATTCTACTTGTTCAGTAGGGATTCATTCCAGCTACATAGCTGCTTATGGGAAGCAGAAAAATCACTAGAAAATTTGTTTTTAAAAATGGTCTGTCTTCCCATTTGAAAGAACTGAGTCCTGTGCCAAGACCAGGGCCACTGTCGTCATCGCTTCTGTGGCTGCCCCCCAGATTCAGGAGGCACCAATCACCCATGGCTAAAGAGGACATTTCTATTCCCCTCATTTTATTGAAATGCAGAGAAATTTCAGTCAACAAGTTATAGAAATGCTTTAGAGAAAGTTCACCAAAATTAGCATTATGACATTAAGATATGACTAGTGTTATCTCAAAGGTGTATTGGATTATGCAAAATAGATCTGTATCATAATTTCAATACAAGAAGTTGGTCATCTATCAGTTGCCTCTATTAATAATTTTTGTTGTAGATAAATTACAAACAGGTAGATTGCTGAATTCCTGGAGGGAGGAAATATGTGATAAAGCCTTCTTAGGGGAGTCTTTCAAAAAACAATCCCTTTTGCAACCTGCATGTGATGTAGATAGAGATATGCTGCTAGTTATGGAAAAGGGTTGATTTGTATTATTGGGTCATAGATTGTTGTAGTACTGGAACTGCCATTGTTGTTTTTCTCCTTAGGTGTTCTTGATGTTTTGTCAGCATTGAAGTTTCAGGGACTGTGGTGCTAGCAAAAAGTTGCAGCCAGGAGATCCCAACATTTTGTCTTAGAGAACATGTGGCAAAGGCTCAGCCTGGTTTATTGTCTACAAGGCATGGCCTTAACACACATGTAATCTAACAGGTTGACAGACAAGGTGTTAACACATGTATACCTGGGATAAGGTATTGGCAGAACATCATGTAGGCTCCCCTAGACCACCAACACAAAGTTCCCATTATTTCTAGCTCTCCTTCTATAGAGTGGTCAAAACAAATTATGTTTGATGTAAATACAGTCCACCAGTATTTTGAACAACGTAACCAATCCTATACCATGGGCTTGTCCTGCATCCTGATCTGGGTGTTTCTGTTCCAGCCTTATTATGCTGACACTGAACTATTCTGTAGCTTGTACAGCCATCTTCTGGCAGAAGTGATCGTCTGACCCACATACAAAGTTTTGCAGTTCATGCATCAGTCGGGTTCTCTGATCAGGCCTACTCTGGCCAATGCTTTAGTAAAGCCTTTATATGGGTAGTGTATATACTTTCATATATACACTATATATATATGTGTTCCAACAAGGTGTACAGGAACATAGGTCTAATTTTGTGATCAAACTGAGTTTTCTATTGCTGACTAATACCATGATGTAAATGCAAAAAGGACAATATTACCATTTTTATTCTACATGTTTTATGGCTGTTATTAACACAAATTCACTTAAATAAATAGAGGGGAAAAATACTATGTGATTATCAGAGATCCTGGCTCTCTCTGATTTTAAAAAGAACCCCAACTTTCAGATTTAAAAAAGTAACTCAAAATCTACATTTTTCTGTGATTAAAATGAAAGTGTATATATATATTTAATGATAGATATTAAAATTACTATATATAGCACAGTTTCATTATAATCATGGAAAATGTGGATTTTGGATTACTTTTTTTCTGAAAATCCCCAAACTGGGGACTTTTTAAGTCAGAGAAAACCAGGATCCCTGATGATTAGGACTATGTCTAATACCAGTCAGTAATTAATGTGGCACAAAAAATTAAACATATATGAGGAAGGTGCAACAAAACACATTGCTAAAGGCAGGTATAGCACCCCCTTCTGGCCACTTTAATTCCACCCTTCTTCTCTTCTCTGGATAATCACAGTAGCTTTCTGTACTCGTCTGCCACACCTTTAATAAAAAAAATTAAAAAATAAATTTCAGGAGGCTGTCTGCAGTCCACCAGAATGATGTTGGTGTTTTTTTCCTCAGCTGAGTTCAACTCACCTCAGCTTAGTTTGGTTCGCCAGGCTCTCTCACCTTAAATAACTGTTCCCAGTTAGGACTCTGTCATCAGCCACAACAAAAAGTCCTCAGTTAGGAGCTCTCAGACACCACCCCTGTGTTCAGACTTCCCTCTCAGCTTGCAGTCTTTAATAGGCCTTCTTTACTCCTGTTACAGAAGGGACAAAATTGGAAAATGACATTTTTTATTATGAACCATACTAAAAGAGGTCTTTGATTATATGCATCTAAATACATATAGAAGCACCTCACTTTAATCCTACAGGTTTAAACACTATAATCCACACTTAAACTAAAAAAACCCAGCTCTTATTTATGAATTATTTGGTGAGCATAGGTGCTTCTTCCAATTTCCTTCAAGGCACATCTACACAGCAAACTGCAGTGTCATGTAAAGATAGATAAGCTAGCTTTCATGCCAAAAAACAATATTCCCTATTAGGGTGCTCTGTCAGACATTCTCAGCTGGGCTATTTAGCCACCATGGACAACTGTAATAATGTAACTATACTCCTTTCTGTGCCAACATTAGCTCATTCCATGTTAGCCTCAACATCTGAACACAATGCTGAATCTGCCATGTAGACAAAGCTTAAGAAGAAAGTTCTCTTCTCTGCTCTCCTGAATTTGTCACTGACTTTCATGGAATGCAAAATTAGAAATATTCAGCCTCTCAGCTATCATATGTGTCTGGAAGAAAGAATTAGAATGGTTCCAGAACTCTGCTGAGCCCTGTAAAGTTTGGGCTCATGGAAAAATCTAGAGAGAGAAAAGGACATTTTAAACCTTTCCATGTGTACTTGCCAAGCCAAAGGGCAGCATACTGTGAATGCTCTAAAGCTGTGTTGAGACTTATACCTCCATATTGTACATGGATTAGGATTACAAACTTTACCTGAGAACCAAAAAAGAAGCTTGCACAACTGAATAAATGACATTGAGGTACACACAGTGAAATATGATTGTGCTGTAAATGTTGAAGTTAAAATGGAGATCCAAGATAACTTAAAAAAGGAAAAAGCATGGGTGACTGGTGCCACCATAGTCAGGGGTGGCACATGGCCCCCCAGAGTCCAGTCAGCAACCAGGGCAGAGTGGGGGTCCCCCTATGGCCAATCGTGCCAACTGGGAAGCGGCCACAGCGCTTCTGGAAGTGGCCGTGGTGCTTCATCTGGTGCTCCCACTCCCCAGCCAGCACTTAAAGGGGGGGGGCACCAGTGCTCCTGTCTGCCCCTCTGCCCACCACCTAAATGGGGAGTGCAGCCTGTCAGGGAGTGCACCAGTGCTCTCAGGGGGTGCACTTCACCTATGCATCAGCACTGGGAAAAAGTACTGAACAAATACTTTCTTCATTCTTTAGTGAAGATGATGTGATTGAGGGCACAGTTACAAAATAGAATAAGAATACGGTCATGCAAATTAACATAGTCGAAGTGAAAACAAAATTTAGACTGCTTACTTCACAAAATCAGAGGGACTGGATAATCTTTAATACATAATATTAAGGCACTGGCATGTTAACAGATCAATAACAACTCTCCCAACTTGGGGTCGATATCCTGTGATTGGAGAATAGCAAATAGTGGGCTTTTTAGTGGGAGAATAGTGGGCTTAACTTCAACACAGTCAAGTAGGTGAGAAACTGGCTGCAGGATAGGACCAGAGAGTCATAGTGGATGGATCTGTAGCATCCTCATGAGAAGTGGGCAGTGGTGTCCCACAGGGGTCAGTGTTTGGTTCCTGTACTTTTCAACATCTTTATTAATGATTTGGATATGGCAGTGAAGACCTCACTGGCAAAGTTTGCGGACAACACCAAGTTATGAGGAAGCATGGTCACACTTGAAGATAAGCTACAAATACAGGTGAACTGATACAGGTGGACTTATACAGGCTAGAAAGTTGTGCGGGTCAGAATCTGATAAAGTTCAACGCTGAGAAATGTAAAGTGCTCCACTTCAAGACAATCAACCCCCAACACACATACACTCTTGGTGGCACCAAACTGACTAGCACCACGAAATGAAAGGCACTTGTGGGTAATAATAGACCACATTATGAATAAGAGCAGGCAGTGCAGTGCTGTAGCCAGTAGGGTAAAAAGTACTCTGGCATGCATCAATCAATGCATCTCTGGCAAAACCAAGGAGGTGATTCTTTCACTCTACCCAGCACTGGTGAGACTGCAGCTGGAGTACAGCATCCAGTTATGGGCACCACACTTTAACAAGGATGTGGACGAGCTTGAGAGAGTCCAAAGAAGAGCCATCCAGATGATCGGAGTCTTACATGGCAAGCCATATGAAGAAAGCCTGAGGGATCCAGGGCTCTTCCGCCTGAAGAAAAAAATTCTGAGAGGGAACCTGGTAGCAACTTACTGCTACACTAGGGGAGTATATCAAGGGCTCGGTGAGCAACTGTTCACCAAAGCACCCAATGGGAAAACCAGGAACAATGGCCACAAACTCCTAGAAGACTGGTTCAGGCTCAACATTAGGAAAAAGTTCTTCACAGTCAGAGTGACCAGACTCTGGAATAAGCTCCCACCAGAGGTGGTGCAATCACCTACCCTAGAAATCTTCAAGAGGAGCGTGGTAGGGCACTGTTGGTGCCTGCCACTTTAACGGCTAGACAAGCAGCCAACAGGTGCTTGATTATGGTGGCCATTTTAGATCTCTGGCCATCTCTATAAAGACAGCAGTTTGCTGCTGGTAGACCAGGCAGATACATTGCCTGGCTGTAAGGCTGTTAAAGAAACATCCTGGAGGTAAGGGCAGGAGGTTAAGGGAATAGTTTGGAGGCTCCTGGTCCTGAGCATGACTTAAAATTGCACTCTGCCGGTAGTAGGTGGCCTGGTGGGGCTCCCAGTGGAGCAGGAGTCCCCAGGAAATACCAGGCCAGTTACCACCCCAATGAAAGGCGTGTTGGGGTGCCTTAACCCCTATCCCCACAGCACCGTGGGTACTGTAGGGAGTTCAGGCACAGCTATGGTCACCTGAGCCCAAGAAAACTGGAAGACCCCGATGGGGCCAGGCATGGCAATGGCCACCTGAGCCCAGCTGGGGCAGGAACCCTGTAGCCCCAGTGAGGAGGCAGTGATGTGGAGCCCCAGTAATGGGGGATGCCCCAGTGAGGAGATGGAGATGAGGAGCCCCAGTGAGGGGGTGGGTGTGGAGCCCCCAGTGAGAGGGTAAACCAGAGGGCTGGGAGCTCAGTATATGTGTGTGAATGTATATAGAGTTGTGCCCAGTGGGGAGTGTGGGATGGAGTTTGCCCAGGGTTCGGCGCAAGGCCAAAGCACTCAGAGCAGGGGAACCCATGGGAACTGAAAGGACTGTGTGGCAAGGCCAGTGTGTGAATAGTAAAGCCTGATGGCCCAGAGGGGTCACTGAAGGAGGAGCAGGGTGGTGGAGTGTGGCCTGGTAATGGGCAGTATTCCAGAGGCCCCAGTGGAAGAGTTGGAGTGGAAGAGACCACCCATGAGAGGGGAGGTGGTATGAATGTGTGTGTGAGTAGAGCCCAACTTTGGACTTAGTTTGCTCCAGTCTGAGGCCTGGAGTAATATTAACCTGAATGCCATCTGCAAGGCTTGGGCTGTGGTTAGGGGAGGAACGGAGTGAAAAAAAAAGTGAAAGTGACTCAAGCAATTACCTGCCTGTTGGTTTGACTTCACTATGAGGCAAGGACTTTGATACAGATATTTATTCAATCAAGGATATGGGAGTAAACAGGAAATCGGGAAAGAAAAGGACGTAGGTATAGGACAGACTATGAGCTGCTAATGTGATGGGACCATAAAAAAAGCTTAATGGATAATATTCATAAGACTAAGGTCCTTCATCAACAAGCTGTTAATGAGCTTTAGCAGGTACTAAATGACTGCACAGTTATTTTTAGCTCAGTTATTTTTAGATGCTACATCACTGTAGCAATGACCTACAGTGATATAGCTCATTGCTATGGTAACATAGTATTGGCGTTACAGTTCATGTGTAGTAACAATAATAAGCTACATTGTCATAATTCATCACTATCTCGTGTAGATGTGCCCAAAGTGAAGTCCCCAGCTCCAGTATGCCAGAGTCATAGTGAGACTCTGGAGAACATTGAGTATTTCTCATACCTCAGAAGCTCTTTCTCACAGAAGGCTGACATCAGCAAAGAAATCCAATATTGCATCAAATGTACAAGTACAGCTTTCATACACCTAAGGAAACAGGCATTCAAAGATCATGGCATCAGATACAAAACCAAGTTCATGATTTATCAAGCACTTGTGATTCCACCTTACTGAGATGGGGAGATGTGTATAATGTAGAGATTATATAATATATAGAGAGATGTGGAGATATGTGTGTGTGTGCAGGAGACACCCAAAGTCACTGGAGAATGACCATCAACACTGGCTGCAGAAAGTCCTTCAAATCTAGTCAGAAAATAGATGCACAAACATTAGCATCCTCTCACAAGCAAGCATAAGGTTCATCCAACATCAGTTTCACTGGGCTGGTCATGTCATCTAGATGTCCTGAAGCCAGTTTTATTCTAGGCATAAGCTCAAGAGGAGGGCAGAGAAAGTACTTCAAGGATGTCCTCAAGGCCATCTTGAAAAAAATGCAACATCAACATCAACTTGCAAGAGACTATTGCTCAGGACCTTGCCAAATGGAGGAAGAGTCTGCAGCAAGGATCTTTGTACTTGGATACCTTACAAAGACAACAGGAGACCAAAAAGCAGAAGGAGCAGAAAAAGCGTGTCACGTGAATCAAGAATCTGGAGCCACCCACCCCACATGGAAACATGTGCCCAAGTTGCAACAGAGACTATCCTTTCTTCAGCCAAATATCCATGGATCAATTATGAAAAAAAAAATCTGGAAATTTTTAACTATTAGAGGTATGATGTTTTGGAATTGTCTTCTGAGCAAACAGTGATAGTAAAAAACCTGAATTGTTTCAAAGGAGAACATTGTAGGTTTAACAAATGGAAAATATGGCAGTATGGGGTAATTCCCAGCTTAACATTCATAATGTGATATGTGGCTTCAAGTATTTTCAATCCATATGTTGGACTGAAAAGTATTTCTGCCTTCGGGTATGAGAGAACTCACAGTCACATGCCTCAGGCCACTGTGAGCTTTCATTGGCCATCTTCATAATCTAGAAAGAGAAAAACTGGACTTTGATTCCAGCTAAAGGTAGAAATTGTGTTTGGGGTAAGTCATTGGTCATACGAGTATTTAGAAATAGCTCAAGTAAATGATTGGAAGTGATGTGGGGGTGGGGGAGAGGGAAGAAGGAGTCCTTCTCTTCTGCATTCTGTCTATCTATCTATCTATCTATCTACATAAATGGACACAATTAAGAAGCTTGTGCCTCAAGATCATTATGATTTTCAGTTCAAAGGAAATTAAGTACAAAGATAAAGTAGTTAAACTCTTCTGGAGTTAAGTTACAAACACTATCACAGCCCTAGGAAATTATAAAATGATGCATACCACCAAGTAATACAAATAACATAAAAGGTTAATGGAAACATTAATGTCAGATTAACATTTTAGACAATTAATGGAATTCATTGGGAGCAAAATATACATGAATTATGGTCATTAGAAAAAAAAAAAGGTGTTCTAAATTAGGAACTAATATGGTAGAGTTTTTCTGCACTTTACCTTTTTGGTGCTTAATATATGGAGGCTGCCTTAATTCTCCATCTAGATTTCAAGTTTATTATAATACATCTTCACCCTTTTAAAATTCTCCTCTTCAGATAAATTACATTATCTCCTTCCTTTCTGTAATATAAGGATAATTTTAAATCTCTAAGTGATAAAAGGTTATAAAATAGTGGACAGGGTTTAAGGTTTGGGAAAGACTGGTCAACACATAAATGCCCCCTTTGACTTCAGTATTACTGATAAACAGGGATCCTGGTTTCTTTGATTAAAAAAAATCCCCAATTTTCAGGTTAAAAAAGGAACCCCAAATCCACATTATCCCATGACTGAAATGAAATACCACCATATATGGTGTTTTATTTTAATCACAGTGAGACAGTAGACAAAGTATTGTAACAATACCCATCCAGAAAATACCTGTAGAAGAGGCATATGCCATTTATGTGGTGCTATTTATAAAGCTGCTTACACAGCAATTCCTTGTGGCTATATATATCCTATGCCTCAATGCAAAGAGCACAGCACTCCTAAAGAAATAGAAATCACTTAGTGATCCCAATGTAGTGGACCACCTCCTTGAGTCTCTCAATGCAGCATATGTTGCTAAATGGGAAGAAACCACAGCAGAACTAAACTTCACTTATACTAGCCAGAAGTGCTGAAGCCTAATTTGCTGCTTTGGAGCAGCCCAAAAATCACCTGTACCAAATCATCCATTAGTCACCCCAAACCTCTGTAAAAAATGGCTTTCAGAAGAAGTTGAAGATAGGGATAGTGCTAGTGGACCTTAGAGCTGTGTATGATACAGTATGGCACACTGGTCTGCTTCTAAAGCTGTCAAGAGTACTTCCAATCTCGGTCGTTCAGTCATCAAAATGCTTCTTCAGAGCAGATGATTCAGAGTCCACCTTGGCAAGGAAGAAGAGCCAGGCCAGTAGACTTTCCCAGGGCTCAGTGCTGGCCCCAACTCTATTCAACTTATAAATTAATGATCTACTAACAACCACATCCTGAAAGTTCATGTATGCTTATGTTATCTGCTGTGCTGCTCAAGCTACATCTTTCCATACTTTGGACCAGATCCTGAATGAACATGTGACAAAGGTAGCGGACTACTGCACCACATTGGGGCTCATGCCCAGTCTTGCCAAGACTGTATCCATTGTATTTCATGCTGCAAAATAAATCACAATCTCATTTTAATATGAACTGGTTAATTTCCTTTATTTCTCACCTGCCATGACTCTGATGGAATAAGGTAGGGAAATAAACACAGTCCTGAGAAACGAAGAGGATATTGAGACTGCAGTTCAGCAAGACAAGTCTTCTGCACAGTTATTATGTCTCTCTCAGACAACCAACATCTTGGATATACTTAGTGCACTCTCTCTTTGGGAACTCTCACTTTCTTGGTTGCTTGCTCTGTTCTTCTCCACATGAGTCTCAAGCAAATGGCAATCCTGTGCCACCTTGTATTTTACTTCCCTTGGTTAATCCTCATCCACTCTTGATTCTTTCCCTTTTAGGTCCCTGGGAAGGTACCAGATGTCCCCAGGTATCAGACTCACCAACTTGGAGAACTCCGTTGTCACCTCATTTCAGCTTCCGAGGTAAAGCTGTCTCCAGGACTCATCTTCTGTTCCCTTCGCTCTGCTGTCTGCTGTTTCTCTCTTGTAGTCTCTCTGTACTTCTTCAGAGTTTCTTTCTTCTTTCAAGAACTGGCTACAAGCTCCGTTTTCCTTTAAATCCTTCTGTCTGTCTCCTGCATCTCTTGTAGCTGGCCCTCCCTCTGCTATCTCTGCCCCCACAGCCCTTTGTTTTTGTTTCCTCCCCAGGCTTATTGCCAAGATAAGTTCTGTTTCCCGTTGTTCCCCCAGAGTTCTGTTATGGAGCAGACTTGTTGCCTTGTCATAGATGAACTTGGCAGGTATAAGAAACATGAGTGTGGAAAGAGACATGAAGGATGTGGATCATGTAAATAAGATTGTGCAGTGATGTAGTCTGGATACAATTTATTCAAATTTAGTAGCAAATGCAGCATTCATCTATTCAACACGTATTTTGATGATTAGGTATGAGTTAATTGATATATGGCCATGTCTACATGAGGTGCTGACTGCACAGTAGCTCATTACTACTGAGCAGTAGTATCACATGGTACAAAGCATGATGTGACACTACTGTGTAATAGCAATGAGCTACTACACAGTCAGTGTCACCTAAAAGCTGTTCAGTGATGATACTGTACAGTAACTGTGGTTATTGTTCAGTCGTTTAATACTGGTGTATGCAAGTACTAAATGACTGCACAGTAATGACTGTGCGGTCAGCAACTCACGTAGATGTGGGCTATGGATCTTGTATTAGTTTTCTGTGCTGGAGTTAATTTATCCATAAGACATAGAAACACATGGCTATTAAGAACTGGCTATTAAAAAGGATCTTACCCAAATAGTTCATTATGGAAACAGACTCAGTAGTATAAGGGGTACAACTCTTGTCAAACTTTTAGCCCCATTCTACCCTGCCCCTTTGTCTGCCATCTTGGAACAGGAAGACCCACCCCAAGCCATTACCTTTGCCACTGGAAGTTAAATGGTATACAGAGGTCTGTACCTGCCTAATGACTATTCACTATGAAAATTTCATCAAGAAACATTTTTTCATAACCTTGTTCAAATCTCCTCGTGGTTCTAGACAGCCACACATGGTCTCATTTTATAAAAAGGGGCGCTGCTTCTTTTATTTTAAAATAGTTCCTGTACACTTCCATCATACCTGTGGAGAGTCTAAGAAGTTCACATCAATAAGTCTGGCACATAGTAATGTGAAAGCTGTGGTTATAACATTTTTAAACTCTGGTAAGCATCAATGTGGAGAAAGGTTTTGTGGGCTGTATTTCTACATCTTCAATATTAACACTCTCTTAAACTGCTCTACAGTTACTGTTTTTGCTTCATTATTTGTAACAAAATGGTGGATAGTATACTGATTTATCAATTTGCTTAAAGGCTTATTTAAAATTTATTTCCTCTGATTAATCTGTAATTTTTGAGGTACACAGCCCTCTTTGAAAATGGTTTTAAAGGCTCAGGATATTTCACCCACTAACTTCTTTTTTAGGATTATGGCCCACACATGCACTGATAATATGTCTACCGCCATTAAGATGTACTCAAATCCACTGTTGTGTTTGGAGAACTGTTGCATATCCACCAAATCTGCCTGCCTTTGTGTGTCCACATATGAAACAACAGACTTGTTTCTTTTAAAATGTCTTCTTACTGCATTGTGTAAGTGTCCTGATCTGAAAGCCAAGTGGTAACCTGGTTTCTAATCCAATCTCATTCATCCCTTTTCCCGCTCCCCCCTGCCCCGCCACCTCCCAAAAACCCCATCCCGAATCCCCAGGATTGTAATAGATTTACTTTAAAAATGCCCCATGCTCTCTGCCAGTCACTCTGGTTTCAGCTGATGGAGTTCTTTCATTGTTCCAGGGCCTATTTTGAGAGTCCAAGATTCTGTCTAATCCACTTGAATCTTATCCATAGAGTTTCTGAGAGACCCCACCATGGTGCCAAGTCTTTCAGTCCAGGCCCCATACCTATATTTTCTCTGATTAGTTTAGCACCACTCTTAGGAAGATTCTATAGCCTTGAAATATAAACCAATTGTCTGAGGGCACTAGGGGAAGTTGTTAGAGGCATCACAACCCCCTGATACTTGATAGGTTATATCTGTGTCTCATGGCTGAGGGGAGCAGGGCTTCTGGGGTCTTTAGGGTGTGTCATGTGCTATGAGGGTAGGGCCTCCAGGAGGCAGTGTTTCCCATTCAAGGAATGGACCTTCTGATGTCATGGAGCATGTGATAGGGACAAGAGATTCTGGAGTCAAGATGACCACTAATGTGGCACTGAGAGATCATTTGGAAGGAGCTTCCAGTGACAAAGACCATGTGATGAGACAGGGGCTTTTTTTCTGATTAAAAAAAAGAAAATCCAAATTTTGGTTAAAAAAACCAACCCCAAATCCACATTTTTCCATGATTAAAATGAAACACCACTATGTGTGTGTGTGTGTATATATATATATCTATATTAGTGGTGTTTCATTAAAATAACAGAAAAATGTGGATTTGGAGTTACTTTTCTGAACTCCTTCCAGATTTCCAAGATTTTTCTGATACTGGGGTAAATATATCAGTTGCTGTCCCAGTTGCTGACTTATCATAGCCCTCTCTCTTTCAAAAAAAAAAAAAAAGCAAAAGAAGAAGAAGAAGAAAGAAAAATGTTACTCTTGATCACAAAATCCCATGACTATTAGTATAGGGACTTACCTGAGCTCCTGGAGCATGCCTACACCCCTCTTCCCCCCTCTCCCTCATGTCAGCACCTAGGCAGTCACCCCTATTGTTCCTATTTAGTAACATCACTGTCCATGAGGCTTTGTGAATGTTGCAAATTCATAACTACTATAGTTCGTCCCTACTCTGGTGTTATCTGTCAGTTTAGTGTCTTATATCAGGACTGTTCCTGTAATGTTCTTAGATGGAAAACTCTTAAAAGATGATGACTGTATTTTGTATAGGTTAGAACAATACCCTGTACAGGCCTTTGATCTTGATTAGACCACAAGTCTGGGATAAACAGCAGAGATTAAGTTATTTCTGTGCCCTTTTCTTTTCATGGCAAGCCTTGGCTGATCATGCCTACTCTTTCCTATTTCTAGCATAAATGTATTTATTTATTTCATATTGTTAAACTTTGGTACAATTTTATTTTTAAATAATTAAAATTTAGAGATTGAAGTTTAAGTGTCTTCTTAAAATCTAATGCTTTTGTACTACCATATTCTTTAAACCCACGTTGTTTTTAAGTCAATGTACAAATACTTTTCAGTTTTATAATAACAATTGTATTCATTAACAATGATAAATTATTTAGGTATTGTATTAAAACACTATCATGAATGCATAATATTATTAAAAAGTAATGTCATGCCAACAGCCCATTCTTTTGGCTTTTGTTTGGAAATGGCTCACAGCTTGCTCCAGATAAACAGATTTTTTTTAGTGTTGGTAACTGTATATGCCAAGCTAGTGGTGCTCAACCTCTGGCCAGCAAGTTAGTTCCAGCCCATGATATCATGTTACATGGCCCATGGATCTCCTCACAGATCTATAAATTTGGCTCTAGGAGAGCAGTGGCAACCAGATTGTATGGCTCTGCATGTTAGATTGTGCCATGGTGCAGCTGGGTGTGGCACATACAGCCAGTCTGGAATACCAAATCGTACCTGATTGTACCCACAAATTAATTGCTGCACTGATCTCATGCTGGATCAGGGCCATGGACCAACCACCCACATGGGATTTGGCCTGTAGACAAGTCCGCACCACTCAGCCTGGTGCTGGAAGTCTGAACACCACTGTACTAATCCATTAGAAAACATAGAGTTGCTTCAAAATAATACAAGTAATTGCCTAGTTGATACATCTATTTAAGTATATGTTACTATACCTTTACAAAGAACTTATGCTACTTAATATATCGCCTATATTACTATTAAATAGTAATGCTGGTTGGTTATCAGTGGTAGTTATTTAAACTTTGTAGTTTTGTAACAATTTTCACTTCTTCAGAAATCCCTCACAGTTGAGGATGATTGCCTTCCATGATTGTCTTATCTGTGGGTCTGAAGATGGCTGATGAAGCCAACCTAGGATTGACAGACTTTGTTGCAACTCAGGCATGTGTGGCTCCAGATTCTTAATTTGGTCCATGAACCACTATTTCTTTTGCTCCTGCTTTTCCATCTCCTGTTAAAAACTTTAATAGGTTTTTGGATGACATTGAAAAAGCAGATCCTGCTTTTTGAGCTAATGATACAATGTTTCTAAAAAATAGCTGTGATAGAAATTCCCTCCATTTTAATGGATACTTGAGAGAGAGGTGCTCTTGTTTTCTAATGTGGCCTTGGTAAATACTACATTTATTCAAATCCAAGATGAGGTTCCTGCCAAAAACCCCCCAACAACAACAACATGGGGAGGAGCCTTATATTAGGTGGCTTATGTAGCAGGGGAGGGGCTATGAGTGGCAGAGCATGGAGGAGACCACGTAGTAATAGGGTGTCCAGGAGAGACTCACCACTATGGCTTGTGGGAAATGCAGAGAAGACTGTGTTGTCATGTATAGAATCTATTTTTGGGAGGGTGGAGGTCATTCTAAATTCCAAATTGTCTTGGATTTGGGTAAGTGTAGTACATAGCATCACATTCTTAGTATAATAAAAAAAATAAAAGACTACTCATATTATAACAATGAGCATTTACTGTAAGAATTAATACCAATGTTATGCCTGTATATATCTGAATTTAGTGATTTTGAAGCAACCTGGAACTACTAAAACAAAGTTATACTGAGCAAACTATGGGAATATAGTTGAGACCATTTCCTTGTTGTAACAGAGAAGAGGTTACTTATAAAACTTCCCACAATCTAGCTTGCATTGTTTCTAGTGAACACCATCATGCAGAGGAGCCCAGGGAGAAATGTGAAGAATCACAAGCCATGATTTGCAGAACTCGTACATTTGAATGTCTTTGGCACATAGAAAGTTATACCATGTAGGGGAGTTGCCTTTCCATGCTTCCATAGTTTGTGACATCAGTGAAAACCTCCTCTTAGCTTCTGCTCCTTATTTCAAGTACACAAAGGTAATTCTAGTTCCTGCTGTGTTTGCTATTTACATCTCATCACATACAAGATGTGTCTACATGGGATGCTTTACTGCACATTAGATTAATCTAATATGCAATAAAGCGTCACCATCTACATGTTCGTGGGACTTACCATTCAGTAAATTAGGGCAAGGTGCCATTTGCTGGTACCAGGAAATACAGATACTAGATTAATGGAGCATTAGCTACTGCTTAGTGGTGAATATGTAGATGCTATCAGGGACCCATCCAGGTCCGTGGCTAGGACAACTGTCCTGGCAGCTAGGACTGCTTCATCCCAGCCACATGGAGATTAGGTTGGGACCTCATCCCCACATGGCTAGGAGAGCTGTCCCCACTGGGCAGGAATACTGCCTGCCAGCCACATGGGATCAGGATCCCCATGTGACTGGCAAGCAGCATCCCTGCTATGCAGTGACAGTTCTCCAATCACACATTGATCAGAACCAACCTCTATGCCCCATGCCAGCCCCAGGGGTGGCACCTAGACAAATCTGCCTGGCTACTGAAAGTGGGCAGAGCAGGGCAGGAGCAGCCCTGGACAAGGGCTACTCCTGTTGGGTGCAAATTGCTCCTAACAAGTACACTGTAATGAACCTGAATGTTTTGCAAAGAAAACTCAGGTGCATTAATTACATGTCTAGACACACCCAGAGTGACTGTTATATCCAGCTTTACCCCATTGTTTTCTTAGCTATTGTAAATCATCTTAGCTTCATTGACTTAAATAGAGCTTTATACCATGGATTTGGTTCATTGAACTATGTATTGCTGCTATAGTTATTGATCGCTACTCCAAATGGTGTAATGTTCACAATGACAAAGTCCAAGAGAGAGAGAGCCTCATTTACTCAAAGTTTCTAAGAAATGGAGTTTTAAATCCAATCTTCATTTTGCAGTAAATGCATATTTCATAACTTAAAAACAGATAACTAGTAAAGCTTTTTTTTAGATGGGGAAATATTTGTTTTTAATTGTGCATTTTATCAACTCCTTGCTAACAGCAAGAATTGCTTCTAATATTATTAGTGGTGTATCCTTGTTTTCCTTGTTTAATTTCCAGGGGGAATATGTGCTGCATTGGATTTTGTTACTGTTTAAATATTCATTCACAATGTGCATATGGATCTTCTGAGAAATATAACAGATATTCTCAGATAGTCCATTTTCCTTTGCATTACGTGATTTGCATATTGACCTTTGCTCCTTTGAACAGCTTTGTGCTATTTATATTTCTTCTGTGATAATCTCAAGTGTCAGTTTCACAGCTAAAATAAAGTGTGGTAAAACTACTAATTAATTTTAAATAAAGTACAGTATCAGTTTGTAATGACTTTTGATTAATATAGTCCTTAGACAAATGTATACCAGCATCCTAAAGGTTGAAGACTGTGGGCTAGATGTGACATTAGGCACACCCCAGGCAAAGAGATATATATAAACTGTACCAACTCAGAAGGCATTATGACTTGGTTGTATCTGTGACTCACAACTCCTCCCCTGCCTTCTTGTTGCTCTCAGAAGGTGCTAATATATTGCTCTTTAGGCTCAGCTGTATGGACATCATGTTGCTGCCCATACCATTCTTCCATGCTCTTTCCCAATTACTCCAGTGATGGAGTAAGCTATTTAATAGCCTGATTTTATGCTCTGGTTCTACACTGTCACTATAAAGAAATGTAAGATTTCTTACTCCTTTACATTTGCCTGTAGTCTAAGTCACAAACCTACTAATGACACAAACTAATGCAGTACCCTGTTATGGCATTAACCACACTATTTGGAAAAGGGAGATATCCTTGACTCAAAATACATGAAAATGAACCAGGTTGTATTTAAAACTAAGACATTATTAGGATATATTGTGATAGATGCAAGTTCAACCTACCTCCTGCCAGTAGGTATTTTCCTTCCAAAAGATTTCATGTCCTTTCAAGTATTGAACATTTGTCTCTTAGAAAAAAATATGAAGTCAGTGTGTGCATTAGCTGTTATACCTGACTTTATGCTTTATTTACTGCTTTGGCATCTTATGCTAAATTAGTTTTGAATTATATTATGGGTAATTAACCAAGCGGTAGCCTTCTTTGAAAGCAAGTGCTGATGTCCATATACAGCATACTGATTATCAAGGATCCTGGTTTTCTCTGATTAAAAAAATTAAAAAATCCACAATTTTCAGATTTTAAAAAGTAACCCAAATCCACATTTTTCCATGATTAAAATGAAACACCTCTCTCTCTCTCTCTCTCTCTCTCTATATATATATATATATATAGGCTGCAAAGGAGCCAGGCAAAGGCTGGAGCTTCCATGTATAGATATCTATCTATCT
The DNA here is from genome assembly GCF_001723895.1 of Crocodylus porosus. Lineage (NCBI taxonomy): Eukaryota > Metazoa > Chordata > Crocodylia > Crocodylidae > Crocodylus > Crocodylus porosus. Next base: position 117,242,157 of record NW_017728906.1, on the reverse strand, counting down.
ATCCATGTATACATATATATATATATGATCCCTGCTGATTATTATTTACAAGATGGTGTGTTTATTTCCCTACAAACTGAGCATTATATCTGCCATGTAACATCATATCATGGGATGTTGCTCCCTGTCCCTATTTAATACCCCCTGGAGCCTATCTCTGCCCCCTCATTCCTGCACCCCGTCACCTTCATCCCCTGCCACCCGCCCCCATTGACCCCCACAGTCCGTGCAGCCTCTTATCTGCACCTGCTGTCCTGCAGCCTCTCCCCCCTCGCCCCTGCTAAAGCCACTGCCTCTTCACCCACTTTCTCCTTTGCAGCCTATGCTCCCTACACCCTGTCCTCTGCCTTCCCCTCACAGCCTCTGCCTCCTCTCCCTCCCACTACCTACTGCCAGGTGTGGCTCTGGCTCCAATTCCTCTCAGGTAGACAGCACATGGAAGCTCCAGCCCTTGCCTGGCCATGCAGCAACAGCCCGGGTATGGAGCTGCTACTGCTGCTGCTGCACAGCCATGCGGAGGCCAGAGCTTCCATGTGCTCCATTCTCTCCCTGGAGATGCCCCTCACAGTAAGCAGCCTACAAACCTATACAGCGTAATTTAAACATGCCATGATATGAATCAGAGAGTGGTCACAGTGAGGCTCAAGATCTTGTTGTCTAATTTTGTCATCTGCATTCCTCCAATATGATGATGATGTCTATCATGCTTATTGATGGGTCTCGAGTCCCATGAATTCTTGAGCCACATATTTTTCCACAAAAGCTGCAAGTCTTTCTGCAGGGGGGAGTAGGTGGTAGGCTGGGATTCCTCTCCTTTTCGTTCCTCTTCTCTCTCTTGTCTGCTCTCTTCCCAGCTCTTGATGTCAGCACCCATTTTCTTGAGGTATGCTTTCAGTGTGTCCTTGTAACATTTCCTATGGCCACCATGAGATCTCAGGCTGCATTTAAGCTGGGAGTAGAACACTTGTTCTGGGAGTTGAGAGTTGGCATCCACACACAATGTCCAGTATAATGAAGTTGGTGCTTGAGGATCACTGACTCAATGTGGGTAACATTTCCTTCAGCAAGGATGTTGACATTCATGTGGCAATCTTCCCATTTGATGTGGAGGATTTTCTGGAGGCATCACTGGTGATACCTCTTCAGGCTCTTGAGAGGAAGACAATAGGTTAACCATGTTTCAATTCACAGAGGAGAGCAGGGATAATGAGTCTTCTTGATGTTGAGAGAGAGACCCAAAGTTCAGTAGCCTTCTGCAAAGAAATCCAGTTCACTGTGTGCAAGGATGTCCTAGTCATCAGAATACTGAAGGTCAAGGATGGTTGTTTGAAATACTTTGGTCCTCTCACAAGCAAACACAATGAACAATTGATGCAGGCATGACTCCAGCAGAGAATCCAAGAATTCTATAGAAATATATTGTAGCCAACAACTTTAAATCACTTGATTAACTCTTTGACAGGAACTTTTCACAAATCTGACACAGAATTTGACTAAAGATCAGCAAAAAGAGAGAGGAAAGGCCTGACAGGAAAGTGGGGAAAAAGTCAAATGTTAAAAGGTAAAACTGTGGTACCATTGTAGGAAAAAGAGAAGTTGTGAGAACAAATGAAATGAGCTTGAGTTGCTCAAGGTGTGTGATATACCCTGATGTCCTCTTCAAAGCTCTAACCCTTCAGAGATCTTGCAGTTGGTGAAGAAAGTTGGTGTAAAGACTTATTTGAGAGAGAATATTATACATAAAGCAAATGTCCAACCAGCATAAACACTGTTAGTAAAGATTATCTGGGTATATACTTGTAACTTGAAAAAGTGGAGAACAACTGAAAACAAACCAACTGAAAAGAGAATTAGAGTATTAAAATACAATGTAAATCCTCAAAATGACACTCAAACCTAGCATTGCTTGGTAAATGTGTGCCCAAACAAGAGTATTCATTAGGCTTTGAAGGATCAGGATCAGGATCCCTGTGTATGTATGTGAAATGGTGTGGAGAGGAGGGGTTATGGTTACATTTTTTTAAGTGATACTGTCCTGATAAAAGTTATAATTGTAATGGTGTGTTAGAAATACTGGGTAGGGGAAGGGGGTGTCTATGGATAAAAACATGAACTGAACAATTAATACTGATTAATTGTAAATATTTATCTATTTACATTGTTTTCCTTATCCATGTACTTTCCTCCTTCTGAATAACTTCTTATAAAGCTGTGCTTCCTTCCACACTATATATCAGAAAGACATAGAAGCTCAGGGAGTATGTTAACAATGATTGAGTTCAAGATGGGTTTATTGATGAATGCATCAGTCATTCTAATAAATCCCTGATTTGAAGGACCTGAAATGTTTGGTTGTTTAATCATCTAGTGGCAAACTACTGCTAAAATTCAGTTATCGAAGATGTTTAAATTTCCAAATATTTCATACAACCTTTGAAGAGACAGTTTGCCAGTGTGAGATTCTGTGTTGATTTGCTATTTACACCTTCAGTACATGTAGAAGTTGCACAGGTGGGAACTGAAAAGACAGCAAAGTTACCGAAGGAGAAACCAGGAGTTTAAATTATTTATAAATTATATTACTGAGGGAGAGAGAGAGAGAGAACCTTTAAGAAAGAGTTTTCTTTTTCAAGGAAGTCCTGTGAGAAACATGACTGTCGAGTGTTAAACAAAATATGAAATTCACCTACTTTTACCATCCAATTTCCTTTAAAAGAAAAAACAAAATAGAACTAACAATTTTGCAAGGTACAATCTAGCCTTATAATTATATGATGAGCATTCTATAATGGCACAGGAATTATTTGCCCAGTTATTACCCAAAAGGATTTACTAGAAGTTATGCAGTGGTTCAAAAACTGCAATGTAACTAAGCCATCACATCTCATTATAATTCTCTAGTTGATATCATAAAATAATAACATTATGTTGAGGGTTCTAGTCTCTCATGAAACTATGTAAAACACATTAACATTAGAAAGAGTTTTACAAGTCTTTGGAGGTAAAGACACATCCTTGGTGCTTCCCCTCTCTTCTGGTAGTATTTGTTAGAAACATTTTTTGTGCTTGTCTTGTTTTCATTATTAATAACAATATTTCATAACAAAATATACCAGGACAGAAAATTATGCCTGAAACTTGGCATTTAAAATCAGAAGTCACACAAAACCAGAGGTAATGGTGTATATACAATACTTTTTTTTCCCATCTTTTGAGTACTTAGCATTATAGTCTCCATATTCTCACAATATTGTTTTTTTTTTTTATTTTATTTACATAAAACACAGGGGGAATATTTATAAGATGGAAACACTTGGCAAGAAAGCCTGAAAGCACTTTTTGCCAATCCTAAATCTCTGGCTAAGGAACACTTTGCCCCACTGAAGTGTGAGTCCAACTGCAGGAAATACAAACATGCTTTCTCCAAAGAAGTGCTGTTGTACAGGGACAGATCCAGAGGGGGTACAGTGGCCTGGTTGCTCCCCCTGATGGACCATGGCATAGGATCAGCATCTGGAGACTTTTTTAAATCCCTGAATTAGGTAAGAACCCACACCCTTCCTTTCTCCTCCATGCTCATTGAAACACCCCCTTCCCTCCCCTCCCATTTCCCCCTCACCCCAACCCACTGCTGGTGATATCCTCGATATCTCCAGCTATCCTTAGACCTGGTGGGGGAGGATTCAGAGTCTCTCCTACTCCACTCCAATCCAGCTGGACTGGGAGCCAGGGTCAGTCTAGGGCAAGAGTACTGTCAGCCATGAGAGCCCTGCTTGATCTCCACTGGCGATTCCCTAGGGAGCCCAAGTAGCAGGCTCAGAGAGGGAAAACCAACCCACAAGAACTACTGTCCCCAGCTGAGCCTGGCTCTTTGTGGTACCTAGGGGAAGCCAGAAGCATTGACAGTTTCAGATGATGGTGGGGGGAATGGGAAAGATGGGGAGAGCACATGCTGCTGAGCATGAAGAAGAATGGAGTAGGGATTCCTACCTGATTTGGGAACTTTAAAAATGTCCCCAGTTACTGCCCCTGTGGTGTGGTCTGTATGTCCCATTGAAGGTAGCTGGGAGTGGAGGTGCAGCCACCTCTGAAATGCTAGCTGCTGATCCTCCAGTCCCCTTCAGGGGCATACATGGAATGGGGGAATGAAAGCAGAAGCCCCAGACACTCTCACAAAAATAGTCATGATTGCAGTGGAGGATTGCACCACCATGATCAACATCACTACAGCTGGCACTGCCCTGCATGTTGTGAGGCTGCCCCAGGTGGTGACCTGTGCTGCTGTGTCTCTGTTTCCTTTTAGAAGCACCAGATCCACCCATGGTGTTGTATATAAAATGTTGATAAACAGTTATGAACAGTTCTAAATTGTGGACCTCATTCAGATTGTCTCAGAGAGTGCATCTCTACATGCATCCCACTTTTCTGTGGAGTAGGGTGCCACCAGGAGATAACCAGAAAGATTAATCGGATAATCATAGGCTCAAACTTGTCCTTGCCTGGACAATTCCCACCTACACAGCCTATCCTTTTTTTCAAAATTAAGTACTATAATACATAAAGTAGTTTTGGAATTTGGGTGCCACTCAGCTCACAAAAATTATGGAAAGGTGTCTTGAGTCCAATGAGAGATTCCTCAGGTTCAGAAAGTTGGAAGCAACTGGCCTAGACTTAGAGTGAAAAAAGACTTAAGTTTTGAATTCCTGTCCCAGGAAAAAGGTTCAAATTACCTTAGCTAAGTGCTTAGTATTCCATTAAGTCAATGAAGAGACATCAGAGTTACCTAACAGGAAATCAGGTTTACACACTTAGCTGTTCAGTACAGAATATGGACACTATCACACGCTTCCAAAGGTGATCTTATTTCCAGAAGAGTGTTCTAACCATCAGACCTTAGATTAAGCCAGATAAGGCCACTTTCCATGTTTCTTGTTCAATCATGGGGCTGCTAGATTGCCTTTTGCCTTATTTTCTTTCTGGCCTCATAATTTTTGTATTTTTATTTGTTCAGCACTCAGGTTTGAACAGGAAGCATGGAAAGTGACATTAGCAGTGCCACCAGGTGTCCAAGGTGAAAAATAGCATCCTGCATTCTTTCAGCCATGTGCTACTGCTTTTGCCTTCCAGGCTTCCTATAATACTGCCTGGTCACAGGAAGTGATTTTTGGGAATCCATACAAGGACAGGGGGAATGGGACAAGGCTGGAAGAGGAGGTGGACTGTGGCTGTGAGTGAGGGCGGTAGACTAGGGCTCCCTGTTGAGGGGGAGCAGTACAGTGTAAAACAATTACTGCAGTCAAACAGTGCCAACCCATTTTTTTACTGCAAACTTTTAACTTGTAAACATTATTATTATTCTTGTTGTTATTGCTATTATTATATTTTGTTTTATTGGACTATGGTTTATGTTAAACCTTTAAATTTGAACTCAGTCCTTCTAAATGGGGTATAGCAGCAGGGCAGGTGCTGGCAGGTGTGTCACATTTACATTATGTAAAACATACATTAATAAAACATGTCATCAAAAAGTTTGGCTCTTAGAAGCTTGCAGATTGCCAGTGAAAAAATGTCGTTGTTGTAATGAGTAAGACATACAGAATCCAATTTCTGACCAGTTTACTAATGAACAAGAATCCTGGTTTTCTCTGATAAAAAATAATACTCACTTTTTGGATTAATTAAAGTAAGTAATCCACATTTTTCCATGTTTAAAATGAAACACCACTAACATATGGGACTGGCTCCAGCAAACCTTCCTCACAGAAGAAATCTTGCTGCAGTCAAATAAAATCTAAGGTTAAATGTCCAAAGGGTAAAAATACATCAGGAAGAGCCTGGATATAAGTCAAATTCAGATGCAGAGAACCATCCCCAGCTCCAGTTCTAAGAAAATTACTTCACAACACACTGAATAATTCACAACATAAGGAAACCCATTGAAATGTTTGACCAACAGCTATGCTATTTGGGACTCAAACGTGTTCACATCTGAACTGTAATCTTTTCAAGTCTTATCAGACAAACAGATTTTTACTCAAGGTAAAACTGAATGGTACAGCTCTAAGCAAAATCCAGATACTACAAGAGTACTGTTGATAAACAGGATGTATCTCTGGAAAACAGACCTTGGATGCAGTCTCTGAGTCTCACCAAGATAAATCCAGCACAGGCCCCAGAGAGAAAGTATAGGTGGCTATATGAAGCTGGGAACTAAGCCAGCCCCCAGTGCAGCCTTTTTATTCTTGCATCCCTTGATTCACGTCTTGTCCATGTCTAAAGCCCTTCCAATTCATTTTGCATATACAGAATTATTTCAGAAACAGACAATTTGAAAAGATAATACTGCTATTTATTTATTGGAAAAAGTATTTGGTATGGTAGGTATTAATTTTATTTTTATTCCAGATAAAAGTAATATAGGCATAAACTTTATCACTTTTAATTGGCGTTATTGTACTTATTGTATTTTTATAATTAGTATGAATTGATAGTAAAATTCTGCAAAACCTCAGCATTTCTGTAGAAGTAACAAGAGACTTAGCTTAACTTCTTTTAGCTACTTTATATATTACTTTTTTCTATCTCCATTAGCTTAGTCATTAAAAGAAATGTGTGCTTTGTATGTCAGAGCCAGGAATATCTAACCTTAAATAAATCAGACCTAGAGAATTATGAACAAAGATTGAATATGTATTTCTCATTGCTTAACATTGAATATATTAATATTTTTAATAATATCAATGTGAGGTAAGTTCTCTGAAATATATTTGATACTTAAATACTTTTTTAGATTTAGATCTGAGTTACTGAGTTTCATAGTTTGAGGAACATGTTAAAAAATATGATGCACTGAAAATAAAGTGGTTATTTTTACAGTGTTTCTGTTTGCTTTTCTTATGAGACTGGGTCCAGCAAAACTTACTCATCAGAGAAATCTTGCTGCAGTCAAATAAGGTCTAAGGTTAAATGTCCAAAGGATACTTTAACTCAGCATTTCAACATGTAACTAGTAAGTATATTATTTGGTAGCTTGATCAACAAGTCATTGGACCAGAGTTCAGAAAGCATAATACAGCTTATTGAAAGTAATAATAATAAACTACCTTCTACTAGGGACAGCTAGTGTCAACTGCCCACCTAGCTCACAGTCTGTAACACATACCTTCATGTACAGGGAAATATAACAGTTTCCAGAGCTCTAACAGCTATGTACACAGCAGGTGCCTCATCACCAGGGATCCTGAATCTGAAAAAAAACCAAAACAAAACCCATTTTTCAGATTTAAAAAAGTAACCCCAAATCCACATTTCATAGATTTCATAGATTTCATAGACATTAGGGCTGGAAGGGACCTCGGAAGATCATCAAGTCCAGCCTCCTGCCCAAAGGGCAGGAAGTCAGCTGGGGTCATAGGATCCCAGCAAGATAAACATCCAAATGTCTCTTGAAGGCATTCAAGGTAGGTGCTTGAACCACCTCCAGTGGCAGTCTATTCCAGGCCTTGGGGGCTTGGACAGTAAAGAAGTTTTTCCTTATGTCCAGCCTAAAATGGCCATGGTGGAGATTTTGACTGTTTGACTTTGACATCCCTTGGGGTGCTCTGGTGAACAAACGTTACCCCAGATCCTGGTGAGCACCCCGATAAACTTACAGGTGGCCACCAGATCACCCCTGAGCCTGTGCATTTCCAGGCTGAAGAGTCCCATAGCTCTCAGCCTCTCATTATATGGTCTGTTTTCCTGACCTCTTATCATGCGTGTGGCTTTCCTCTGGACTCTCTTAAGCTTCTCCACATCCTTTTTGAATTGTGGAGCCCAAAAATGGATGCAGTACTCCAGCTGCAGCATCACCAAAGCTGAGAACAATGGGAGGATGATGTCCTGGGGTTTGCTTGAGAAGCATCCATGGATGCAAGCCAGCATTTTCCTTGCTTTGCTTTGAAGGCTCGTGTTCATTTTGTGGTCAATCATGACCCCCAAGTCCTTTTCGTCTTTAGCGCTAGCCAGCCTAGCACTGCCAAGCCTATAAGCATGCTGTGGGTTTTTCTTCCAAGGTGGAGAACCTTGAATTTTTTGGCGTTAAACACCATCAGGTTCTTGTCTGCCCATTTCCTGAGCCTGTCAAGGTTATCCTGGATTTCTTTCCTGTCCTCCAGTGTGGATGCTTTACCCCAAAGTTTGGTGTCATCAGCGAACTTGGCCAATCCACTTCTGACACCAATGTCCACATCATTAATGAAGATGTTGAATAGTGTTGGCCCAAAGACAGAGTCTTGGGGGACCCCACTGGTCACAGGGCACCCCGATGATTGACTTTCATCAGCCACTAGCCTCTGGGTCCAATCATGGAGCCAATTCCCCAGCCAGCGGATCGTGGTGAAGCCAAGGCTGCATTTGGCCAGTTTTGCCAAGAGGTGATCATAGGATACCAGACTGAAGGCTTTTTTAAAGTCATTTTTCAGTGACTAAAATGAAACACCACTATATATAGATATAGATAGCAAAATAAACATATAGATATATAGCCCTGTTTCATTTTAATCATGAAGAAATATAGATTTTGAAGATAAATGTAGAAAAATGTGGGGTTACTTTTTTAATATAAAATTGGGGATTTTTTTTAAATCAGAGGAAATCAGGATCCCTCCTCATCACTGCATTAGGTAACTAAGATCACCAGACAATGTCTGAAAAGGGCAAAGTGCCTTTTACAAAGCCTGATGTCTTATACTGCATATAAGTACATAAGGAGTGTCATATAGAGTCAGAACAATGACCAAGCTAACTCAGTGGCAGAAGGAGGTGCATCAGAACTTATAAACTAGAGTGATCTATCCTTTGTCATACCCTCCTGGTACCCACCTTCATTAGCCTAGAGATGCCAGAAAATATCTCTGTTTTGTTTAATTAGCCATTAACAGATCTGTCATACATGAATTTGTCTAGTCCTTTTTTGACCATGGCTATACTATTTGAAAGCATGGAGAGACGTTCAAAAGGTCAGAAGAAAAATTAATCTAAGTTATGCGGTTTATTTTGAGTGACCTAATTTAGATTGGGAGCAAACAGTACACACATTTACCCTTGTGAGGAGGGGCTTGCAGGCAGCCTGTGCTGGTAGAGGCCAGCAGGTGAAAGGCACTCTTTTACACGTCCAAGCACACCCTACAGGCACCTCGTGCTGCTGGAGAATTCTGAGGACAGCTGAGCACCCAGAAAGGCACCTCTGATTGGCTGCTGGGTGTGACCAATCACACCCCTAAATCTCAGCTGCCTCACTATAGATGCTCCCCCCACACTCTACTTTGGGAGCCCATGGAAGGAGCTGTGGCACATCCTGTTCATTTGTCTATGTGCCTCTCACTGGATAGGCAGGTGGTCACCACAGGGCATGGTGTCCTGTCCCTGAGCCAGCAGCCAGCCATCCTGCATGGTGCTAACTACTATACTCTGCACTTGCCAAATGTCCTGGACTTGGCCACCTATATTCACTTAGCTAATGATGACAGGACCAGTACAATAACTTGGTACGAAAGAAAGCATTAAAGACAAGTACTAAATAAATGTGCAGTAACCACTGCACAGTACCATTTCATGTAGATGCAGCCTTAGAGAATTATCTACAGTAGTTCCAATGTCTCTTTTTTCAGTCATAATAAGTAGTTTAGAATCCAGAAATATGTAGATATGAGTGAGGTTATTTTTTCCCATATGCATTACCTTGTGCTTGTCAACTTTGAAGTTTACCTGACATTTTTTGCCCACTCACTCAGCTTTGTGAGATCTTTCTGCATTTCTTCTCTGTCAGCTTGGGATTTGACTACCTAGAATAATTTAATATCAACTGCAAACTTGGAGATTTAACTGTGTACTTCCATTTGCAGGTCACTGAGGAAAATGTTAAACAAACCTGTGCCTAGCACAGCTTCTGTGGAACACAAATTTTGACCTCCTTCCATCCTGAAAAAATAACCATTCAGCCCTACCCTTTGTGTCCTATGTCTTAAACAGCTCTCAGTCTATAAAATAACATTTCCTCCAATCCCATGGCAACTCAATTTTTAAAAACATTTTTAAAACACACATTTAATCAAATGTATAGAGTTTTTGGGTGCAGTAATCAGAACCCAGCCATCCTCTCCCAGATAAGTGGGGATATAGTAAAGGATCATATTCTACTTTTTTGTCTTTTGAATTCATTTTTCAGAAAGCCACAGCTTCAATATGAGTAGTATAGAGTGTCTGCTTCCTTAATCATTCTATAGTTTAATAATTAGTACACTGTTTAAGGAAATGGGAACAGTGAACTTAATCCTCAAAGGATACATAGGGCACTAAATTTAGGTCTCCCACATCTATGGTCAGTATTATTGCTCAGCTGTTACAGAAAAGCAAGGAGTAGTCACATCACCCCTTTATGTTTTAAAAGAAAACATGACTACTGGTCCAGTTCCTAAAGGGATGGTTTAGGCATCTAGGTCAAGAATAAAAAGAATATTTTCTGCTGTTAATCCCAATATAACTGGAATCCCCCATCCCACCCACTGCAGAGTTAGGTGTCCTAGACAGGCATGTCTTTAAAAACGCAACTCTTTATTCAGTTATTCACATCTGTTAGTTTAGGCAGCTCCCTGAACGTTATACTGGATATTGAAATCAAACTCTGTGGCCCCGTAAAGAACTTCCATTGTGAGACATATCACACCAGATCTACGTGCAGTAGCTTCTGAAATAGAATCAGTTCCCTGCAGCACTATTTGGATCATGCTTAATGCAGTACTCAGATGTCTGTACTGCTTGCACAGTGAGTAGATCAGGTTTTAACATGGCCTTTGGCTTTCCCTAACTCATGGCCACACATTTCATTCCAGAAGCTAGGTGCCTGAAATATATTGCAATGCAAAGTATCTCAACACCACAGATATTGCCTTGATTCCATATGGTTTTATCCCTGAGTGAATAATGATTTCAGGATTAGATAACTAATTCTATTTTAATGTATCTATCTCTTTCTATTCTATTTGGGTTTGTACATTTCTCATCATCACAACATAATCACCTTCCAGAAATGCATTAAGCAACTTGACTTATATCTTTAGACATCAAAGTCAAGCAATCAAATATGTCTTTTTACAGAGATGAAAGGAAGAGTCAAGGTTTACACATAATTAAATAAATAAATAACCTTAGTCAAAGATTTTAGAAAGAAAAAAAAAGATAAAATGGAAGTTGTTTGTTTTTCTTTGCTTTGCTTTGTAATAGAAACATTTTCTTGCTTTCTTCATAGTTCAATACAACATGCAAATAATTCTTGGATGGATAAGATGCATGTGTCAAAACCACTAATACAAATCAATGTGTTTTAAAAATCCCAAATGCAATAGTTTCCTGATCACACTATACAGGTTATTCTGCAATTCAGAGGAGAAGATCGCATAGCTTGCTAAATTTTATGGGGATTTCCAAAGGCAGAGATTTTATTTATTGTACAATTTTTCAGGCAGTAAAACATCCACTGCAGCAAAAATGTCCATACATTATTAAGGCAGCTATTACTTGGTTTTCATGATTTGCTGATTACAGTATTATCCTTAAATCACAATTAACACTAGATACCAGGGATATGTCAGATGACAAATGCTATTTTTGCATTCACCAATGGTTGGCAGGAAAATACTTCCACTACCCTGAGGAAATCTGTTAACATCACAAATTCACTAAACAATTAATTTGGCACATTTTAGTATAATAGAGTTCTTTGCTGAGAATAGGAGGCTTAACACACCACACAAAGATACTTTTACAAAATAGGGGAATACTGCACCCTCTCTTTGTATATCTGTTACTTCCTCTGTACAGAAACCTCCCAAATAATTTAAAGTGTCAAGGCTCCTTCATTAGTGACCCTGAGTGATATGATATTCAGCTTCTCCTGAAAGCTGCAACACCCTGTAGTATCAGAGCCATAGAAACTGTTAGACTTTTCTGCTAATCTTAATATACACATTCCAGTTTTAATCCTGACCTCAAATCTGTATAGGCCCACATTTGTAACCTGTGCGAGCAATTCTTATTTAATTTCAGTTGTCAATGATCTTCCTGTGAAGAACATATGTCTCTGTTTAACAGATCATTCACATATGCACTTCATTACAGGCAAATAAATAACCCCTTCTCTATTAAGCATGGTCTCAATGCTGCCAAATGTTTTGGTCCTGATCTGAAAGGCATGTGTTTGTTTCACTTGCTGCAAGAATTCTTAAAACAGGTGAGTTCCAAGGAAGTCATGGTAGGCTCTGGAGCGGTGAGAGACGCGTGGGTGAGGCCCGCTGCGCCCCCACTCCCCCGAAGCCCCCAAGACACCCCCTCAGCAGCCACCGAGCCCCCTCCTGACCCCCAGCACAGCCGGAGGTGAGCGGGCTCGTGGTGGGAAGGGGTTAACTCCTCACTCCCTGGGTGGAGGCCGCTGCCTGGTGCCGGGCCGGGTCAAGCCCCCGCCCAGGCCCCTACTTGGCCCAGCCCCCCAAGACACCCCCTCAGCAGCCGCCGAGCCCCCTGCCGACCCCCAGCACAGCCGGAGGTAAGCGGGCTCGTGGTGGGAAGGGGTTAACGCCTCGCTTGCTGGGAGGAGGCTGCTGCCTGGTGCTGGGCCGGGTCAAGCCCC
>NW_017728906.1:117213968-117229482 GCF_001723895.1 Crocodylus porosus | reverse complement strand
CTTTTCCAGGCTAAAGAGTCCCATGGCTCTCAGCCTGTAATCGTAAGATCTGTTTGCCTGGCTGGAAGCCACAGTTAGCTGCTCAGGACTCCCAGCTGCCATAGCTCAGGGCAGACTTTGGTTGTGATGCAGTGCCGCAGCTGGGACTACCTGTCAGATAATCAGAGCTCCCAAGCTTGGGAGTGCATCATGTACTGCCCCAGCTGAGAGCCCTGATCAGCAGGGATCTTGGTTTGCTGTGATAAAAAAAAAAATCCCCTATTTTCCTTAAAAAAGTAACAAAAATCCACATTTTTTCCATTATCAAAATGAAACACTACTATGTATACATCTAGTGGCGTTTCATTTTAGTCAAGGAAAAATGTGGATTGTAGGTTACATTTTTAAATCCAAAAATTGGGGATTTGTTTTTTAACAGAGAAAACCAGGATCCCTGCTGATTAGGGATTTATTATATTACAATAATAATCCTTCAATAAAGACACCTCTGTTTGAATTGAATGGGCTCTGGAAGGGTCCTTAATGCTTGGATAATGTCAACTTAAGTACTGTGATGATAGAATTAAAAACTGAAAATTCACCTTCATTACTTGTAGCAAACATTTCATACTAGTAAATGTACTAACCTATTAATTATAATTTAATTGAATTTTATGACATACTGTGATAAACAACAAGCAGCTTGTATTGGCCTTATTATTTATCTCCTAATTATGAAAATGTATTGACTAGTCCCACTATGATTTGAGCATTATAGTAGTCATGCAGTTGTATAAAAATGTATACATATATATTAGCTGTTTACCTAATACAGACAAATATTTTAGTAGGTTCAGCAATAATAGAAGATGCTAGCTCTATTCCCATCACTTTATTAGATATAGCCAAGACAAAGCCAACCTAAAGTACACGGTCCTTTATCCCTCTCCCTTTAATTAGAATTAGGTATCACCCCTAGATATTAAAAGACCAAAAGATGCCAGGGAATGTGTCAGCCTTTGTAGTTCCAGCACCACTCAGTTTCCAAGAATATTCTTTGCAAACCATTTCTTCTCTTGTACCCTAGTAGTTGACAAGGGACCACAGCTGAATATTTTCCATAAGTTCCCATTCAGGAAAGGACCTAATGATTTCATTATCATGTTAAATTAAGGATTTTTTTTTTTCACAAGACCAACTACAAGGAATTGAGAAATAGGAAAAGTGAAGAAATTAATTTGAAGGTGCTGCCTATTATGACACTACTTAGCTCTTTACACTACTTAGCTCTTACAGTTAAATCCTACTTGAAATCAATGGTGATACTATTATTAACTTTAATGAGGCTAAAATTTCACCAGAGCTGTAAATGCAGATGCAAAAGTAGGGGAGAAGAGGAGGAAAAGTAACCTAAATGAACGCCAATTCCTACAACTATGGTCAGCAACAGTAGAAAGTAAGCTTAGGAGCAGACATTGCATGTGTCCCAGGATTGGTGTGTATATACCACACCCCTCCAATAACATTTTGGCAAGTGGCTGATTGCACTTCTATTTTCATTATATTAATTCAAAGATGCACCATTCAGATGCATCAATATTCAATATATGCAATATTCCAGGAAACACAGTTAGCATTTCTTATCTTGGAAATCTTTTTACACTTTGCCATGGGAGAACAGGCATGGATGCCTGAACAACTGTACCTTGTCCCAGAACAAAATAGTTTCTCCTGGGACAAATGAAACATCTGTTTTTTATCTTAATCAAGACAAGCGCAGAAATTAGTTCCCCTCCTTTGACCTATCTAAGTACAGTACAAGAAAACCTGACCAGAGCACCCAGTCCTTTATGCCTTTCACATACCATATTTCACTATGTATACACTGAGTTTTTGAAGTCCAATATTTGTGTCTTAAAAACCAAACTTGACTTACACACCATGCCACATCAAAAATTTAGGGATGGAGCTGTGCTTGGCTGTGCTCGCAGGGCTCAGCACTCAGCTGGTATGGCCACTGCCAGCAGTGCTTGCAGGGGATGAGGCTGCACCAGCCGAGCACTGAGCCTGGCTGAGCCCAGCCCCATCCCTGTCCTTCTCCCCTGAAAGTAGCACCAGGCTTGCAGGGTATGGGGCTGTGCTGTCCAAGCACCAATCCTAGCCCTGTCTGCTGTGAATGGTGTTGCTGAATGCTGAGCCCAGCACCGTTTGCAGAGAATGGGGATGGGCTTGGTGCTCAGCTGGCATGGCCTCATCCCCTGAGAGTGGCTCTGGGATGCGGACAGGCATGAGACCAGGCTTGGCATTTGGCTGGCATGGCCTCATTCCCAGTGAGCAGCCCTGGCAGCACCACTCACAGGGGATGGGGTTGCACCAGCTGAGCACTGAGCCTGACCCCAACTTATACACTGTGCCTAAGAAAATCCTTACCTTTCAGCTCAGAAGCTTGGGATCAACCTATATACCATGTTGACCTATACACCATGAAGTATGGGGGAAATAAGGGGAAAGGACAAGTTTTAAAACAAAGATAAAATACATAGGAAAACTCTATCCAAAGATTTCTTTTTTTTCGCCTGAACCCATATTATATGATTCTTAGACTGATTTGCTATTTAAAATATGTTATTAAATCTTTGTTATAAATTCCAATTGGTCTGTACATTATTAGCCAGGGTTATTATGAATATTGTAGATAGGATGAACCTAGATATAGGCTGGTTTGTTTTCAATTAATATGTGTATACCCTTGTTAGTTCCTTGTTCAGGCTCTCCTATTCCCTTTGTTTCCACGTCTACTCAGTGAAATGTGTATTTTCTACAATCAAATAAATTGCTTGCCACATTGACCAGAATTTTGACTGCTTTTCTAAGGGCACATTGACACATGGATTTCAGTGTGACAAAATTTACAGTGCATTAAGCTAATATGTAATAAGTGATTTTTGGCAGGTGTCTACACATGCAAAGACTTTGCACTAAAGTTAGTGCCAAGTCCCTGAAGCCCTGCCACGTCCCCCTGTGGCTACCGATGTCTTTAGTCTCCAGCCACATGGCTGCCAGCACTTGGCATCTATGTTGAAGACAGAGCCAGCTGCTAACATTTGGCAGCCACCTTGGAAACTCTGATCCCTGGCCAGCCCCTCCCTTGCCCAGGAGCCACATGCCCATTGCAGGGGCAACATGCAGGAACTCCTTCCTTGCCCGCCCTCTCTCTCCATGCTAGGGATGCTCCTGTCCTTGCCCTGGCTGCTACCAGTGATGCCCAGCAACCTGATGTTTCATCCCTATCCCTGCCAGTGACAGCCAGCACCCTGAGCTCCTGCTGGCCATGGTGCTGACCCTGCTGTCCCAGGGTACTGTTAAAGGGAACTCAGGACTAGGCCAGGGGTGCAACAAGCTACAGCCCTTTGCAGCACTCACCTGTGGCCAAGCAGCAGCAGAGGGAACAGGCCAGGCAGCCTGTGACCTGTCCAGTAGGCAAATGAGGCCTTCTGGGCTTCTGGACAATAAAAGTTTCCCTCAGAGTCCCTGGTGAGTGTGCCCCAAGGTATAAAATGGCTGCTGGCTTTTATACCCTGCATCTAAGGGCTGCCAGAGAGCAGGAGAGGTGGCCAGCCAGGAGCCCTGGAGCCAGGCTTGGGCTGGCCCCCTAGTGGCTGGTGATACCCAGCACTAAAGTTAGTGCGAAGTCACATCTACGCATGCATTACAGTACATTAACTAATCATTTCTAGCCTAAGTTACTGTGCATCGATGTGTGACTGTACTGCATAGTACCTTAGGCTAAGGTACATTAACACATCTCATTTAGACATGCCCTAAATGTAACTTAGACAGTAGCTTTCTCAAGCTCCGATTAACTTTAAGGAACTTCACAACTCTTGCCCTCTTGACTTCTTATTTCAGATTATGTCTTTGCCAGCCCTCTTTGTGTGTCATGAAAAGGAAATTTTTCTTGGTTATAAGTATCATTGGTTTAAGGGTAACTGGAGCTGGGAGTTGACTTCTGTGAAAATGCAGACAGTAATATATTAGATACATATTTTACAGTTGCATAAAACTATAAGATACATCATGCTAAACAAATGTAATAACTTGTCCTTTTAAAGTACTTTTAAAGCTGTGTTAAATTATGATGTTATTATTTGGATTGCAAATGCATTTAGGAACCTCTACTGAGCCCCATGTCCCAAAAAGGTCAGGTGGTAAAGAAAAGAAGAAACAAGTCTTACTTTTAAAAAGGTTATCTTTTAAGCTCTGTCTTCATTATGCAGAGGAGATGGAGGAGCACATTTTAACTCAAATTAGCTAATATTTTTAAATGACAATTTTGATAAGATAAGTTATAGTTTGAACACATATCACCTCATTGTGTCAGACTTGGCTCCCCCTAAGGTTTACCTCAAACATCTAAAATGTTTTAAACCTAGAACTGTTTTGTGTACTCATGGATCTTAAGACATACAGCATGCACCACAAATGCTTTACTTACCACCAACACCTTTCCCCCAAAAATCAGTTATCCAAAATGAGGGTTCATATATCAAGGGAGGAAGTTGTTGTCTGCACCATAGTTGAAGGATGGATTTGGAATAATGGCTTCCAGGGGTCTGCTTCTCTCCCTGGCTTCAGAGAGGAATGGGCAGAGTGCACTCCAGGGCCACATCCAGATGTGCAGGCATGTGTGGTTTGTGATACCACAAACTTCTTTGTGGCATGGCATGTTAAAATGTGCTTTGTGCTGCAAATTTGCAGCATATGGTTAAAGTCTGCTGCCTGGAAATCCCATAAATAAAAATATAACTAAAAAAAAAGTGGTGAGCACACTTAAGAGGACAACGTACTAGCAGACATGGAAGCTTTGTCCTCCCAGGAGATGTACTGGCTGCTGGCCAGAGCTTCTCCAGTCTTATAGTTGTCACCTGGCTCCTCCTGCCTGCCAGGAACTGAGAGAAGTGGGAAAAGGCAGTTTCCCTGAAGTAGGGCAATTTTCCAAATACTGTACCATAACCCACAGTTTTTCTTTTTCTTTTCTTTTTTTTCTTAATGCATTCCCTCCCCTTCCCCAACCATTTCTGACTTTGTCTCTCCCTCTGTATTCCCTATAGACTAGTATAAGTGTGCTAAGACATAAGATAAGCTTCAGCATTTTATTTTGGTAGCAAGTTGTATTTGTTTTGTTTTTTCTCCTTCTTTATATTATATAATTATTATGTTTATATTGATTTTTACTGTTCTATATTACTGTTTTACTGGTACTATATGATTTAGGCCTACATATGTAAGTTAGCATAAGTCTTGTCAAGTTTCCATTCTGTTTGTCAAGTCTCCACCCTGTCCCCATGCCCAGTTGTGTAACCCATGACTCACACCTACCCCTCCTATGTAACTCCTGAATGAATGGGGATGAATGAGGGTGCTTGAGAGACAAAGGCAGTAGGTCTAAAAATAGCTCCCTCTGAATGACCAAACAATCAACACTAATACCTGGACCAATGACCCAGCCATTGGAAACACCCTCAGCATTCAAGAAACAAGATATGAGGCAACCCACCACAGTGCCAAGGCTGCACATTCTGAGTAAGTACATGTGGGAACACACACCATAGCATCAGATTTATTTTAACCCTTTTAAAGCTGCTGCTAAATTTGCATTAGCTTTTGGATGAGAAACCAAAAGCTGTTGCCAATTTGGCAGCAACTGTGGGAAGGTTAAAATTCATGTTTGCCTGAAGAATCCAGAGACCTAGCTTAAGGCAAAATATGTGTTCCATGCAATCAGCTTTGCCCATGAGTCTGAAGAAAAAAATCTTTTTTCTCCTCTTTCATCCTGATACCTTAAAAAAAAGTGGATGTCACATTTGGTAATGTGTATTATGTGAGAAAATATGTTATTACATTTTTTCTTTGTTCTTTGTATGTACAGACAGGTTGATGATAAGGAAAGTGAAATATCCATATTTTACAGATAGGAAATTGTGTTTCAGGAAAATAGTTAACCTGTTCAAGGTTATATAAAATATCTTAACCAGAATAAATAATTAAATCTAGATCTCTATATCTCAGGTACCGGGACTTCACATTGCCATACTAGTTCTGGAATATGGCTCTTTCCCATTTAGTCATATCAACTACAGCATTCCAATAACCCGTTTACCCAAAACACTCATTAGTATTGATTTTTCCTGAATTAAGCATGTGATTCTTTGTAGTTTTTCATCCTTTAATCCCATTACTTTTCACTTTATATTTTTCCTATACCTGGAGCCTCCTGCTATGTATTTGAGAGCACCTTGATTACAGAAAGACAAAAGTCCATTCATTTGCACTTATACAGAACAATACTGTCATCCAGTGGACATCCTGTCTTGTGGGCTATTCCCTATGCAAAGATCCCACAGCGAATAGCAACTCTGCACTTATGCTGTCTAATGTAGTACACTACACATTTTTGTCCATACATTTAATTATATATAAATATATAGTAAATAGTTCATCGATCGAGCCCAATTGTGATACAACTAATTCGAATGGAAAAGGAAAGAAAGACATTACTGTGGGTCAGAAGTACAGACCTCATATAACTGTTATTCTCTTATGCAATGCAGACCACTTCAATGTCAAAGAAGAATGCTGGCAGCTGGCAAAAAGTGGAAGTATTAGATGTGATTAGCTAAGAATGTTTGTAGAAGCTTGAATAGGAACATCCACAGCTATAACATAGGAGCAAGCCTGAACAGCAGGGGAGAAAACAATGCTCATTTGCTAGTGTTTTACACAGTAAATGGGGACTCAGACTGTCAGCAGACTGTTCAAATCATTCTTTGCTACTTACATGAAAACAGAAAATATCCCACTTGGGTATGCAAACAGTTGAATTAGCAGCAAATAAATCTGTCTTTTCTTTTCACCAGGAAAAACAAACATTGAGGTATATTAGTGAATGATGGGCTGATAATAAGCAGAGAGTGACTATCTGTGAAATTATTCAGAAGCAAACAAGGGCTGAAATCTAGAAAACATGCCTCGATAGCCATTATTTAATATCTATATATATACACACACATATGTATTATAAATCTTCTAACTCCTTACTCTTTGCAGATCATTAGTCATTTTTATTTTCTATAAGAACTCAGTTTTTAACATTGTAACCTATTATGTAAACCAGCATCCTTATCAACAGGAATCCTGGTTTTCTCTGACAAAAAAAAAAATCCGCAACTCTTGGATTTAAAAAAGTAACTCCAAATGCATGTTCTTCCATGATTAAAATGAAACACCACTAATATAGATATAGTTATATAGTGGTTTTTCATTTTAATGATGGAAAAATGTGGATTTAGGGTTCCTTTTTTAATCTGAAAATTGGGGGGTGGGGGGGTGGTGTTAGAGAAAACCGGGATCCCTGGTGATAAGGATGTTGGTTTACATCCTCTGATGTTGCCCACCAGTAGCAGTAAGGGCAATAGGAGCAGCAGCATCTAGGTGAGGCTGTTGGTACTAATTTTACCTTAAGGGTTAGTGTACAATCTCCCAGGATGGTAGAGGGTAACATGATACCCTGGAAAAGTACAGCCTGCTGTGGAGCTCTCTGACCAGACTGGGGAAAGAATAGTTTTCAATGCACTTTTAAAGGTATGTACCCAAATAGCTAAGTAAATGGCACACTCAGTAGACTTACTCTTATATAACATATTTAAGTTAGAGTATAGAATCCAACTACATTTTATTCATCCTTTATTGGCAAAGAGCTCCTCATGGCTCAAGACTCAGGACATGGAATTAATTAAATGTATTTTGTACACCTGTTGCATCTCCTGTAGTGTACAATATGAATTCACACAGCATAAGACAATAGGCTCTAGAGAATGTCTTAAAATATCTAGACAGGCAAAAGATAAACTGGATAAAAGCAAAACTGTAACCTAGATGAGGACTGTGAGGAGGATTTTTCAGCACTTAGGGAAGTTTAATGTTTCAAAACCCCTTTATAACTATACATTAAATACTAGATCTGTTTCTTGAATTTCTAGGAATTAAAATAGTCTTACTGTTTAGAAGACGCA
Organism: Crocodylus porosus; assembly: GCF_001723895.1. NCBI lineage: Eukaryota > Metazoa > Chordata > Crocodylia > Crocodylidae > Crocodylus > Crocodylus porosus. Next base: position 117,221,431 of record NW_017728906.1, on the reverse strand, counting down.
AATAAAATATTTGGAGAAAACGAGCATAAATGGCAAATGAGCATCTTCCAAAATCTCTCCGTATATATTCATTGAGGTACAGACACAATAATTGGGTAGACTGCTTTCTGCTATATACCAGAGTTTTTTAGATATTATTTTTTGGTACATTATTCACGTACAAAGGTATGATACATTAAATAAATGTTGTATTTTACTCCTAAAATATTTTTAAATCCGTAAATAATAGTGATCAGCAGGGATCCTTTTTTTCTGATTTAAAAAATATCCCCAATTTTCAGATTAAAAAAAGAAATCCCAAATCCACATGTTCTGTGATTTAAATGAAACACCACTAAGATAAACAGATAGATAGATAGATAGATAGATTTAGTTAAGGGGTGGGGGTGAATTGAAATGAATTGATTAGTAATCCTAATTTATTGAACACATAAGCAATACCAATATTTAACCAAGGCTTTAAATGCAACAGTCAACTTCTAAACAAGCCTTAACAGTGAATATAGATATTGTTATCTGAGCCTTCCGATAGATACTGTGAGTTCAGCTGGCCAAGGGTGCATCACTGTTCTGGGGTCAAAGTACTTCTTTTGTTGTTTTTTCTGTGTAAGGCTCTATCTCCCCTCCCCCTGCCCACCCCCAAGACTTTTTCTCCCTAGGTTTTAATATGTTTTCTTTTACAGTCCTCTTCTACATATTCCATATACTGTAAATATCCACCAATCATAATCAAAGATTCTGTTTTTCTCTAATTTAAAAAAAAAGTCCTCATTTTTTGGATTGAAAAAAGTAACCTCAGACCCACATTTTCCCATGCGTAAAATTAAATACCACTAACATCATTCACAGTGGTCATTCCTATAACATTTAGACTGTCATCTGAATTCTGCTGTCTCAGACTTTTTCAATTACATATAAGAAGGTCACCCTGCACTGTCACTCCCTCTTCCTCCCCCTCCCCCTGCTTTCTTTATTTTAGTGTAATTTAATTAGCTAGTTATGTCAAGGAACAAACTGGCATTGCTTATGCTAAGCATTTTGCTTTCAGGCCTACACCCCCATTTCATCAACCAGCTGATTGTGTTTGTTAGGATATGGAGTAGGGTCCCCAGAGGGCTCTCTAACAGCTCATTCCTGAATGGAGTGTCAGGGAACCAGTATTTTCCCTTCTTCCCTCTCTCTTGGAGGAAGGGGGGAAGGGAGAGCAAGATACTGTGGGATACTGGAAGTATACAGTCATTGAGATCAGTACAGGAGGGGAAAGGCCTACTTACTTCAAAGAGGTAAAAAATCCTAAAGGAAGAGTGATTTTTCTTCCCCAAAAAAGACACTCTCTTTTTGTGTTGAGAAAAAGGCTTTTCTTCCAGAACAAATTTAATTCCTGCACATGGCTTTGGTTGAAACAAACTAGCAAATTGTTTACAGTAAGATTTTAAAATCTATCTATAACTAAAACTATGTCAAAATATAGCTGATCCTGGGCTTTTCTAGAATTACTTGGGATACATTATCAATTTTCTAACTAAAGGCTTTTTTTTAATAATGCATCTGGCGATCATAATGTAGGAGCTAGGAATTTTTAAGAGGAATTCCAAGATAATCACTAAATAAGCATACACATATATCATACAATAGAAATTGCAGAAAAGAGCAGAGATGACCACATGCTATTCTCCCTGAAGCCAATTAAAAGGTCACAGTGATGAAAAGATACCTTCTGTCGTGCCCCTAATGCTGGTGCACCCTTGAACTGCAAGCTTGGGTTGACATGACCGGCTTGGAGCGAGGAGGGATTTATGACAGGACAGGTGGGGTTAATGGCAGGAGTTAGATGATTTAAAGCGTAGTGGTTACATAAAAAGTTTATTTTACTTACGCTACTGATGGCTTGCAACGTAGGCAGAGGAGTTGATTTATTCAGTTACAGCATGCTGATATCATGTTAACCAGCAATTACAGAGTGGGTAATAACCTTGCTTGTTACAGATTTCGAGTGAGTCACATAAGTCGTTGCAGTCTGCAGATTACCGAGAGCTCTTGATAAGAAAGATAACAACAAAAATAGATGGGCCGGCAAGACGGGGTACACCAGAAAGATACGTAGGCGGAGAGATAATATTTGTTGTGCACAATCTGTTCTTTTTGAGTGTATACGCAGTTCTCTGCTTTGGGCGGAAGTTCTTTCAAAGTTATACTTGGCAAAGGTGACCAATTACTATATGCCAGGCATGAATAATTAACGAGTTGGCACTTGTGCTCTCTTTGTTTGCTCAGGTTTCAGAAAAAAGGGGGGTTATTTTTACTTGGGTGGTACTGGTCCTGTTTGGTCACAGGATGGCGCGCGTAGTATATTACTTTAATTTTGCAATTTCTTCAAAAACAGCCAATTTGGTATCTCGTTACCAGGTTACGGTATCTTTCCTGACATCATAGCCCTTGAGTTATGTACAATTCAAGGTTAGCTTCTTTTTCTCATATGGGAGACTCAAGTGGTAAGAAATGAGGCACAGACAGGGGTGTGTATATGCAGCACTGTTAATACAGAGGGATAAATTACAATTACATAGTTTGTTGTGTTAGCTTCTGACCTTTTGCCATCTGACCTTTTGCCATTGGCATCTGAAATCAAAGACTTTGATCTTTGACACCTTCAAAGCCTCAGGTCTGACCAAAGAAGAATTCGTTAAGTATGGAAACTCAGGAAGGTATCTGCAAGATATCCGGGAAGAAAAAGAATAAAAAACTAAGAAGAAACTGAGACTAATGGCTGCCAGAAATGTCTTTGGAAGAGCATTTCACAAGTCCCAGTGTAGGTGTTGTGCTGAGGACAGAGCTGAGAAGAAAGAAGATTCTCGGAAATTCTCATATGCAAAGGGTCTATGGATCTAGAAGTTATGCCAAGGTCTGCTTTGACCACAGACATTGTTAGGGTGATGAAAAGCTGGATCAGCTGCAGAATCAAACTCCTAAATGCAGTTCCTGCTTCACCTTTTCAAGGCACTATACTCTTACATCTTAGGAAAAGAGACAGGTAGGGAAAAGAAAAGGAAAAAAAAGAAAAATCATTCCCTCCCATACCTTTGCACTGGCTGAATTTCTAAACCTGAAGCTAGAATATTTCTGAACCTCACCCTTTCAGACATCCCATTTGTTGGCATACTGTAAGTTTGCATAAAGTTATATAAACAGAGCGGACAATAATGGCCAACTAAGCAAAGTTTTGTATATATAAAAAACACTCAGAAATAAACATAGAACATAAAACTTTCATCTTTATACAGTGCAGCAGGTTGAAATTATTCTGGTAAATAAAGGAGCTAACAAATTGCATTTTTATGTGACTCAGATTGTATTGTATGTCTTACTCAGCATAACAGTCTTTACAACCGCATTGCTCCCACCATTTATATAACCCTTACCTTGTGCAAAGCCTTGTTTGAATATATAATATTTTTTAAGATATATAGTTCATTCTTTCCTTCTGTCCCTCTGAACAGGGACAGAAGGAAAGAATGAACTATATACCTTATGCCTTTTCTACATTTCCATTATATTATTATATTGCTTTTCCCCAATTGCCAAAAAAGTTAGTGGACTATTATAAATGTCTCATATTGTTTGAAATATGTCAAGCTGTGCCTCACTGGTAACAGGAATAATGATAGAAGGCAATAGATTATCTTGATATACAGGTTGTAGCCATACTGGTCTACAAGCAAAAGGAAACAACTTGTGGCAGAGGTGATATCTTTTATTCTACAAACTAGATATTTGCAAAAAAAATCTTTATTTGCAAGCTTTCAGGCACACTGACCCCTCTTTAGGTATAGGAGAATGTAAAGATTGTAAAATCTATCCTAAGTGGAAGTGAAAATTCGTATTTCACAGGAGAGCTGAAGGTTTTATAAGATCTCCTGGTTGGAATAGTTCATTTTGTGCAGAATAGGCTAAGATTAAAGTTGGAACAGTCTTTTACCTCAAAGTTGCCTGGTGGCAAGCAGGATGTAGAATTATGTTTCCTTCTGGTCAAAATGTTTCATATTTCACAGGAGAGTGGGAAGATGGAATGTTCTCCTGGGCCAGGAATTTCTTTTGTGTTGAGGTGCCTCTGAGCAATCTGAAAATGTAAATTTAGCTGAGCAACAGGCATGAGGAAGGTGCCAGCTTTCAGGTTTCCAGGTGGTAAATTTTGGTTCCTTCTTGTAATATATGAAGCTTTCACTTTAAAAAATGGCTAAAATTTGATATCTTCCATGTTTCAGGTATACCGGTTGTAGCTGTATTCGTCTACAGGCAAAAGGAATTAGAACTCATGTCAGAGGTGATATCTTTTATTAGACCAACTAGATATTTGCAAAAGAAAAAATCATTTCCACCTAAGAGAAATTTTACAAAATCTTTGCATTCTCCTAAGCTTGAAAATAAAGAAATCTTTTTGCAAAGTTAATCGTATAATTAACATCGTACAGGTTTATAGTGGGTAAAATATCTAAGCATGCTATTTAAAGGATAAAATAGAAGTAGGAATTAAATTAGAATTAAAAAAAGAACCTTGAATTTTTCAGTGAATCACCTTCCCTCAGATGTGGATGCTTTACCCCAAAGTTTGGTGTTGTAGGTGAACTTGGTCAGCCCACTTCTGATACCAATTTTCTTTCCTAATTTTCTACAAAAAAAACCCATGTGCATGAGGTTCTTCCCCATAATACATGACTTTCATGAGTTTTGCCAGTAGGACTGATTATTTCCCACAGCTTTTAAGCTAAATTAGCAGTAGAAGAACCTCAGAAGGCTTGGAAGTACAATACAGATAAGTAACTTATTTGGAACATTTTCAATGGCCTGAGGTCTTCCGAAGGAGTTCATCATTAAACATTTTGTCATATATGGAGTTCTAAGACTAAATTGTAAAATTTATGGGAGTTGGATGGAAGCCATCGCCTTTAAAGGAGCACTTGAGGCACTGCAGTGGTGGATCAGAGTGCACCAGGAAGGAGGGATGTACCAACCAATCAGATCTAGAGATGAATTCAAATTAATTGCATTAATTATACATGGTCAGATTCTATTCCACCTGTTTCACTCATAAATAGATCTAGGCACCACAGTGTGATACTATTTTCAGTGACTGTACATGTCACTGAAAAACTTTTAATTCAGAAGGTAGGTGAGTATTTTTTCTTCTAACTGCTTTTTTGACTCAATCTTAAGGATAAGATGCTGGTGCATTATGAAAGTCAATGTATTAATGGATTTTCAGGGATTTAAACAGGGGGAATAGAAATGTACTTAGGCAGTAAGTACACTACAATTACACTACACTTACTGGGCTCACGGAGCTATAATTCTCCTCTCTTTGCCTACACAGCAAACTCATAACTTTTTCTTTAATAGCTTTATCTGTTCCTCAGCCAACAGTCAAGCAGCTTCCCAGGACTTATGCAGCACAGAAGGACAAAGAATATTGCACTTAATTGGTTAAGCCCTACAAAAAGAAAAACAATTTATAAGCCCTAAAATAACTACCCCAGCTAGTATTCACCAATTCTTCAGGCCTCAGTGCAATCCCATGCAAACAGCCTGCAGAACAAATCCCAACTAGCCAGATCACAGGACAGGGACAGGGACAGGGACAGGGACAGGTCCAGGAATGGGGTCAAGGGGAGCTGGGGACTGGGGGACAAGGGAAGGGCCAGACCTTGTTCCCATAAACCAGAGCTTCCCTCCTGGGACAGGAACAGTAGTTCCTCCAAAAGTGACTTCCTTCACCATTCCCACCTCCCAGCCACTCCAGGAAGCAAGACCAGTACCCCCACACCCGAATCACAAATCTTAATTTATTAAAACATGAGATCTACTTTAATTTTCTTTATTTCTTTTTAAATTCCTTCCTTTTACTTTTTTTCATTTTATCCTTCAGTTGCTGACTTTGTCCATTTTACCAGCCTTCCTCCACCCCCATTTTTTTTCTACCTCCTATTTCATTATCCACCCTTATCCCATGATCTCTCTGCCTCTGAACCTCATGTTCCCACTCCTGTCCTCAACCCATCTCTCATACACCCTGACCTAGAACAGGGATAGAACCTGTCCTGGCTCACCAGTCCTGTATTGGTAACTCACAGCAGTAACTCTTAGTCATGCCCCTGCTTAGAAGCCTTCTGGTGGCAAGTCAGAGCTGTGCATATGGGGGACAGCCAAAGAAGGTTTTTAGCCTTAAAGGCTACATCCAGATGAGCATGACCATGTGGCACTACAGACCCATCTGCAGAGATCCTGGGGTCAAAACAATTTTCACAGAAAAAAAGCAGCCCAAAACTGGAGCCACACTCTGGCTGCCAGCAGGCTCCCAGCTGCAGGAGCACCATGGCTGCAGCTTCCCTGGTCCCCAGGTCCCCAGGTAAGGCTGCTGGGGCCACTACAGTTTCTGGCCCCAGCCTCTCCTACCCCACCCAGGATAACCTGATGAACACCAGAGTGCATGTGGCACAGGCATTCCCCAAGGATAAATAGCAGTGGCACAAGGTATGCCACAGTTTTGTGTCCCTGGTGAAATAAATATCCATGCTCGTGTGCACACAGCCAAGGTGTGACTCCTCCAAGATTAAGTTAGCACTAACACTGATCAACAATTAAGAAGATCAAAATGCAATGTGTAACAAGGCCCTGAAAATATAGTTCTATGAAAGTATGTGAAACTGATAGTCAAAGTCACAAGTTATTGCTGAAAATCTCACCCAGTTGTTTTTTTTTGGGGGGGGGGGGTTGTTTTGTTTTGTTTTTCCAGATTGTTAATGATTTTCTCCATCAGAGTAGTAATAATTAACAATAAGAGTAGTAATTAATTTAAAAACAGAACAAACAAGGTGTTAACAACATGTATATTATAGTTAGGCAGAGATTTTATAATTCAATGCACAACTAAAAGTCCATGGAATGGTGGAATATATACTTGTATATATTCCACCGTTCAGTGGACTTCTGGTTGTGCATTGAATTATAAAATCTCTACCTAATCATGATTGCCTTCTTCCCCTCTCTTTGATATATTGCTTGTTGCTTCTTGTACGCTATCCCAGGCAGGGACTATGTGCTTTTGTCTGTTTGTGTGGTGCTTAACATAATGGGAACTCAATCATGACACTACTGGAATATAAATGATAATAGAATCTTCTAGACTTAACTTTTAAAATGAAGAGGAATTGGGAAAGAGGAAACTCAGATTATGTGAACAAATTATTACAAGTAGTTTTCTTCGTAATTTAAATACATGTTTTCCTGGCAATTGTACCAAATATAATAACTATTAATTATTCATAATGTAATCATTAAGAAATTCAGGAAATACAATCACATTGCATATCAAATGAAAGTAAGCAATGACACAAAGTAGGATATTAAGTTCATAATTGTTTTATTACACCCCCTCACACACACCCCCACACACATATGGATATATACAC
>NW_017728906.1:117209540-117213823 GCF_001723895.1 Crocodylus porosus | reverse complement strand
TTCCTAGGCATGCCTGTACACACACACACACACACACACACACACACACACACACACACAACTGTAGGAATACATATTAAAATGAATAGATTTTTGCTTTTTCGCTTGAGTGTAATTGTGCATGCAGGTGTGCATGCATGCACATGTATTTCAATACTATATTCTATCTGAACTATCAGGAGGACATTGTTAATAAGAAAAATGTCAGATTTCCATAACCCACTATTCTTTTCTTTTCACAAATAACAGGAAATTACTCAGTATCTGCAAGCACTTATCATTTCTTCCTTTATTACCTACAAAGATGTGAATGCTGAAAAAAGACCTCAATGCTTTGGCAGGGAGCTGGAATTTAATACATAATAAAAACATAAGTCCAGATCTTCTGTGTTAGAACTTAGCACAACCTCAAAGTAGTCAGTGGAACTACCATGATGTATGCCTGTTTAGGATCTGGAGCACAAATTATTACATACAGTGGAAACAGATTTTGATAGGTGATTAGGCAGTTGAGCAGAGCAAGAAATGGACACAGAAAATGCCACCCTTTCCCTGCCAATTCTTGTACAAGAGCCTACTGCACACTCACTGTCAGTTAATACGGCCAGTGTCTGTTTTGAAATAATGTGTTCTAAAGGAGAGATGTGTGGAAAAGGAAGGAGAAAATATCTTCCAAGGTTTAAACTTGATACAAGCAAGGGATAGTGGATACTTAGGGGACAATGATATAATGGATACAGTAGGGACAAGTCTATCACCAGGCTTTATTTTTCTCTTACAAAATTATTGAGGTTAGCTCAAACACACCTCACAAATCCATAGGGTAGGGGGAATGTTGCAGACAGCACATTCCTTTTCTCTTGAATAACAGAAGTATTTTAAAGTTCACCCACTATTAATCTTAACTTAGCTTAACACTTTATTGAACCTTATACACAGACTCTCATTTAAACAACAACAAAATATAAGGTCAAATAAACAAGTATATAAATGGGGGGGGGGGTGCAGAAGTCATAGACAATATTACTAGTTGAAAGTAGCAAACACATAAAAAAGATCAACAGCCCAGCTATAAAAAATGAAGCATCAGTGATTTTCAAGGTGAGAAAAGCTAAGTTGTGATACATCAGTTGTGGAATATTTGAGCATAAACACGGTGTAAAGACAAAGTACTAGCTAAAAAATGATTCATCTGATAACTTCCACATTTTGCAATGAACATTAGCATTAATTAATATGGGTTGGACTATAGTGACATAATTATTTTAAATTATTGCTAATCTAAATGATTTTATACGTAATAAGTTTAAGCCCTTGATAAACCAAAAGGATCTTGCATGACTCTCTTATTAACTGAACCCACTTTTGGACTGCCTGAAGGAGCATTCAGCTTTTATTTTTAAAGGGGAAATGAAGAATCCTAAAGTTTCTAGACTTTCTGCTTACCATACAGGTTTGAAAAAATAAAGGTATAGCAGCCACTGCATATTAATCATGAGCAGGGATCCTGGTTTCTTTTGATTAAAAAAAAAAAGCCCCAATTTTTGGATTAAAAAAGTAACCCCAAATCCACATTTTTCCATGATAAAAATGCAACACCACTATATATATAAAATGGCATTTCATTTTAATCATGAGAAAATGTGGATTTGGGATTACTTTTTTTAATCCAAAAATTGGGGATTGTTTTGAATCAGAGAAAACCAGGATCCCTAATCATGAGAACTGAAAGAAACAAAGAGGTGGGCTCCACTAATGCAGGGGGAAACTGATGGAATCTAAAGATCTCTTAAATACATTTATTTTTATGCACAATATTTATGCAGAATTAGAAATGTTAGTAAGTTAGTATGTCAAGACTCACTTTATTCATTCCCTTATCCTTAAACCAGACCACTACCTGTTGGTTTCATGTCTGCAGATAATAATTTGTTAGGGTTGGGATAGCAAAAAATATTGTAGTAAAGGCTTTGTTACACATTAATTTTAGTAGCTCCTGGGGCACTTAACCCCTGGATTGTCTACACATTAACAGCTGAAACTAGTTTTAAGCACATTTTAGGTGACTTAATGTTATACCACTACTAGGCAGATTTCTGTCTGATCCATGTTATCCAGTTCATGTTTGTTTAATGTGTAGCTACACCGGACAGATAAGAGGCCCACATTGCAGTCCTCCAGCATCTAAGGATGCAGTGTCCCCTCCCCCATCTTCCTGTTAAAAAAACTTTCCACCCTCATAACTCTACGGCTCAATGAGTTGCACCAAGCCAATTCCCCCTTCCATCTCTAGGGATGTAACTTCTCCATGTACAGGGGTGTAAACCCATGCAATCAGCTTTCAGAATACATGCCAACTAGCCAGGTCACAGGGCATGGATAAATCTGGGAGTGGACAAGTCTGGTAGTGGGGTCTAGGTGGGGTGAAAGGGCCTATATTGAGACCCCGAGATCTGGGGATTCCATCCCAAAGCAAGGGCAGTAGTTCCCTCCAAAGCACCTTCTCTCACCACTTCCACCTCTCAACCACCCCATGAAGCATGACGAGCACCCTCCACACTCCAATCCCAATCCCAATCCCAGTCTATTAAAACAGGAGATCTTCTTTAATTTACTTCCTCTTTATTAATTTTTTCTTTACTGCTTTTTATTTATCCTTCAGTGGCTGACTTCATAGATTTCATAGACATTAGGGCTGGAAGGGACCTCGGGAGATCATTGAGTCCAGCCCCCTGCCCAAAGGGCAGGAAGTCAGCTGGGGTCATAGGATCCCAGCAAGATAAGCATCCAATTTACTCTTGAAGGTGTTCAGTGTAGGTGCTTGAACCACCTCCTGTGGCAGACTGTTCCAGACCTTGGGGGCTCGGACAGTAAAGAAATTCTTCCTTATGTCCAGCCTGAAACGGTCTTGCAGGAGTTTGTGACCGTTTGACCTCGTCATCCCTTGGGGCTCTCTGGTGAACAGACGTTCCCCCAGATCCTGGTGGTCACCCCTGATAAACTTATAGGAGGCCATCAGATCACCCCTGAGCCTGCGCTTTTCCAGAAGCCTGCGACTTCTTTCATTTCCATTTCACCACCCATCCCCTATCCCCTATCCTGTCCACCTCCCATTTCATTGCCCACCATTGTCGCATTAACTTTCTGACTCCCAGCTTCATGTTCCTGTCCTCTCCCCGTAACCCATCCCTCACACCCCCGCACCTAGACTGAAGCCTGTCCTGGCTCACCTGTCACAGGCCAGCTGGACACTGTGAGTATATCAGTTTAGTTGCAGACTGACTGAGCACTGCAACTTTATTAGACATTGGGCTTTTTGGTTTGGGATTGAGGAGGTGATGTTGGGAAGGAAAGCAATGACAAGTTTCACTTATAAAAAAGAATAAATTTTACTTATAACAACAAAAGATATAGTTTGCACATATGACAGTTAGTAAAAAGGTTAAGCTAATAAACAGACAACATAACAAGTTAAAATTGACAGTGATAATAACACACACAAAGACATTAACCAAGAGTTCCCACTTGCTTAGCAACTTATTGATAGTCCCTCAGTTAGACGATACACGTCAAATTGATTCAGTGAAGTCAGACATCTCTGATTCACGCTGTCGTAGGGAAAACCAGGGGGACAGTCCCTTAGTCAGGATCTGGTCCTCGCTCTCACAGGAAGTAAGAGAGATCTGTGAGGCATGGGATAGCAACAACCATTCTGTTCTGTCCTTCCCTGAGGGTTATTTAACGTGTGTATTATTTTATATCCTGTCTATGCTACTTTTTGATTATATAGCCATTCATAGTGTTACTTTATAGCTGTTATCCTATAGAGTTAAAAGGTGCTAGAAATCGTTACAATAAGTTACTGCCCAAGCTTGGGTTTAGCCAATAAGCAAATCACAGGACATCACTTTGGGGCTGAGATTAACATGTCCCCACCTAAATTCAGCCCACTATGTTAAGTATACCTTGTGATTACATTCGTTAATTTTTACTGACTGTCACGGAGTCACATGGGTGCCCCGTGAGTGTGAGGGTGATTGGCAGAGTTGTCAATCACCCAGGCAGCTCAGGTGCCTGGTTGCCAGGGCAACCAGGTGGTCACATGGCCGGAAGAGGGCAGGGCCAGGCCTTTATAACCAGCTGAGGCTGGAGCTGGAAAGACAGTTCCCTCCTGGCTGCCGTAGGAGCAAGAGCTCTGCGGCTGAGCTGAGTGGCCTGAGTTAGTGGTTGCTGCTTTACCACACTAACCGGCTGCGATGATGCGGGGAACAAGATCACCCTGA
>NW_017728906.1:117198103-117209529 GCF_001723895.1 Crocodylus porosus | reverse complement strand
CTACGGGACCTGAACCTGTTCAGCCTCCATAAGAGAAGGCTGAGGGGGGATCTTGTGGCCTGTTACAAACTAGTCAAAGAGGACCAGCAGGCATTGGGGGAATCCCTGTTTCCCTGAGCACTACCAGGAGTGACTAGAAATAACAATCACAAGCTGGCAGGGGGTAAAATCAGATGAGACATCAGGAGGCGCTACTTCACTGTCAGGGCGGCTAGGATCTGGAACCAACTTCCAAGTGAAATGGTGCTGGCTCCTACCCTGGGCGTCTTTAAGACAAAACTTGACAATCACTTTGCTGGGGTCATTTGACCCCAGTACTCTTTCCTACCATGGCAGGGAGTCAGACTTGATGATGTGCTCAGGTCCCTTCTGACCCTACTAACTATGAAACTGTGAAACTATAAACCATTCCTGATCAATGCTTATACAGTCTCCTATTGAAAACCTCCAATAAAGGAGATGCTTCAGCTTCTCTGGACAGTCTACTGTCTTTCTGTCCTAACAGCAAAGAAGGATTTTGTTTTGTTTTGTTTTCCTGCTGTCTAATCTAAATCTATTTTCCTGTAATTTCAAACTATTGCTTTTTGCCTTGCCCTTGTGGTAAAGAAAAACATTTGTTCTCCCTCTTTTTTATTTCCATTGTTTCAAATAGGGCCATCACCCTGTTTAGCAGCACACTATTCCAGATGGTAAAACATGAAGCATTTAGTGATTATGTAGTACAAAAACAAAGGGCTTGATACTTGCACTGATTGAGGAAGAAAATGGGATGTAATGAGCAGGTTGCAGCTCCCTATTTCAAACTTAGCCAATGACAAAGCTGTAAGCAGTGTAGAAAGCAGCCATTGGAACACGTGAATGGAATTTTCCTGTCACTAAATACGGCTGTGGGCAGGTGTTACATTTGTGCTGGGAGAAAAGCCTTGCACACAAAGAGAATGTACAGCTACTGAGGGGATTTCTTGTAAAAAAAGAACTGACTCTGGCAAGAAAATGAGATCACTTCAACCCAGGAATACCTGTCTTCTCCCTCACTAATTTGAACAGCTGTATACTTCCCTCAGGTGGTGAGGACCACCAGTATTGCACAATCCCACACTCTCTGTCCCTCCTTCCCTACAGGTGAAAGATGGGGAGGGATAGCACTGGCTCTTTAATGCCCAGTCCACAGGCAAACTATCAGGGAGTCCTGTAGAGACCCTTATGTCAGTACCAAGGGACACAGCCACTGAAGGGATCTGGGTTACCTGAAACTACCGTCCCTCCACACCCCCAGGAAGGTTCAAGCTGCAATGCATCTGCCTCATACTTCCTGCATATCCTGGGGTTCCAATATGTGCATGGGCTCTGGGGGATCCATCCTGGCAGTGAGACAGGTCCAGCCATACTGCCTCTGCCTCTGCCTCTGCCCAGAGATGACCTGAGCATGGTGCAAGGCCTGGGACAAATCAGCCTGTGAGGTCCCACTGGACACAAGGAAGCCAGTGGCAGATTTGGCATGAGGGGCAGGGCAAGTGGATGGGTGTGCTGGATTTTGGCAGTGGGGGGTGTCAAGCAGCCGAACGTGAAGTTGGCAGCAGCATGGTTGCTTGCCACTCTGCCCAGCTCTGCTGGTTCCCCCAAAGTGCGGGGCCAGGGGAAGCTGCTCTGATTTGCACCCTGCCAGGGATGGCCCTGCCTCTGCCTCTGCTTCTTTCTCCATGTGCTCCTCCAGGGTAACCCAAAGGGGTGCAAGAAGTCTGGGACAGTCTTAAATGACTAGAACCATCTCAAGGCTCTAGGTCAATTGGAACCATGGGAGAATGCTTCCCCTTCCCACTGGTCCAGACTGCCAATTAGTTCAAATTGCACCGGTGCTTAGAGCAGAGACCATTCTCCCACAGCTATACCTTGAGGAAATTGCCCAGAGCTGTGGAGGGAGCAGGAGACAAAGGCAGTTGGAGGCAGCCTGCCCACCAGGGGGAGAGACGGGAGTGATAGAGTAGAAAGAGTCCTTATTATCCTTTGGCTGGAGAACTCACCTTTGGGGTGATTTTGGTCCTCTTCACCCAGAGGGCTGGAACATTTGTGCTCTTCTTCTTTACCAGGTTTCCAGTGCTACCTGAAATTTGCATTGCTGAAATTGAACGCTTGTCCATACCCTATATTTAAATATTATTGAAAATCATGAGAAAGTTTTACTATTGGAAGTAGGACTGGACAAATAATGGGGGAAAAATGTTAATTATAATTTTCAGTTTACTGGGAAGTTGAACAATGCTCTTAAGTTTAATACAATTTATTTCAACAAAATCTAATTTTTTATTTTTATTTTTAAATGTTTTTAACTTTTAAAAATCAATTGAAAGAAAGTTCAAAATTAAAATGTGTTCCAAACAAAAAAAAAATTAATTTTGGAAATGCAAAAAATAAAATATTTTGATTTCTCTGGAATTGTTGCGGTATGTACTGTAGGGCATGGGCCCACTCTTGGCTGACACCTTACTCACTGGCAACAACAGTGTGGGACCTAATGTGAGTTACCCAACTATTTGAGTAGCTGCTTCTTCTAACATGCCATGACTTGATCTTGTTTTGCTGGGAGACAGTTCTCCATGGATGACTTTCAGGGTCCCACACCCTGGCTTTTACATGGGGCTCCAACCTCCCCCAATACCCAACCCTTACCACATCCAGGGCCTGAACAGATATCAGTGTTGCTATGTCCCAGTCTATGGGCAATAACATGCTCACTCATCTATGGTCAACAGTCTTTGCTAATAGCTCATGTTAAAGTCTGTCTTCAAGCAGGCCGTCTTTGAGCAGAACACCATTCCACCCCTCAGTGATTACCTGAGGACTTGGTAAACTTAAAAGGCTCTTCCTTGAGAATAGTCTATAATGAGTACTAAAAAATCAAAACTATAACTGATATATCAGCTGCTGCTGTTGCACACTCTGAGATACTCTCTCAGGATGAATTGCTCCTTTTGTGGAGCCTTTTCTATTTTAGTCACTCTCTCTCTCCCTTAGTCTCAGTTTCCTTGGGTCAGGTGGCCCTCTGGCCCTTTTCTGCTTTCCCCAGCATTATCAGAGGCACTATCAGGCACACTGCCACCCCTTTCCCTGCTGCCCACTTCCCCAGCCCCATCTGACCAAGTCTGTTTCCTTCTCAGCCACTCTCGCTGGAACTCCTGCTGCTTGCTCTGGCACTTTTTGTAGATTGTTTCTTGGGTGCAGCACAACTGTGACTGCTGTGCTGCACAACCGGGTCCATTGCCACATCCTGCTCGTATTCCCTGGAGAGCCTCTCCACAGCCTGCTTTCCCCACTGGACTCTAATTCTCCTATCCAGCCTTTTCTTGGGGCCAGAAGTGTCCACACCCTCATGCCATGCACCAGTCCACAGAGCCATGCTGCTCCAGAATGTTGCTCCAAGCCTGACATGCCAGACCCAGATGACCCATGTTCACCACCTGCACTACGGTAAGTGACAGAGGTGGCAGGGGTGACCATAGTGGACTGTCTCCCAGGATTTCTTTTCCCTTTTCTCTTCCCCTTTCACATAAATCAAAGAAGTTTTGATACTTTTCCCTCACTGAAGAAATAATTTGGTAAACTGCAACAATTTTAAAATCTGTTGGGTTTTCTATACTTGCATGTTTTGCCAAAAGAAAAAGATTACAAGAAAAATGACTATAACAGCAAATTAACTGTCAATGAGACTAATTTTAGATGCAGACTCATCATTCTAATTTGTCTAGCAATGGGGCCTGATAAAAACACATTTCATCTGATAATTATTAATCATATATGCATATTACATCTTCTCCTTGCCTCTTTATGAAGCTGGATTGCAGGTCCAGGTGCTAATGAGGTTTTAGTATTGTTCCAGTGGCCACAGGTATCCAGTCTAAGGACTGCAGAATGTTCAAACGAAACCAGATTCAAGTTTTTAATGGGGCAGATAATTACATATTAACACACTTTACCTATAGATGTAGTAAAATCTCCATTACTGTAGGTTGTGCAGGAGCATTGGTTAATTTCAGCATTGATTAGCACATATACTGCTCACACAAAGCCTAAGCTACAGCATTGACTAATGTAAGCCTCACTAAAGCAATGATTGATACATGAACTGCTTAGGGCCTTGTTGCATGGGGCACTTAACATGCATTTTATCTAAGATTGTAGTAAGCATAATTATATTATATTAGAAGTTAGTAGTTGGACAATATTATGAAAGAGACTTTGGTGAGTGCAGTGAGGGGGTAACTAATTGTAAGTCCTCACTACACCAGTCTTGAATTTATATTACCTTTGTGGAGCAGTCCTATGATAGATTAACTTGTTTTACATAATGCAATAGGGAGATAAGCCTCTCCCCAAAAATCCAGATTTTGCCATGATGCAATGGCACTTAGTATGTGTTTTACTGCTTGAGCACATGGATGATCAAAGTTTAGATACAGTTAACATGTGCTGTAACCCATGTGACAAGGCCCCTTGACAAGATTAAGGTGGAATACACATACACAGGTCTGCTACAGGACAACATAATAATATGAAATGTGTAGTAGTGACAAGAAGGGAAGCTAGCTGCAAGAAGCACATGAAGGTACAATAATTGTATGATGAAGAAAGTACAGGCACACATACATTAGGATGCATGACAGGTATAGGGTACTGGCTTTGGATTTTGGATCCAGATGCCTTGTTCTGGGGGGGTGGGGAGCACCCTCAAACCAGCCACAACCTTTCCATTTCATAATAGGCAAATTTATTGATACACAATGACAACAGAAAAAAGAAACAGTACAAGCAATTGAGCCATTCTATATATCTACTAATTCTAAGGCTGTCATAGAAACATGTCTAGAAATATATAGCCAGGGTGCAGGCTTCACTCTAAGGCTCTCTCTTTTAGGTATCAGATGTCAGCATGTTAGCAGCCTGGAGGTGGGAACCCGAGGCCCACCCTCTCTCTAATGGGGTGGATGAGACAGGCTAGTGTTGTACCCTCTGTCCATGGTGGCCTTAAGACTCCTCCTGGGGGACAGGGACCCCTTTCAGGGACCTCTCAGGGAAGAGGATGTGGAGGAGGAGGACTTGAGCACTTTGGTACTCTCAAGTCCCTGCTTTTGTATTCTCCTTCTTTCCTGATGACTCCTGAGGACTCTTCATCCATCTCCTGAGGACACTTCATCCATGGCTATCACTAATTGGTTTTTCTGTGTTTGTCACACTGTCCACATTCTGTTCCATCGGCATATTCCAAGCTCATCGCATGCACACTCTTCCTAAAACAGGAATTTTAGGCTCTCCTCTTTGTCAGCTGGTACCAGCTGATTTCTTGTTATGGAACAGTGTGGTATATGCCCCCAGTTTCTCAGACTGTGTGTGTATCCATTGGCCTTGTTGTGTTAGATACCCTTTCTGCCTCTGAAGGCTAAGAAAACTGTGTTGTGAGACCCAGGCTTTTAGAAATCAGTTAAACCCTGATGTCCATCCTGAACCATTATAACACATATCTATATACCTATAAACCAATTCCCCAAAATCAAACCTTTCAACACCATTCTCAAGCCATCATTGGGCAGCACTAAAAAGCAGTAGACTGTAATGTGTAGTGATGTATGTCGTAATGTGGGTCGATGTGTATAAAAGAGGAACTAAGAAACCTGACATGGGAAATGGAGTTTATGCTCATTTTTTGTCACAGGCAAGCACAGGCTAATAGGAGGGAGACCACCATGTCTTCCAGACAATAAACCTCTGAGTTCTCACCACTGAACCTGAGCCCTGTAGTCTTTCTTTGTGTATGTTGTGATCTATGTCCACTGGAGTCAGAGACGAGCAAACACTAACTGAACACACATATGACTCTGATGACCCCAACCTGTCTATAAATTATGACTGGATATTGTTTAAAGATAGGTTCTAACTTAACCAAAAATTACAGTGCTAGAGGCAGGAATCACTGGTGAAATTCTATGCCTGTGAGTTATAGAAGACTAGACCAGATACTTACAATGTCCCCATTGATTTCTGGGGCCATTCGTGAATAGCTCTGTATCTATGAATCTATTAATAGATGGGTATCTATAAATAGCTTAGGAAAAAGAAAACAGAATTGAGTGGATGAATTAATAGTTATATAAAGTATGGATGTCCAAGACCCCAGACAATTTGGATGGTGAGCCACAACTGGACATTTTAAGCAACACAGTTACCATAACTTTTTTTTCTGATTTCCATAAACAAAAAAGGATAGGCATAACAAGCAGTATTTACACCTTGGACAAACCTTGAAAGATAGTGGAGAAGTTGTCAGACCATAAGTCCATCTTGCCCACTGTGACACAGTGGCAGAGAGTGGATGCTGAAAGGGAAAGTGAACAGGGTAGGGTTGGGGTTTTGCCCTGTTGCTCTCCACTTGCAGGCTCCAGCACTGAAGTTTCAGGAAGTTCCAATTCAGAGGCTGTATCCCTAATTCCCAGGTCTGTGCACTGGCTGCTGCTGCTACAAAAGCAGTGCCATGGGGCTGTTCTTGCTGCTGGGGGAGATACTCTGTGGGGGGTGCAGAATGATTCTGGCATTCCTCCTAAGTTGGCACCTGTGGCTGTTGTTTTTCTCACCCTTGCTATGCTATTGCAAAAAAGTCCTTTTCTGATTACCATGAACCATGTAGGCAACACTTTTATGTAATCCCCTAAGAGATGTCAGTAATATTTAAATATTTCTTAAATACTTTTCTGAATCAAAATTTTCAGGAAGTATTTTGAATCTAAGTATTCAGGCTCTTTCATAATGGTACAGCAACATATGTAAGTGCTTCTTTGAAACAGGACTTAAATAGATTTACAGAACAGTATTTCTTGCTAGGAAATGCTTAGGTAACCAAGACTTTGGGTCATTCGAGCAACAAAATGCTATATTTTTCCTATAATATATTAGTTTTTTGTAACATAAAAAAGCCCATGCCTATATAAAATGATTAATTACTCAAGGCAGTAGTTATAGATAGGCCTGATATCTTACATATATAACTCAAAGGGGGAAAAAAATTACAGTGTGATGGTATTCACTACACTTGCTCCAAAATCGAAATGACCATTTTTTTTAAAGTTTATAACTAAGCTCTAAAAATCCAGCACTTGAGGATTCACATGTAACGTACAAAAGTAGTATTGTTTCTCCTAGAACCATATTTTTTTGGTATGAAACAAAGAGAAAACAATTTTTACCATGCTAAATGCTCTGCATGCTTAAAACAGGTATAGGTACTCTTTTTAACAATGTAAATCAAAATAATTAAATCATAGAATCCTAAATTTGGAATGGACCTTGAAGATTATCCTTCATTCTCTAGTCATATAGTCTAGAAGATTATCTAGGGTCATCTAGTTCAGTGACTAAGTTACACCATTTGATGAAGAAATTACTTTCTCCCCATTCTTCTTTATAGCTCTTTGAATGCTGCATCCATCAGTGGAATATTTTCAGTTAACTGGTTCCTGAGTCATAATTTTTTTTTAAAGTCTCTTCATAATATTTTTACTTAGGGGCTAGAGCCTACTGGCACCCTACATTTTAGAATGAAGTGGTATTCAGTGTAGTTTTTAAGTATTTTTTAATTTATTTACTTCTCTCTGTCCCCACCCTACATATATCAACAATTGAGAGGTGAGAGAAAAAATGGAAGAGTAAATGTGTACTGATAATTGTTCTGATTACTTTGTTTGGATATTGATTTTTCCCCTTCATTTTTAACTTGTGCTGTTGAATTCTTAACAAGCAGATTAACCATTAGAGCAAGAAGGAAATGGAGGAGCATTAGAAAAAACGTGGAGAAAGAATCAACAGATATTGGTCATAAATATGTAGATCAATATGAGCGATGAATTAAAAATTACTCCCAGGTTAAAAAGAAAGTGATCTACAATAGTGTAAATCATTTTCCTTTTTGGTAGGTTGAATTTGTGATGAAAGTACACTATATAGTGAGAGTTATGAGATCTTAGTGAAAAAGAAACAGGAGTGGAGAATATTTTTAAAAGGTATCACTATAAAGAGAAGAATTAAACATTTGGGCTAGGATGAATCAAAAATAAAAAGGACAAAGGGCCGAGCCCTAAAAAATCCCAACTGAGAAGTAGACTGTGATGGAGAAGGAGCTCACAACGAGCGGTCAGAGCTATGGAAACAGTAATAAAAGATGTGATAGCTTCAAATAGCCAAATATGGATGGGATGTCAAGCACAAAGAAAGTTATTAATGATTTCAAAGATTCAAACAGATGGGAAAGTTTTAGAGCGGTAGAACTGAGGTATCAGTCTATCATGAGGAAAAATGACTTGTCCAGGTAAAATAAATCCCTGAGATGTTTAGTATGGAGCCATAGTTTTCACAGTCTCCACATTCACTTGGCGTGCATTCATAGTGGCTATTAATTTTCAATCGCTCTTTAGTTTCCAAATTATATATGTATTCAGTGTATGTATTGATTCACTCAAACATGCTGATTCCAAAGAAACCATTACTGTCAATCAAGTAAATGATATGCATTTTCAAAATATTTATGTTTAACAAACTGCATATTTAATAGAGTAAATATAGAGTCAATAGAAGGCATATTTAAAAATGTATACATTTTTGAAGGGGCACTTTTGTATTGTATATTGTAATGTACCTTTTTTTAATAAATATAAAGCCATGCTTTATAAATATTTGTTTTTTCATTCAAAAGAAGTATTTGAACTTATATATGTTGGCCTTTAATTCTTTGCTCAGTTCTACCATATTGATAAAGTAATTTTAGTGAAACTTTGAATTTATTTAGGATATATACTGATTTAACTAAGAACAGAAACTGAGCTATTGTTTCTGTTGGTCTGCAAGCTCACTCAAATAAGAGTTCATAGTTTTCATAGACACTTGGGCTGGAAGGGATCCCGGAGGATCATCGAGTCCAGCCCCTTGCCCCAGGGGCAGGAAGTCAGCAGGGATCATAGGATCCCAGAAAGATAAGTATCCAAATGTGTCTTGAAGGCATTCAAAGTTGGTGCTTGTCTATTCCTAACTTTGGGGGCTTGGACAGTGTAGAAGTTCTTTCTTATGTCCAGCCTGAATCAGTCACAATGGAGTTTGTGACTGTACAATCTTGTCATCCTTTGGGGGGCTCTGGTGAACAGACGTTCTCCCAGATCTTAGTGATCACCCCTGATAAACTTATAGGTGCCCATCAGATCACCCCTAAGCCTGCGCTTTTCCAGGCTGAATAGCTCCATTGCTCTCAGCCTCTCATCATAAGGTCTGTTTTCCTGACCTCTGATCATACGCGTGGCTGTCCTCTGCACCCTCTCAAGCTTCTGCACATCCTTTTTGAATTGTGGAAGCCAAAACTGGATGCAGTACTGCGGCCTCACCAAGGACGAGTACAATGGGAGAATGATTTCCCAGGATCTATTTGAGAAGCATCTATGGATGCAAGCCAACGTTTTTCTCACTTTACTAGCTTTACTAGCTGCAGCATCACACTGAAGGCTCATGTTCATTTTGTGGTCAACCATGACTCCAGGTCCCTTTCATCTGTAGTGCTAACAAGAGTAGCACTACTGAGCCTATAAGCATGGTGCAGGTTTTTCCTCCCAAGGTGGAGAACCTTGCAGTTTTTGGTGTTGAACACCATCAGGTTCTCATCCGCCCATTTCATGAGTCTGTCCAGATCCGCCTGGATCACTCTCCTATCCTCAGGTGTGGATGCTTTACCCCAGAGTACGGTGTCGTCAGTGAACTTGGCCAGTCTGCTTCTACATGTAAGCAGACTGTAGAAAGCAAAGCGAACCATCTCTGGTTATGCATGACTACTGAAAAGGGAAAACTACTCCGTAATCTCCTTACCTTCCATGTACCATAATGGTTTAGATTCCTAAAGGACTTAAATGCCTACCTAAGGGCGCATCTAAATATCACCCTACAGGAACGTAGTGATGTGCTATGTCATCATATGGCACACTATGGCAGTTACTGTGCTGTGCACACAGCACATTGGTAAATTTCACTGCTACACCACCATAGTGGTGCACTATACCCGAGGAACGTACTGTATGGTGATGTAACCGGCAATCAAATGTCTACATGTGTATCTACATGTGATAGTAAACTATGTCACCATACAGCATGCTCTTTGGATATAGTGCACCACTATGGTGACGGAGCAGTGAAGTTTATGCATGCACAGTGTGCATGGTACAATAACCACCCGTACCGTGCCATGGTTTAGTACTTCTAAAAGGAAGTGCTAAAACATGGTACCATAGCAACATTGCGGTACAGTGATGTGCAGACATGCCCTAAGAGCTTAAGCAAATTCATAGGCCTCTGCTATGAACTGAAAATCTTCACTCAGCTATAATCTAACTTTGGAGGTTCCAAAACTCCATATTTGACTCCATGTTTAAATTTAAAATTCCCCAGGCTCCTGAAGTTGTGTCTCTATGGATTTTGGAGGGAAATAACTCTTAGAACATTCTAAATACATTTCAAAACCCAAGGGCACATCCATACATGTGGTTTGTGATGCCTCAAACCACATGCAGCACATGTACAAGTGGTTTACATGCTGCTAATTTGCAACGTATAGTGCCAAAATTTGACATCAGCAGATTCTGGTATAAAAAAAAAGCCTCAGGAAAAAAAAATGTGGCTCAGCACATAAAGCAGTAGTATGCATTTCCAGAAATAGAACCCGGCCAGTGAGAGCCATAATTTGGCTGCCAGCCAGACTCTGAGCAGCCGGATCACTGCCACTGCTGTCCTGGGAGACCCTCAGGACCCCAGATAAGGATACTGGGCCAGCCCAGGTGCTGGCCCCAGCCTCCCTTACCCCACCTGGGACAATTTGTTCTCCACTAAATCCCATGTGTAGGAGTATATGTTTAGCACAGAAGAAGCAGTGGCACAAATTTGTGCTGCTGCTATTTTTCCCATGGTAAACACACACCCTTCCATGTGGGGACATGCCCCAAGGATCTAGACATGCACACCATTTCAGACTGATTTAAATTTCCTAGAATCCTTTAAGAGCACATAGAAAAAATCAAGTACTATTTAAGCCAGTCCTCCATTAATTGGCTCAATATTATGTGTGGACAAAGAGCATTTTATGCCTAATGTATGGTCAGCCTTCCAGATATCCCAAACTGCATTGGTTTTTGTTGCACTCCGCCCAAACATATGACTCTGTAAGTTTAAGGAAACAAAAAACTTCTTTTTCACTTTCACTTCCCTGCTAGGGTCTGGGACAGGGGTCTCAGGGTCATTTGAGACAGCAGGTGGGTATCATCCTGTGGGCATGTGTGATGCCTTGCTTATAGTTTGGGAGGGTAGGTGGTGGGGGAGGGTTGTGCATAGAACTCCACAGTTTTTCACAGCTTATCCTG
>NW_017728906.1:117186331-117198003 GCF_001723895.1 Crocodylus porosus | reverse complement strand
GGGTGGGGAGGTATTGCCAAGTGCTGGGGGATTGAGTTCCCTGGACAGGGAGTGGGGGACTGGATGCTCTAGCTCCTTCCTCCCACAAGAACTTTATTTTCAAAACCTCTCCTGAAACCCATTTAATTGATTGCATATATAGCTATGGACCCTGCAGCTGTGGGGCCATACCAGCCTCCACCACATGCCTTTGAAAAATGACCATGGGAACCCACCAAGTGGTATCCATTTCCCTTGATGAGGTCCAGACCATTCCCTGCACCACACTGTCACGGCGCAGGGTCCTAGGAGCAGCTGTGATCTCTCCTGGTGCCCCCTACTGTGCCAAGTTGGTGTTCAAGCACCCATGTTCTCGCCTGCCACGTCTTTGCTAATCAAAAGTATTATAAGAGAGACTGCCTTTTTGTCCCTTTGGACATGGTGTTCTTATTTATCCTGGCCCCTGCTCTGAATAGCTTGATCTTTGTTGCACCCAGCCTTATGGGCTATGCGTGGCTCCTACCACCCCTTATACCACGCCCCAAACCTCTCACATGTACCGGATGTTGTTGAGTCAGTTTCTATAGCCCGTGCCCTTGCGGACATCCTCCGGGGCTTGCCTCTGTACGCTTGCCCTCTCCAGGGCTCACCTCTGTACACTTGCCCTCTCCGGGGCTTCTCCCTGAGCTCACGCCCTCTCCGGGTCTCCTCTGTACGTTCGCCCTCTCCGGGACTTCTCCCAGTACTTGTGCCCTCTCTGGGGCTTCTATTCTTGTGCGCCCCCTGCGCTATTTGCCTATGCACCCTCACGAGCATTCCCTAGCTTCTCCCACAGCTGCTGCCTGTCCTGGGCCTTTTCCCCACAATCTGTATACTATCACCACCCCCCCCGGGGCTTTTCCTACACAACACTGCCCCACTGGGCCTTGCTTGCGCTCACGCCTGCACTGGGGCCTGTCTCCGTGTTCACGCCGCCCACCCTGGGGTCTTGCCTCATGGCTCCCACAATTGAGGCTCAGGTGGCTGTAGCCGTGCCTGGCCTCCAGACCCCCTTTTCAGGTCCTACGCCCCACTGGGGCTTCCCACAATCAGGCTCAGGCAGCCTCGGCCTTACCTGGCCCTCAATCCACTGAACCCCCTTCTCAGGGTTGGGGTCAGTGCACCCCCTAACTACTGTGCCCTCTCTGGCACCAGGAACCCCCACACTACTGGGGAGCTCCCATGAGGCCTCCTCCAACCCCTACAGCCTCACCCGGTCCTTCGGTTTAAGAACAAACAAAACCATCAGCCAATCAGCCCCAACTCAAACTCAAGCCTCCTGGCTAAAATGTAAACCCTAAGCCCTCTGGCTATCATCATTTTCATCCCTGCCAGGGGTTTCTCTACTTAGTATCCTCACCCATCAGCTGCTCAGGCCATCAAGCTTCTCAAGTCGGCCTGCTCCCACAGAGCTCCACCTTCCCCAAGTGCCAGAGGGGAACTGATTCTGGTCTCAGCCTGGCTGGTTTATATATGCCAGGCCCTGCCCCCTCCTGGTCAGCTGACCCCCGTGGTTGTCCCGGCAACCAACACCTGTCCTTCTGTAGGAGCAGGCACTTCAGTGCCCTGCGACACACACACACACCTATGTACCCCCAGTCAACCACATATATTTTGGTAAAGAAAACAGTGTTTTTTATTAAACCACATCAGTCTTTCTGACTCAAGGTTTTGAGAAAGAGGAGCACTGGCATCTTCCTCTTTCTCGGCAACCAGCCAATCTTGATGTTCTTCCTCCTCTAGGGAAATCCTGAGGAAACTCTTGGTTTCAAGGTGCCTGAGGGAGGCAACAATTGGGTTCGTTGCCCAGTGTGCATTGCACCAAATAAACACACTGGGGGGAGAAGCAGACAGAGTTTATTTCAGCTCAAGTAAAAGGCACAGGTAGACTGTATGGTCTCAAATCCTGTGCGTTTAACCCTGCAACAGCGGAATTTTATACACTGGTCATTCCCAGTGATTTTCCACGAGCTGGCCCCGCTCTTCCTTCCTTTTCCCTCCTCCCTTCTCTCTCCGAGCGGTGCCCTTGCATTCCACAGATAACAGTTTTAGCTCGCCTGTTTTCCAGAAGGACAGGAGATTGCAGGCGCCATAGAAAGGGTTACAAAGGTTGGGGAAAGGCGGGGTCCTGGCTCGTCTGAGCCCAGAGCAGAAGGACTTCCTCAACTCTTGTGGTCTTCCATCCCTCTGAGTTACCTGGGGTTATGCCCAGTGACACCAACACTCTGGGCACTTATCCCTGGAAGGCATGATGGACTGCGTACCTACCACCTGGTAGGCAACCTAACACCTGGTAGTGTTTCAGCAGCAGTGCCATTGCTAAAAGATGAGGGTGCTACTTAAAACCCTTAACAGTGTACACACATGAGGACACCTCTGTTCAGACACAATTGCAAACCAGTTTCTAATCAGTGGAATCTTTGAAACAGTTGAATTATTATGTCTGTCTTCATTAAGCTTCCCAAATCTAAACAGCTGAGTTCCTACCTCATTTTTAAACTTAAGATCCCAAAAGTAGGCATCCCATCACCTAAACCACCTGATAAGCCTGATCTGGTAGGCATGCTCAAAGCTTTTCTAAAATACAGCAGTGCAGGATGGAACTTCCTACCAAACACGGTGACTCCTCTTCTTTTTAAATGTGGCTGGAGGGAAAGATGATGGTGCCAATGTCCGACTTTTGTAAAACATTTTAGAGGGCCCTGCTTAGGAAGTAAATGACCAAGCTGCAATGCCATCCTTAACCTAAGAGATACAAACTCTTTCTCCTGCCCAGGAAACTGCCAGAATTACTGGAGGTTAGATTATGATGGATGGTCTACTCTCCATTTACCCTGTCAAAACAATATCACAGTATATAACATAAATCAGGATTCACTGAGGCACAGAGAATAAGTATTTCCCTATTGCCTAGGGTCTAAGTCACTCAGGTTGGCATAAGAATGAGTTCTGGGTTCTGGCCCTGCCTTCTGGATATTTTTTGTATTTTATTCAATGACTTTCCTGTAAAACACAAAACCCACCCTAGTAGCAAGGATTCTGAATCAAGGTCTTTAAATCCTGCTTATATGAATACCATAATTATCAGACCACAATGTCACTTGATTAATCAAATCTGCTCTGACATGCCAGATCTCTGGCATGTCACAGCATGAAAAAGTATGTGTATATATGCCCCAAACCATGCACATATGGACTGAACACAAACAGTAAGCTATACACTATCAAAGAAGTCCACTGTGTGTAAAGAAAAAATGCACTTTTAAAAAAAAATCCACAATTGTGAATTGTATTCAACTCTGGATGGTGTCATGACAGATCACTTTGTGGACTGTTTCCTGGTTTTATGGCTGTAGTCATGACATGCAACATGGACTAACCCAGACCCAAGGAACATAGGCTTGCCAAATCGCTGCTTTCTAAAGAAAAAAAAGGGTCCAGAAATATTGGGAAATCATAGTGATCATACAAAATTAGGGTTGGAGTGCAACCCACTACTCAAGGTAGGACCACCCAAAGTAGATTGCCCCAGTCAAAGCTTTGTCTAGCTGGGTCTTAAAAACCTCCAAGGATGAAGATTCACAACCTCTTTGAGTAACCTGTTCTAGTATTTTACTACCCTCCTAGTAAGAAAATTCTTCCTAATATCTAACCTAAAGTTTCCTTTTTGCAATTTGAAACTGTTGCTCCTTGTTTTGTCATCTGCTACCACTGAGAATAGTCTAGCTCTATCCTCTTTCAGACCCCCCTTCAGGTAGTTGAAGGCTGCTATTAAATACCCTCTCAGTCTCTTCTCTACAGTAAATAAGACCAGTTCCTTCAGTCTTTCTTCATAAGTCATGTCCTCCAGCCCCCTCACCATTTTTGTTGCCCTGCAGTGGACCCTCTCCAATTTGTCCACATCCTTTCCATATTGGGGGGAGGGAGGGGGAAGGAGGGGGAGGGGGAACAAAAGTGAACACAATATTCTAGATGTGGCCACACTAGTACTAAATAGAAGGGAAGAATCACTTCTCATGACCTGCTGGCAACACTTCTACTGATACAGCCTAGTATGCCATTAATGGTCTTTGAAACAAGGTCACACTGTTGGCATATATTCCATTTATTGTCCACTTTAGCCCCCAGATCATTTTCTGCAGAGCTGCTGCCCAGCCAGTTAGCCCCCAGCCAGTACTGGTGCATGGGATTGTTCCATCCTAAGTGTAAGACTTTGAATTTGTCCTCATTGGACTTCATGAGATTTCTTTTGCTCCAATCCTTCAATTTGTCTAGGTCTCTCTGAATACAAGCCCTACCCTCCAGAGTATCTACTACTCCCCACCAGTTTTGTGTTATCCACAAACTTGCTGAGGGTGCACCCTATGCCATCTTACAGGTCATTGATGATGACATTGAATAAAACTGGCCCCAGGACTCCAAGTGATACTGGCTGCCAATTAGACATTGAGCCTTTAATTACTACCCTCTGAGCCCAACGTTCCAGCCAGTTTTCTATCCATTTTACAGTCCATTCACTGAGCCCATACTTTCTTAGCTTGCCTGAGGGAATGTTGTGGGAGACCATATCAAAAAAGCCTTGCTAAAATCAAGGTATATTACATCTACTGGTATCCCTGCATCCACAGAGCTAGTCAGCTCATCAGAGAAGGCAACCACATTGGTCAGACATGACTTACTTTGGTGAATCCATACTGACTGTTCCTAATGACTTTCTTCTTCTCCAAGTGCTTAGAAATGGATTTCTTGAGGATCTTTTCCATGATTTTTCCAGGGATTGAGGTGAGGCTGACTAGTCTATAGTTGTTCGGGTCCTCCTTTTTCCTTACCTTAAATATGGCCACTGTGTTTGCCCTTTTCTAATAATCCAGGTCCTCTCCTGATTGCCATGAGTTTTCATCACCATAAGTTTCATCACCATAGTGGCCTCTCCTGAACACCATAAGTTTTCATGGCAATCAGGATCAAGAGAGGTTCCAGAAGCTTTAGCTTGACACAGAGATTTTAGCCTATGGCCTGTGGACTTCTAGCTCCTAGCCTACCTGCTTTCTTCTCCAGTGGAGCAGAGAACAGATTCACCAGAAATCGTGGGGTAGTGGTAATGTGGGTCATTCAGACATCATGGCCTATGTACAGGTCAGTGGTTCTCAAAGTGTTTTCAATTTAATGCACCCCAATAAGATTTTAAAAACTAGTTTATAGATTACAGTGCTTACTTCCTTACAGAGGGGCTTGGCAATGGCAGGGGGAGGAGGGAGGAAGGAAGATCATCTATGCAGGGACAAGTCTGAGCTTGTACTTAGCTGCTTAGTTTATCTGCTTAACTCCTAACTTTATCTCCTAAGTGAGGAGATAACTCATTTATCTCTGCATACCACACGGTACCCTTCAAAAGATCTGGAGATATACCAGGGTGCCCAAGCTGCCCGGTTGAGAAACACAGCCCTAGTGAAGTTAGAACACAACCATTATAGAGCATCTAATCTTCCACATCTTTAACAGCCAAGTAGTATGGGATCATCTGCACTGCTGGCCTCAAGGGTGCTGTTCAGGGATCCTCGTCTTCTCTGATACCCCCCGCCCCTGCAATCTTTGGATTTAAAAAGTAACTCAGAATCCACATGTTTCCATGATTAAAATGAAACACCACTAATATATATCTATATTTTATTTTTTATACTTTGGGTTACTTTTTAAATCTGAATATTGGGGTTATTTTGTATCAGAGAAAACCAGGATCCCTGGTCCTGTATAGGATCATCTGTTCCATACAATAATATTGTATTTCTCTGATTATAGATAAAATCTGCATATAACACGACATTGACTTTTATGATTCTTTTTGAGGGAAAATTAAATCAATTTGTAAACAAAATAATGCAGTGTACTTTTGCCTGAATATATTAAAATCTGCCTTTATGTATCAGCTTTTATATATACAGAAATGCTATTGATATATATTTAACCCCTCCCCTTCCTGACCCCTCTATGTGTATTTATGTGTGTGTACCCATTTTTATACATATGTTCCTAAGGCAGCCGAAATAAATATACATCAGAGCTAATGCAATACAAAAAAAATATGCTAATGCCTCAAGCCTGGGTTGCAATGGTGGGAAATGTATGCATATATATGTTTGCCACTCAAGAGCCTTTCAATTTATGAGGGGTGATCCTGGTTTTTGCTGAACAAAAAAATTTTTGGTTAAAAAAAGTAACCCCAAATCTACTTTTTTGTGATTAAAATGAAACACTACTAATATAAGTATTAGTAGTGCACCCTCAGCAAGTTTGCAAATATATATATATATATTTTAGTGGTGTTTAGTTGAAATTATAGAAAAGTGTAGCTTTGGGGTTACTTTTTTGTAACTGAAAATTGGGGATTTTTTAAAATAAAGAAACACCAAGGATCTCTGTTTATGTGGCAGCGTGGTCTGTATCTTATATTTAGCCTCATTCTTCAAACTTTTCTTGTGTAAAAGGCCAGAGATTTTTTAATATTATTTTTAACTTCATTTTTTTCCATTTTCCCAGTTCACTAAGAGCACAGAGGTGTACATTAATCTGAAGTCAGGTGCTGCTAAGGTAAGCCTCTAAGGTGCTACCCTGCCCTATCTGCTCCCTCAATTCACTAAATGAAATGCAGTAAAACATGCAACCTTGCACATATATTTTCCCTCTACTTCTTTCCCAAATGGAAAATCTATCAACTGATGAATGGTTTTAACAATTAGAATTGTGTTTTGGAAAGGTCAGCAACACTTCAAAATGGATTTAAAAATTCCTCATTAGCTTTGAGCTCCTTGGGACTCATAGAATCTCATTGTTGTACGCAGATTCCTAAATACAAAGTTCTGCAAAATGTGCATTTGTGCTAGCTGCTGATCAGTCTGTGAAGTGTTAACTACATTACTGTTGATTTTAAAAATGATTTATTATTGAATGTGAGTTAAAAAATAACAATACCCATTCATAGCATTAGGTACATTATATACATACATATATACAGACTGCATTGTGACTATGTGGTAATATATCTATGCACATACGCCAACATTAAATAATTCCGTTAACATAAAGTTTGTTTTTTTCCCTGAAATAATACAACTATTAATGAGATCCTACATTAATATTAAAATACATTCCTTTCGCAAAGTAACATTTTACTCAAAAACTTGGTCTCATTAAAATTAATGTTATTTGACTACCTTTATTTTTTTCTCACTCAGCACCAATAAGCAAAATATGTGTCTTTCTGAAAGCTTTCATAGTAGAGGTGTGCTTTGCAATACTGGTTATGTAATACCTGTGACTCCTTTTGTTGGCATTTTCTTGTAGAACCTAAAATTAAGTCTAGTGAAAACTCCACAAGGATTTCTGAAAGAATGTATACAAAGGTGAGTGATAAATAATTCTAGTCGTATCCCTACCGAATTATTAACATTGATCATAGATTTATTTGTCTTGGTAATATTGTGGCTCATGCTGAAAGTGTGTGGCTGTTAAAAAGAAATACCCAGCCAACCTGGAGTTTACAAATTGTAACACCTTGTGCTGTGGTTGCACTTTAAACTGATATGTTGTCACTTCAAATTACTTTGCATTGGCAGCCGTGGTTATTTAGAATTACAAGTTAATTTGGCCAGCACCCAAAATAAATAAGCTGGTACAAAAATGTCTCAGTACATTTATTGTGCTTGAATGATTGGAAGTTTTTTTTGCCTTTTAAAGCTTGAGAATAATTTTATTTAGCAGCAGGAGGTGTCTAGACTTCCAACTAAACTGTTCCATTGATGTAACTTTTAAGAAACCTACATAAAAGCAATAGTTAATTTTAATTACTGGAGAGAATCAATTAGTTTCTGCATTAGTACAAGCCTTACCAACAAGCATATTTAAACCTAGAGGTTGGAGATTGATTCATGTAATTTTATTTTAATTCTTTTTTTTTCCAATTTGACCATTTCTCAACTGTAGTCTTACATATACTTTCTCTCATCATTTCCATCCTCAAAAGGGATGAGTCTTTACACTAAAAGGTAATTTTAACAATTAGACTTTTTGACGGGTCAGCAACTCTTCAAAATAGATTTTAAAATAACTGATTATCTTTGGACTCCCTGTGACTCATTAAATACCTTTGACTTTCTGGTAATCAGTTTCCTAGACTGAGTGCAACAAACTACATTTGTGCCAGCTGTTGCTCACATCATAAATCATGAAAGACCTTTTAGTTTGTGTTAAAACAAAAAACAAAAACAAAGAAATAATGATTTTGCATTGGACTTCAATTGAAATGAAATAATGATTATATTTCTCAGTAAATTTGATCTTTTCAAAACTGGAGCTATGTAAAGCAAATCTAATTCAGGTCATGGTATGGTAGAATCTACTTTTGTCACCATCTTTTGCAAATAATGTATTTTAAGAAAGTTCTATGGGAATGTTTACTATCAGAGCTAGATCTAATGAGTTCTGGCACTGTATTATCTAACTTGTAAGTGTGTGGTCTCTGGAGCATAATCCAGAACCCTGAGCTACTTGCCTAACCTCCATTTATACAGCATATTAAGAAGGATTGGGCTAACTGAAAAGCCACAAAAAACAGAATGCTGAATAGCCTGCTGCCTAAGTTAGTTAATAGGGAATGTATAACACTGGGAAATGTCTGAAATCCGGTTTCTCTCTGGAGATTAAGTATTTGTTAGGACATCAAGGAGGTATCTCCAGCTACTTGGGGTCTATAACCTGATATGCTACCCTAGATGTAGTTATTTGCCTTCCATAGTTTGTTCAAAAACTAAATGGGGAGCCTAAGGTCGATTCCCTTTTAGTAGCCTGAGAAGAGATTGTGTTCTGTATTTTGCATTAATCAGTCATTGGATAACATATATGAGCAGTTCCTGGAGACTGAGATCTGGCCTAGAGAATCTTGGTTTCAATTCCATACAGATTCAATAGGAGAAGTAAACGGTACCCCATCCTAGTAGAGCCTACACCTAATGTGGAAGATAAGTACCTAGCAGTTGTATTGGTACAGTTCTGGGGTGGATCCAGAGGAGGTGCAGTGGCATAGCTGCACCCCAGCTTTTAGATTGTAGCATACCACAGGCTCCTCCAAGGACTTTTTAAAGTCCCTAGAGCCAGTGAAAATCCTCCCTCCTTTCACTTTCCTGCTCAAAGCAGGCCCTCTCCCTAAGCATTCCCCCTACCCCACCCAGCTTTCCCTTCAGTCCCAGGGATGGGGAAACACCTGAACTGTTCCTGCCCCTGTGCAGGGGCTCTGTTCAGCTAACAACGGGGACAGGAGCAGCACACCTGCTCCAGGGCTGGCCGGGGCTTCTAGCTGGCCAGGGCTTCAAGCTGCCTTATTGCTACTGTCCTCTACCCAGTTGAGCCCAGACCACACTTAGCCCAGCTGTGTCTGTAGTTTCCCTGTTCGAGAATAGTGGAGAAAGCAGCAGCAGCAGGCAGAGGAGTTGTAGGAACAGGGAAAAGAAAGAGAGATACATTGTCTCTGAGCAGGAAGGGGAAAGGAGGGAGCATTTTAACCTCCTTTAGGGACTTAAAAAGTCCCTAGAGACACCTGCAATGCCACATTATATAATCCTTCTGATAAACTGATCAAATCCATCTTACAATGAGTTTGTCTTTTTGCTCCATTACTCCTATTGGAAGGTTATTTCAGAAACTTACTGCTCTGACAGTTAGAAGCATACTTCTAATTTCCAGGCTAAATTTATTCATGGCCAGTTAACATCCATTTGTTCTCATGCCAACATTGTCCTTTAGCTTAAAGATTTCTTCTTTCTCCTCAGTATTCATACCCTTCCCCCATACCTTGTGCCAATGTACTTATATAAAGCAATCATACCCCTGCTCAGTCTTCATTTTCTTAAGATAAACAAGGCAAGGTTTCTGGCATTCATTTTGTAAGACATCTTGTCTATACCCTTGGTCACCCTGCCACCTTTTCACTTATTCTATGGTGTACTCATTTTTCCTGGATACAAGAATTATATACTGTATTCCAGCTGACATATCAACAATGTCTTGCATAATGATAGGTATCTAGGTTGTAGTTGTATTGGTCTAGAGGAAAAAATATTTTTGCAAAAAAAATTCTTTAATTGCAAGCTTTTGGGCACAAACGGCCTCCATCATGCATCAGAGAAAAGATTGTAAAAGTTCTCCTGGGTAGAAATTAAAGTTCATATTCCATAGGATTTCACAGATATAGTCCACAGACTTATTTCACAAATTAGAGCTGATTTTTTTAATGCAATCTTCATAATTTCCTAAGGAGGAAGCAACTCTGACCACCTGAAACCTGAGATACTGCTCCTGCCATTGTTCAAGGTAATTTGCATCATCACAGGGCCTCACAAGGCTGCTGAGAGATTTCTTACCAGCTAAGAACTGCCTGCCCAGAGGAGTTTTTCATCTATTAACTCCTCTGTGAAATCCTATGAAATATGAACTTTCATTTCTATCCAGGAGAACTTTTACAATCTTTTCTCTGATGCCTGGTAAAGTGTGTTTGTGTCCAAAAACCTGCAATTTATATATATATATATATATATATATAATTTTTGGTGCGAAAATCTTGTTGGTCTAATAAGATATCACCTCTACCATAAGCTCTGATTGCCTTTTGCATAAGGATATTAATTCTTCCCTAACCTATTGGAAATGTATTTTCTAACTTATTGTTAGCTTTTTTCATACACAAAACATACTGGAAGCTTACTGTCCTCCTGTGAACAAGTACTACTCTAATGTCTTTATCTTAGCAGCTGGTTTCCAATTGATTGGATGTCAGATTGTGTTATATGGTCTTGTTGCTAGCCCCTTTCAGTTTAATATTACTGATATTAATAGGTACCTTGCATTCCTGCCATTACATTTGATCCTATTTCTATTACTTCAGTCCTCAAGATCACTCAGTTCTTCATATATATATTCCATATATTCTAATCTAAACTGACAATACCCCCCCAACTTTATGTCAGCAACAAATTTCATTGTCACACTATTTTCTATCAAGATAGTTAATTAAAAATTTAGATAAAGCCCATCCTAAGACTGATTTGTGAAAACAGTAATGGTATTTTCTTCACCCAGTAGCTCACTCTCAACATAACCTGCTCTTGACACCCCTTACCTGCATTGTAATTCTTGTACTAATTCTCCTCTTCTCCATATTAACTGATTTTGTAAATGGATTATATGCTTTACTTAAGTCTACAATGATAAGTTCTAGTAAGTTTCCTTACCCAAGATGATTGTTTACCTTGATAAAGAAAAGTATCAGATTATTACAATGTGGTTTACAGTCACAAACAGGGAAGAATTGGTGGGGAATGTAGTAGTGGATGGCAACTTGGGCATCTGTGACCAGAAAATGATTGAGTTCAGGAGCCTGAGGAAAGGAAGGAAGGAGAGCAGCACAATAAGGATGCTGGACTTCAGAAAAGCAGACTTTGACTTGGGGCCTTGGGGGCCAGGAAGGGATTGGGGCTAGGAAGGGCAGTGATTGGGGGGGATTGGGGGTCCGTCAGGGGATGAGGCCAGGCAGGACAGCAATTAGGGGGACTCAGGGGGTAAGCAGTAGATGGGGCCCTGATCACTGCACTGCCTGGCCCCAGCAT
>NW_017728906.1:117180575-117186231 GCF_001723895.1 Crocodylus porosus | reverse complement strand
AGGGGATGAGGCCAGGCAGGACAGCAATTAGGGGGACTCAGGGGGTAAGCAGTAGATGGGGCCCTGATCACTGCACTGCCTGGCCCCAGCATCCTTGCAATTAAAAAAAAAAAGCCCCACACTCACCGGCAGTAGCAACTACCATTGGGGTACCTGGGGCCTCCAGGCAGAGCCTCTGGCAGCAAGCAGCAGTGGGGACCAGCACTAACCACCTGGAACCCACACTACCACTGCCCCATCATGCAGATGCAGCTGATTTTTTTTTTAAGTGCTGGGAGGATGCGGCAGGGCAGGGTAGCTGTCAGGCATCTGGGGGTGCAAGTGGAGGATGAGGCTGGGTGGGATGGGGTGGGGTGGCCATTGGGGTTATGGGAGTGCAAGCAGGGAATGGGGCTGGGTAGGGCAGCCATCGGGGAGGCTTCAAGAGCTGGCAGGGGATGTGGATGGGCAGGGTAGCAATCCAGAAGGCTGGGGAAACAAGCAGGGATGGGCTCTGCAGAGGGGTGATATCTCCTGCTGGGGCCATATGGCCCTGACTGGGGGGCTGTAGCCCTTGTGGGGGGGAGAAGTCCATGAGCTGTGCAGGGGGGGCTGCACCCTGCATGGTCAGGGGATCCACCCCTCCTGAGCAGCCCCACCCACCGTCCCCCCATGATCCACCCGCATACTCCACAGCCTCCCACACCCCTCCACAGCCACCTACATAGCCCCACCCCTCTTCTACACCCCCTTCTGCAAACACTACATCCCCCCACTCCACCCCCTGCATTCCCAACTGCCAGACAGGATGAGACTTGCTGACAGGAGCTGAGGCTTCAAGGGCAGCTGTCCCCACATCCTGGTTAGTGAAGGGGTCAGGGAAAGCTCTAACTGCTCTATGGTAAGAAAACCAAAGGCAAACAGCAAAAATATGTGTATTTAGAATTCATTTTATTATAATGATAGAGAGACTGATAGTAGATAGAACTATCTACTAGATAGAATGGACTGATAGAAAATCCTGGGCAGGGACCCCCTAGCCCGAAAGCAGTTTCATCAATGGTGGGCCCACTGCACATGTGCACAGTTTAAAATGGCCTTCCAACAGCAAAAAAGCCGCAGTTAGGCTCCAGGAGTGGCAAGAGACACGTGGGTGAAAGCCCGCTGCGCTCCCGCTCCCCCAAAGCCCCCCAGAGATCCCCCCACCAACTCCCAGCACAGCTGGAGGTAAGCGCGGCCTGTGGTGGGAGGGGGTTAACACCTAGAGAGTGGGAGGTGGTGGCTGAGTAGGAGCCAGTCCGGGTCTCACCCTGCCCAGGACCCTACTTCACCCAGCCCCCCAGGGAGCCATGCGAACGGAACCACGAGAACAGACTGTTCAAACAGTCACGCTTGCCTGCTGATGCGTGAGTTAGTGCAGCATTCGCACATGAGGGTGCATGGGAGGGATGAGGCCCTGCCTGCGAGCCCCCTAGGGCAGACAGTCCCAGCTATAGCCAGCCTACCAGTGCAATGATGTGAATGGGCATGTGCTGCACCCCAAGGGTCTGCATCCCCCCCTGCATCTCAGAGATGACCACCCAGACAGAGCCCATGATTCCAAGTTCCATGCAGACGGAGACCCTGGCTCTCGGCTGTGGGGGCTGCCTGTCCCTTTTTCAGGCTCTGGGGCCTGTGAGCCTGGGAGCATGGCTACCTCCCTTTGTGGGGTTTGCTTCCTTTTGGGGTCTCTGGTGCACCAGCTGGAGGAGCTCCAGACCACAGTCCAGAGACCGCATGTCATCAGGGACTGTGAGCAGGAGATTGACTCCTACTGCCCAGCCCTTCTGCCCCAGGAGCCAGAGGGTAGACCATGGTCTCCCTCCAGGATAAGGGGGGAGTCTGGGACCTCCCATTCTGTCCAGTCAGGGGCATGGACCAAGGTGGTCAAGGCCCCTAAGGCCCACCACATGAAGGCCTCTGCCCCGCCAGAGTTTAGCAACAGGTACACATGTCTTGTTGTTCCAGCAGAGCCTGCTGAGTTGCCAGCTCCCACAGGCAACACAGGCTCAACTGCAGTTACCAGCCGCATTCTCCCCAAGACAAAATGTAAGGTGTTTGTTGTGGGAGACTCCATCCTGGGAGGACTGAGGGGGCAATCTGCCGCCCTGACCCCTTAGTCCGGGAAGTCTGCTGCTTTCCAGGGACTTGCATCTGGGACATTGCAGAGAAGATCCCTAAGTTCCTCCAGCCCACAGACCACTATCCCATTCTTCTTATTCATGTGGGCACTAATGACATGGTTCAGAGTGCTCCCAGCCGGGTCATGAGGTACTTCAGGGATTTGGGAGTGGGGCAAAAGGGTCTGGGGGCACAGGTGGTGTTCTCTTCGATCCTCCCAGTCTCAGGGTATGGGCTGAGGAGGGAAAGGACTATCCAGGTAGTGAACCAAAGACTGCAGTTTTGGCATTGGGAAGGCTTTGGCTTCCATGACCACAGCCCACTCTTTGGCAAGAGAGGCAGTTAGCTGCTGAGAAAAGATGGCCTCTACCTCTCTCTGCTGGGGAGGAGGCTCTTTTCAGCCAGACTGGCTAACCTGCTCTATCGGGCTTTAAACTAAACCCACCAGGGCATGGGGGAACTACTGCCACTGCTGGCCCACTTAGCAACCATTGCAAAGCCAGCAGGCCAAGGCACTTAAGGGAACCCACCCCTGCCCCAGCCCTGGTACAATCTGGGCAAGGCAAGAGCATGGGACACTTGCCTGCCTGTACACAAATACCAGGAGCTTGGGAAATAAGCAGGAGGAACGCATCCTCCTGCTTAACATGTATAATTACAACATCTTAGGGATAACGGAGACCCGGTGAGACTCAACCCATGACTGGTCCATGCGTATAGATATCTATACTTTGTACAGGAGGGATAGAGTAGATAAAAGGGACAGGGGTGTAGCTCTCAATGTTAAGGAAAGCTATGAGTCTGTGCAAGCTGATGTTGGTGACCAGAGTGGATGACTGGAGACCCTCTGAGTTAAAATCCATGGGGAACATGGCACAGGTGACACAATGGTGAGAGTCTACTACAGACCTCCCGCCCCAAGTCAAGAGCTTGACAAGGAGTTCTCCTGGGAACTGGCTGAGGCCGCATGCTCCAGGACCATGGTGGTCATGAGTGACTTCAATTACTCAGACATCTCGTGGGAGGATCATTCAGCAAAATCCGAGGAGTCGCAAAGCTTCCTATCATGCATGGATGATCTCTACCTGATTCAAGAAGTCTACGGGCCAACAAGAGATAAAGCACTGCTCAACCTGCTACTGGCTACTAGGGATGACTTAATTAGTGACCTAGTGATCGATGGGAAGCTGAGTGACAACCACCATGAGCTGATCACCTTCACCATAAAGCTAGCAAGTCAGTCAGCAACATGGAAGTCCTTGACTTCAGGAAAGCTGACTTTGATAAGCTCAGGAGGCTTGTCAACGAGGTCCTAAGGGACCACGACACCAGGGGGAGGGGAGTTCAGGAAGAGTGGTTGCTCCTCAAGGGAGCGATCCTCAATGCACAAGCTAATTCTATTCCATCTCAGAGGAAAGGCAGCAAGAGGGCACAGCAGCCCCCCTGGCTCTCCAGGGATCTTGCATACCTCCTGAGGTTAAAAAAAAAGGCCTACAAATAATGGAGGATGGGATTTACCTCCAATGAGGAATATTCTGCAGTGGTCTGGTCCTGCAGGGAGCAAACCAGGAAAGCCCAGGCGGCAACTGAACTCCAACTAGCTTCAAGCATCAAGGACAATAAAAAGTCCTTTTTCAGATATGTGGGGAACCGGAGGAAAAGCAAGGGCAACATTGGACCTCTGCTGAACCAGATGGGATAGCCAGCACAGGTTGTTGCAGGTAGGTCTTGTTTGATCAATCTCATTACCTTCTATGACCAGGTAACCTATCACCTGAACAAGGGAGAAGAGATTGATGTCATATATCTTGACTTCAAAAAAGCCTTCAATCTGGTATCCCATGATCACCTCTTGGCAAAACTGGCCAATTGTGGCCTTTGGTCCACCACGATCTGCTGTCTGGGAAATTGGCTCCGTGGTCAGACCCAGAGGGTGGTAATTGATGGAAGTCACTCATCATGGTGTCCCGTAACCATTGGAGTTACCCAAGGCTCTGTCCTTGGACCCATATTGTTCAAGATCTTCATTAATGATGTGGACATTGGAGTCAGAAGCGGACTAGCCAAGTTCGCCAATTACACCAAAATTTAGGGCAAAGCATCCATGCCAAAAGACAGGAGGTTGATCCAGGCAGGCTCAGCAAATGGGCAGACGAGAACTTGATGGTGTTTAATGCTGAAAAATACAAGGTTCTCCACCTTGGGAGGAAAAACCTGCAGCATCCTTATAGGTTCGGCAGTGCTACGCTGGTTAGCATTATGGAAGAAAGAGACTTGGGGGTCATCGTTGACCACAAAATGAACATGAGCCTGCAATGTGATGCTGCAGTTAGTAAAGTGAGCAAAATGCTGGCTTGCATCCATAGATGCATGTCAAGCAAATCCTGGAACATCATTCTCCTCTTGTACTTGGCCTTGGTGAAAATGCACCTGGAGTACTGCATCCAGTTTTGGGCTCCACAATTCAAAAAGGATGTGGAGAAGCTTGAGAGAGTCCAGAGAAGAGCCTTGCACATGATCAGAGGTTAGGAAAACAGATCTTATGACAACAGGCTGAGAGTCATGGGGCTCTTTATAGTGGAAAAGCGCAGGCTTAGGAGTGATCTGATGGCCTTCTATATGTTTATCAGGGATGACTACCAGTACCTGTGGGAACGTTTGTTCACCAGAGCACCCCAAGGGATGACAAGGTTGAACCATTATAAACTGCTGCAAGACCATTTCAGTCTGGACATAAGGAAGAATTTCTTTACTGTCCGAGCCCCCAAGGTCTAGAATGGCCTGCCATCGGAGGTGGTTCAAGCACCTACATTGAACACCTTCAACAGGAAATTGGATGCTTATCTTGCTGGGATTCTATGACCCCAGCTGACTTCCTGCCCTTTGGGGAGGCGGCTGGACTCGAAGATCTTCTGAGGTCCCTTCCAGCCCTAATGTCTATGAAATCTATGAAAATGGTCAGGTGGCTGGGGCACATAATTAAAAACACAGAAAGCATTGGCAGCCAGTTTTGACCATATTGGACTGGAGACACTTGTCAAGATATTTCTTGGACATCTGTTACTTTAACTCATTAGGTTTTCAAATTCATAATTTTAGTTCCTATCAATCTGATATTTTTATATACTTGAGTATACCTGAGTCTACCTGAGCCTACTCAAGTTCCTGCATCTGGCAGCTAGATTAAGCACAGATTTTCCTAAATGGACTAGCATTAGAAAGATATGCCAGATATAGTTAAGGACCTAGTTAAGGACTACCTGGAGGGCTTAGATGTGTCCAAGTCAGCGGGCCTAGATGACCTTCATCTGTGGGTGCTGAGGGAATTGGCTGGTGTTATTGCAGAGCCATTGGCAGGGCTGTTCCAGGACTCGTGGTGCTTAGGCCAAGTCCCTGACGACTGGAAAAGGGCCAATGTGCTCCCTATTTTCAAGAAGCGGAGGAAGGAAGAGCCTAGCAACTACAGGCCAGTCAGCCTCACTTCTATCCTGGGGAAGGTCTTTGAAAAAATTATCAA
>NW_017728906.1:117177075-117179700 GCF_001723895.1 Crocodylus porosus | reverse complement strand
GGAGTCACCAGGAACAATGGCCACAAGCTGAGGGAGGATAGGTTTAGGTTAGATATTAGGAAGAACTACTTCACTGTAAGGGTGGCCAGAGCCTGGAATAGGCTGCCCAGAGAGGTGGTGCTCTCACCTCCCCTGGAAATCTTCAAGAGGAGACTGGATAGGCACATGACTGGGGTCTTATGACCTCTGCCACCCCCAGTGCTCCTTCCTGCCCATGGCAGGGGGTTGGATTGGATGATCTGTCTAGGTCCCTTCCAATTCATTGATTCTATGATTCTATGATGTCTGCATTGCAGTCCAAGTGCACTCTAAGACATTGACAGAAAATACACCCAGCCAAACTGCTCCCACTTGCTCCCACTCTACATATTCCAAACCCAGAAATTAGATGCTCATTCACTACCACTAATTAAGTAGGAAGATTGCAGGACTACAAAGGACTAAATAGGAAGATAATAGAATTGTCTTCCATCATCTCTATGAGAATTCTCACTATAATTTTTCCCTCCAGATTGTTCAAATGCACAAAAACTAACTTAGAGTAAAAACTACAAATTCTACAGTTCTCAGCACATGTATGGCACTCTCCTTTTTTCAAAGTACTTCTTAGATATTAACTAATGAGCCAATATTGGATTTGAAGGGTTGCTAATGTATGTTATCTATCATTCTGATAACAAAATATGTATTATTAAGCTTGAAGTATTCATAATTAATCAGAACTAGTACTAGGGAAACCTCAGTGCTTAACCTTTTAGTATAATAAATGTTTTTCATCAGCAGCTTAAATCAAATATTAATTTAAGATGGTTTATCTGTAGGTGCTGGATGTATACTGATATTTGCAAAAATCAGGAATGGGTACAAACTCTGTGGTGGTTTTAATCAGTGTACAGCAGGATTTCACAGATAACTTATCTTTTCAGAGTCAGACTTTAGAAGGAGTTACTAAGTAGCAGAAATAAAGCCATTTTTAGCACATTTTTTCTGTTTCTTTCCGGTACTTATATGACTCTCATCACCAAAGTATCTATCTTACTGTCTTTAATGTATTCTCACAACAGTCTTGTGAGGCAAAGAAGTCTTGTTATCCACTTTACAGACAGGAAACTGAAATCCAAAGGGCCAGCACCATAAGGGTATCTGAGAATTTCCCATTTGAAACCAATGGGAAGTAAGCACCTAAATGCCTTTTAAAATCTCTGAGTGACTTTTTGAAGTTTATACAGAAAGTCTGTTGGACAGTAGGAAATTAAAGACTCATCTCTGAATTTCCCAGGTCATCATCCTAACTAATCAAACATTATTTCTTTTGCTTAAAGCCAGTAAATTTAGAACGGTTCTCTAGTTTTCCATTTACCAGGAATAAAAAAAAAGGTTACTCTATGTCAGTGGTCTTCAACCTTTTTAAGTAGGAGATCACCTTTGGCATTTAAAAGCAACCCAAGATCTATTGTGTGCCACTGCCACCCCTCCCTCCCACCCAGCAGCTAAGTCTGTAGGGAAGGAAGTTGGGGGGGTGCAGATTGAGGCAGAGGAAGAACAAATATTTGAGGGTGCACCTCCCCAGCAGGTAAGT
The DNA here is from genome assembly GCF_001723895.1 of Crocodylus porosus. Classification (NCBI taxonomy): domain Eukaryota; kingdom Metazoa; phylum Chordata; order Crocodylia; family Crocodylidae; genus Crocodylus; species Crocodylus porosus. The sequence goes on along the minus strand of NW_017728906.1, from coordinate 117,178,121 downwards.
CTCACCTGGCCAGGGTCCCACTCAATTTACCCCTGCTTCTGCCTCTCCAGCACTGTCACTCACTGTGGGTAACTCATTCTAGCCCCTTCCCTTCACCATGGACTGACCTGCTGGGCTGACCTGCACATGCACACTCAGCCTCCCCACCCAGCCTTGGATAGACTTCAAGCGGCTCTGAGATCTACTGCAAGAAGCTCCAAGATCTACCAGTGGATTGAGATCCACTGGTTGGTGATCACTGTTCTGTGTTAATTAAGCACAGTATCTAACATAAGGTAAAATCCTAATGAAGATATGGAACAGGGTAGCAGATTGAAGGAACACTAGCAGGGATTTCAAAAATAAATTTTATCTGCTAACCTTTTAAAAAAACAACTGCCTTGTCCGCACTAGAATTTTACTGTGAATTACTTAATATACCATAGCTAACATTTGCTAAGAAAACATTTTTCCCCCTTGGTTTGAATACGCCCTTTCTGGCTTGTCTATAGTAATAAAGACATGGTAAGTAAAATTCCAATGTTGTTATACTGCCACAAGTAATTTATTTCCAATATGTCATGATTTTTCTTGTTCTTAATCGAATAATGTAAAAAAATAATCCATTTTCTTACTCATACAAGTGCATAGATATGTCTCCAAGGATGTTCAGGAAAGAAAAATAGTGAGTAAAAAAACTGTGATGTTGTTAAGCTTTGCTTTTTTCAAAGTAACTTTCATCTAAAGGATTATGTGTCTTTGAACTCAGTTATGGGAAATTCCTACACAAACTCTTTCCTTCTTTACCAAGATTAATAGTTGTTTATAGATGAGGGGAATGCAGTGGACGCCACCAGATAAGCCACCGCTGGAAGGGACCGGACCTGGAGGGGATGCCCTAAACCGCCACCCCCCATCCATGCCAGACGGACCTTCACTTCACTCCTAGAAGATTCTTTGACCATGAACAACCCCGCTCCACCCGAAGAGGACCCCTGCGATGAGACTCTATATGGACTGAGGCACTTCCTCTGAACCACTTCCTCCACCATTGTGGACCATTGTAA
>NW_017728906.1:117168700-117176975 GCF_001723895.1 Crocodylus porosus | reverse complement strand
TCCCCTCCTCATCCCCATCCCTCTATTGTTAGTCCCTTGCTCGGGCGCTCTGTATTTCCCTATCAGCTTTGTCATCTTTTTTCTGGATTCCCAATCCTAAACATTTACTAATAAAAGTCTATCTGTACTCTAATAAGTCATTAGATACAGTCCCACATAACATTCATATGAGTAAACTGAAGAAATGTGGGCTGGATTGACATATTAGATGATTACATAATTATAAGTAAAGAGGAAAATAAATAGAATGGTGTTAATATGGAATGAGGTCTAACACGGGGTTTCACATAGGTTTCTGCTGAGTCTTCTACTATTTATCAGCTGCAATAGTCAGGTACCACATTACAAGAAAAATGTCAAGAAATGGAAGAAGATCCAGAAGTTAGTAACAAAGATAATAAAGAGGTTGAAATGCAAGCTGCATAAGGAAAAGCTAACAGAACTTGGTATTACTAATGCAGACAAAGGAGATTGAGGGATATGTGATAACAGTTTCCTAATAATTGAAAGGCTGTCATAAACAAATGAGAGGAAAAACTGTTTTCCCTTGTTACAGAGGGTAAGGCATGAGACAATGGTTTTAAACAGTATCAGAGAAGATTTAGTTTACATCCAGTATAATCTTCCTACCTGTCAGAATAATATGAAATGGAACAAACTAGCTAGAACAGTTGTGGAGGTTAAAGGTAAAGGTTAAAGTTTAAGGAAGTTAAAGTTAAAAGTTTTCAAGAAGAAGCTGAATGGAAATATTCCTGGGATGATTTAGGAGTATATATCCTACATCTGCACAGTGAGTTGGACTAGATGACTTTCAAAGTCCTTTCGAGACTTAAGAGTCTGTGAAATACTGTATTTCCTACCTTTTCAGTGCTTGTTTTCCCAATTTTAAATCTGTAGCAACTTACTGTTCAATTTAAAATTGTAAACATACTGTTATGCATATAAATGATATTTTACACAGTATCATACACACACAAATTGTATCTATTATCATTCTTTGTGTCACCAGTCTTTGGCATTTCATGTGGCTACCTGATGATTCCAGATTCTAATTTCAATGTAACCAATTCTGTCATATATTTTGTATGATTTACAGGAGCTTTTTTCCTTTACTTCTCCTCCTGCTTTTTACTTTTCGGGTCATGAGAGAGAAAGAAAGGTGGGGAGAGTGAGAGAAAGAGATTAGCATGTGAAATCCATCAATCAACCACTTCAACGAATGGCACAATAAACAGAAGTATTTTCTATGTGCTAGTTATCCATGGGGAAATGAAGACTCTATTAAGCTCTTCAGTCTCTCAGTTTTCTGATGTTTCCTGACAAGCCTGAGTTACAGGTCAGATTCATCTCATTCATCACACAGTGTAAATCTATCGACTTCAGTAAGCACACTTCAAGGATGTATTTGGCTCCATATTGTTAACGTAGAACAATAGTCTTGCCGTTCCCTATATCAAAACTCTACGTTTGGATTCCAGCTTCCTTTTTTCCAAACTTTCAACATTTGATGTGTGACTTTGGTTTTTGAAAGTATGTGACAAAAAGCCAACTGTGTGTCCTTAATTTCCCTCAGATAATTTCTTTATAAGAAACTCAAGTCTTTCACTGCAAGATTATTGGCAGGACCGCTCTGTAGTACATCCCACTGGCAAACAGCTTAGACAAAACAGATTCAAATCCACAAGGTGTCCCTACAGACCTTTTTAGGAAATAGTAAATAAGAAAATTGATATTCAGAGAATACTTTTCCCAAGACAAATACATTAATCTTCCCTTTCATAGGACAAGATTTTAGCTTAGACATTGGCTACAAAACTCTCTTTAATTTGGCCTGCCTTTCTTTGATTAAAAGATATGTGTCATGTTCCTCAGCCAGTTCAATGACCTTCAGCTTAGTGATATAACATTGTATTTAGACATTACCAATGCAAAGTATCACACAGGGGTGAGTCTGTATAAATTTCAGTAACCCATCCAAAGGAACATATGAACTATTTTTTTATAATGCTGCAAACAGAAAAGAACTCAGCATATATACTGACATGCTTTTGCCCTTCTGTTTTCTTCCTAGAGTTCAGCTTGCAGCACTGCTGTGAAGCATCTGATAGATAAAAGTGTCTTGTGTGTACTGACATGTAAAGCAGCACATCAAACATCCCACTTTGAATCAGAGTTCCTACAGAGGCAGCATTTGAATTTTACACTGAGATATAATCAAAGTCCACTTTTCTGCTTGGAGGGAAGAGGGGAAAAGAGCATAGGGACAGATCTTATTCCATCTATGAAGCATTTAAGTGGATTTAAATGTCTGAAAGTGATTTTAGTCTACCCTGTTTAAGTTACTATAAATCTATTAATGCTTGTAACATATGATGGTATGTTATCTTACACTTAAGAATGAGTCACAAAAAAGCAGAGGAGGAGCAAGACTCACCTACCTTCTGTATTATCAAGTTTCAAGGATGCAAGTATGATGAATTGACATCACACCGATGTGTTTATGTCCACTTATGTGCCTAGAGCACGGGGTAGAATCTTACTCTTACTGTGTTCACTTGATAATCTTATAAAGTACTTAGATATGATGGTGACTGGTACTATATGATTGTTAAAATTAATTGATGATTTTTCCTTTGATTTAAATGGGTTTTGGATCAGTACCAAGAGAAAAGTAAAGGTAAGATTGTTTTCCAAGATAAAAACAATCTTGGAAGGGTACCAAGAAATGGAAAGTGGTTGGCTTTCTCCTGAATTGCTTGCAACTGCTACCTTCCCTTGCAGACAGGGAAATATTTCAGTGTAAGCTGGGATATACTAGATAGACACAGAACTAGAGAAATGGTATATGCAGCATGCATGTAAGATAAAAGAAATGTTAAGGCCAATAAACTCATTGTGCTTCTATGAAAATAGGGATATGTTTCCAGTGTGGTGAAGGCAATGTGCTACAGAAATTAGTATGTGTTTTCATCTCCACAAGAATGAGTTTGAGCTTTATTGTGATAAAGAACCATACTATAGAATCCAATAGTATGCCCAGCTGTAAATAAATACCTGGTCATTAATGCGAGTCAGTTAAAACCTGCCAGATGTGATCAATTCCTTATGTGTCATTGGTATGATTAGTCAATGCTCCTCCTGAAGATGACTCATTTTCCTGGCAGTCAATCTTCTATATTGGCAGAAAGCTGACCTCAAGCCACCATAGCTTTGAAATCAGCACAGTATGGAGAAGATACTGTAGGGTAACTAAAAATTAAATATCAGAGATAGCACATCTGAATTCTACTTTCAAGGTGACTCATGATGGCTGATAAAATGAAAGAGGACACTGACTGATTTAACAATTAATTGCCACATAACAGAATCTAAGTGGAAACAGATGTCTAAGTGGTTATTCTGGATGACTCGTGAGGAAGCACAAGTTGCCCAAGCACAGTTGCCCAAGTTTAGGTGCCTAGAGGACATTTCAAGCCAAGGTGGGACCTAAGGACATCCTAATGTTTTAGTGGTCTTGCTTAGCACCCTATGTCACATCTACTGGACCCTTGCTTATCTTGGCTTGTAAAAGCCAGTCAGGGGTAATGTGACCATTGCTAGTAGGAGGTGGTCAGCCCTCTCTTTGGGAAGGGCATGCCATATGTTCTTAAATATGCAATTATCTGACCTCAGCTCAAGAAACCATCATTAGCACTGACTCCCCAGGCAGTTATTGCCCTGTTACTTCCTGTATATGGATCTTTAGTTGGTGACAGTGGCTACTAAGAGTGCCTTTCACCTACTCCACTTCTTAAGAAGGCTAAATCCTTTCTTCACATTAGGCTTTGATGATCATCATCAATTCCTTTTCAACCTCAAGGATGGTATCACAGAGAATTGCTGGGACCGCTCTTATGACTGGAACTTCAGTATCAAGGGTTGCTCTCTGTTTTGGAAGAGAGCTGAGAAAAAAGGTGGAGAATGTTGCTTTGTATGTCAGAAATACTTGCACTTATTTCCTGGTTGAGGAAGAAAAAGATAGAAGATCAGAATGTATCTGGTTGAAGATAAAGGGTGAGACATATAGCACCAGTAAGATGTTGGGGGATTCTACCAAGCCAGGTAGAAGAGGTGGATGAGGCACTGTAGCAAGAGGCTTGGTGCTTCAGCTACTTTAAGAGAAGGCGGATGGCATGGGAAGCACCCATGTGTGACAGGGGCCAATTAGAGAGTCACCTGACAAGGTGATGGCCAGGCAAGCAGGATATAACCCCAGGGCCTGAGCTGGTCATGCATTCTATCCCTGAGAGCCATGGAGAGAGGAGCTCTTGGGTAGTAGGGCTGCAGCAGGGCTCCTGGTTAGAATCTGAGCTGGGGTAAGCAACTCTGCAGGTTTAAGGAAGGGACTAAGGGGAGGAGAAGGTCCCAGCAGGCCTGGGAAAAAAGAGGCATGGGAATACAGAATAGAGTTCCTGGGGGTTCAAAGGGCATTTATACACATGCCCGCAATACAGTTTTGGGCACTTTGAAAAGCAGCAGGTACTGCGGCACATGCTATTGTATAAGCAGCAAAAAGCGCATCAGCACTGAGAAAATGGTGGTGGTACATTTTTTTAAAATGTATCAGAAGTGCTTTAATTCAAAAGCACACTGCTGCCATTTTCTGTGTGCTGGTGCATATTTCACCACTTATACAACTGCATGTGACAGCACAGTGCACATCAGCTCATATGCGGAGCAGACTCGATTTAATGAGTCTGTTCTAATGTATCAGATCTCCAGCATGTGCCTGCACAAAAATATATGTGTATAAATGCCCAAAAGGAGAGAGCTAGGATGGGTTGAACCTAGGATGGGTTGAGTAGGCAGGGCCAGGGGCCTGTATCCCAGTATGGGCAGAGTTTGAAGTCGACAGGCCTAAGCACCAAGTAAGACCAAGGATGCAGGTCTGAGCTGGGGGGACCCAATTTCTGAGGCTGAGGCTGGAGGTCAGTATAAGCAGGGCCAGGGAGATCAGAGATATTCAGTCCAGGAGAGTAAGTGTAAATAGGGTTAAGAAGCCTGAAGTTCTCTCTGGCTGAGGGACAGGCACTGAAGGATGAGAAGGGTCACAGCCTAAGACTGGTAGGGCTGGGGGAGCCCATGAATCTCAACTGGCCTGGGAGTGGGGCCAGAGACTGGGGGGGTGGGGGAGGAGTCTGTAGCCCAAGAGGGGCAAGGACTGGGACTGGGACTGGGAGCCCATATCCCAGAAGGGGTGTGTCAGCAGGTCCAGGAGGCCTGTGTCCCAAAAGGGGTATTAGGAACAGCAAAAAGAGGGAGAGGAACAAATAACACCTACAAGGCATTGTCATGAGTACTGAAGGGGACGAGACCTTAAGGTTATGAGAAGTGACAACTGTGACATTGGTGGTCATGAGCAGGGAACCTGGTTTTCTCTGATAAAAAAAAAATCCTATATTTTTGGATTTAAAAAAGTAATCCTGAATCCACATTTTTCCATGATTAAAATTAAATGCCACTAATAAAAATGTAGATTTGGGGTTACTTTTTTTAATCCAGAAATTGGGTATTTTTTTTTTTATTAGAGAAAACCAGGATCCCTGTTGATGAGCCATTACTCCTAGATCCCTTTGCTATTGATTGCCTCCATCACAAGTGGACAATTGCCGGCGTGCCCATCCCACCACTGGCCCCTTATTTCTGCTATTGTGTTTCAGTTGTCCTGGTCTTCAATCCCCAATTTTCAGATTTTAAAAGTAACCCAAAATCTACTTTATTCCATGAGTAAAATGAAACACCACTAATATATAGGTATATTATAATGATATTTCATTTTAATCATGGAAAAATGTGGATTTTGAATTACTTTTTCTAAGCTGAAAATTAGTGTTTTTTGTCAGAGAAAACCAGGATTCCTGCTTATCAGTACAATAAAACACAATAAAACAATTATAACATCACAAATCCTAAACTATAGCAGAGTTGTTGTCACAAGTGACTCTGGGAGATAATAGACATGGTGTCATGGGAGGACAGATAGATGGATAAAGACAGCCAGGATGTCTGGATGCTTCTAAAAGGCACATTGTTGGAAGCCCAACAAAAATCTGTTCTGACATGATGGAAGTACAAAAAGAATGCAAAGAGATCAATGTGGCTGCACAAGGAACTTCTAGCTTACCTCAAACACAAAAGGAAGGCATACAGGCAATGGAAAGATGGGAAGGTCAACAAGAAAGCCTACCAAGAAATAGCAAAAACTTGAAGGGACAAAATCAGGAAGTCAACAGTAAAAAAAATAACCAATAAGGGAAATTAAAGAGAACAAGAGGAGATTCTATACCTATTTTGGTCAGAAAAGAAAGACCAAGGAAGACTGAGAAAGCTGTGAGTCCACTGTTAAATAACTATGGAAAACTTTTTAACAGAAGATATAAAAAAGTTGGAGCTGCTCAACAGTTACTTTGCCTCAACCTTCACCAAAAAATAAAAATAAAAATAAAGCTGCAACCAGACAGCTTTTTTAAATGCTGTGAGACTGTCCTATTTAGGCAGTTACTTAGCAAACAAAGCTAAGCCAACATATTGTTTAGGGGATCTTGGCTCGATGTTGATATTCTTGTTACCTTTTAATTTGCTTTATTCACTTGTCATTTTGAATGTCAGTCTGTTCTTTTATTGTAAGCCACTCTGGGCCTTTGCTGGGAAGGGTGGCATATACATCTCTTAAATGTTAGTCATGATTTTAGTATAAAGCACAGTGTCCTGAGCAACTGACTGTGATTTCACAAATTATAAAGGTTGCTGTTGTTTTTGTTATTTACCCTCATGTTCTAGAATCTAGTAGGCGGGGAGGGGGGATCACTGATAGGGGTCTGAACCAAAGCATCAGTGATTCAAAACATTACCACCTTCCTCAATATTTTATCAATGTTGCTTTCTGAAGGATCCATGGTCTTTTAATAGAGACAATTTCAAGTTTGCACAGTGCTGCTGTAATCCAATCATCACGAGGCACCATAGCACAAACAATCAATATTATATGTACAGTTTATTTAATTCATATTTGTCAATCTTTTTTTCTGCATTTTTAATTGACCAATACCATAAAATGGAAAGAAAGGGCCTTTTGCTGCTGTTTTATTTATAACCACTAGATATCTAGTGTTGTAGCACATGCTTCTTGAACAATAACAATAAAACAATCCAATAACATCTTTGTGCTCTTACTGCCTAAACTTATTTCTGTCTACAGTTATAATACTTCTTTTACTTTGTAGTTCATACTTCTTTCATAGTATATAGTTCACAATTATACACTGATCATTTCTAGGCCCTCCTTGTACATATGTATTCTGGACTTGCATCTCTCCAGCCATATATCCTTGCTTTAATTTATCTTGTGTAAATAGCTTGCTACTCTGTGGGCACAATTAAACTCTCTCTTTTTCAGTCCTGTGTGGTAAAATACATATAAGCTGTCGCTATTTCTTTCCTGAGTTTTTTTTTGCATGTAGTCTTTTTCTTATCCTTTTATGTCAACATCTCTCTTAATGTTCCTACCTAAAGATTTACTGTCAGTAAGAACTTGTTCCAATATCTAGCCAGATTGTCTATCTTTGCACTAGTTTCCTATCATCACATGCTTGCTGAAGATCTCTGTTCTGTGACATTATCACCAGGGATTCTGGTTTTCTCTGATTTAAAAAAAAATTCCCCAATTTTGGGCTTAAAAAGCTAACCCAAAATCCACATTTTCCCATGATTAAAATGAAACATTACTAATATGTATAGATACATACATGGTGGTGTTTCATTTTAATCACGAAAAATGTGGATCTAGGGTTAGTGTTTTTCAACTGAAACTGAGGGATTTTTTTATCAGAGAAAACCAGGATCCCTGATTATCACACAGTTGCTCTCAGACCTCCTCTATCTTTTCTATTAATAGAATCATAGAATCATAGAAGTAGGGTCAGAAGGGACATTGTAGATCTTCAAGTCCCACCCCCCGCCTGGGCGGGAGAAAAGACTGGACTCAAATGAGTCCAGCCAGGTAGTCATCAAGATCCCCAGGGTAGGAGCCAGCACTACTTCCCTATGAAGTTGGTTCCAGCTCCTAGCCGCCCTAACTGTGAAGTAGTTCTTGCGGATGTCTAATCTAAATCTACTCTCTAATAATTTGTGTCCATTGTTCCTTGTCATGCCAGGGGGCGCTAGGGGAAACAGTGTCTCCCCAAACCCTTCTGGTCCCCCCTAGTGAGTTTATTGACAGTCACCAGGTCCCCCCTCA
>NW_017728906.1:117163274-117168248 GCF_001723895.1 Crocodylus porosus | reverse complement strand
CCACAGCAACACCTGCATCCATTGCCTTTGTGACCTGATCATAAAAGGCAATCAGGTTGGTCTGACATGACCTGCCCCTAATGAAACCATGCTGGTTGCCCTTGAGCATCATCCCTGAAGCCAGCCCATCATGGAAGTGCTCCTTGAGGATCTTCTCAAAGAGTTTCCTAAGGATAGAGGTAAGACTGACAGGCCTATAGTTGCCCGGGTTCTCTCTCTTCCCTTTTTTGAAGATGGGGACCACGTTAGCTATTCTCCAGTCATCTGGCACCTGGCCGGAGCACCATGAGCACTCATAAAGCTGTGCCAAGGGCCCTGCAATAACCCCAGCTAGCTCTCCCAACACCCTGGGGTGGAGAGCATCTGGACCCGCTAACTTGAACACATCCAGCCCCTCCAGAAGCTCTCTAACCCGGTCCTCCCCAACCTGAGGTCTGGAGGCGTTCCCCTCGAGTCCATCTGGCATCACAGTGGGGAAGTCCTGGTCCCTGCACAAGAAAATGGACATGAAGAATTGGTTAAAGAGCTCTACTTTCTCCTCTGGCACAACTACCAGATTGTCCAGCGTACTTTGCAGGGGCCCCACATTACCCGGTGCCTTCTTCATCCTCCCTGGGTATTTGAAAAAGGACTTTTTATTATCCTTGATCTTGGACGCTAGCCCTAGCTCTATGTCCACCTTAGCTTTCCTGACAGCCCCCCTACAGGCCCGAGCACAGGAGGTATACTCCTCTTTGGAGATAGCACCCCCCTTCCACTGGGTGTACGCTGCCTTTTTGGCAAGCAGACATTCCCAGACATCGTTGGTGACCCAGGGGGGCTTTTGGGCACTCTTGCCCCCCTTGCATCTTGTTGGGATGGACTTCCCTTGGGCCCTGAGTATTGTTTCCTTAAGGAACGACCACTTGCCCTGGACACTGAGTTCCCCTGCCCTCAAGGACCCCAGTGCCTCACCCACTAGTCTCCTCAACTTGTTGAAGCTGGCCCTCCTAATGTCTAGGGCTACCATCTTGCTGCAGGCCCTTGACACCCTGCACTGGATGGTGAATTGCAGCAAGTGATGATCGCTATCGCCCAGGTGGTCAAGAACCTGGAGGCCCCTTACCAGGTCATCGCCTGTGGCCAGGACCAGGTCCAAGAGGGCATTTCCTGTGGTGGGACTGTGCACCTCCTTGATTAAGTGGAGGTCCTGTATCTCAGCTAGGAACCTCCTGGAATGGTCCGTCCTGGCTGACTGTTCCTCCCAGCAGATGTCTAGGTAATTAAAATCACCCATGACAGCCACATCCCTTGCCTTAAGTGCCTCTGCAAGTTGGCCTGAAAATTCCTGGTCCAGCTCCTCCCCTTGGTTGGGGGGTCTGTAGTAGACCCCCACCGTCAAATCGCTCTCCCCATTGTCCCCTTGAATCTTAACCCAGAGCACTTCAGCCTGCCCTTTCTCTGACTCCATTCTGCTGGCAGAGGTTGTGTAGTGCTCCCTGACATAGAGAGCCACACCCCCACCTTTCCTTCCTTCTCTATCCCACGTGTCTAGCTACAAAGATATCTAGCTACAAGGTATCATGCTCCCTACCATTTGCATCGGTTTTTATTGTGCCTGAAGTTCATAGCAGGTGCTGGTGTATATACAAACCATGCCTAACTGTAAATGTTTGCTCCCACAGATTTTTTTGGTAAATCCTTTTCCATCCCTAAAAGTGCAGCTTTTTGAATGACTGAACTTGCTTACTCCATTCCTAATATTCTTAAGGCCTTCTCAGTCCACCTTCAAATAGCTCCTCAATACTGTGCTAAACACTTTGCCTTCACTGTGTTACATCCTTAGCTTTTTTGCACTCTTATCATCTATTAGGAAAGGGGTATCGATGTGTACTGTTTTCCTGGCTATCTTATTTACAACCATGATGCTGGTCATATGGCTCAATGAACATTATGATGGTCTGTACTGTTGATTATTATTACTATTCCTCTGGTGAGAGCATAGACATTAAGAAGAATATTCCACTTCTGACAATAAAGAACTCAATAGGTACACTGTTAAACAACAGTGTTTCTTTTCTCATTTTGTTTTCGTCGATAAATGAATAACTATAAAAAACGCATTTCATCATTTTGCTTTATGAAAGATAGAATGATTATATTTATAACCTTTAGTCTAATAAAGGAATTTTTCAGTACTGATAATCCTTGGCTTCACTCAAAACAAAAAGTAGTACTAAGAAAAACGTGTTAAAGTACTCTAGGATAAACTAAGTGAATTCAGGTGAGGGTTAATTATGTGGCACCCCTTTTGAACAAAACCAGTAGAACTATATTTAAATTGATTTAAAAAGCGATCTTGGTCTAGAAGTTTAACAAACTAACTTGTAAAGAACTAAATTAACAGATCCAGAACTATTGGAGCACAGAAATCTCCCTTCTATTCTCCTTCCTACATTACACACACCGAAGATTCTAGGAGAACTGTTAATATAGAAAAGGTGGTTTTATACTGTAGCATATAAAGAGTGTGCCACTGATGCAGAAAAATTCTTTGCTAGCCATTCACAGGCATTTACCAATTTTCCAAAGTTAAGAGCTCAATAGAGGGTGCATTTTTTTTCTATATTGCAAGTAAAAAAACAGTTTATAATAAACAGAGTGTGTTAAATTCATCATAATTATGTGAATAGTTTAAATTCAGGTATTTCAGCACTTAGAATTTATCAAATACATTTGAATAGCTCTTTATGAGCACAGATGAACATTTACTGGACAATTTAAATACATTCCATATTTAGCTACAGTGATCATGCTTTTCCATGCTCATTAGCTGTAATTCATGAAATATTTAGGTCTGTACTTTCCACAAAAATGGTATAAAAGAATGTGGCATAATCAGCAATTAGAAGAAAAGATTAGGAAAATGGCCAACTATCTGAGAATCTAAAAATTCGTAATTATGACCAATCAGCGAACAGCAATAATAGTTCATAAATCTGTACAAAATACTTCCTATCTTGCTGCATAACAGCAGTATAGAAAATATATCAGAATTAAGCCCCACACCACTCTTGTAACACCATTTTTTGGATCACCAGTAATCCCTGATAAAGTTAAGACTCCATACATATCCAAATTGCAAGTTTCAGTCTTCCATAACTTTCCAAGTTTCTTACAATATCTGCTGTCCAATAATAATATCTGTATTATAGCAGTGGCTTTCAACCTTTTTTCATCTGGAGACCCCTAATTTTTTTGACTGGAGATACAGACCTCTTAGGAAATTTCAAATAGGAGTGTGGATACCTTTTTCAAATAGGAGTGTAAATTGTAGGTGTGGTGAGTATTCACATACTTTTCATTGACCATAGTCATCTTTCACAGATCCCTTAGACATAGTTTGTGGAACCCCAGGGGTCTGTGGCTGAAAACCACGGTTTTATTTATTTATTTGTTTGTTTGTTTATTTATGACTACTAGTGTGGTCAAAAATAAAACATGGCTTATGGTTTTAAGAAGAACCAAGTGAAACACAAACACGCACACACACATACATATGCACACACACATGCATGCATGCACACACACACACACACACACACACACACATCTTTTGAACTGCTTTAGGGCCAGATTCTAGTCCACTTCTTAGAAACACAAATAGTGCCTCGGTATGATTCTATTCCATCAGTTCAAGTCCTGAAATTCAGTTAATAAATCTACTTTTGTAATGTACCCTTATCTTTTCCTCAAGGTTGATTCCCCCCAAAATAAATGACTTTTGTATTAACAGATTTCCAGGAATTTGAGTATGGTGGAATAGGATTGCATTTAGGAGCCTGAGTCCACTTGCATATCTAAAGGTGTGGACATACTGGGCACATTTACATATTCATTAACGTGCTTTTGGTAATGTGCATTAAATTTAGTACCTCCATTGTGCTTTGGAGGTCTCTGGGAGTGGGTCTGAGCATTTTTATATTTCTGCTTTTTTTCTTCTTTACCAAAAATTAGTTTAATAAACTTTAATAGCCTGCAATTGACTGAAGTCTGCAGTGTGCTTGCCAGTTTGATTGCTATGGGTGGGGGACAGAAGGGAGGGGGACAGAATGCTTTGGACCCAAGCAGATGGGGGGTCATGATGTAAGGCTGAAGTGAACAAAGAATGAGGAGACAGCTGGTTGTTAGAAACATAGCTTTTATTAAACAAGCAGTGCAAGCAAGTTCATTCATAAAAAGCAACAAGAAAAGAGGTGGGGGGGAGAGGCAGTAGAGCTCTGGCTGCACATTAGGCAACAACTCACTTTTAGCACTGCCACAAACATCAGAAATTTAAAAACTGGAAAGGAAGCAGGCTTCATTGCAGAGAAATGCTTTTGAATGTTTCATGAAATATTGGCTTAGATTGGGCTGAATTAAAAACCTGTGGAAATTATATTTTGTTCATCAGTGGTAAGAATTCATCAGATTTTCCTTTTGTAAAGTTTTGCACAAAAACTCTGATAACCAAGGTAGGAAGCACTGTGCTTATATACATAGCTCATGTACCCATATATTTATTGCCTTGGTCCCAGCTAGCATCAATTCTATGTGGTTCTAGGAAATATAGGGCCTGAAAAGGAATTCCTCTCCACCAAAATATCACTACATGTAGATTTCTGGGAGGCAGTGAGTACTTAGCTATGTGCCAAGCACTTCCTAGATTTGTTTTGCATTTCACAGATGTTATTCAGTACTTATTTGTGGCACCTCAATTACTGGTAGATAAAAATTCCATTTTCTGGATGGTAAACTAGCTACTAACAGGAAAGAACCAATATTTTCAGAAACAGCAACTGATTTTGAAGGGTGCTGATATAAAATCTGATTTTCATGTAAACTCCAATATCCCTTGAGCTTTTATATACAATCTCCAGTGAAATGATCATAGATTAATTATTAAGAATAAGGAAATATATACATATGAATATATATATATATATATATATATAT
>NW_017728906.1:117160156-117163174 GCF_001723895.1 Crocodylus porosus | reverse complement strand
ATATATATATATATATATATATATATATGCATATACCTATATCTATATAGATATAGATATGAAGGATGATATATCTATACCTATATGTATCAGCCTTCAACCAAATCTGTTTTGTGGTTTATATTGACAAAAAAGTGAAAGGACCATTTCTGCTTGTTTCCTAAAGACATTAAGAATCATCACAATAGGAAATATAATTACATGTTCAAGCTAACAGTCATAACAACAGAAAATCTGCTTAGATTCATAATATGAATAATACATAATATGTACCTGTGAGTATCAAAATGTTTATTTCTTGCAAATCTTTCTTATTTTCCAGGCTTCAAATCAACCATACTCTTCTCTCTCATTTATTTAATTTATGGAAATCTAATAATGAGCATATATGTTCCATGGTTTTGCATGTTGACTATGACTGATGTAATAATGTACTTCATGGTCATGAAAGAGTACAATATATTGAGGTCAAAAAAGTAGGACCCTGCCAGTTCCTCCATCATACTAGCAAGAGGCTGTAGCTTCCACCTATGAAGATTTATTCCTTATTATTAAATACGTTTTCTGTATAGCACTTTAGAAACGATCTCTTCTGCTAAGGACAAATTACTGAATGAAAGCTTGTCTAAAAGCAGCAGAGGCAGTATCCACTTTAATTTTTGACATTTAGGGAATGGGGGGGAGAGAAAATAATGTAGGTACAGAAATTGGATAATGATGAAATAGTGTGACCAGTGTTAACTGTCTTAGAAGAAAACTTTTATGTTGGGGAGAAAAGATATTTACTTTAAACAAGATCAAATAAACATGTTTCATAGATAATAACAAAATTTTCTATAGACAATAAGCTTTTAAATTTGCAATTTGTTAGCTATAAGGCCATATTCTCCTGTCTTTTGAAACTTTTAGTATTATATAAAGAAAACTTTGCTATTAAGTTTAGTATGTGCATGGTGGAGGGGGAAGGGATAATGGTACTTGCTTTGGTCTTCAGAAGCTATTTTTTCTCGTATGGCTACTGAAATTAGCGATACCGGGTATTCCCTAGTCTGTTCCCCACCCAGCACTGAGCTTGCAGACCCGAGCAGGGAACAATATCCCCAACTGTTTCCCACCCAGCTCTGTGATTGTGAAGCTGAGCATGGAACAGGCTTTCCAGCCCCTACCCCGTGTTTGTGGAGCAAGGGCTGGGAACTGTCCCAGTCAGGGGCAAATCCCAGCCCCACACCCTGATCAGCCGATCAAGGTGTGGGACTTGGAAAGAGCTGCAGGAGTGGGGCACGTCCCAGATTCCTGCTCCAATCTATCAGTGGAACAGTTTGTAGTGAGCCCCTGATTGGACGGGAATCTCACTCAGCTGGGGGCTCACTGTTAGCTGCCCCACCAGCAAATCAGGGCAGAACACTGGGACCTGCACATCACCTGCAACTCTTTCCAAGACCCATCCTTCAACTGGGGAGCCATGGATGGGAGTTCCCTGCTGCCAGGGCATTGTTCCTATCCTAGCAGCAGGCAGCCCCCCCAGGGAAGAGAGCAATGTCCCAGGCCTGGCCCTGGCATATCTTCTGGCCTGGTGCCTTCTGGCATAACTTCTGGCCTGGCAGCTATCTTCCGGCCTGATGCTTTCTGGGCCAGCTCCAAGAGGGAGCCTAGAGCTCCCCCTGGTGGTGGCAGTGGCCAATTTCAGGGCACCAGGAAGTAAGAGCAGTTTGCTGCCATTAGCATTAAATCTGCTCCCACTTCCCTACACATGTAGATGCTTGCCAGAGTGAGCTTACTTGCAAGCAGTTTACTCATGAGTAAACTGCTCTCAGATCTAATGCATGTGTAGACACACCCACTGAGCACATCTACACAAGACGTTTACCTGTGCAGTAGTGTAGATTACTATAGAGTAAGTTTGTGTGTGTACTTAGCAGTAAAAACACCTCATCATGGTTAAATTTATTTGCAATTACTTACTGCACAGTTATGCACATGTAGACATGACTTAGGAGCAATTTGCCCCACCACAAGTGATGCTCCTGCTGCCAGGTGTTCTTCATGCACTGCCCCTCCTGCACCCAGGCCTCATGGAAGAGCTTCCCCGGGCCTCACAGATATTATGCAGCACACAGGCTGCAATGATAACCCAAGGGAGGTTGGCCTTAGTGAATTCAAGGTGGGCAGTAAGGGTGCACAGGAATTCCTTGAGGTGGCTGAAGACACACTCCACCAGGGTGCAGGTCTGGCCAAGACAGCAGTGGGGGAGTGGGTATGGAAGGGTCCAGGTGGCTAGTGTAGGCCTTCATGAGTGTAGGCCTTCATGGCCAGGGAAGGAGTGGGTACCTGTGGCAGAATGCCGGGCTAGCAATTCCGGCTCCGCTTGGGGAGCCACGGGCTTTACGGAGCAGGCAAGCGCGCAGCTTGTGGAGCGGGATTGGAGGTAGCTTTATGACCGCCTTTGAGTTTCGTCGAGATGGCATAAGTAGACAACTTAGAGTAAGTTGTTAGTTTTCTATAATAAGTTTGTAGGATGTCTGTTGGTTCACGCGGTTCTAGAGTAAGCCCTTGCATTCTAACCCAATGGGCTAGGTGCAGCTGCCAACTCCTTAAGTCCCAGAACTGGTCAACAGCTCATTGAGATAGAGTGTTAGTGGTAGAAGTTATTACAGATTAAATATAAGGTGAAGTAAAAATTTGTTTTATTCACTCACCTGGCCTCACCCTCTTACAAATAAGAGGGGAGACTGGCTGGAATGAACTTGCAGTAGATATGTTGTCTAAGCTACGAAGAGAGGCAGTTAAGAGGTGAAGTCTCCGATGTTTCTTCAGTTACAGTATGCCGGATACAAAGGGGGTCTGTTGGCCCACAGGGTTCACCAGTGAGCCCTTGCTTTCCATCCCTTGTGGGATAGGTGCAGCTACTCACTAGTTAGTCCTAGGGCTGGTCAACAGCTCATGAACGGGATAGTGGATAACAAAACTGTAACATGGTGAATCGTTGTCGATTGTCGGATTTTCGAGGCCTTGGTTTTC
>NW_017728906.1:117088047-117160056 GCF_001723895.1 Crocodylus porosus | reverse complement strand
AGTTTTCTTTTACATAATAGTTACTAGGTAGATTTTCTACATAAGTTTTGTTTCTGCAGGAATGACACTTACAGATAAGAAATGAAACTTACAAAATACGCATGTGCAGCTTAATACAAGCGTGGGAAAATATAAAGCTTTCATTTTTATTAGGAAGCCAAAACTACAAGGTTACATAAATGTGAGAGTGCCGCGCGGCAGTTATACAGAAATAAAATAAGACATTTATAGTACCCAGGATCCCCAGTGAGAAAGGGTGAGATCGCCATGGTGCCCAGCTGCAGGTCTGGAATCCCCAGCATGAAGCACCCACTCTCCCACAGGCCTGGCAACCTGGAGTTCCAGATGATGCAGGTATTATGGGTGCTACCCACTCAGCCAGTGCTCACATGTGTGAAGGCCCCACAGTGGTCCATGACGGCCTGGAGCACCACAGACAGAAAGCCCTTTCAGCTGTGATAGAGGCAGTCTCCATAGGGTAGACAGGTGATGGGGATGTGGGTTCTGTCCAGGGCCCCAATGCACTGGGGGGGGAATCCCAGAGCAATGAACCTGCCAACAGCACCAGGGGGACAAGCAGCATGTCCTAGAGGGTCCCAGACACCTCCAAGATGGTCTCCCCAGTGGTGACCTTGCTCACAGTAAACAGGTGGCATAAATACTGCAGGGTGGTGGGTGTGACAAGTTTCAGCAGTATGAGGGCCAGGCAGGTGTCCATGGGTAGAGGTGGCCACATGCTGGTTTGCTGCCACTCCAGGTGGGACCATAGCTTCCCCAGAAGGTCCTGAAAGGTAGCCCAGGTCATGCAGAAGTCCTCCTGCCACTGCTTATTGTCCCAGGTGTGCTGGATAATGTGCCACCACCAGTCCTGGATGACCTGGCAGGCCCAGACCTGGTGAAGTGGGAGGCTCAGGAGAGTTCTAGTGGCTCTGGCAATGGCATCCTGAAGCCTGTTGGTAGTATCCCTGTGAGGCAGGACCCTGTGGGGGTCTTGTGAGGCAGATGGGGTGGAGGCAGCAGGTGTGCAGCAGTATCCCTGGGATGGTGCCAGGTGGCCTGGCAGGCAGTCACTGCATGTGGGGGAGTGGGGAGGGCAAGACAGCTTGGGCCAGGTGGTGGTCAGTGCAATGAGTCAGCAGGGCCAGCACAGCAGCCAGCAGGAGGCCAGGACACTGGTTATTGCTACCAGGGGCAGGGGTTGGAGCAGCCATAGCTTGGGGAGGTACAGGTGGGGAGGAGAATGGTGCTGTGTGTTTCCCCTGCTTTGGGCATGCTGCTCCTGGCCAGGGAAGTGACTGGCTAGAGAACAGTAAGTGGAGCTCCCCATTGAAGAGGGCTGCCAGCTGCAGGCAGGTGCAGCTGGAGTCTGGAGCTCCCCCAAGTGGTGGTAGGGACCCATTGTAGGACCTCAGGAAGTGGGAGCAGATTGGCAGCACATCTGCTCCCACTTTTCTGTACATGTAGATGCTTCCCCAGGACCATTCACTTGTGAGATGCACCCACTGTGGAAAGAAGTCAGTGTTCTTTTTTAGTATGGATAGTACAGTTTATTAGAGTAAAATAAAACATTTTCATTTTAGTTTCCAGTAAGAATCACCATAATGTTGAATTTGTTTCCTGTACTTGGAAAGATTATTGTTCTTTTATTTAAAACATTTATGTGGGTTCTGAATTTCAATCCTGAGTGTTCAACAGGGGAGTCACCCAACAGTCCTTTATTATTTTCATAACCAAATGTTGCAGGAGTATCTTTATCCATTCTTTAAAAATATTAACTATTAAAACACGAAGGCAAGTCTTTATGCCCCCCTTATCCAAATGCCTTTAATATGTTAGATATACAAGAATATTATTATTTTGATTTGAGAATAAATTTAAAGCAAAGAAGACTAGTCTGCATCTGCAAAATACCAAACTGAGATTAAATGTTGTGGTAATGGGAGGGCTTTTATTGGTAAAAACAGTTCATTGCTGGAGGAAAATAGTTGTCACAGTTAGGAATGGAATTAGCCTCAGTGGGGATATTGAAAGCAAAAGTTTACATGAGTATATGAGCAATGGGTTAGCAGTAATAAAATCAAGCCACTATTAATACAGAGGGATTAACCAAATGGCTCAGCAGAGGCCTCTTCCATTCTAAATACTACTTTGAAAAAACCACTATGCTCAGAACTATAATGCAGCTTATAACTTCTTCCCAAGGAAAACAAAGCTGCATTCCCAGCATCTTGTGAGTAGACTTTCAGCAAAAAGCCTGGCATTATACTTTTGCATAAACAAAATTTGCATTTAGATTTCCTATTACATTTACTTCTTACGTGTACATTTATTACTATTATAAAGAAGTAACATAACCAATGGTACAGCCACTGCAGATAGCATTTGCCAATGAAAGGAAAAATCTACATTTTCTCAAGGTATTTTCATAGATTTTAAGGTTGAAAATACAAATAGATCACCAATTGATCACCCTGTATTATGATGTAATGATAACATAAAATATGACTTTTCATCCAATCACTCCTGCATGACAGATTGAAAGTTTTTAATTAATGCATATCTTCCAGAAAAGCACAAAGAAAGGGAGAATGCACTAGTTCTCCTAGAAGTGTGTTTTACAGATTAACCACACTCTCTGTTAAAATAAATAAACAAAAAATAAATAGCAACACTTCATTTCTAACTTGAATTTTGATGTTTTCTGGCCATTGATTTTTAATATGATTTTGTTCACTTACATAAAGAAATGTTTACTATCAGATTAATGGGTTGCTACTCCCCATGGATGAGCCAACCACATTGCAGTCCTCCAGCATCCAAAGATGCAGTGTCCCTTCCCTCACCCTCCTGTTCTGTGTGGACAAACTTTCCACCCCTTTAACTCAACTGCCCAATTCTAGCACCAAGCCAACTCCCCCCCACCTCTCCTGTCCCCAGAGCTTTCCACTGCCAGGGGTACAAACCCATGCAAACAGCCTATAGAATACATGCCAGCTACCCAGGTTACAGGATATGGATGAGATTAGGAGTGCAGTTTAGCGATTTGGTGTGGGGAAAAAGGGAGGAGGCCAGATCAGGTCCCCATGAGTTTGGAGCTTCCTTCCTGGGGCAGAAGCAGTAGCTCCCCCAAAAGCACCTTCTCTCACCACTCCCACCTCCCACACACCTCAGGAAGCATAACCAGAGCTCCCCAAATCTCATTTAATTAAAACATGAGACCTTTAATTTCCTTCCTCTTTATTTCTTCTTAAATTTTTTTTTTATCCTTCAGTGGTTGACTTCTTTAGTTTCACCAACTTTCCCATATCTCCATTTCCTTTCCACCTCCTATTCCATTATCCACCCCCATCCCATTAACTCAACAACTCCCAGTTTCATGTTCCCACTCCCCCCAAGCCATCTCTCATACATCCCCACCTACAGCAGGGATAGAACCTTGGTCTGGCTCCCCAGTTCTGTAGTGGCAATTCATTGCTGTAGCTCCTAATCAGACCCATGCTCACCAGCCCTCTGTGTCAAGTAACAGGTGTGGTAATAGGGGGCAGTCAGAAAAGGTTTTTAGCCTCAAGGATTGACTGCTTCAAATAAAAGGTAGACTTAGCACCAATCAATATTTCTGGGTAACAAATAATATGTAACAAGGCCCTTATATTCTTTTTAGGGTCTGTTTTATTTTGCCAAGATGAAATCCACTTAATGTATGGTATCTGATTCCTTCCTTACTGGTTGTCTTATCTTCTTCTTTTGTGTCTACACCACAGTTGACCATTTTCTTACACATGCTTGTGTTTGTTTTTGTACTTTGAGAGATATTTCATTGTACATGAGCCTTCAAGCAGCAAGCTTTGGAGCAGATATTGCATAGTATGAGGCTCTGTAGCACAGTCACAGGAGGTTGAGCCAATGGTATATCCCCACTTCTTCATTAGTTGCTTGAAGCATCCAACTCCAGTATGTAGGTGATTGAGACATTGCCACTGGTTTATCTCAGCTCCTGGTGTCAAGGACTCAGCCACTGGAATGTCCATTTTTGCACCATCAGGTATTTTCTTCAGCCACTAATTCCACATCTGTACTCTTTGGTAGTCTCTAGTCATATAATCGGAAACTATGATAGATTCATTACATCTCCCTAATTTGTCTTGACCAGAGCTTTGGTTTTCTGTTCATTAAAATCCGAATCATATAAATAAAATATTTACTATAACATACTTAATGTTATTTCAAATAGTATTTTGCCTTTATATGTTTTTGTGTAGTGTATATAAATGTGATTGCATAATAGCTCAAAGTAAATTCTAACTCTTGTATATTGTGTGGGGGGTTGGATGTGTGTGTGGCTGTATGTGGGGTGTGGTTGGTGGGGTGGATGCATGCATGATAGGGTGTGAAGTGGTGTGTGGGTGTGAGGTTTGTGTGATGTGCGTGGGAGATGTCTGTGGGTTGATTAGAGGATGAGACTGATTGTGTGTGGGGGTGGAAGGGTGTGGGGGAGAGTGTGGGGGTGTGTGGGAGATGTGAGGAGGTTGTTAGTGTGGGGGGGCTATGGGGGAGTGTGGGCATGGGTGTGGGCAGGGTGTGGAGGAGGATGTGGGCAGGTTGTAAGGGACAGTGTGGTTGTGTCACTGTGGGGTTTGTGGGTGTGTGTGGGTGTGTGTGGGTATGGTGCGGTGTGTATTTCCCCCCCACAATCACACCCCTCTACACCTCATGGCACATAGCATCTGCTGTTGACAGCAACAGCAGGGGGCAGACCCTGGGGAAACCAAAGGCCAGGGATCCTAGAAAAATAGTGTGTGTCTGTGTGTGCATACATATATATAGATACATGTGTGTATGTATATGTGTGTTTGTGTGTGTATAGTGGTATTTCATTTTAATCATGGAAAATTGTGGAATTTGGGTTACTTCTTATAGCTGAAAATTGGGGATTTTTTTTCTTAAATCAGAGAAAGCCAGGATCCCTGCTCATGGCCCATGCAGGTGGATTCCCCCAGTGGAAAACAGCTCCGGTCATTTCTGGGAGCTGCACATAATTGCAGGGACTGTGGCAAAGCTGGTCAGGCTTCATTGCATAGGGTTCCCAACAGCTCATGTGCAGCTCCTTAAACATGGCCAGAGCTACATACTGCCAGGAGGGAGCCCCACATCATGGAGCCAGAGGCCTGGCCCCGCTCCCTGCTGCCACATGCAGCTCCTGGAACTTCACCCGGAAGAAGAGAGCAGGACCAAGTTGGCCTGGTTTCCTCATGTGGGGCTCTGCTATTTCTGGTGGAGTCCTGGGAGTTGGACATGGTGGCAGGTAGCAGGGAAGGCTGCTGGCTGTATCATGTGGGACTGCTGCCCAATAGTGTGCAAGTACTGGAAGCTGAATATGAGCTGTAGGGAGCCCCATGCAAAGGTGTTGGGCCAACCCAGGTTCCATGCTCCCACTGCTCCCCTAGGGATGGGCTCCACACTATGGGCTCTTCAATCCTGCTGGCCCCAGTCCAGTGCTTTGTGTTCCTGCCCAGCTGCAGCTTCCCCACTCCCACTGCTTTTTCCTTACCTGATGCCCAGAGTGCTGCATGACAGGAAGAGTGACAGGAGAAGGAGCTGCTAAAGGCCAAGGGAAGAACGTTTCCCTGGGTGGCCACTGCAGCAGCAACCCTGCCCAGAAGCTGTGTGCTGGCTGGGACTGGGGCCATCCTGTGCATGTGATTGGGAGTGCCCTGTGTTGTCCCAGTGGGCGTGGGCGAGGCATGACCCCATGTGCAGCGCAGCAGGGGCAGCGGGGGGCTAGCCTGAATAGAATGAATTGGTCAGCACCCACCCGTGGGCCAGATAAAATTATCTGGTAGGCTGGATCAAGCTCACAGGCTGTATTTTGCCCACCCCTGTGCTATAGTTTAGGTAGCATAGGTATAGAATAGCTGCAGGTAGGAGCTTTTAGATAGTTGAGATGCAATTAAGTGCTTATGGATATATTTTGTTTATTAATTTGGTGCGCATAATTGTTTTGTCTCTAAAGAAATTTTGACAAGTAAACGTTATAAAATAATTTATCATAATAAAACCAATTAGTTCCACTTGGTTTTAATTGTTATCATTTTTTAAAATAATTAAACTACCTAAGTGTAAAATTTGACTTAAATGGATACATTTCTGACATTTACTAAAAAGAAATCCTCAGGTAGGTCATATGCTCAGAGTATACTGAGGAAAAGAACCATAACCAAAACATGCTGTGCATGATGATTTCAGCTGTTTGAGAAGATGCAGTTCAACACCCTCCTAAATGCTAGACAGCCATTTCAAGGGCTACAGTGGTTCTCACTTTGCTCCCATGGAGCAGCTTTGGGTTTTTCTTCCAATCTCCACCTGGCCTAACCATCCTTAATATCGAGGAACCCCGGATGGAATCTGTTCACCTGAGGATATGGGGTTATGCACCCTTATGAAAATGAAAATGTGGGCCCATAACTAACTTTCAAACATTAAAATTAATACCAGGCACAGCAATAAAAATATTACAATTATTCAATAAGGACAAATATAGCTGATAAGGAAGCCACAAATTCACATCTTTGAAGATGTTATAAAATGATTTTGCTAATTATTGTAGCATTTATTCTATAGAACAGTGTTTCCCAAAATTTCCAGCTCAAGGCACACTTACATCAATAAAAAATTTCCACGGCACATCTGTTAAGGCATTCCCCATCCTCATGCCTATTGTAGCTCATCGCCATGGCAAAATTCCGCAGCTCACCTTTTCATTTTTGACAGCACACTTTTGTGCCATGGCACACTGGTTGGGAAGCATTGCTATAGACCATTATATTATTCATAATATTAAGGCATGCTATATAACAGTATTGCTCTTTAGACATCTAGGACTTCTGTGTATTCTGTATAAACTAAAAAGAAAAAGTATAGCCATTATGTTACTAAAATCTTAAAATATTCACTATTCTCTCTAAAAAAAACCCAATGGCTTGAATTGGTTTGTCTTTTGAGCCATCTACAGATGGTTTTATGATGATTTATTCTATATAGCTTGCCTACATTTTGCTTTTAATATACTTTCCATCAGACAGACTCTGAGATGAATTTGTGTCAGTATTGTGTTAGCATGTAATTAGTGAATAGTATTTTAGTTACAATTTTAAATAAGTTTATTACAGATTGATTTACTTAACTATGATTCAGATGTGAGGGAACATACTACTTCATTATCTTAGAAAAGCAGTTAAAGCCTAGGAAAATACAAACTACTCCTTCATTGATTTCAGTCAGGTTTTCAATCAGGACCCAGCTGGCACCAAACACTAAGTTATATGGTTTACATTCAAATGAAATACATGAGTTCTATCTGCATAACTTCCATTATTGCTGCCATAGTTGAACCAGTGAATTATGTATTTGTATTTTCCTAGCCTCACTGAACTCAAAATATTAATGTTATAAAAAGCGTGTGTTTTTACTCCTCTCAGAGGAAAAGTCTGTTGCACTATAAAGTATATAAAGGACATTTTAAAAACAATTTAGATTTTTTTTTTAATTTGCAAAAAAAATGCAGGTCATAAAGGTACTTAAGGAGGTACCTAACTTCAAACACATGACCAATCCCATTGGTGCTGGTAGGAACTTTTATATTTTAAGTTAAACCTATGTTTTATTTCTTTGCCGAACCATGGCATAAAGCAACTTTTTTTTCTTATATGACTGATTCTGCAAAAAGTATGACTGACCAATGGGATAGCTGATACTTCCGATGCATGTTAGTATATACTTTTAATCCAGGACATTAATTTGTGTTATCCAGTGACACTGAGGTATATATTAGAATTATCACAGTGCTCAGCAGTGACCAAATTCTAATCCCTGTAAAGTAAATAGTCACCTGAGATTATAAAGTGCAAAATTAGGTCAGTTAAGGCAGAGACCTGTTGAAAATGCTTTTTTATAATCATAATATGTATTAATTTTCATATTACAGCATTATGATAAAATAAAGCCAAGAAAAACAAAAAAATATAAACTAATAAGTAAAATACAATAAGAAAATAAAACCAAAGCATTATAAAATAGATAATTAAACATGCATGCTATAAATTCAGTAGAGAGTAGGGTAAGGGGACAGCTTGACATTATATACAACCAACCACTGTACATATACATTTAAGGATATCAAAGCACAAACAAATCAACTTATAAACTATACGGAAGATTCATACTACACCATATTTCTTCATATTGAGCCCAGTTATATCTGTTTGCATATATAATCTTTTCCATTAATGCAATATGCATAAATTCTTCTAATTCTACATCTAATGTCCATGAATTTTTAGAGTGGAGCAAAACACAGGTCTATTAAAATTTGTAGAAAAAACAGAAATTGCTATGTTGCTCAGATCTTGGGGCAATGATTCAGTTATATGTTAATTTACAATGAGCAATTGATTTTACCAAGCCAAAAGAAGAAATCTAAGAATAGTGTCAGATAATTTTGTAGATGTGTGTCTTTATCAAGCAGTAAGTGTGCATATAAACTGGTTTCTGTATGACAAATAAGATTGGCTGTTATTCAATAACATAAGTAATATCTGTAAAACACATTATAGCTAGTATTTTATTGTTTCCCTTTGGTTAATGTTATAAGACTGATATGGGAATACCCTATACCTTATGCTGCCTCACAGTTTCAATTAAGAATCTTTGCTGCAAAGACTTGTGAGTTTGCCAGACTTTAATGATTTAAGATGAAATATTTTATGTGTGCTCTTAGCCTCAGGCAGTTTTTTTCTGGACTTTCAGAAAACAATAAAATAAAAACAAAAAAGTACAAGCATCATGGGTGCCTGTAAACATGTGGGGATGCTGTTCCAACATGCTGTAATTATAGCATGTCAGAGCAGACTCGATTAATCGAGTCTGCTGGAGCATGCCAATTAGCATGTTTTGGCAGCCTCCGCACCTTGTGTACTCAGTACCCCTGACTTCAAAATGGCAGTGAGGATGCTTTTACTCAAGCTCATCAAAAGAGAAGAATGAGATTAAGATAAATTGGTTCATGTTTCAAAGTTTTGTTTTGTTTTGTTTTTTAACTCTTTACTTTTATTAAATAATTTCATATCTTTAAGATCTCGGGATCAAAGGGGGATTTTTAATTCTCTTCATAAAAATCTACCCAAATGTAAATGATTTTTAAACCCCTGGAAAAAGGAAGAATGAGGATTAATGCAGCTTCTTCTACTATGCTAAAACCAGATAAGGGATCCCATCTCCTGTCTCTGACTTGGGAGAGAAGCACTGGCATGAATTCTAATCCCATTTAACAAGGTTTTATACACTTATCTTTGGAAGCAGGCCAGGATAATTTCATCTCACTTAAAATAATCCTACTAAATTTAAGATAGAGTTGGTGAGAGGTTGCACAAGATTATTTTCTAGGAAGAATAGAACCTAGGAGTCAAATTCTATATAGAGCTTCTCAGAGCAAAACCAGTGAAAAGAGTGGAGAAACTATGAATTACTTCCAGATTATGGAATGCTCTGGGGATAAGGTGCCTCAGACCTTACAACCTCAGGAGATGCTATAGCTCATGATGGCCTTTGTCAGTTGTTTATTTAAGAACACTTGGGGCTCCTGAAATGACTCCTCCTGCAACCTTCCAATGGCATCAGGGCTCTTAACTGAGGGCTATGTATTTGTACCAGTGCAGGGTAGGGCTGTGCAGATTGGTATCTGCTTTCCTTCATACACTAAAGTCAACAATGTTGGGAGCCTTTACAAACTGATCAGAGAATAGCTTTATTTCCTCATGTGAGCAAGCCAATCTATAATCTTGACCTGTTATGATTTTTTTCTCTATGTTCATATAATTACAATTAAAAATGTTTGAAATAACTTAATCTGGAATTCTTATTCCATTTGGATAGTTACTAATGGTTAATTTACACAGACAGATCGACTATGACTTTGAAGAAGACAGTGCCTTGAGTACAAGATCTAGATCATGCAGAAAAATATTTACTTCCTGAAATACTGCCAGAGA
This sequence comes from Crocodylus porosus, assembly GCF_001723895.1. NCBI lineage: Eukaryota > Metazoa > Chordata > Crocodylia > Crocodylidae > Crocodylus > Crocodylus porosus. The sequence goes on along the minus strand of NW_017728906.1, from coordinate 117,150,013 downwards.
GAGCTATAAAGCTCTTTTGAGGAAATCTAAAAAGTATCATGATCATGTATTATCAGGAGAAGAAAATTTGCATTGGATTCATACATCCAAACCTTCTCCTCTTATTGGGAAAAAAAAAATCAAAGTTATCTTGACATATTTATATTCAGAAATCAAGTTGAACAAGCTTAACTAAAGAAAATATGCCAGGGGTCATCAACAAATCACTTGTAAAGTTATTAATATTTCTAAACAAAGCCAAGAAATACTGCCTGTCTGCATGCCCCCACCCCAACCTCCCTCCCTCCTCACCATCCATCACTGAAAAAGAGAAAAATAAAGCTAACAAGCAATGAAAGAAACCTGTATATGGAAAAAAATACATTTTACCCAACCTCAAGAACTGCATATCTAATATCAGAAGGGATTTTCCTCAAAATTTAAAAGCCAGTCAAAGATCATTTTTACATATGAGAAAAGTATCTTAAAAAGTTAGGTAACATTTTTCCTGAATTAATTAGAGTGCTAGTACAACAAAACTGGTATAAAGGTTCTAGTTTAGGAAAGCACAAACTGAAGGAATATACAGGGATTGAATGTATAAGGAAAACATTTACATACAAGCATCACTTTCCATAAAGGAAGAGTGGAAAGAGATTTTCAATTCTTCTTCAATTCTTAAGGGCTTTACAAAATCAGATTTGTCCTGTCTGGAAGTTATCTAAAGAGCTCCATCATGGGCATGGCACTGTATTATAATAAAATAAAAATTACTTTTTGTAAAGAATTTCAAAAATATCTGACTACATATACACAAAAGTTATGATGCTTAAGATTGAAACACTTAACTTTTAAATTCCTGGTTCTTGGAGTGCAATACTCAGATCACAGGCCTTGGTTCTCATGGGGGACTTCGGTAACCATGGGTGCCTGTAGACCTGTGCGACACCTGCTCTGAAGTAATCTATTTACGATGTGTCAAAGCAGACTTGATTAACTGAATTTGCTGGAGCATGCTAATTAGCATGATCTGGCAGCCTTGGTGTCTTGTATATTCAGTATCACCACACTTCAAAATGGTAGTGGGGGCACTTTAACTAAATCTTCTTTTACAAGCTTTAGTTAAAGTAACCCCACCACCATTTTAAAGCACCAAAGCCTTTGATATAATCTCTCACAATAAGTTGCAAGCTAAGTTGTTATGGGCTGGTTGGATTGACTTTAAGATGGATGGCAAGTTGTCTGAATCATTCGATTCAAAGAGTATGATCAATGGCTTGATGTTTATTTGGCAGCTGCTGTCAAGTGGAGAGTCCCAGAGTTTGGTCCTAGAGTTGTTTTTGTTCAGTATCTTCAGCAATGACCTGGATGATGGGGTGGGGAGTATCCTCAGCAAGTATTCAGATGACATGAGGCTGGGGGGAGTAGTAGATACACTAGAGGGTAGGGCTAGGATTCAGAGACCTAGACAAATTGGAGGATTGGAGGATTGGACCAAACAAAAGATCATGGAGTTGAATAAGAACAAGTGCAAAGTCCTGCCCTTAGGACTGAATACTCCCATGCACCAGTACAGGCTGGGGACTAAGCAGCACCAGTACAAATTGTTGGCTAAGGATCTTGGGGTTACAATGGACAGTAAGATCAATATGTGCCAACAATGTGCCCTTTTTACCAGGAAGAGTAACAGCATACTGGGCTGTATTAGTAAGAGTCTTGCCAACAGATTGAAAGAAGAAATCATTCCCTTCTATTCAGTGAGGCCACTGTTAAGGCCACATCTGGAATATTATGTCCAGTTTTGCACTGCCCTCCCCCCTACTACAGAAAGGATGTGGAGAAATTAGAGAAAGTCCACTGGTGGACAACAAAAATGGCTAGGAGGCTAGGGCACATGACTTCTTAACAGAGGGTGAGGAAACTGAATGTATTTAGTCTGGAGAAGAGAATACTGAGGGGGAATTTAATAGCAGCCTTTACCTTCCTGAAGAGTGCTTTCAAAAAGGATGGATCTAGACTGTTCTCAGTGGTGACAGATGACAGAACCAGAGCAGTGTTCTCAAGTGTCAGAAATGTATGTTTATATTAGATATAAGGAAAAACTTTCTCACTGGGAAGATAGCAAAGCACTGGAACAGGTGACCCAGGATGCATCAACATGTGGGATTAATGAATGTTAGGCTTACCGGGTACATCTACATGCAATGCTTTACTTGAGATTAGAGCTACTTATTGCACAATAAGCATCACTGTCTACATGTGCAGATGCTTATTGCACAATAATTTGCATTTCTCGTGAGTAAATATGCTACCTGCAATGCAAGAAGAATATTTGCTCAAGATTACTTACTGCTCAGTAGTGCACATGTAAATGTCTTACTAGGAGCAAAGCTGCTTCTGGTCAGCCAGGCAGTGGCAGGCAGGAGATTGCTCCCTGCCCCTGGGAGCTGTCTGGTGTTGGGGTGGGCTCCACTACCAGAGCACCCCAGTTGAAGGCTATATCCTCCTGTCCCAGCAGCAGGGAGCTCCATTACCTGATCCGGGAGTGTGGGGCTGGATGTCACAGGCCAGCTTGGCACTGTGAATGTATCAATTTAGTTGCAGGCTGACTGAGTGCTGCAACTGTATCAGTCACTGGGCTGTTTGGTTTGGGATCGAGGAGGTAAAGTTGGGTGGGAGGCAATAACAAGTTTCACTCATAACAGTAAAAATAAATTTTACTTATAGCAACAAAAGATATAGTTTGCACATATGATAGTTAGTAAAAAGATTAAGCTAATAAACAGACAATATAACAATGAAAGTTAAAAATTAGTACTAATAATAAAATCAGACAGACAAATTAACAAAGTGTTCCCACTTGGTTAACAACTTATCGATAGTCCCTCAGTGTCAGGTACACATCAAGTTGATTCAGCAAAGTCAGGTGTCCTCGATCCATTCTGTTGGAGGTAATACTGGGGAAAGTCACTCAGTCAGGATTTGGTCCTTGCTCACACTGGGAGTAAGACCCAGTGCATGGGACAGCAAGGACCATTCTGCTCTGTCCTTCCTGCTGGTCACTTAACGTGCGTGTTCTTTTATATCCTGTTCTATGCTAATCTGTTGGCTTTAGAGCCACTCACAATCTTACCCTGTAGCTGTTACCCTATGGGGTTAAAAGGTGTGAGAAATTATTATAATAGGTTACTGCCCAAGCTTGGGTTCACACAACAGGCAAATCACACCACATCACTTTAGAGTTTGAGATTAGCATATTTCCCCCCCAAAACCATCCTACTTACAATTTTTTTAAAGATATGTTTATTATATCTTGTGGTTGAGTTTGTTAACCTTACTGACTCTAAGCAAAAATGTATTAAATCAGCTAAGTCTGCAGTTTATTCTTTAGTTCTGCTTTTTAAAACTTATGCTTGTCTCATGACCAATACAAACAGTTATATATATTCTTACGATTATACTCCAGACAGACAGGAAACATTTACAGGAAACAGTTTAATAAACTGTATTTCAGCCAATATTTATCTGCCTCTATCAGATACTATCAAAAAGCAGATTTCTTTTTGGCATAAGTTGCTCATTAACCCTTTTGGTTCTGGCCATCACAGCTGGAAGATCCTTATCTCCCAACTCCAGCCCCACAGTTGCGGGGCCAAGGCTGAGAAAGAATAATTTCTTAGCACCAGACTCACAACCATGGTCCTGCATCTGTGAGAGAAATCTCCTAGAGCTGGCCCCCTGAGGAGCTGGAACTGGGAGATAAGGATCTCCCAATGACTACGGCACTTGGGCTGAGAGTTAAGGATCTCCTAACCCCAGCCCCACAATTGCAGAGTGTGGGCTGAGATCTCCCTCTTCCTGGGATGGGGGGCCATTGTCCTTGCCCACTTTCTTATGGTGGAGGCCACCCCAGGAGCAGGCAGCACACAGGGGTAGGAAGCAATGCCCCAGACCCCACAATGAGACAGCTGTCTCCTGACCCTGTAGCCCCTGCTAGCCCCTGGGCTAGCACTCAGGGAGAACCTAGAAGTCCCTCTGGCTACTGCAGGGGCCTGGTGCAGAGCTGCAGGAAGCAGGAACAGTTTGCTGCTGGGAGTAGCAAATGTGCCCCTACATCCCTGCATGCATAGATGCACACTCAGGAGAGTTTACTCTAAAGTACCTTAAAGTAAACTGCTCCAGGATTATTTGCATGTTTAGTCACACCCACTTAGTCCATCTATACATGCAAATGATCCGGGAGCAGTTTAATCTTGAGTAAACTATTCAAGAGTAAACTCTTCCAGCCATGGGTCTACACATGCAGGGAAGCAGGAGCAGTTTTCTGCTCTTTGCAGCAAACTGCTCTCACTCCCTGAGGCCCTGCACTGGGCCCCTACAGCGGGCAGGGACACCTAGAGGCTCTGGCTACAGCTGCCTGCAAGTGGCAACCATCTTTAAAAGGCAGCCCTGCTCCTTGGCCAACCACTTTTCTGGATGACAGCAGTGTATACAGTATGGGGGCAGCATGCAGCAGTTCTCTCACTGCTGCCTCTGCCTCCTCATACCATAGCTGTTTCAGACCCTGCCCCTGACAGCAATGTCCACTGCCCTGGGCTCCTGATGGCTACAGTGTTGGCCCTACTGACCTACTGTGGTGACAGCTGTCTGGCTCAGGGCTGTCTGGGCCCTGCCAGTTCCCTCATGTAAAGCAGCTGCATGGGCAGCCTCATCACCAGGGATCCTGTTTTTTTCTGATTTTAAAAAATCCCTAATTTTCAGTTTAAAAAAAGGAACCCTAAATCCACATTTATCCATGATTTAAATGAAAACCACTATATACATCCCTATAAATTAGTGGTATTTCATTTAAATCACAGAAAAATGTGGATTTGAGGTTACTTTATTAACTAAAAGTTGGGGAATTTTTTTAAATCAGAGAAAACCAGGATCCCTGCTTGTCCCATCATCCCAGGTACCTCTCCACAGTACAGTTGCTGTCCTGACTCTGTCCTGCTGGCTAGACCCTGGCAGGGACACTAACAATGCATACTCTGATGCCACTACCAGGCTTCTTGACGGCACGTTGTTGTGACCACTTAGGATGCTAAGCAGTGGCTGAAGGCATTCTGAATGACACTGATGACCTTCCAGGAGCTCCTGGAATATCTCTGGCTGCATGGTGAGTGGCAGAACACCACCCTGCAGCTGCCCCTCCCCTTGGGCACCCAGCTGCCCCTCACCCTGCTCAAGCTGGCCGTGCCCACCAGCAGCCACTATGTTGGCCACTACTTTAGTGGGGGCAAGGCCACTGCTGGGAAGGCCATCCCAGAGATTTGCAGTGTCCTCCAGGACCTGCTGAGACACATGGTGCTACATGTGCATGACCCCCTGGTGTAGGGGGTGGTTAATGACCTGGACTTCCCCTAGTGTATTGGGACCCTGGACGGGACCCACATCCCCAACACCTGCCCACCGCATGGAGGCCACACTTACTACAGCCTGTGGGGTTTCCACTCTATCATACTCTAGGTCATTGTCAACCACTGTGGTGCCTTCATAAATGTGAGTGCCAGCTGGGTAGGCAGTGTCTATGACAACCATGTGTTCTCGACCTCCACCAAGACAGCCCTAGTGAAGAGCAGATGCTTTACACCAAGGATGCCAAACCTGCAGCTGGGCAAGGTGTGGTACCACTTCTCCTCATCAGGGACTCTGCTACCCACTCCTGCCCTGGCTCATGCAGCCCTACACCAGCCAGCTGGACCCCTGCCCTGAAGGCAGAATTCAGGGACAGATGCCTAGCACCCTGGCCTCTGGCTGCTTCCCCACCAGTGTACATGCCATGGCTAGCTCTGTGGGTGGGGGCTCACCAAGGGACAATGGTGGTCTTTGCTGTCTTGGCACACCCATCTCCCCTTCCTGCAGCCAGATTTCAGGGCCAGCAGACCCATATATGGTGCTGGCCCTGCTGCAGGCACCTCGTGCTCCACAGCTTCCTGGATCTGGTGAAACCAGTGGGGCTGGGTCTCCTGACCAGTGGAGGTGTACTGGACCTCTGCCCAGGCCCAGAGCTACTCCCTGCCTTCTCCTGAAGTTCAGCCCATCTCCTGTGCTGTTGCTAAGCCCATGATGCCTGGGCTAGAGGGGTGTGGGGCTCCCAGACAACTTGGATGCAGAGCTACTGGCATCACTTACCTCCCTTCAGGTGGTCTCTGGGGAAGTGCCCCAGGGCCAGCCCTCACCCCATGGTAGTGTTGCACCCTGAGCATGGCCCTACTGTGAGTGTCCCAAGCACAGACAGAGGAGCTGTTTGCATGGACCAAGGGGTGTCTGACCCATTACTCCCTGCTACTGCTGATGGCTATCATGCCTTGGGTACACCTGTGCAACAATACCCCTGGCATGGGACCTGTGCTTTGACAGTGCAGAGGGCAAGTTTGCACTGCCCCACAACCTCTACCACTGTCTGGAGGGCGACCTGTGGCTGTGCTACATGCCCCTGCCCAGCTTAAGAGGACATTGCTGCTGGCATCAATGCATTCCTCAACATGTAAGAGGCTCATGCCCACCCAGCCTTGTCAATATAGTTTTGCACTGTCTCCCATCTCCCTGGGTGCTGTGGGGGTGGAACCTGGGAGGCAGAGGAACATGGGTGGGCCAGGTGGGGATGGAAGACCAGGGCTGGGGCCAGAACAGGAATTAGGGCAGGCGCCAGGTTGGGGAGGGCTCTCCACTCCACCATAGGGCTTACCAAGTGGTCAGGGATGGTGTATCTAGTGGCTCAGGTCAGCCCATGCTGGCAGTGAGGGTGTGAAGCTCCCAGTGGTGTCCTGGGTCACAGGGCCACCGAGTCCAGCTGCATGGGCAGAGGCCCCCTCTGGGGAGCAGCTGGAGCTGCTGGCAGCTAGTGCTGCCATAGCCAGCCTGGCCTTGTGGGGCTGAAGCTATGGAGTTGGTGTTTCAGACACCAGCCTGGGCTCCCAGAGCTGCTGGATGCTACAGTGGGGAGTGCAGTGGGATGTACTGCTGGTGTCATGAGTGGCCCTCCACCAGTGATGTATAACCATGGGTGCCAAGCTGTAGTGGAGGCATAGGCAGGACACCCATGTTCAAATACATAGAATGGCTGTGGTCAAGGTCCCAGGGACCAAGGATGTAATCCAGTTGCCACATAAAGGGCATGGACTTGTGGGCAGTCCCTCAATGAGGGTACCCATTCTGCCCACAAGGTCTTGACTTTTATATAGCACTGGTGTGCTGACCAGTCATGTCTGTGTTCCCTCAAATGGCCTGACAGCGCCTCGTAAATGTGGGCATTGGAGAACCTGCCCTTCATGATCCAGCTGAGGACCTCAGCATTGCTCCACAGTGCAATCAGGTCTGCAGTTTCTTCTTGGGACCAGCTGGGGCCCCGGGAAGTCACACATGATACTAAGGAGGAGGCTGGCATGGCTCCTTTGACAGCTCACTGGGCCTCCGTGTGGTAGTCCCAGTGCTGCTGGACCAGGACAGTTGCCTGAAGCACCCAGTGAAGGGGCATGGTGTGGTGGCAGGCACATGGCAAAGCAATGCCAGGCAGCAGCCAATTTGTTTCTGGCCAGTGTCTACAAGTTTGGTATGCACAGTAATTACTGCACAATTAATCTAGAACCTGTATTTACAGGTACTAGCTAAATGCACAGTAGTCTAATTTACAGCACAGTCTAATTTAAATGCCCCCCACACACAGATGGTGATGCTTTACTGTGCAATAGATTAATCTATCATTCAGTAAAGTGACTCATGTAGATATGTTCCCAGAGAGCCTGTGGAATCTTCATCCTTGGAGTTTTTTAAGATCCAAGTAGGCAAATCCTTCGCTGTAATAATATAGTTGTAGATGTTCCTGTTTTGAGCAGGGGATTGGACTAAGTGACCTCTTGGGGTCCTTTCCAACCTTAATTTTCTATGATTCTAGGATATGAGCATAGTTCAAAACAAACTCAGAGAAGCCTATTGTTCTATAATTGTGTCAGTTTCTTGGATAAATATTCTAAGGCTGCTCAGATTCTGAAGAAGTAGGTTAAAAATATAAGTATTTTGCTCCATGTCACTACAATTCCAGGGTGAAAAAAGTATAGAAAGAATAGGCAAAACAATGAAAAAAGCACAAAATAAAATTTAAATAAATCCAAAAAAAAAAAATGAAAAGAGGATACACTGATTTAATCCTAGAGTTAATCTCCAAAAATTTCTTAAGTAAAACCAAAAGTAAAATTTGCTCCTGCAGCACCCTGGCAGTGCTAACCACTAGAGACTGGGGGGATGTGGTTCTTACCAGCCCAAGTTTTCTCTGCTTTCTGGTAGCAGGTGCTGCTGCAACTGAGGAGCAAGCTTATAGATTCATAAATTGTAGAGTTGAAAGGGAACCCGAAGGATCATCATGTCTGACGCCCTGCCTCAGGCAAGAAAAGCACCGAGTTCAGACAACCCCAGCCAGGTGCCTATCTAGCCTCCTCTTGAAGACCTCCAAGTTAGGTGATAGTACCACCTCTCTTGGCATCCCATTCCAGATTCTGGCCACCCTCACTGTGAAAAATGTCTTCCTAATGTCTAACCTGAATATACTCTCCACTAGTTTGTACCCATTATTCCTAGTTACTCCTAGGGGTGCCCTGGTAAATAGCACATCTCCAACTCTCTGTTGTTCTCCCTTGATAAACTTATAGGATGCTTCAAGGTCTCTTCTCAGGCATCTCTTGTGAAGGCTGAAGAGATCCAGATCCCTCAACCTCCCCTCATAGGGTCTTGCTCGGAGGCCACTAATCATACGAGTGGCCCTTCTCTGAACCCTCAACAGATTCTCCACATCATTCTTGAAGTACAGTTCCCAGAACTGGACACAGTACTCCAACTGTGGCCTCACCAATGCCGCATAGAGGGGAAGCATCACCTCCCTCGATCTGTTGGTCATGCATCTGCTAATGCACAATAAAGTGGCTTTATTGATGGCTTCTGCTGGCTCATGTTCATCTTGGAGTCAGTGATGACTCCAAGACCCCTTTCAACCACCTGGCTGCTGAGGAGATCATCCTCCAACCTATAGTTGTGCTGGGGATTCCTCCTCCCTTACTGCTCACTAACTGCAGAAGGAGGCAAACAAGTGCCTCCCCTGGGACTCTTTGTTATGGCAGGTGCAGCATTGGAAGCCAGGCAGTCATCCTTCCAGTAGTGTATGGAGGGAAGGTTCAAGTCTGATGGTGGCATCTCCTGGGGAGGTGGAAGTGCAGCTTCTCACCCAGTTGTGTATAGGTGTGGGGTGAGTGAATAAAACACCAAGGTCAACCCTTGAAATGATGTCCATTTAATTGTGATAAATACAGAACTAATTAAACAACAAATTTTGATTATTTTTGCCTTGTCTGTTGTATTTTATACATAACATATGATATAGAATATATATATTTGCTTTTGCTGCAATCTTAAACTGAATAATATCAATCTAAGCCATTAGCTTATTAGTAAAGTTTCTAGTTTATTTTTAACTTGATAAAAGTATGAAATGTGTTATATGTAATGATTCATCACATCATCTAGACCACCCTTTACAACATCCTAGATCTGCCCATGAGTATGATCAGAGATCCTGGTTTTCTTTGATAAAAAAAAAAATCCCCAATTTTCAAATAAAAAAAGAAGCACCAAACCCACATTTTTCTATGATCAAAATGAAATGCCACATGTGTGTGTGTATGTGTGTGTATGTGTATAATAGTGGTGTTTCATTTTGATCACTGAAAAAGGTGAATTTTGTGGGGGGGGGGGTGGATTTAATACAAAAATTGGGGATTTTTTTTTTAATCAGACAAAACCAGGATCCCTGATTATGACTTATGAGAAAAGGCTGAAAAAACTAGAGTTACTTAGTCTGGAGGCAAGAAGACTGAGAGGGGATTTCATAACAGTCTTCAAATATCTGAAAAAAGAGAATAGAGGTGATGGACATAGCTGTTCTCTGTGGCTGTAGGGAACAGCAGCATTGGCCTTAAGATACCGAAGGGAAAATTTAGGTTGAAGATTAGGGGAACTTTCTGACTATGAAATTGATTAAGCATTGGAAAAGACTACCTAGAGAAACTATGAAACCTGCATCCCTGTAAATTTTCAAGAACATATTTGATGGGTATTTGAATAGTTTAATAGTCAGAAGGGACCTGAGCAGCTCATCAAGTCCGACCCCCTGCCATGGGCAGGAAAGAATGCTGGGGCCAAATGACCCCTGCAAGGTGTCTATCTAGCCTCCTTTTGAAGACCCCCAGGGTAAGAGTGAGCACCACTTCCCTTGGAAGTTGGTTTCAGATGCTAGCCACCCTGACTGTGAAATAGTGCCTCCTGATACCTAGCCTGCATCTATTCCCCATCAACTTATGGCCTTTATTCCTTGTTACTCCCAGTGGTGTTCAGGGGAACAGGGACTCTCCCATTGCCTGCTGGTCTCCCTTGGCCAGTTTATAGACAGCCATCAGATCCCCTCTCAGCCTTCTCTTGTGGAGGCTGAACAGGTTCAGGTCCCACAGCCTGTCCTCGTAGGGCCTGCCCTGCTGCCCCGTGATCATACGAGTGGCCCTCCTCTGGACCTTCTCCATCCCTCCACATCCCTCCTGAAGTGTGGCACCCAAAACTGGACACAGTACTTCAATTATGGCCTGACCAATGTCATATAGAGGGGCAGGATCACCTCCTTGGACCTGCTCGTGATGCATCTGTGGATGCATGGCAAGGTGTGGTTAGCCTTCCTGACTGTGTCCCCACACTGTTGTCCCATGTTCGTTTTGGCATCAATAATGACTCCAAGATCCTTTTCTCCCTTTGCACTGATGAGAAGGGAGTTCCCCAGCCTGCAGATATGCTGCTGGTTCTTCCTCCCCAGGTGTAGCACCTTGTACTTGTCAGTGTTGAACACCATCCTGTTCTCATCCACCCACCCCTGTAACCTGTCCAGATCCAATTGCAGCTTGTTCCTCCCTTCTAGAATGCCTACTTCTCCCCACATCTTAGTGTCATCTGTGAATTTGAACAAGGTGCTTTTCACCCCCTCGTCTAAGTCACTGATGAAGATGTTGAACAGTGCAGGCCCGAGGACCGAGCCCTGGGTTTCCCAACTGACCACATCCCTCCAGGTCGAAAATGACCCATCTACCACCACTCTCTGGGTGCAGCCCTCCAGCCAATTGGCAACCCATCTGACTGTGTAGGCATCGACACTACAATCTCCTAATTTTTTAACAAGAATGGGGTGAGAAATAGTGTCAAAGGCCTTCTTAAAGTTCAGAAAGACTATGTCTACTGCGACACCTGCATCCAAGGATTTTTTGACCTGCTCATAGAAGACCACCAAGTTGGTCTGACAGGACCTGCCTCTAATGAACCCACACTGGTTGCCCCAAAGCATACACTTCCCTGCTTGCCCCTTGCAGATGTGCACCTGGATAATTTTCTCAAAGAGCTTCCCCAGGACCGAGGTAAGACTAACAGGCCTATAATTTCCTGGGTCCTCCTTCCTCCTTTTTTTGAAAATGGGGACCACATTGGCCCTTTTCTAGTCCTCTGGCACCTTGCCAGAACACCATGAGTGCTCATAAAGTTGTGCCAGGTGTCCCACAATGACCTTTAATTCCCATGGCTAGGTGGAGATTGTCAGAACCTGCTGATTTGAACATATCCAGTCCCACCAGAAGTTCCCTGACTAAGTCCTCACTGACCCTAGGCCTAGGTGTGCCTCCCCTGGGACCATCAACAATCCCAGTGAGGGGGATGACCTGGTCTCTGCTCAGTAAAATGGAGGCAAAGAAATAGTTACATAGGTTAGCTTTGTCATCTGGTGAGACCACCAGATTTCCAAGTGTGTTGTGCAGAGGCCCCACATTGCCTGGAACTTTCTTTTTACCCCCTATGTATTTAAAAAAGGAATTCTTGTTATCTTTGATCCAGGTTGCTAGTCCCAGTTTCATCTCCATCTTGGCCTTCCTAACAGCCCCCCTACAATCGCGAGCAAAGGAGGTATAGTCCTCCCTGGTGATAGCCCCTCCCTTCCATTGGGTGTACACATCCTTCTTAGCTTTGAGACATTCTGGATGCTTTGGGTTAGCCATGGGGGCTTTTGAGCACTCTTGCCTCCTTTGATCTGTGTTGGGATTGCCACCCTTTGGGCTTGGAGGATCATCTCCTTCAGGAACAACCACTCTTCTTGGACTCCCAACTCCCCACCCCTTCGAGGACCTCAGTGCCTCCCTGACTAGTCTCCTTAGCTCAATGAAATTCACCCTCCTGAAGTCCAGGGCTGCTGTCTTGCTGCAGGCCTTTGCCACCCTTCACTGGATGGTGAATTGCAATAGGCAATGATCGTTATTGCCCAGGTGATTAAGTACCTGCAGTTCCCTCACCAAGTCATCGCTTGTGGCCATGACCAGGTCTAACAAGGCATATCCCCTGGTGGGACTGTACACCTCCTGGGTTAGATGGAGGTCCTGTAACAAAATTAGGAACCTGCTTGAGTGGTCAGATCTCGCTGACTGCTATTCCCAGCAAATGTCTGGATAGTTTAGGTCACCCATGATGACCACATCCTTTGATTTAACTGCCTCCACGAGCTGACCTGAGAATTCCCGGTCTAGCTCTTCTCCCTGGTTGCATGGTCTGTAGTAGATCCCCACTGTTAAGTCCCTTTCCCCCTGATCCTCTTGTATTCTGACCCAGAGCACTTCAGTCTGCCCCTCCTCTGACGCAGTGCTGCTTGTTGAGGATGTGAATTTTTCTTTGACATAGAGCACCACACCTCCACTTTTCCTTCCTGTTCTATCCCTCCTGTACAGCCTATAGCACTTGATGTTCATTTTCCAGTCATGTGTTGGATCCCACCATGTTTTGCTGAGCCCCACTATGTCTGTTTATTCAGGAACAATCCTGCCCTAAGCAGGGGCTAAATGAAATAAACTCATGAGGACTCATCCACCCCTATCTCTCTATGATCCTATGAGATGCTAGTTAGTTCTCCATATCATCCCAGTGATGATGATGGTGTGAATTTTGTCCAAAGTGATTCTGTCTATATTTTACTCTCCTAAAATTACAAATAAAATTATCTAGAAGCCTGGAAAGATTAATTTTTTCTCTTAGCAAGGATTAAGAACTGGGCTTGACCCTGATCTAGTGGGAGCATCCACAGGTCCCTCATATTTAACTAATTTTAGGAATAGATTATACAGTACGGAACTAGATGGGGATCTGAATTTCTTTCTGGTTTTGATTTTGGAAGGGGGAAAGAAATGAAAATCTAATTCATTTTTTCAGTTGTGACCCATCCCTAGTAAATTATTATAACATTATAAAGTTACTAGCAATAAGAATATACTTTTTCCATCTAGTATAAAAATCATTCTGATGACATGAGAAAATAAAAAAGGTAAAAAGGTAAATACAGAAAATATTAGTAAGTGATCTAAGGTGCAGCATATAAAAGAAGGTGCAGCAATCTTAGCATTTGGTATAACCTAAAAAATCTGCTTTGTTCTCCCGCTGTGATTAATTATTTCCAGGAAGGGTATTTGCAATTTTAGTCACCCATAGAAAAGAAATAGGAAAAGAAAAGTCTTTTAGAAACATGCTTCTTATCAAAATCATGCTGACAGATTCAGGCTATCAGCAGATTCAGTACATCTTGGAACTATGGATCTGGCTTATGTACCTTCTTGAAATTCAAACAATCAGGCATCATGGTTTTAATAGCTAGAAAGGTAGCATAATCATTTGCAAGTTAATCTGTGTTATATCAGGATGGGAATGCATTGTACCATGCTAAAATATTTTGATATAATTTTTAAATATAGCAATCCTTTTACCATAAAAACAGTTTAAAAAGAAATTATATTATTGTGTTATCTTCAAAGGTCAGACTCTGGAATAATATATAGTAATGGAAAATGTGTGAAACTTCATTTATATGCAGAATGAGAACCCCCAGAGCTATTTATGTTCTGTATCTTGTGAAAATGCTTTTTTTGAAAGGTTAAGTGATATGCTTAAAATTAAATGTAATGTTACTTTCACCTGTTTAATGACATGCTATCAATTATTTGCTTTCTTTTAAATTCATTCATTCAGTACATAAACATTCTTTTTTCTGAATTTCAAAAGAACTACTTAAAACTGATTTGGCAAAACAACTAATATCCTATAAATTGTTGCACACAGGTGCATGGAGATCTATCCAAGGCCTAGTAATCTGTCTTGAAATATTTTCAGTTAGACAACCTTGATTACAATATTAACATTAACAAGTACCATCCTAGGACTGTAACATGGTCAAGGAATAGTTTTTATTTCTTGTGAACATTTTTAAGTATTTAATTTTTTTCCAGATTTGGGAGGTAGTCAGTCCAATGCATTTCAATATTTTATTAAAACCAAAGCGCAACCACACCCTAAAATATATAATAAATAGTAAATAGTCTGCTTGATGACTGCACTTATTTGAGATGTAGGTGTGACAAAATGCTTGGATGTTGGATACACTCTTGGTTTGTATAAGCTCACTGGTCTCCACTCTACTGGATCAGTTATGCCCAAGTTATTAATTTCCCCAGCAATCACAATTTACAACAAGCATGTCAGTCAAATAATAGAAAAAAAAAAATATTACATGGAAAGAAAGAGTGATCAACTGCTTTAAGAACAAAATACAGTAAAACAAAACTTACAAAAATGACAAAATCCTTACTTTACTTTTGGATGACCACCTACCCATCATAAAATTTCTGTGAATACCCCCAGGGCCAACCTTCCCTCAGTCACCGGGGACTTCCAGTCTACCTTCCTCATCTATCTTCAGTGGAACCAAAGAATGCTTTCAAGGGTCTCTACCTGTAGCTCTGTGACAGTAAGATAAAATTAATGTTTTTCTTTCTGACTGAAAGAAATGTCCTGCACTGCTCAGCTATTCCCCTGGCCAATAAGCTAACTTCCAGACTATACAGGTTAGGCTGGACACAAGGTAGGAAAAAAGAAAGTACAATGAACACTCTATTCCCTCTTCCTGTTGAAGTTTCACTACTATGAAGGAGAGAATTCATGGGCCCAGAGAGTGAAAGAGAATATAATGGTGTACTCCAGTAACAAAGGAATGCATATAAAAGAAGTATCAAGGGTATCAGTCCATGCTCTAAGGTCTGCTTAATTTTATGTGGAATAGTCATTGGAGAAAATAAGTATATTGTAGACAATATATATAGATAGTACTAACCCCTCAGCTTTATATATAACTATATAAGGGACTCCTTTCTCTCTCAGACTCACCTCCCAGGCGATCCTGCCCATGAGTTCCCTGAGTGAATTGAAGTCTGCTGCTGCATAATTTTATAGCCTAGTTGTTGGGGTATTTGCCATGGATTGTCATTGGTGCTTTTACCTGTTTCCATAGCAATATATATATATTAGTGTTTCATTTGGATCACAGAAAAATGTGGATTTGGGGTTACTTTTTAAATTTTTTTTTTTTTTAAATCACAGACAACCCCTAATGATCAATTTAGTGAAGTTAGATATTAGGAAATCTTTCTTGCCAAGAAGATAGTTTCATAGTTTCATAGGGTAGGAAGGGACCTGAGCAGATCATCGAGTCCAATCCCCTGCCATGGCAGGAAAGAGTACTGGGGTCAAATGACCCCAGCAAGGTGTACATCTAGCCTCCTCTTAAAGACCCCCAGGGTAGGAGCAAGCAACACTTCTCTTGGAAGTTGGTTCCAGATCCTAGCCATCATGACCGTGGAGTAGCACCTCCTGATATCTAGCCTAAATCTACCCTCTGCCAGCTTGTGACTGTTATTCCTGATCACTCCTGGTAGTGCACGGGGGAACAGGGACTTCCCCAGTGCCTGCTGGTCCATTCTGACTACTTTGTAGTAAAGATAGTAAAGCAAGAAAGGCAGTAAAGCACTGAAGCAGGTCACCCAGAGTGGCTGTAGAATCTCCATAGCTGGAGGTTTTTAAGACCCGGCTAGACAAAGCCTTGGCTGGGGTGATATAGTTGGGGATGGTCCTGCTTTGAGCAGAAGGATGAACTATATTACCTTTTGAGATCCATTCCAAACTTAATTCTCTATGATTCTATGTTATATCTTGATGACCTAATTCAACTTGTCTTATTTGTGTTGTTTTTGTTTAGTTTTGGGGGGGTTTTCTTGCAAAGCAGTATCGCTTCAATAAGAGAGAAGAGAATGTCTAATAGTTCCATGGTTATGGCAATATCATTGTATACCTGAAGAAACTTACATTAACATTGGTGTAACTACACAATAAAATTTGGGTTCATTATTATATTATTGCCAAAAATATATCAGAACAGCCCTGCTATAATAGTCCATTACTTTAATGAGTTAATTATTTGTTTCCCTTACTGTAGGAAGTCCTTAGTTATAGAACCATTCCTGTATGTGTGTATATATATATACTGTATGTATATATAAATATTTTATGTGCGTTTAAAGTCAAATATATATTTTGGGGGAAATCATATTTGATTACAGAACAGTTCTCATGCATTGTGAACATTTTGAATCAAATTTAATGAAGCAGAAAAAATAGAGTCTGTCCCTGTTTCTGTCTCTGTCTATATCTATAAGCAGGAATGGCTTATCAGGAACTTTGTTTTGAGTTGATCCCTAGCATTATTGGAAGTCCTATGCATTGGAAGTCCTAGCATTATTGGAAGTCCTATGTCTGAATTGTTTTCTCATGTTGTGTTAACAATATTTGTCTATTTGTCTTGAGAATACATCTTTGTAGCAAGCTAACTTCTCTGTTACATTTGACAAAAGTTACTGAGTGAGTTTACACCAGAGTCTTTACTGTGAATTAGCAGAGTTTATTATGCAGTAAACATGCATGTCTATACACACATATGCTTACTACACAGTAAACCTCACTAATAGTAGCACATTTACTTATAATTTCTAACTACATAGTAGAGTGCTCACGTAGATGCCTGATTGGGAACAGATCTGCATCAGAATCTGATCCGCAGCCTGTTCCCCACCCAGCTCTGTGCTCACAAAACTCAGCACAGAACAGGTGCCCCACCAGTGGATCAGGGCAGGGGGCCTGGACCTGCCCCTCCCCTTCAGATTTTTCCAAGTTCTCTGCCCCAATCAGGGAGCTCCCTGCTGCCAGGGTAGGGGGACATTGTCCTTGCTGTGGTGCCCCAGGAGCAGGCAGCTCCCTGGGAGCAGGGAGCAATATCCCATCCCTGGCCAGGAGACAGCTGTCTCCTGTTCCCATGCTCCCTGCCAGTCCCTGAGCTAGCACCCAGGGAGAGCCTAGAGTTCCACCTGGTGGCATCAGGAGCCCATCGCATGACCCCAAGAAGTGAGAGCAGTTTGCTACCACTAGCAGCAAATCTGCTTCCACTTCCCTACATGTGTAGATGACTGCCTGAAAGCATTTACTCATGAGCAGTTTACTGGATCTAAAGCATGTGTAGACACACCCACTGTCAATTAGAGTACTGAAAAATGCTTTTTGTGAATCAGGAGGTGTATGAGATATTCTAGCTTTCTGTTTCATTAAATTTGATTTAAAATGTTCACTATATATTGAAACTGTTTTTTAATCAAATATGATTTTCCCCAAAAACTTTTGGTTTGAAATTCAAGTAATAAAATATATGAAAAGAGGATACGGGTTTTTCTTCAGATTGGGAGAAATCACTAAGAGACGATGATAGGAGCAGGTGTAGCTATGTATTTACATTCATACCAAACTAGATATGTCATCATAGCATCTAAGAGGTTGCTAAATCTTTCAGTGCAATATATTCTCTAATAGCACATAACAGTGTGTGAATACAAGACAAACAAAAAAATGCAATGGTTAGTGCATTTCCTGCTTTAGAATATTTTATAATTAATTTAATTTTCTTTTTCTAATACAATATACATTTTTTTCAAATACAGATGTAACTAATAATATATAGAACCATATACTTAGGGATCAAATAAAACATGGCAGTGCTAAATTAGGGGGGGGGGTTTATTTAAATGTTATCACAGAACACATTTAGTTTGTTTTCATTTAAATAATTGTACTTTGTAAAACAAAGTTCCAAAACATACTTTTGATATAAACTGAACAGATAATCTGATTTTTTTAAAATTCAGAATGCATTGTCAGCATAGTTTCCTCTAAGATTTAGGCCCAAATCCAACTTCCTTCTAGGTAAGTAGGAATACTTACCTAGACAAAAATTAGTTATGTAAGTGTTTTTTTGGGTCACTTTGCAGACTATACATCCTACTTCCCATTGTGCACTGGCTTTATGGCTGCCTTTGATAGTTGGTGGGCTTTGTCTGAGATGCTCTGCTCAGTGTCCCCTTAAGGTGTACTTGTTTTGACCCTATGACCTCACTTGCACATCCTTTTTGTCATTTGTTCTCCCCTGTAATTAGTTATGGACCCTTGTTCTTTTCACTGTCCCTCAATGGTGGCCATATGCAACTTGGTGGGCTTCAGCCCATGTACACTGGTTGCAAACAAGCCTACTTCCCATTGTGTGCCAACTCTCTGGCTACTTTTGAGAGTCAGTGGGCACTGTCTGGGGTGCTCTGCTTGGTGTCCCCTGAGGGTGCACTTTTTCTGAACCTGTGACCCATCTGCACATCCTTTTGTCATTTTTCCCCTCTTGTAACTAGTTGTCCTTGTCCTCACTAGCCCCGCAATTAGTATGGGCTACTATGTAATGTGGTGGGCTTAGCCCACACCACCAACAGGAGAAATAGGCCTACTTCTCATTGTGCAATTTACCTTTCCCTTCTGAACATTCTCAGAAGGGACCTTTTCCAATCATTTATGGAATGATCCTATTTCAGGGAGGCATGTGGGCAGGTGGAAAATCACTATTAACACTTCTTCTGACTTGCTGCTCTTAGCACCAAACTGGTGTCACTTCCTGCAGCCCTGCAATGGGCCCTTACTATTACTGGGGGGAGGGGGGGGAACTCCAGGATCTGGCTCCAGATACCAGCAACTCAAAGCCCTCTAGAAAAGCCAGACCCACTCTTTGCTCCCTGGCAAGCACCTTCCCTGGCCAGAAGCAGCATGCACAATGCAGGAGCAACACACAGCAGCTCTCTCCTCACCACCTCTGCTTCCCTGCACCATGGATGCTCCAGCCCCCAACCTTGGCAATGATGACCAGTGCCCCAGGTTCATGATGGCCACTGTGCTGGCTCTGATAGCCCATGGCATTGACCACTGGATGACACATGGCTGTTTGGACCCACCTGGCTCTCTCATACACAGTGAAGTGCATGGTCCTACTACACTGTCCGAGTTCTGCTGCCACAATGAAGCTGCTGCTTGGACCCCATCCAGCTGGATGGACCCTGGTGGGGATGCCAATAATGTGATGCTGGATGCCACATCTGGGGCTTTTGTTGCCCTCCTGGGCCTTCAGCCCCTCACCTCTGGGTCCACAGAGCCAGCCAGGATTGGTGGCTACACATCATCCAGCAGATGTGGGTTGATGGTAAGTGACTGAAGGCATTCCAGATGACCTGGGCACCTTCCAGGAGCTCTTGGAGCATTTCTGGCCCCACCTGGAGTGGTAGCACACCACCATTCAGTTGCCACTCCCTGTGGACACCCAGCTGGCCTTCACCCTTCTCTTGCCCATCAGCCTCTGCTATGTGAGCCATCTCTTTGCGGTGAGCAAGAAGAATCGAGCCCGTGACAAACACTGTTTCCAAGAAAGGTAGAGGCAGGGGAGACAGAAGCAAAGCACCCTAAGATGATGGAGAACTATTCTTCAGCTTCTCTCAGAAGGGAAACTGGTCTTCCAAGAAAAAAACTTTCCTGGGGGAACTCTTAACCTAGTTGTTCCCAGGTTATTTTCTCCGACAGCAGACATTTTTGTTCTTAGAGTCCTGAACTTCTATACTCTCATGGTTTCTACTCGAAGGCCAGCAGCAATCCCAATAAAGACTGAATGTCCATACATGGCCCAAGATAACAAAGTCCTCACTAGAGGGGTTTACAATTACCTGTATGAGAAAAGTTAAAATAATAAAACTCACTAAGGCAGGCAAACCTTTATTTTCCCTGTTTATGAATGCAAGTACTGGACTGAGGCAGGCAGAAAATTTTGGCTCCAAATCAGTTTTATGAAGATTGCCACATAACCAGGGATCCTGGCTTTCTCTGCTTTAAAAAAACAAACAAACCAATTTTCAGATAAAAAAGCAACCCAAAATCTACAGTTTTCCATGATTAAAATGAAACACCACTAATATGTGTGTGTACATATGTGTGTGTGCTTAATAATTTTTCTCCAATTATTTAAGTTGGTCTAATAAAAGATAACAGATTCATGCAAAGAATCTTGTCTGCCTACACACACACACACACACATACACACACACACACACACACAAACATGTAACCCAAAATCCATTATCAGAGAAATCAGGATTCCTGCACATAACCCAGGTCAGGGAATTTCCTGCTTTGTTCTTCTGTGTGATCACAACATGTGTTTGGCTGTTTGAAATGATCAGTAACAGGGGAATTGGCGTACTCATGGAAAGACAGGAAAGAAAAAGTGTAGTTTTCAAGCAGATTAGGATTTTTGCCTAGAAGGATGTCAGTAGTTAGAGTTTCTGTCTCAGGAGGTACCAACAAAAAGAGTGAATTCAAGAGAAGATTGATTTCTAGGTAGTTATGTGTTTCACTGCAGTCACCATAGTTAGGATACAGGTGATCATATAGTTATGACAGCACAAAACTCAGAGGAATGTGTAGAATTTACCTAAGAAGCTGTGTAAGTACTCTAGGCACTAACCTATAATGAGACGTACTGCTATTGCTATACCAGGAGCAGTACCTGAGTACATTATCTTAATTCACTTTCAGAATATAACTATGTAAGCTGCAGTCACGGTAATTATGACAGTTTAGACAGTGTAACCTGTACCCATGTAATTTGTGTCTATGATTGAATTCAAAGAAACAATTTAAGAAAAGACTGAGCAATTATTTGGATAGGAGGCTAAGGTTCCAGGTTTGTTCTTAATGAGATTATATTCAGAAAGGATTATTTCTGAAGGCAGGGATATTTCCCCCTAAATCCACACTCTTTTTTTCTGTGCACTAAAGAAAGAATGAAGATCTATTTATTGAAAGATGTATCTCATCAATAGAATTTTCTCTTAGAACAATAACAACCAATTTCTGTGTTCACTGACAAAATATCTAAATGTAATTTTCAATCCTTTCCAAAAGTTTGATTCTTCTGTTGAATGGCAGCAACACAGAGCTTTGATATGCCGAACATACAAATTTGGAAGTTAATTAAACAAAACTAAGTTACTAGACAGTTTATTCCTTAAGATTAAAGAAAGTTACTCTCATCCTTAGACAAGAATTATATTTATTTATTTTTGGAATTCATTTTCAAAATAAAAAGATAAAAATGTAGAAATACATGGGGATAAATCGATATAAAATGGGATAATTTCACATGACACAATGAAATGGAGTCTAAAATAGTTTTGGGTAACGTGGCACTGAAGAAACATAATCTCATATACCACTTCTGTGGACACAGCAAATGTAAAAGCATGAGCTGATTATTTCATCAGGGCTATGGGGAAAATATCGATAACAAGTTGAAGGTGCTACAGACTGTCTGCCAAAAAAAAAATGAGTGCACTTTTGAGATCTGGGAACAAGTAAGAAAACTGGAAAGATAATGAAAATAGTAGCTGCTACAGCTGTGAAATCTTGGCAAACTCTCTAAATCTAATCACATATCAAAACTACTAGACCAGAAAGCTCTGAACTAAGCCTCATGGTGTGATTAATTTAAATGATTCACACCATGTGGGAGTATTATTCCCATTGATGACAAGTCATTGCAATAAATAAATCAAGCAATAAATAAATAATTTAATTTAATTAAAAGAGAGAAAACTAAAGACTACACATTAAATAAATGTGTAAGAGGTAACTTTACTTTTCTTAATCTACGTGGTTACATTGTTTTATCTAGTAAAAAACACAGACAAGTACCTGTACGTTGTAATATGGTTGTAACTGCATTTTATTTTAAGGAACACAGGGCCAGATTTTGAAAGGAATTTAGGCATCTAATTTCCATTGAAAACATGGCTAAATACCTTTAAAAGTCTGGGCCACAGTATATTATAGCAAGAATCCTTTGATATATGTTGTGCATTCTTCAGTTTAGAAACTATTTTTAAAACAGATTCATGAAATAATATTTTCATAGCCTGTGAGGTAAAAGTAGCATCCAAGATAATTCTGGTAATGCAAGTGTCAGTCAGCTCATAAATACCCAGCATTGACTATGTATGTATTTTTAAATGTACTTTCCTTATATTCTTAGTCTATGGCTCAAAAATATAGCAACATGAAGCTGGTCTCTTTCAGTTTTTTGTTCTTCAATGAGTGCTGAAAGTCCAATCCATAGTGAACTGAAAGCAAAGTAATTATAGAAATCTACAGGGTATTGCCAAAGCCAGAGCCTGATATAACCATAGCAGTAATAGCCCCAAATCACGCTTTTAATAATGACATTTTAAGTCTGCCTGGAACAGAGTTCCTTTTATAAACACATATTTTCCTGATAGCATTGCACTCAGAGAAGCATGTGGGTAGGTATCTGCTTGTCTTCAGTGAAGCGTTCCTGGTTAGGAACACAAAGAATATGACAATGCAGTGGACATGTTTGTTTGTTTGTTTTCTTAATGCCTTATCTTGTATGTAAAGGACCTTTCCTTCTGGTGTCAGTGAGCCCCTGCAGGATCCTTTACCCCCATCAGTTACAGAACAAGGTCTAATAGCAGAATGCATATTTCACCCTACCAAGAAAACAGCAAAGCTGACTTATTCCTGCTATGCCTTGTACTTTAGGTTATCGTCTGTTGTTGTTATGACAAGACAAGGCAAAATATTACCAAGTGCAGATGAAAAGTTAAAAAAAAAATTGTAACAGCAGAAGAAACCTTAGTGCCTACATTAGCAAAAATGTATCTTTTTTATTCCCCTGAAATATTATTGAATACTTTTATCTGTGTGTGTGTGTGTGTGCACGCGTGTGTATTTTTATGTGTATATGTATGTATGTATGTATGTATCAGTGCCCTTTCATTTTAATCATGGAAAGATGTGGATTTAGGGTTACATTTTTAACCTGAAAACTGGGGGTTTTTTTTATCTGAGAACACCAGGATCCCTGCAGATTGGTTGCTTTGCTTTCTTCTCCCTTTTCCATCTGCCCTATCTGAGCCCTCCCAGATGTGTACTTGAGTTATATTGTGGGGGTAAAGTTTTTTTTGGTATGGGTGCCACAGATTAACCTCATACCCCCTGAAATGCCACTTTGATCCCACATTCTTGTCTGCTCTGCTGTTTTGCTTTCTGTTCCCTGCCCTGGGCTCTGTGCCTGATAGCAGGGATCCTGGTTTTCTCTGATTAAAAAAAAAAATCTCCAATTTTGGGGCTAAAAATGTAACCCAAAATCTACACTTACATCTTATTTTTTTTATTATTATTATTTCATTTTGGAATGCAGTATGTGTTCACAGGATCATAAGAAAGTAAATTTGGAAGGGACCCTATGTGGTCATCTAGTCCAGCCACTTGCTCAAAGCAGGATCATCCTTGTCAAAATGATCCCTGCCAGGAATCTGTGTAACCTGATCTGAAATTTTTCAGGGATAGACATTCAACAATTTCTCTAGGTAGCCTGCACCAGTGCCTGATGACCCTCATAGATCATTTTTCCTAATCTCCAACATAAATGTTTTGGTTTTATTACTTCTTTTTATTTCCTCCAGCTTGAGCTATGGTACAATCAAATTAGTTTCACTTACTTTAGAGGCAAGCTTAGTCATTTTTACTTTATGATTTTACAACAGGGTATTTTGCAATATTTTTAAGATTCAATCAATACAACTGTAAAATTGCAATATTAGTAAATGCTTATTAGGGAAATGTTTAAATGGGTGTGTATGTATATATAGGGGTCATTTCTATTGACCTTAAGTTTTTAAGATGCCATTTTTACATAGCCTCTCACAGGGATATCACAGTTTTTCTTTAAAATAATGCCATTTTACAAACCACCAGCTAATAAGACAAGGATGACTAAGTTTGCTCTTGTCCAATGAGTAGGCTATATGTTCCTACATTAAAGTGAAGTCTAAAGCTTAAGTAGAATTAAAAGCTGAATAAATTCTTATAGATCATTTATATCTCAATTACTTTCATACACTTCTGTATATTCAGCACAGTATTATTAGAATAATGTATTGTGTGCTCTGCAAAGTTATTCATGAATAAAAGTCAGTATTAGCAGGAAGTTGTGAAGAAGGACATTGTAATTCAATTAAAATTTGTATCTGCACTCTTATATAAGGTCATGAAAATACTGGTACTACTCCAGCTTTATATTAACTACACATACTACTTCTTTTAGAACATTCAGTATCTATAATCTAAACTTTCTACATAATAGATAATTCATTATTAAGTTATTTATATTAATGTTCATCTAGTACTTGACTCTAAAAGATAATGCAAGCAAACACAGTAAGATTATTAAAATATTATTTTAGCAAAGCAAAATGTATTGAAAAGTAAATGGTTTCTTAATTATAAGACTGTTCATTCCTTGCATGAACTGAAAAAAATTAGAAAATTATAAAATCTGTTTTTTCCCATGATTTGAATATCTAATGATGAATTTCTTCAATAACTTCATTTCACACAAATATAATGAAAACATGATACACATCATTTACATCTTAGTGGATTACATTAAGAAATGTTGTGTACTGATTCCAAAATAGAACTTTTAAATGTCACTTGCTATGATATTATTTTGAACAGATATAAAATATCAATTTGAGAAACAGTTTTCTCTTAATTAGTAATTCGTAATGATTTCAAAGGGCATCTATGTTGTCACTGTTTTTCATTCTCTTGCATTTCTTCAACTTCCCATCTTTCTACTGGCCTACTGTGATCTTTGATGGTTCCTTCTATATTAGAACCTGTAGGCTGCTCCTTTAAGATAGAATCCAGGAGAGTTTCTAGCATTCCCCAGAACTGAGGATTGGTCTCACAACTGATACACACCATGTCTTTGAAAATCATAATGAAGAAAAAAGACCTTTCTAGTAAGCAACCAAGTAGCAGTAACTAATGAGCCAAGACTCCTTATTGTTCTGCAACCTGAGTCACATGACAATTTTGATTTTGCTTTTTCCTGGTAACCAGGAGAAACTGCTTGTAACCATATTTTCACATATAGTGTGAACTGAAATTTCCAGCAGTGAATTTTAGCAAAAAAATGTGTTGTGTCTAAGAAAATCCAGTATTTCTCAAAAGGCAAAGAGATAGAGTATCTTTAATTATATTGGTTCTCATTATAAAATGTTGGTTATAGACAGTCTTTCCCTTATATGTCTTAGAAAGAGACTGGATAATGATGTTAGCCATGGCCACTGTAGGAACTGTGTAAGAAGCTCTATGGGAATGGAGAGGGTATGCTGGAGAAGGAAGACTGTTTTTTAGAGGTGTTGCTTCAGAAGTTCTAGAAATACTAGTAAATACCAGAGCATGAGAGAAGTGAAATGGGGCCAGTCAAGACAAAGTGCTTGAGGTATGAAACAGTCATTTTCTGCCTCCTTTGGTTCCAAAATGCTTTTTTGGGTAGAAGCTGTAAAAGCTTCAAGGACTGAACAATCCACAGACCTTTGGTGCCTGAGACCAACAAAGGGAGAGAAAAAGGAACTGTGGGCATTCATATGCATGTCAGACCAATTTATTAAGTCTGTTGCAGTATACTCATTAGCATGTTCCAGCAGCCTCGACATCACAATTATTTAGTGTCCCACACTGAATATGGGCTTTAGTTAAAGCATCTCTGCTGCCATTTTGAAGTGCAGGACACTGAATACATGTGATGCTCTTGGAGCCACTCTAATTAAAGTGCTCCACCCTCCACTCCTCAGCATGTGTAAAGATGCCCTGTGTGAATAAAGTGTTTGACTTAGTCTCCTGTAATCTAAAGGAAATGTTGAGTTCAGTGGAACTGCTGACTATAAAAAAAGGACAGAACACCCCCTAAACCTTTGAGAGGGTTGAGAATGGATAAAGCTTCATACTGCTTCATCTGATAGCAAGGTAGGATTCCTATAGCTTTCAGTGCTAGTCAGCAATAACATTATTCCATGCAAATTCTCTGAATGTCAATGAAGCATAGGTCCTCTTGCACTCGATGTATGTGTTTCAGTCTCATGTATCTTTATTTGATTTGCGTTACAGTTTAAAAGTATCTCATAGTGAAATAACCCTAATTCAATAAATGTTATATTAGTACACGGGGGGCTCTGTTAGTTTAAGATCAGTTCATGATAATATCTGTTTATAGAAGTTATGTTTTTTCTAGGTTTAATCCAGACTACAGCTATCACTATATGCATGTGGATGTCTGTAGTCTGAATTAAAATTGGTTCCAGTCTGAATTAACTAATCTTCATTGAATGGGATTAAAATTAATGCAGATAGGGCAGTCTGAACTAGGCAATTTAAACTATATTAATTAACATGTATATGCGGCAGGTATCTAGGGCTTGCTGTTGCTTGTACCGACTAGGTGCAGCAAGTAAGTGCAGTTTTGTGACCCTGATTGTGTGTGGTGGGCAGTATCCAGAATCCCCTACCCTCTCTACTGCCGAAATGCAGAAATTCATGAAAACCTCCCTGGTGGTCAATGATCAGAGATTCATTGATCATCTATTAACCTTTACCACAAATTCAAATTTGATTTGAATTGTGTGATGCAATTCAGTTAACACAGTTTAGAAAACTGTGAGCACATTTACAAACAGCCAATGTTCCAAAATAGTGTTTTTCCAATCACTCGAAAGTTAACTACTAAAAAGTACCGAGGATAATCTAACTGCATGTTATGATATTTGTTACAAATCTATTAATAGATTAAAATAAATCATTCTAGAATAGAATTAGTGTAAAACTGACTGCAGTATACATTAAAAATTGTGAGATTTCAGATATACCTTTGTGCTTAGGGGTTTGTACTTGCAACCTTTAGGCATATGTATTCCTTAGATGACCCTTCTGAGATGCCTAACTCTCCCTAAGCACTGTATAGGAGAGCTAGATACTCACATGTGGGTTTTGAATTCCACTATGGGGAATCAACAGCTATGTACTTAATTGCCTAAAGTGTAAATATTTAAATACAGGAAACCCTTGCTAATCGTAGGTTCAGCATTCATGGTTTCAAATATTCGCAAATGCCGAAGCTGCATTTTAAATACACTTCATACACTTCCAAGTACTCCTCATGAACACAGTGCCTTATGCTTGGATTTCACCATTCTCAGGGGATATGAGAATGTATCCCCCATGATTGGTGAGGGTCGCCTGTATTTTGGTTCGGGCCTGAGGCACAGATTGGAAGGCAAAAAAAAATGTACCTTGTTGGATGCCACAGCATGGACAATTTCCCTCTTTGTCTTGTACACTTCTTCCTCCTTCTAATTACCCCAGCCCATCTCCTGCCATATCATGAAAGTAGAAGTTTGTCAGGGAAAAAAAGGCATTAGGTATAGCTAGGTATACCTTCTAAATTTGTTTTCCATTTTCAAAGTTGGCAGCCATGTCCTTGCTTTATATGATTCCCCTTTATTCCTCTACCATTTCCTGTGTTTAGAGTAGGCTGTATCCTCTGTCCTGCCTCCTGGGTGCATCTACACATGCACTTTAATGCACAGTAGCTTATTTTGCTGTGCATTAAAGTGTCACATAAAATATGTGATTATGGCAATGCACAGTAAAGTAGGCTACCGCATGCATTAGGTGTCACATAAAAAGGTGATCATTCATTACTGAGCATTAAGGCAGCCTAATGTGTAGTTGTTTAGTATCTCACAGTGGACATGCTAAATTTAATGTGTATTAGGAAAAGTGCCTTAGGGCTCCTATACACATACAGAGATGCTGCTCCAGTGCACAGTAATTTGCAGCACGTCAGAACAGACTTGATTAATCGAGTCTGCTGGAGTGCTGTAATTACTGTGCTCCAGAAGACTGCAGTGTCACATGTTTCAGCATCCCTGCACTGAAAAATAGTGGTGGGTCATTTTAAAAAAAGCTTGTTTGATGAGCTTTAGTTCAAAGCGTCCCACTGCCATTTTTCAGCATGGGTATGCTGATACACATGACAGTACTGCCCCCTGCCTCCCGGAGCATGTCTATAAACGCCCTTAATGCCCATATAAATATGCCACCTGGGAGCTAGTAGAGGGTCACTGATAGCATAACCTGCTTACACTTCTGTTGTGTCATAAGGACCTAGATGCCTAGAAAAGCAATTGAAGTAAAAATCTAGCTGAGCCTTTCAGATATAGCTGAAAACATTTAATGTGATCTGTGGGACTGCAGTATGCTCAATGGAGATATAAAGTTTAAAGAATCTGGCTGGTAGCCTGTAAAAAGATTCTAGTGAGCATAAACAAAATGTCCACATATTCCTCAGCTATACTTCAGCCAAATTGGGCTAGACTTTTATAAGTAAGCACAAAATCTGTATCTTTGTCACAAGGAAAACCTCCCTGCTAAATCCCAAGCCCCTGCTCTTAAGCCTGAAGGTACTAGAATTTCTCAGTGAAGTGGTTCTACATTTTATTCTTTTCTTTTTCTTCATCCTGGAGCAGAACAACACCTTTAGTTTCTCTCCAACATAGATCTAAGAAAAAGCTTTACTATTGTTGCTGAAAAATCAAACTATGTAGCCTGAAGCAGGCTTCTAGCATAGGAAATTTCAGGCTGAGTGCTTACAGTTTGGCAGAGTTGCAAGCTATCTAGGAGCACAGACCCTTTGTAAAGGAGTTAGGAAATGGTTAGAAAGGAAGACAAAGAAGCTGAAACAGGTGTTCTTATGCTGATGGGGATCCAGGTGCAACAGAGGTTGCCTTAGCTTCAGTGCTACATTATCAAGTCAAAAATGACTTCACTGCTTCTCTCAGGACTCTCTGGGGCCATAGTGGTGGAGGATTATTCCACCTTTGGAGTATTAACAGTGTTATAACTAAATGTACAAGTGAACACAGAACTCAGCAGTATATTTAAAATAAATAAATCAAACCCAAAAATAAGCACTCTATCTCTGGCATTGTAGTGTGGTAATAATGTCCACTTAATTGAATGTTTGCTGCTGGCTGCTATAAAGTACATGTGAACTCACTAAAACCTTTGTTTATGCTATCTTAACCAGAGCACTATACACTAAGGGCAGAATTCAATTTCATTGCTGAGATGTAAGTCATATTTACACAGGTTAATTTTTTTTTGGCTTTTAAGTCATCAAGGCCATTCTTCTTTACCTTGCAAAATGACCTGAATCATGCTTGCGTGTCTTGCACCTCCATATTTTCATCCTACATGACTAATTTCATCCCTATTGTGAATGCTCAGAAATGAATAAATCCTAGCCCAGAGTATTTATATTCCTTTGTGATTCAGCTTCTCTATGGAAACACAGAAATAATGTGTATACCGTCAAAATTATAGATTACAAAAAGCCATGAAAAACAAGCATTTGATACTGAACTGAAATGAGTGTCATCTAGGTTCTCACCTTTTGCCCAGAAATGGGAGGTCCATGAGTGATCAAGATTCCAGTTCTACCTCCCACTAAGGTAATTAAAACCCAAGTCTATTTTTATTGATGTTAGGCCACTGGGATCCAAAAGAGAGACACAGGGACTAGAGTGCAAGCAAAAAGAAGCTTAACATTCCACCTGAGGAAGCTGGATGCTGCCATAAAAAGTTACCTCTGGCTTCTAACTGTTTATGCATTTTGCATTAGAGGCATTGGAAAAGCTGCATGGCCCAAACAATACAGTACAATACCCAACCCTCCCCGGCACATAAACATGATTGTGTGCCATTTTGCAAGGTGAAGAAGAATGGCCTTGGTGACTTGGAAACCAAAAAAAACTGTGTAAGTGTGACTTACATCTCATCAAAGAAGCTGAATTCTGTCCCTAGCATATAGTGTTTTGGTCAAGATAGCATAAACAAAGCTTTTAGTGAGTTCACATGTTTTATGTCATGGTGTACCTGATACTACTTTATAACGGCCAGTGGTAAATGTCCAGATAATGAGTGCAGCGACTGAATCTTACCTGAAATCATTTGTTTATTGTGACATCTCTCACCACATATCCAGCTTACAGGGTGGCATAAGCACATTAATGATGGGTATTCTATTCGTTTGCAAACCACTCTGTGCTACAAGTCAGAACTGCTTCAACTCCCTGGGGTCAGAAGTAAAATGCAATCTAAAATGCTTCTATGACTTGCAATGCTATGATTCCCAATGTAAGTCAATGGCAGTAATGCATTTGGCACGAGTCACTGGATAAAATGGATACACAGACTTGGAAGCAGGGGCTAAAACTTCTTAGGAGAGAGCAAAATCCTGTGTGGAAGAATTCAAGACTGAGGTATGAGAAACAGCATGCAAACCTATATGGTGAATACTATTTGTGCAATGAATTTAGAATGGAAGGGAGACAATGTGAGGAAGTCAGGCAGGGGAGTGGGTTTATGTGAGTTAAGAGAAGGGTTTATTTAGGTTCAAGCTAAGGAAACCATGTTTGCATTGCAATGGGAAGGAACTTGAGAATGATAAAAAAAAGGTTGTGAAAAAGGGTGAGTAACATTGTTATATAGGGAAGAATAAGTTCACAGGTCCAAATGGAGGGGTCAGAAAAGATGTGAGAAAATGCAATGACAAAACAGTAGCAGAATGAATGGTCGAGGAGGAAGTACAAGTCACATTGAATCTTGTCATTTGTTTGTTTTATTGAACAGAGACTTTCCCCCTCATCTCATACTGGTGCAAAGCCAGTCCAACACTGGTCATTGAAATAGAGTATCTCCTCTGAAGTAATTCAGAATCAAACCCAGCATATGTAAACAGGAGTCGTCTTAACAGATTAAAGAGAAAAATAAATTATTCTTTTTTTTAGATTACTGCTAGCATATGTTAGACTTTAATTCAAATCAAAGTAAACTCCCTCCAGAGATGGTGCAATTTCCTACCCTGGAAATCTTCAAAAGGAGACTGGACAGTCACCTCACTGGGGTCACCTGACCCCAGTTGTCTTTCCTGCTTAGTGCAGGGGGGCTAGACCCGATGATCTTGCAAGGTTCCTTCCAGCCCCTTACAATCTATTAATCTATTAATCTGGTTTTTCTGTGTCAGTCCACAGTAGTAGATATGCAAATATAGCTTTTACATAGATTGTGGAGGAGTGAAGAAAGTACATCTGTCTAGGAGGATAACCTCCCCTTCCATAAAAAAAAAAAGAAGTTTGATAACCACTAATTTACTCCTACATATAGAGTAACTTTCCTTCTGTGTACAAAATGAGTAATGTGCTCTATATTTCAGACGATTAAGAGAGACACTGCTTGCTGGTTTCCTGTGGTGCCTGGGGATCTGATTCAATTAAATTATATTATTTTCTTTAAGACTCCATGATGATGTCATAAACATATATCCAGGGTCTACATGTAGTATACCTTGTATGTAAATGTGTATGCATATACACAGGGGAAATAAGATATCTTAAAAAAATATTTATATTTATATTAGGATATGAAATCTGCATTCCAGTGAGTAAGCCTGACTCATCCATGAATAAGAGATACCACAAAGTTGCACTGCCTTAGTAGGAGTAGTAGGAAGGCAATGGGATTCAAAAACCTGTCCAGAACTGCCTTTCTAAACCATGTAGGGAGGATCTTGTATAGTCCTTCACGAGGCAAAAGCTATTCCCCATTACATCTAACAAGCTCCATTCTGTATTATCGTCTACATTGTTGCTCTGAACCAGTTAACAGTTGGCTTCCCAGTATGGATTCCCAAAGTATTATTTTTGTAATAAACCTTTTCACTAATAATTTTCCTTTATTCATAGTAATTGTGATTTCAGAAAATTTGACCAAAAAGGCAGGATTCTCCTATGGGAGAGAACCTATAATTTCTAGCACGGCCAGGAAAAGGATGTGTTTTTTCAGTTGCGAAAATTTCTCTGCTAAGGGTGGTCAAGGTCTGAGTGAAACAGGTAGAACTGAGGAGACCTGGGTCAAGGAGTTGGCCCCTGGTACACTTCAGCTCATTGTCAGTGGTCAAGCAGAGAAGGCACAGCAAAGTTTGGTGTTGAAGCTTCCTCTTTTGAAGGCGGTAGTGCACACTAGTGACTGTGTCTCAAGAGCACAGCTACAAGTTTCATGGCAGTACATCACTGTGGATTTTGAATAGTTTCACAGAAAAAAAAATATAAACAGAGATACCCTGGATTTATACCTCTTTCCCCACTCTCCAATATAAGCTTTGTTTCCAGGATAGTGGTGTTTCATTTTAATCATGGAAAAATGTGGATTTGGGGTTACTTTTTTAACCAAAAATTGGGGATTTTTTTTAATCAAAGAAAATCAGGATCCCTGCTCATTAGAAAATCTGCATATCTTTTAAGATCTACCACTTTCACAGTCTGATAGAACAGTTTATGCATTTTACATTATAAACAAAACTAACCCTGAGACCAAAAACCATGACTCCAGTCATATGGGTAGGCTCTGCCTTGTTTGTTCTCCTGGCCCTATGAACCTTGCTACCTAATTGAGTAAGTTCAACAAGAAAGATGGAAAAAGTCCCAAGACAGATTAACCTATGGTCTGATTAGGTCACTTTTGTGAGACATGGGAGATATAGGTTTGAATCCCTTCAGGCTGAGGTAAAACTAAGTCTTTTACCACCTGAGTATCACCTACTAAACATCTATTAAAAGGGTGGGCTCTGCCTATTGCTGTGCTTTAAAAAGATGAACTATGATCTTTCATGCCAAAGAATAGTTGTAGACACCCATGTCAGTGCTGGGATATGGCCAACGAGGCCTGGGCCAGTCAGTGAGAAAGGTTACCAGATGGGGTTACAAACTGCAGTCAGAAAAGACAAGCAAAGTCCAGAGATAAGTCAGGTCAGTAGGGCAGGAGATCAAGGGGTGACCAAGATATTATAGATATAGATATATAGTGATGTTTCATTTTAATTGTGGAAAAATGTAGATTTGGGGTTACTTTTTTAAATCAAAAAAGTTGGGGATTTTTCTTTTAAATCAGAGAAAATGAGGATCCCTGAGAATATGTGTGCACTGCTTCCTTGGGCATGCTGGCCCTAAGAGAAGGCACCAGCTCCCTTCTGGCAGTGGGGACAGCATCCAGCTCCATTTCCAGCACTCTGGTGTACTCTCCCTCTGCCTCCATCTCTGGGACCACTTTTAACATGTGTCCTCCATGTTAACGAGTGCTCCCTTGTTCAGCGCAGTGCTGGCTGGTATGATAGCTGTGAGTGATCCTCCCTTGCCTGCAGGAGCTGGTAGCACTACTGATGCCACAAAAGGCACATACCTGTTGGAAAGCTCCAGAGGGGAGGGAACCCTGGTGCAGCGGGCCTTGGAGCCATTGACCACCTTGGTCCAACCCCCTGGCTGGATATTGTGGGGGATCCTCAAGTCTTCCCTTTTCCTGGAAGGTCACCTTGGTCTACCCTCAGACTCCAGGGGGTGAGGGGCCTGGCAGTAGGAGTCTATCTCCTGCTCACCATCTCTGATGGGATACAGTCTGTGGACTGGGGCCTGGAGCTCCTCTATTTGGCACCCCAGAGTGGAGCAGACCTCGCAAGGGGTGGTGGCCATGCTCCCAGTCCCATGTGCCTGGAATCATGCCAGGCAGCCCCCGCAGGAGAGAGCCAGAGGTTCTGTCTGTGTAGAGCCCAGAACCATGGGTTCTGTCTGGCTGGGGACCTCAGAGGCACCAGACAGGGAGCTCTCAGACTCCGAGGGGACTCTCGGGTTGCAGCGTGTGGCCATCCGCATTGTACCCTGGTAGTCCAGCTACTGCTATGACTACCTTCCCTTGGGGTTCACCAGAAGTGCCTGGGGCCCCCCTGCGTGCCCTCCTGTGAAAACTCCTGAGCTAACTCATGTGCTGGGCCTAGTAGCATACCTGTTTGCACGTCCTGTTTGTGAGGTTTTGGTCACATGGTTCCCTGGAGGGCTGGGTGAAGTAGGAGCTGCTGGGAGGTGTGACCCTCCTCAGCTCCACTCGGCTGCCCTGCAGCTGACTGGGTCTAGGTCTCTCCCTCCCCTGCCATGGGTGCCACCTACCTCTGGCTGCATTAGGGGTCTGGGTCAGGATCCTGTTGGAGACTCGGGGGTCCCTGGGCTCAATGGGGGTGCAACAGTCTCTTGCTGGAGCTGGGGGTAAAATGTACCCTTGCCATTGGAAGGCCCATTTTAAACTGCACACATGAGCAAAAGGGCTTGCAAATGGTGCCACGCCACTCTCAACGCTGGGGGTCCCTGCCTCACAGAAGAAGGGGACAGGTGAGTTCCTGCTTCTTTCCCTGTGATGTGGCTGCTTTGCAAAGATAAAATGCTCTTCTGAAGATATTTCTGTCCTAGTGGATGCACAGATCATGAAGATCAGACCCAAGGGCAGCACAGCACTGATAAAACTGCTTTAGGGCAGATCTAGATTCTGAATTGCTTCTGGTTGATTCTGTGTTATATTTGGCCTTTCAGGAGAGGTCATCTTCCTTCCCATTTTTGGGCCTGGGTCATTTTGTTATCTTGAAGTCAAACCATGAAAAGAAAAAGAGGGTCTGTCTCTGGTTGAGCACCTTTGCTTTCTGAAAGTGTTTTAAGTTTTATGGTCAGTAAGAACCTGAGTTATGTGGCAAATCACTTCCAGGTAACTTTGCCACTCTCCAAAGGTCACTTTAATGGCCATGAGTTCACAGTCTAAGATTGCATAACTCCTAGGATGAGCTTGGAGGGGAAAGAGGCACAGAGATGCAATGCATGTGGGCCCTTGCCTTTGTGAGATACTGTTCCAATCACTATGCTAGAGCCATCTTCTTCTATCAAAAAGCCCAAAGCTGAATATGGGTGAGCTACTGTAGGGGCTGAAGTAAAGGTATGCTTCAGGTGTTAACAGGTCTCTCAGGCCTCAGCAGACCAATAAAACTGAGTATTTTTATGAATTGTTTTGAGAGAGGACACAACCTGGACAATGAATCACCAGTTTAACTGCTCATGAATAGCCATTAAAACTTTGCATACCTCCAATGTCTCTGGAGCTCCTTGATATTTTGGGGTGCCTTGAATATTTTGGGCTGTTTTCACCTTCTGTGGTTCCATTATCAAACTTTCTGGGGATAGGATAATGCCAAGAAACTTGGTGGAGGTCTGATTGATGGTGCATTTCTCAAGTGTTTGTACACGTGATGGGGGTTCAGTCCTCAGGGTGTCATTCTATGCCTCCTAAATTGAAATGGTGTGTTGTTTTTTTTCCATCACTGTATACACGTGATCACTCATAAATCTCATAAAATGTTCAGTGTGGTGCCATTCACAGTAAATTACTACAGGGGGTGCCACATAGCTATCCACCTTGCTGATCTCTTTGTACTAAATTACAGCAGGGGGCACCTATAGCTCACAGCATGTTGATATGTACAGATCACCAAAAGTTGTACTGTTTCATTAATATACATAATTTAATTGTCATTTCATTATTTTCATTCATTGCATTACACATATTTTACATATATTTTTACTAATGTTTTTATTTTTCATCAATATTTTAAAAATATTCTTTTTTTTATTCATTTCATTCCTATCTTTATTTTTATTCTCACCTTATTCTGCATTTTACTATGTATTTTACATCAAGTAAACTTTGTTTTGTGTATAAGGAAAGTTTAGACAGGATCTCCTTAAATGAATAACCACAGCCTCAGTTTGTCAGTACCACCCCCTGCCCCCGGGGTCCCTATAGAGACCCCTATCCAAGATTAGTCCTACATAACAACAACATCAGTTATAAGCACTATGTCTGCAAGTGAAGGACACCCTTTCTTTAGCAGGACAAGGTGAGTGCCAGTACACTTTAGGGACCAAGGGGAGGGTGAAACAGAGGGTGCACGGGGGGGGGCAGGGGGGGAGCAGGGAGAGCCCATAACAGGTCATAGTTTCATAGTTTCATAGATGTTAGGGTTGGAAGGGACCAAGATCATTGAATCCAAACCCCTGCTCTGGGCAAGAAAGAGTGCTGGGGTCAGATGGCCCCATCTGGGTATTTGTCCAATCTGCTTTTAAATACCTCCAAGGAAGTGGACAGCACCACTTCTCTTGAAAGTGTATTCCATATTTTGACAACCCGCACTGTAAAGAATTTTTTCCTGATGTCCAACCTGAATTTACTCTCTTCTAGTTTATGGCCATTATTTCTGTTACCCCGATGGGCGCCCTGGTAAACGTTGTATCCCCTATTTCTTGCTGACTCCCCCAATGAGTTTGTAGGTGGCCATGAGATCACCTCTCAGTCTCCTCTTGTGGTGGCTGAAGAGGTTCAGGTCTCCCAATCAGTCCACATAGGGGTTTTTCTGTAGGCCTTTAACTAGATGAGTGGCCCTCCTCTGAACTCTCTCCAGGCCATCCACATCCCTTTTGAAGTATGGTGCCCAAAACTGGATGCAGTATTCCAGCTGCAGCCTGGCCAATGATGCATAGAGGGGAATTATCACCTCCCTAGACCTGATTGTGATGCACCTACTTATGCAAGAAAGGATACGGTAAGTTTCACTTATTACCTCATCACACTGGTGACTCACATTTATTTTAAAGTCAACTACTACTCTGAGATCCCTTTCCGCAGTTGTACTACTTAGAATGGTCCCTCCCAGGCTGTAGGAGTGTTGATGATTCTTCCTCCCTAGGTGCAACACATGACACTTATCCTTGTTAAACTGCATCCTATTCTGTTTTGCCTATTCTCCAGCCCGTCCAAATCAGCCTGGATTCACTTCCTGCCATCTAGTTTGTGTACCTTACCCCATAGTTTGGTGTCATCAGAAAACTTGGATAGGGTGCTTTCTACTCCCTTGTCCAAATCACTAGTAAAGATATTGAATAGTACCAGTCCTAGGACAGAGCCTTGGGGGACTCCGCTGCCTACATTTCTCCAGGTAGAAACCAAAACCCATCCACCACTACTCTGTGGGTGCATCCCATAAGCCAATTCTCTACCCGCTACACTGTGTAATAATCTACATTGCAACTGTGATGCTGTGTCAAAAGCCTTTTTAAAATCTAAGTAAATAACATCTACCTCTATTCCTTCATCCAAGCATTTTGTGACCTGGTTGTAAAATGAAACCAGGTTATTCAGGCAGGATCTGCCTGCTATGAACCCATGCTGATTGTCCCTTAGCATTATTTCACCTGCCATTCCCCACAAATGTGATCCTTAACAATTTTCTCAAAGATCTTCCCAAGGACAGAGGTGAGACTAACCAGCCTATAGTTACCGGTTTCTCCTTCCTCCTCTTCTTGAAAATTGTGACCACACTGGCCATTTTCCAATCCTCTGGGACCTGTCCTGAGCACCACAAGTGTGCAAACACTGCAAGCCATGTATTTTTAGCCCTTAGTGCTTTATTGATGTTTCTGTTGCAAATCAGGGGAGTAGGCATTGTGTTCCTGTTTTTTTT
This sequence comes from Crocodylus porosus, assembly GCF_001723895.1. NCBI lineage: Eukaryota > Metazoa > Chordata > Crocodylia > Crocodylidae > Crocodylus > Crocodylus porosus. Next base: position 117,112,341 of record NW_017728906.1, on the reverse strand, counting down.
CCTATTCCGCTTTGGTTTCCTGACAATAAATACATACTTAGCTGAAATTAAAATGAATTTTCATACATGTCTATCTGCTGACATCAGAAGGGTTGTAGAGGTGTGGCCTGTCTGCACACCCCCCTGGCCCTCAGTTACCTCCCACTGTATGCACAGAGGCAGGAGGGTACCAGTTCAAATTTTTATTGAGCAGCCCATGTCCTCAAATCTGGGCAGCCACTGGCCTCTCACACACTGAGAGGGCATCAATGCATGTGGTGATATCCTCCTTGACAGTGGGTGGCAGGGATGTGTAGCACAGCCTGCAGGGGGGTGCAGCTGGCCTGCATGGGGGTACAGCAGGCCCTCTTGGTTTGCAACTAGGAAGGAGGCAGAAGAAGCAGACTGCCTGCAGCCAGCACACAGCAGGCTGCCTTCCTCAGGGGAATGAGTGGAGATGGATGGCTTAGCCGGCAGCTGCCTACACACAGTCCTGCCCACCCAGACAGCTTACCATGTTCCCTGGGCACCTGTGCACAGCTGACCTTGTATCTGAGGCCAGGCAGAACAGGGTCCCTAATGCAGAGTATCTTATCTCTGCAATGTTCAAAACTCATACAAAATGCTTCTGTCTGTTGCCTGCACAGGGACACTGCAGGGCCCAGTGGGAATGCTGCTTCGGGGTTGCTGCCACCTGCTGCTGAAGCCACTTGGGTGTGCCAGGTGTCCCAATAGCACACCAGGACTGGCAGTGGCAGTGGCTGTAATTAGGGCTGCTGCACTGTGCTCATAACATTTCCTCTGAGCACACAAAGCTTTCCCTTATTCCTCGAGCAGCCCACCCAAGGGGGACCCCTTTGGAGGGGTGGGGGCTTTCAAGGCCCATGCTTTTATTATTGTAACCAGAGAAATACACAGTGGGCAAACCAAGGACAGCTGGTGGTGGGATGGCCCAGAATTTTGCTAAGGCCAGGCACACTAATTGGGGAGGTCCTCTAACTGCATCAAGTTTACCAGGGGTCAGGAACCAATTTTCCCCCAACCTTCCACAAGCTAGAGGACCCCCATCCCCCCAATCCACAGCCCCCTTCTGTAACACAGAGAACTTGAAGTGAAGAATCCAACAAAGCAAATAGAAAACTTTATTTACAAACACAACAAAAAAGAAAACAAACCACAGAACAAATCTTTTAAGATAGTGATTCATAATTACTATGAATTGCTACAGTGGTGCACGATTCATGAAAATACACAACTACAATAATGGTGCAATTACTATAGCAATAACTACAACAGCCTACATGCTATAACGGCACATGATTCATGGTGAGGGAAAAACCCATCAATAATCAGTTCTAACTAAAAGAACTTGGCCCTAAATGAAAGAAGGTGGACTTTCATTTAGAGCTTGATTGAGAACTTGAGGATTGTAGCATGGATCCATGCTGGCAGGGGCAGGGGCAGGGGCAAGGGCAGGGGCAGGGGCAGAGTTGATGACCAGCAGATATAGAATCATTGCCAGTATGCCCCTCAGCATTTGCCAGTCCTGCTGCATCTTGGAATACCTCCTGGACTCTGCGTGGCTCCTTTCATGCTGGGTAGCCATGAATCTTCCTGTAGCCTGATGGACCTGTCTGACCAGCTCATGCTCACAGTCCCTGAGGGTGTTCACCAGCCTGTCGGTTCATACATCAGCTGCAGCTTGCTTTGGTTGACTGCATGTTCTTAGTGGTGGCATTGGAATCAGAGGTGAAAAATCAAGAAATGCAGGAAACAGAGTGAATTAAGGATGCTTGCCACTATAAAACAACTCACTCAGTGAATCTTGCAAGTGGAAAAGAAGCGGTGAGACCAAAATGACCAAGAAGGGGTGCTTGGCCATGGTGGGTAGCAGGCCCTGAGCGGTTGTAAACAAGTGTGATCCTGCTGTAAACAAATGGCTGTAAACATATCCCCTTCCCCACCATCACCTCACAGCCCAGTCTAATTGCAACTGTCAGTTCAGGTGACAGGTGTCTAGACTTTCCACAGACAAGTTCCACAGACCTTCACATACCAGATGTGGAGATTGAGCTCCTTGATCTATCCTACTTGGAGGAGCCAGAAGGTGACACTATCTTTTCCACTGGAATCCTTAGAGTCCCCACAAATCAGTCATGGTTGGCAAAGTGTTCAAAGGCAAGTTCTGTCCTTTGGAGTATATACCAATCCAATACCTCCATTAGTGACTGGAGGTACCTGTAGTGGGCTACATCATGCAGTGGTGTGTCCTGCCACTATGCTCTGGTGACATCCCTGTGAAAGGCAGCCCATAGGATTTTTGCCTTGCCCAGGCACTGGAACAATGTCCTGCTATGCCCCCATGCTGCCGTTCTCCTTGAAACATCAAGGTAGATTTGCCAGTTGGCTCACAGGCTGCAGATGAACTGGCACATGACCTCAGGTTCTCCTAGCAACTACAACAGGCTCTTTGTTTTGGCAAAGGTCCAACTGGACCTAGACCTATGCACCCTAGTCTGCTCCATTCTCCCTGAAACATCAGACATCTTCGATAGGGTATCCTGGAGATTTGTGTGCTCCATTTATAGGTCTTGAGGTGACCTGGACCAGAGAAGTTCACTCCTCTCTCACCCTGTTGTGTCTGGGCAAAGTTTGAACATCAGACATGCTCTGCAACTGTTGCAACTTTTACATGAGTGAGAGGTGTTCACCTGGGACATGCTGGCACCAGGCATATCAAGCCAGGGATGGGGGCACATAGAAAAAAATCCTGCTATTCATAAAGTAGGAGTGCTTATGATTAGGGTTAGTGTGTCTGCTTGTTGGGTTCACATAAAAGTGGCAAGTGAATTAATGGTATTAGGGGGACAATTGCACCATAGCCAGCCAAAAAGGAGTGGCTTTTAGGGGTGTAGGGTGGGTTGGCACAGGAGTTACTTGTGGTTAGCAGAAAAAGTCTGGGGAGTTTGGCTAAGAAAGACCCCTTGCAAGTTTTTCTGCCAGTCAAGTGGGAGATTTTGGCACTAGATGGGGTAAAGCCAGGAACAGGGGCCTGTCTGCACCGTGGCAACTCTGTGTATCTTATGGCATGCTCGTTCTAGATGTGTTTTAGCCCTGCTGTGTCCTGTAGCCCTCTGTATGCCATGTCAGAAATTCAGGCTGCCCAGTGACCAATGGGTCAAGACACCACTCCCAGCAGGACTTGTTTCCTGTAACCACCACTTCTAAAAAAAATTGGCATTTTTTGTTTTTTGGGTATTGCCACTGAAATCCATCAAGTGCTCAGTGGAAAAAAGGCAGGCATTGAGCAGAAGACTTAATGGATGAACCACAAACCCCAAGGGCAGGCAGTCACCTCTCCTGGCCAAAAGCATCCCCCATACCAAAACCCCACCAGCACTCCCTCAATGGAGCCCCTGCAACAAACAGCAGCCACCACCCACAAGACTGATGCTCCACAGATCACTAAAGCACTTCTAAGTGTACCTAGATTGAAAATACAGAAACCTACAAAAATAAAACTGTACTTCAAATATAAAGAAATACAAAACAGATAATATGAAAACAACTGTCACTTCCCTGCCCCACAAATACAAAGCAATAAATAAAAATAAAGTTGTAAAATGCTTCCTCCAAAGTCCTCTCCCTCTCAGAAATTGATTTTTTAAAATTTACTGCACAATGACTCCCAGCAGAGTAGGGATGTCCCTCTTCTGATGTATGGATTGTGGAGGGATTACTGTTTGGCTTGTGATGCTGCATGGTCATGCTGCAGGGGAAGAAAGAAGCTGCGAGGGATTTTTGCCCCATACTTCCAAACTTTTCTTGCCTCCCCTTACAGGCTACAAAATCTTCCATAGGATATTTCCCCAAGCCTTCTCAGTGTGGCTGAATATTCAGGGGTCTGGGGCTCTTCGTCAGCAGTCCTCAAGCAAGGCACAGCTGGAGGGCAATTGGAAGAGAGAAGGCAGTTAGCCAACATTACCTACCCTATACTTTCATGCTTTCCCCTATTACCATATGCTCAAGCCCTTCCCCACCCCACTTCCCCCTGCAATGGCAGACTTACCACTGGCTGCACTTCTGCCTCCAGCTTCAGTTCCCAGTGTTGCAGCAGATGGGAGAGGCTTGGTTGGAGTGCTGGAGGGAAGTGAGGGGAGAGCATGAAAGGAGGTTTGAATGGAACTTTCAGCTGGGGGAAGCATTTGTGGTGGGACAGTGGCTGGTGGGAGCATCACCACTGTCACAGTCAATAAGGGAGGGAGTAAGGTTGTAAGGACAAATGAAATAAGAATGGGGGAAGAGGAAGAGAAAATGGTAATGTTCATGCTTCCTTGCTGGAGCTGAGGTCTTTCTTGATTCCCTGGTATCTATGTCTGGGGTGGCTGGATGTCCACTGCAGGCATGATTTGCGGCTGTTCAACCAAGAAATCCTGATCTGAATCTCTCAATGGAGAATGTTAAAGTAGCCCAGTGAACTTTGGGGACCCATTAAAGTCCTATTAGGTGTTAAATGCTCTGAGCCGAACACACCCAACAGGTTCAGAGCTCACCTTCCCTGTTGTTACAAAGACTGACCCCCCCAATCCCTGTCTATGCATGGCAAAACAGCAGGCTAAACAGTGACCCATGTATGAAGACACTGCTCCAGGGGGCCCCTGAGCAACAGACTGACCACCCACCCAGGACCCTTCATGCCCTCTTCCCAGCATGGGGCAAGCACAAGCCTTGGATCTGGCTTGTGTCTCAAGCCTGAGTCACCAGGGAGAGCCAGGAAAAGTGTCTGTCCTCCTGGAACAGCAGGTCAACTTTGGGGGGCAGGGCCTGCACACTGAAAAAAGATGTTATAATGCCTACAGGCTAGTATGTACCATTCTGAGGCTGGGTACTCACTTACTGCTTTTATTGGCAAAGAAAACCAAGCCCAGCCTAAAGTAAGCCATTGATTATTAATTCCATGCATTAACCCCATAACCTGAGCTAGGGGAAACTCACCAGCACAGGTCATTTTTACTCCATAGAATGATTTCTATAATTGTACTGAGGGGGTCAGGGTACACCACAAACTGCATTATCCCTGATAATAGAGAAAGGAGCACATACAGCAGCCACTGGTTGATGTACAAAAAAGCCCAGGATCACCCCAACACACCCTGGGGGCCTTCGGACACCCACCACACCAAGGGAAATAGGAGATGATAACCACAAATCAGTATCTTTAAATTCTTTCTTTAATTAAATAAGGTCAGAAGAAGATTGGCTCATGGCATACTACACAAAAATGTAGTGACACCCAATGGTCAAAGGGGCTCATTAAATGTCATTCAGTGAACTGCCATGTACACATAACAGATTAGTGACTGCAATGCTGCAAATTGCAACATTGCAAACTAAACTACATCGGGATGTGGTTTAGTTTTAAACAATGCAAACTCATTTTACACCCTCAAAACTTGTGTATATGGAAAATGTGATGCAATTAAGCCACACAAAGGGAAAAGGTTTTCATATGTACATGGTAACATCATCATGTGTGCAAGTGCCGAAAGAGGCCACATTGGTGAAGTACCATAGTCATATGTTACAAGTTTTTTTTGGTGTCTTCTGAGACTATCAGGATGTCATCCAAGTTGGGCAATAATTGACTGGTCTGAAAGGTCCTGCAGCACATCATTGATAAAGTGCTGAAATGTTGTAGGTGGATTGGTTAGCTGAAATAGTAGAACCAGGCACTCAAAATGTTCATACTGGGTTTGGAAGGACATTTTTCATTTGTTGTCAGCCCTTATTCTTACTAGTTTATATGGTTGGTGGAGATCAAGATTGAAAGATATGATATCTGACTTTAGACAAGCTAATATCTCTGTGATGAGAGGTCAGGGGTACTAGCTTTTGATGGTTTAGAGCCCAGTAGTCCACACAGGAATGGATACCCCCACTATCTTTTTTATGAACTGCAAAGTGCCCCCAGCTTATATGCATTTTCTTAGAAAACTCCAGGCCAGGTTTTCCTGAAGGCACTACTAATGGGCAGCTAGTTTCACCTCAAACATGGTGTAGATAAACCCTATTGGGATTTTTGCCCTGGGCCATTAGTCAATGGGGCTGTCATAGTCCCTGTCTGGTGGGAGTATCTCAAAAACATCCACATAGTCCTGGTATTTATAAAGTAGTATAGGTCCTTCCCCAAGATAAAAAAGCTCCCTATGGGATGGTATCTGTTGAGATTCCCTCCTCAAATTTTGGGTGAGTAGCCCTCCAAGGCTTCCAAGACCCTGGCTTCAAGGTTGCTGGCCTGACAACCTGTCCTCAGTTTAGAGGCAAACGTGCTTTAGTGTTGATTTAATAGGGTAAGCTCAACAGAGGGGTTGGAATTTGTATCATACTCCTGTGCTCAGTGGGTGCATCTACACAAGATGCTATATTGTGCAGTACCATAGTTTACTGTACTGTAAACATGTGTGTCTACATGTGCATATGCTTACTGTGCAGTAAACCTTGCTAATCGTGACTAAATTTGCTACCTGCTTGGTGTGTCTACACAAGATGGTTAACTTCTTATTAATATAGTTTACTGTTGAGTAAGCGTGTGCATCTTCACGTGCATATGCTTACTTCACAGTAAACCTCCCTAATAACAAGTGAATTTGTTACCTGCAAATGAAACTAGCAAATTTATTCAGGATTAGTAATGGCACCATAGAGCTCATGTAGATGCCTGGCCGGTAACAAAATCTGCTTCCAGTCAGCCATCCACCAGGGGGTGGGAGATTGCTCCCTGTCCCTGGGAACTGCCTACTGCCAAGGTGGACTCCACCACAGGAGCCCCAGTGAGGACTATGTCCCTTTGTCCCAGCCCTTGCTCTGCCATCATGATGTAGGGGCTGGGAAATCCTTATGTCTCAGCTCAAGCCCTGTGGTCATGGAGCTCACGCTGGGAGACCCTTATCTCTCAGGTCAAGCCCCTACACACAGAGCACAGGCTGGGACATAAGCCTCTCCTAGTACAAGCCCCACAGTCATGGAGCCATTGTTGGGAGATACAGGTCTCCCAACCAAGACTTAATCACCATGAAGCTCAGGCCACTGTAACTGAAGCTCAGGCTGGGAGATAAGTATCACCCAACATTGTTCCTGCCCCAGCAGCAGGCAGAACTGGGTGGCATGGTGTAATATTCCAGCCACTGCCAGGAAACAGCTGTCTCCTGGACCAGTGGTCCCCGCCAGCCCCTAGACTATCACCCAGAGGGAGCCTAGAGCTTCCTTTAGTGGTGGCAGGAGCTCATTGCTGGTTCCCAGGAAGCAGGAGCAATTTTTTGCCATTAACAGCAAATCTGCTTTCTTCTCCCTGCATGTCTAGACACCTTCCCAGGAGCATTTACTCATGAGTAGTTTATTCATGAGTAAACTGATCCTGGATCTAATGCATGTGTACATGTGTCCATTGCTTCCTATTGGCATCATCTTTGGATGCCTATTTGGATCTTTTGAATCATCCTTCTAAGGTCCTTACGTGTCATAATGCAGTGTACAGTCAGTTTAGGGACCTAATTCATGGTTTTGGATTTGATTCACATATTCAGAGAAGAAAACTGAAGTTTATCTAACTCATATGCATGCAAGTCACTTATTGCTTCAGCTGTAACTTAGAAATTAAAGTTTCAGAGGGTTTTTTAAATATATTTTTGTCACTCTAATCCACTAACAACTAATTAAGGAAGGGTAGCCTCCCTCAGTGCTGATCACCTAGTCTGTTTAAATACGTCTGTGCTTCTATATAATTGATTCTCACTATCTCAGGGCCCTTCTCTGCTTTGTCAACTCTTCCAGGTTTTCCATGACTGTTTAATTTCTCTGTCCTCTGTTTCTTGGTGTTCCATTCACCCATGATAATACCAGAAATTATCCAACATTGCACATTATCCGCTATTTCATGGCTGGCAACCTTGCCAAAAAAACTCTTCACTCTATTTTTAAGGTTTTGAGAATCATTTGCATTTGTCACTGTGAGAATTAAGGAGCTCTAACATCTGCTGCATCAAAAAAACTACTGGCATCTTCCAAGAGGCATGTGGTGCTACAGCTATAGAAAATCAATTTGTTTCAGATTGCTTTTTTCCCCTTCCATCATAAAACACACACATGCACACACATACTCTTAATAATCACAAAAGGGTGTCGAATAGAAGTTCCCCTTAAAAAATTATGATTTCTATTTGGACTGTGTCTTTTTTCAGCCTAGGATTTAGAAATTCTTGAAAATATATTTAGTTAATTTCCTGCCAATTTATTCTTTTATTGCATATTTGGGGTGTGATACTATTCACTTCATATTTGGGAACTTTGAGGATGTCAGAGTCAGAAATACAGACATAGACATGGGAATTTATGGTACTATATGATCAAACTATGCATTAAAAAACTAATAAAGTGTACTTTCAATGCTAATCTCCTATCAGTATGTAACAACTCATATTTAATAACATATTTTAAAAAAGGTAATTGCGTACCAAAATAAAATAATTAATTAAAAACAAATTTAAATTATATATTTTATTGAAAAATGGCTCCTGCACCACTCCTCCTTCATCTTCCTTCTGCCACAAAAAAGTAGAATAGAAAATCAAGGGATTGATATACATTTCAGTTTTCATCATCAAAAATGAACAAATAACTATGTCTAGGGTCTCGGTTGAACTTTAAGAAGCAGATTCTCTGCTGATATATATTTTCATAGGGTTTTCCGCTAGAATCAATAATTTGCACTAGCAACTCTCTCCCCTAATAGTTTAGCATAGCTCTGTTATCTCTCACCTGAGTTTTGCCTTGTTTTCTGGTGTGACTGGATCTTTTCTACATGTTTCTTTCTCATCATTTCCTTACATTAGCGGTGCTCAACCTACAGCCCATAGGCCAAACCAGTCCATGAAGCCATCTGGTCATCTGGACCCCAGGGTTCCTCACAGGTCCAGAAATTTGGGAGCAGGTGAGAGGTTTCAGCATTAATTGCCATGGTTGCCACTATTCCTCCACCACCAGAATTCTGGAAACCAAGGTAGCCCTGTGGGCCAGATGACACAGCCCCATGAGCTGGACAATGGGTCACACAGGGTGTGATGGCACTCAGGGCTGCTCTGTGGTAGGATCCAGACTGTAGAGCCAGGTTGGCATGTGGGGTCAGTCCATGGGTGTGATCTAATTTGCTGGCCCAGCGGTACATACCAGAGCACATCTTGCAGACTGACCCCACCAACTGACTCCATGCTGGATCAGACCCTTTCTGCCATTCATCCAGCCCATAGGGCCAAAAGTTTGAGCACCACTGGTTTAAACTGGAATTTCCATGCAACATGGCAGCTTTTTCTTTTTTTATATGAGTATACTACACTAAACTCAGTGGGTGCATGTTCACAAGATGCTACTGTGCAGTAGCAATGAGCTAATACACCATAGCTCATTGTTATGGTGCTGTAGTGTCACCAGGCATGAATTATGACAGCAATGCTAGTACACAGTAGCAATGAGCTACGGTGCAGTAGCTCATTGCTACTGCACAGTAACATCTAAAAATAATCATGGGGTGACAGAACTGTACAGTAAGACCAGTTACTGCATAGTCATTTAGTTATTTGGTTAAGGAAGTACTAAATGACTGTACAGTAACAACTGTGCAGCTGGCCGCTCATGTAGATGCAAGCAGTGAGGCCCTGATCCATTCCTGGGGTATTTAATAAGAGTACAATTCCAAAGGGAATAATCTTGATTATCTAAATGTTACAAAAATGTTAATAATTGCTAGGATGGTAATTAGCTGGAATAAGCAGTTTTGTCTTGTAAACAGACTATGGAGTATGGAGTTTTGCTTTGTTTTTTTTAACCTGAACATTAAGTTAGAAAAAGAAAGAATATATCTGGAAGTAATTTGTTAACATAAGCAATAAAAAATATCCATTCTCAACAGTATGAGACCTGTGTCTGACTCTGTAGGCACATCTACATGAGGTGCTACATGGCTGTCGTAATAAGCTACAGTGACATAGCTCACTATGGTGATGTAGCATTGGCAGGCATGAAACATGGTGCTGCTGCTACTGCACAGTAGAAATGACCTACCACACAGTTGCTCATTTGATACTGCACAGTAGGGTCGGAAACAACCCATGCAACTCTGGGACTGCACAGCCAGGTGCACATGTAAACACACACTTTACATCCCCAAATCACTTTGTAACCTAGATATGACACTTATTCATGGGAAAGTAATTAATCTGTTGCAATGTAAGCACTTACAAAAAATAAAAATAAAAATTTAAAAAAAGAAACACTGATGCTTATTTCTTGTACTTCATAAGTGTGCTATAAGTATTGAATAATTAAATCTTGCGGCTAGATGTACACCTTGCTGGGGTCGTTTGACACCAGTACTCTTTCCTGCCATGGCAGGGGGTCGGACTAGATGATCTACTCAGGTCTCTTCCAACCCTAGAAACTATGACACTATGAATTATCTTTCTCAAAACAATAAGAACATAAAGTGGTTCAAAAGTCCTAAAAATAATCAGTTGGATTTTCAAAACTTTTCAAAATTAACCTAAGTCTGCTCATATTAATACTAAAAAGTTAGGCCAACATTGAGCATTTCTGAAAAATGCACTCAGTGGATATTTGCCTGCGAGTAATTGTACTAAACAAAATAGAGCAGAAAATTAGCTATTGAAAACAATATTACATTCACATTTCAAAGCCCAAATTCTGTCCACACAGACCTGCAAAGCTATTCATTAAAACTCCAACTGTTTTTTACTTTTTAAATAGTTTTAGTAATTCCCTTTTTTCCCAATAGCATAATGTTGGAAAATGTACCTACCCCTTTATATTCAGTCTTAAATCACTTTCAGGACCAAGGGAAAGCATTATTGCCATGAATTTTTTCTTAAACTACAATGTGCTTTTTTTGCAGTTTTCACTTAAGTGTTCATTGATGTGGAAAACTTCATTTCATGTATAAACTATGCTATAAATCTACCTGCCACCTTAATCACTGTCATTAAATTATTGAATTAATTTTAATACGTTGTCAGTGTTAAAACTCTATTATCAACATTTTCATTTCATTATAATGAACTGTAGACAAAATTTGTTTTATGATCTTCCTAAATCACCTTTGAAAGCAATTTTTCAGATCAAATTAGAAATATATTGCACTAGTAGATTAAGCTGTTTGTTTCAGGCTTTGTTGAACTACAGAAACACTTAAAAGTGTATCAACTGTAATATACAGCTGCCACTGGAAAGACCACTGAGATTTTATAGGTGTATCTTGACCCTATAGTAGTAACTTGTAAACTCTCTTACTCTCTTAACAAACTCCCAAATTAAATTCCTCTACAACTTAGATCATGCATCATCCACAATTGAAGCTACAGGTTTCCCTTGCTTTACGCGGGTTCTATATGTGCATCGCATAAGAGCGAATTGCATGAGAGTGAATTTACCTCGCATAAAAAAAATCATTATATGCAAGGTAAATTCACTCTCATGCAGTCAATGTGGTGGAAGCCCACACTCAGCTGCTTTGTGCAGTGCATTGTGGAAATGACACACCCCAAAATGTAATCTCCTGTGCAGATCTGTACTCCTCACTCATTGTCTGCAACATGTGTTTCTGTAGCCACTATCTTCATTATTATAGTGCCCTGTGCTTGTGTGTACTGTCTGCTGTCGGTGAGTACCAAAATTGTCTTGTTAAAAGTGGTAGAAATGGATCTGGTGGTCAGTACAGTTGAGGTCTTGGAACGTATCCCTATTTGTTACATTGTAAAGTGGGTTCCCTTTATGCGCATTTGAGTTATGCGCTGTTTTCCAGGAACACATGTACAGCATAAAACGAGGGAAACCTGTATATGTAGTGATTTGCTGCAGGTGCAACAATGGTAGTTTCTTATAAGTAAAAACTTATTTAATGTAAATAAACCAGTGCTCTCTCAAAGGACAAAGTGGTTCATTCAGTCTGCAGTGGAAAATTAACAAAATATACTTGGGAATGAATTCTATTCTCATTTCATTAACTAAAGGCATTTATACACATTTGTGCTGCAGCACCAGGCACTTTAAAAGCACCTGGCACTGTGGCACATGCATTTGTATAAATGGCAAAATGCATGTCAGCACTGAGAAAATGGTGGCAGTGTGCTTTTGAACTGGAACACATTTGAAGAGTTTTAGTTCAAAAGTGCACTGCCACCACTTTCTCAGTGCTGATGCGCATTTCACCATTTATACAAATGCATGAGACAGCACCAGGTGCAGTAGCTGTTTGCAGAGCAGACTCAATTAATCGAGTCTGCTCCAATGAACCAGATATCTGGTGCATCAGAATAGACAAATGTATGTGTATCCGTGCCCTAAGATTTGTATTATTAATCAGAACACTTGATATTCTTTCTTGATTTCTTTCTTGCTTGCTTTCTTCCAACTGGTCATCTACAGAATGCCAACTTTTAGTTCATACCAAATTATGAATATGAGTCATAACTTTGAGTAAAAATACTGGTCTAGGTATTTCACTTCTCCAAATATAATTTTTTTTTTCAATTGGGCAATTGTAAGAACTTTTGTGGCATTCAATCAGGGTATGTTATGGTGTCACATAGGCTAGGAACAGATATTGTATTTATCCCAGGACAAATTATGCCTGTGTTTTTCCTGGAATAGAAAAGTCCCAGAATTGACATATACCTAGAAGACCCTTCTAGTTAGGCTATATGAGCAGCTTGAATGCACTGCCATTTTTCTGCCATTAATTTAATGGTGCATTCCGGGAAGACTGTTTAGATGCACTTTGTAATGCCCCAGGAAAAGCTGTTCGCATTTTTTTATTCTGTAAACCTTTTTTTAGGTTTTGTCCGAAGACAACGGATGTGGACATCTGCTCTGTGTTACCTTGCAGTCATAGCAGAAACTTGCAGATCTTATATTACAGAGCTTAGACAAACTTTTGGCAACAAGTATTGTTCCTCAGGGGTAACTTCACACTCCTTATACTTAAGGCAAATCTACAAAACACCTTCAGAAGATGGGCTTGTAATTTTAATGGACAGTAAATACTATGGCATAAACATAAATGAAGTTTTCTGGCTCATTATAATCTACCTAGAGATTCTTCCAACCCTTCAGTATTTCCTGGGTAATAATGGCCTTTTCCCCTTCTGAAAGGGAAGCTGAATACCCAATGTCTGTATAGACCAGGTGCTTCAAAGGGGCTTTTTGTCACTTTTATCTAATAGCTGATTACATCAACTATTAGATAAAAGTCCCAAAAAGCCCCACTGAAGTGCCCAGTCTTTACAGATGGTAGGGATCCTGGTCAAACTAATGTACTTCCTGTTCTGGTTAAGATAAAGTATAGGTGTGAATTGCTTCAAGGCCTTGAGAGGTACAGGAATTTCTAATTTCTCTACTTCATCAAAAAGAAACTGGTTTGTGTTTTTGTATCAAAAATTCGCATTCATTCTTTCCCTCTCATATGACTATTAAAAATGTGGTATAATAATCAAATGGAATAGGTTGGCTATTTTTAGCACTCAGAAATCACACTGTTTGCTAATCTAACTACTTTAAAGATCAGGAATTCATGTTTAATCACTTTCTACTTTTAAACTTATTTGTATTTTTTAGCTAGTACTGGCTAAAATAGGATGAAAATGAAATGATGACATAAAACAGAAATTGTGAATTTTGGGGGGTTTCATGAGTTTTATACTAACCTTAAAAACAATAAATTTTACTTATTCAATTGAACTTTTCCAATTATATACCTAATGCCATATTTAGGCTATAGCTAAGTACAGCTTCCTATATATATTTAAAAATTTACACTAAGTCATGGAAAAAATACTTAAATCCCACACTGCATTTTTGCAGAAAAGCTTTCTCCTAGCAACCTTTAGATTGTTCATGTACTTGTAACCATGTCAGCAAGAACCCAGCAGACATGACTTCTAACCTATTTTAAGAATGACAAATTGCAACATTTAACAGTAAAACATTCCCTTGATGTTTTCAAGTTAATATACTAGCTCCAACAATGCTTGAAGTGTATGGTATCAAAGCCTGATTTTCAGTCACATATGTGCTATAACACTAATCTGTACCTATGAAGCACACTTTGTAAATATCACATTATAGATTGAATCTTCTGAATTGAAAATCTTTAGTGTAGGTTTCTTAGCTAGAAAATTTATTCACAAAAATCCTGATCTGAAGCCCACTGAAATCAATGGGAAGCCTGTTCAGTGATTTCAATGGGCTTTAGATGAGGCCTTGAGACTGAAAGAACAGAAAATCAATTCCCAAAGAAAGCAACAGACTCAAAACAAGATATTTCAACTCTCTATATATGGTTGTAAAATCAAACACTCCCAAACTAAGAAATGCTATAATTAAGCTTGCCTGTGCAACCAAGTATTTTCCTAAGCCACCTCTTATTCTCCTTTAATTAACCATCTTCACTTTCCCTGTCACAACCCCCCGCCCCCTCACTCCAGCCCTCTCAATGACTTTGTTTAGGTATTTTCTATAGTACTCTTACCATCTTAGGGTCTTAGGTTCTAAAATTCCCTACCTCTATTCTTGGGCTCCTTATATCAACTACCAGCTTTCCTAGTATAATGATGTCACTGTTCATGCTTTCCTCTGCTTTTTTTCAAATTTTTTCAGTAGTATTGGAGTGATGTTGTAGCCATGATGGCTCAGGAAATATGCTACAGGCAAGGTCTTTTTGGGAGGAGGGAAATCTCTTTTACTAGCTGCTTACTTGGGAGAAATTTTAGACAAGCTTTTGGACACATTGTACCAGAGACCTGAGGAAGGCTTGTGCCCGAAATCTTGTCTAAAATCTTTCTTAACTCTTCAGTTGGTCCAATAAAAGATATCACTCCCAAAAAATCCTTGCCCTCATGATTTTTTAGAATTCTACAGGACGATAACTGTCTACAGTATTCTGCATCTATTCAGACATCTTCAACCCTGTATTTCTTTCTGTGACTATTATTACTTTCATCTCTGCTGCTCCCCTATATACAAATATGCCTTCAATTCAAAATCCTGACCCTTTTCCTGGTTTAAATTGCATCATAGATTTCTTTCCTGTTTGTCTTCATCTATGACTGACACCAAACCCCAATTTCCTTCCTTTTATCATGTTTAATTTTTTCCATTCTCCTGCCACCATACGTATTCTGAAAGAATAGATCCATCAATTCCTTTGCCCACTTTTCATATTTTGCTTTATTTATCTTGCATAAACCTTGAAGTTATCATTATAGCTTTATAGTTACTGGCTGGTTTCTCTTCATTGATATTCCAGTGTGTGTCTTAAAGTAAGTGAATATTGAACTTCTGTCAAGGTTCTAAATCTTTGCCAGAATCACACAAGATTTTAATTTAAATCAGCTGGTAAAATAGATTAAAAATGGAAAAAGGACATTAGATTTCAATATTTAAATATAGTTCCTGGCCAGACTTCAGTGCCAAACAGATATGGGTAAAAAGTGGTATAAAATTGCTCATTGTTGCAATATATTATTTGGATAAAGCATATCAGTCATGGCCACCCACCGTCATCATCAGATCACTGGAAACAAGAGTAGATTAAGTTACACTGGCCTAATGTAGGGATCAGGTGCACTAGGCAGATTTGCAACAAAGCATGATATTTTAGGGCATACTAAGCAGCTTTTCTGACCTTATTCCAGGAAGTTTCCTTTACATTTAGGATGAAAAGTTTTCACTTTGGATTAATAGAAATAGCAATTGGAAAATATGACTGAGATATTATCAGACCTCTTGGATGAGAATGGACATCACTTATCTCCAAATTACCAGTGGCTTCTAGATGACTAAATAGCAGCACTAGCAGTAGCAGCAGCAATCATTCTGTCAGTTTTCCATTTGTGTTTCATCAGGAGTCGCTGACCTTTTCTCTCAGATGCAAGTCCTGACTTTTCTAGGAAAATGAATTCTACAAAGTACTACACCTGTGGACTTGGAAGCCAACCTAATGCTGGGCACCACTAACAATATTTTACCACTTGGATATGTATAGGCAACACACATTCATTGATAAGGTACTAAATAGGGACTGCATTTCAAATTTAGTACATGGCCTGTACAACTGAGCTGTGTTGAGGAGTTCCAAGTATATTCTGTACTCCAGTGGTTACCTCCTCAGGCAAGAGATAACAATGAATCCCCACCCTAGGATAGTTCACAAAATGCGACAGATAATCAGAAATGCCATTTGATCCATTTTGCCTTCAAATACCCTTTTGGCCTAGACACGGTGTGTGGCAGGGCACCCAGGACCAGCAAGCTCCTGGAGTTAGTAATAACCACAAAGGCATGCTAGAGATACCCAGGGTGAAACTAGAGTGGAAGGAGTGGGATTAGAGTGGCTACAAGGAAGGGCCACTTTATGGTAGGGTTTAAGTATTCGTCCCTATACAATGGAATAGTCATTATACTATTCTGGAGAGGACCCTGTGGCTAATAGTGAAGGCCACAATGTGACCTAAAGTATTCTTCATTATTTGTACTTGAGTTTCATATTTGTTTTTCACATGGGATATGCCTGAATACAAGCATGCAAGGATTGATGTCCTGGAAGGATCCTGAACGTTCCTCACATGATAGTATTGTTAAGAATTTACTGTTCAGTCTTTAACTGTTATATTTCAAAAATCTGACTATGAAAAGTGCCATAAGAATTGATTCCAGCTGGGAAATGAACAGAAGAGAGTGGATATGAGTGTAAGTGTATTCTTGGCTAGGTCTGTCTTTTCCTCATGAACCCTACTTGAAATAAAGAGAGATTTTAAATAGTAAAAAGAGTAAAATCCTGGCAGTCAATTTATGGAGTTTTTCCGTGATTGAAGGCATACTTTAGCAAGTACTTGTCAAGTTATTTCTTGTGAATAAGCTATTTGGCAAACTGAGCTCTTTTTTCCCCCGGCTCGTGAATTATTTGTGAACCAAAAGCATTTCTGCAAATGTACTACTTACTCAGTGAATAGTTCCCATGAAGAAATTGCAGATTGCAAGTGTTCTCAGACTGTTCACTACAGTTATTCCCTATTGCTATTTGTTATTTTCATGGCATGATTGGTCACCTAAGTGACATGGAATCATTTCTTCTTTGTGATTGAATGCCTGAAACTCTTAAAATGGGAAAATAACAAATGAATGAAAAGTAACAAGTGAACAGAGAATGCTGTTGTTCGCATTGAGAAAAATGGTTATTCATCTCCAAATGTTTGTGTGAACAACATAGTTGCATTAAAATATTCAGAAAGTAAAATGTAGCAAATAATAAAAAAACTAAAATGAAGTTAAGTGAATGCCTGTAAGCCTTATGATTGTGGTGTAGAACAGTTTTAATGCTTGTGATGTGATGGACATATTACTTTAGCTTTTGGTGTGACTGAGCAGGTAAGATACTACAGTTTCTCTCTTTATGATCTGGATTATAGTAAGAATATTCAGTTTATTGTGACAAATAAGGCAGCTGTAACATAAATAGCTGCTAGCTGTATTTTGGAAGGTGCTGTTCTGTTAGATAGCAGATAGCTATGAAGGAACCACTACAAACAAGCTGTTATGTTTTTATAAAGCTGCCAGCTATGCTTTTTATGAGCTGGGAATGCTCTTTATGATTATAATAAAAGGAGTCTAGCAGTTGTGTGTGCCTCTGATGGTCTTCAGTGAAGCCATTGTAATACTACAAACATAATGAGGTCTGCAGGAGTTTCTTTTGTACAGCTGAGTGGCTATATTCTCTTTATTCGTTAATTCATCTCATTATAACTTCAAACAAGAAAAGTGCATAGAATCAGTGCATTTATTTATGCTTGATTCTGTATTAATTTTAACTATTAAAGTTTCAGTGATAACATCAAATTACTATATACTTAATCACTGTCACCAGTCTGTAGTGTTTTATTTCTTACTAACCTAATATGCCTCAAGAAATATTGTTACTGAGACCGTTTTATGAGCTCTCTCCCCTTTTCCCACCCCGCATTCGTTCAGTCAAAGAAAAGAAATTTAAGCAGCATTTGAAATAATTTTATCTGCAAGTTCTTATCCTTCATATTTAAAGCCGGAACAAGCTCCTCTAGAGCTTTAAATTTAGCCATCACTATACAAGTCCTTCCAGGCTTACGGCCAAATGGGTATCACTTGGGCTCACTTTTCATTGCAAGCCTGAATTTCTCCATTAGGCATTTGAGGACAGGAAAGACATATTGCATCACTGATACCAGGCTACTAAAAATCAAATTATTTCTAGTTACAAGATATTCTTGCATTACAACATAATATTCAGGACAAGGTCAGTGTTATGGATTCCCAATTTCCTTTTAGACAGTATTTTTCCATGGTCTAAATTACTGACTATCAACATTTATGCATATGAATTACCTTGCATACAGAAAGAAGCCCATAAAATCCATATAAAAACTATCACACATGTAACATTTTGCAGGAAGCTGATTAAGTACATAATCAGGTGAAGTATTGATGAACCCCTGCAATGTGTTCTGACTTCTCACTGAAGTCAAGCAGCTAGACATACTTAACCGGGTTAAACTGAAGACAGTCAGAAGGCAAAGTAAATATGCACCTTTATAGACTTAGATATATATAGTGCTTAGTCATAATATACGTGTGTATGTATGTATGTATATATGTATATAGTACATATATGAGAGACAGCAGGTAGTCCAACATATAATCAGAGGCTATAAAATTCATACATTTTACACTGTTGTACTGAGGTCAACCCGTCCCCCCCCAAACCATGCTTCTCCCTTGCAGCACGGAGAACAACAGAACATGCAGCATGTGGTGCCACAGGCATGTTTGCAGCACCACATACTGCATAGCTGCACTTATCTGGTCACAGCCTAGGATACTGCCCTGCCCTGCCTTCTGCTTGACTTCAGGCAAACATGGTTAAATACCTCTGTTTAATCATAAAAAAATCCAGCAAGACAAAGTCTATAGAACTTCTTGAGTTACAGAATATTTGTGTACATGTGTACTGGGCTTCCTCTAAACTTAAAAAAAATTAATATACTGCTAGTGGATACATGATGGAGATATGATAGATTCCAAGCAATGCTTAGTCACATTTTACTATATTTAAAAAACAATAACAATATATATTTGTTTAAAGAGAGATTCTACAGTCTTCATAGGCAACTTCTGTCCAGTGCTTATCTGGTGGAAAGGTTAAAAACTAATATCATAGCTACTATGTAAGCCAATTGCATCTTTTCTAAAATATCAAGAACAATTGACTAATGACCTTATATATTTGAAAATTATGACTGTTCCGCCCTCATTCTTTTCTCTTCTAGATTAAACAAACACAGTTCTATCAATCTTTCTTCCCAGATCAAGGTTCCTTACGAATCTATTACTCTCTTTTCAAGTCTCTACAATTTGTCTAAATCTTTCTTAAAATATGGGGCCTGAAACAGAGTACTGTACCACAACACACACACAAAATAGTTGTCAGTTTAAGAAACTTTGCATAGTTCTTTGCCTTTTTAATTAATTTATTTGCAAAATTCAACAGTCTTTTCCCCCCCAGCAGTCAATCACCAAGCGTAGAATGACCCAGCAGTGAAACTGGAAGTGCACTTCCTCTGGCACTTTCCGTTTTGCCACTGGCACTTCCAGGGAGTGCACAGCTAATTTCAGGGTGCATGTGTACCCATGTGCACCCCCTACATGTCACCAATGGAAGCCCCCTATACACATTCAGGTAAAGGTGATGAGATCTAATGTGTGATTCACACAATCACACTTCCAGCCATGCTACACATGCATGGCAGGAGGCATGATTGTGGGATCATGCCTTAGATCCCATCACACCTTATTCTGGTGCAGAGGGAGCCCAATCCTTGGCCCTCCTGTACTGGCAAGAAAACAGCTCCCACAACTGGGAACCCCACACATCCCAGGTGAAGAACTTCAAGCTTCAGGGCACCCCATGCACCCCTAGGGCAGGGAGATGATTTCCTATTCCACTAGTATTGTGGCCTAAAAAAAAGAAAAGACTCTCCTCAATATTTAAGACTCTAAAACTGTTAGACTTCCCAGTGGTGGCAGATAACAGAACAAGGGGCAATGGTCTTAAGTTGTAGCAAGGCAAGTTTAGCATAGATATTAGTTAAACATCTCTCATGAGGAGGGTAGTAAAGCAATGGAACAGACTACCCAGAGAGATTGTGGAATCTCCATCTTTGGAAGTTTTTAAGACCTGGCTACACAATGCCTTGACTAGAAAGATATAGTTGGGGGTGGTCCTGCTTTGAACAGGGGGTTAGATTTCCTGAGGTCCCTTCTGTCACAGCATGGGGTCTCCAGGGACGGCTGTGATAACCCTAGGGTTCCTTGACCATGCCAATCCTGCCCTACAGGCACCTCTCTCTCCTGCCATGTCTTGCTGGTAATTCTAATAAATCGGGAGGCTGCCCTAGAGTTCATATTCTGGACATGGTCTTGACGGACCCCACTGAACCCTGTGGGTTCTTAAATCCCTTTTTGGTTCTGCTTCAAAATGAATTCCTCATGGGATACCCTCAGCCTTATGGGCTAGATGCATAGCTCCAAAACCACTCCTTTACTATTCACCAAGCCTTGCAGATGGTATTTAAATGTTGTCTCTCCTAGCTATAGCTTGGCCTCTTGTCCTGACTGGGCTCTCTGCATCCCTATCTCTGCACCCCACACTGGCGCTGGGGTCTGCTCACCCCCTTGTTACTGTGCCCTTCTCTGGTGCTGGGGTTCCCACACCATAGTGGGCCCCAAATGAGGCCTCCTCCTTCCCCAAAAGCCTCAACCTAATCTACCAGTTTATAAACAGCAACTAAAATATAAGTCCCTGGGCTATAACCCTTTAAAAAAAAAATCAAACTTCCCCCAGCACTAAGTGCCTTGTACGCCAAGGTATCTGGTGAACTCCTGGAGCCCCTTAGTCCTACCCAGAGTAGAACAGGCAGTCAAGCCTCTCTGAGAAGCCCTTCCCCCTTGGTTGCTGACAGAGAACTCAGCCTCTAGTCCCAGCCCTGGGGTTTAAATATACCCAGGGCCCTGCCTCTTCTGGTCAGTTGACCAGGTGCAGGTGCAGGCTAATTAATTCATTAGCCTGTTGCCATAGTAACCTGCACCTGTGGGCTTCTTTCTGACTCTTAGGACCCTCTCCCTAGGCAGTTTCTCCTCTTAAAGGAGCAGGCACCTTTGTGCCCTATGACACCTTCCAACTCTAGTTTTCTATGATTCTAAAACATACAAAGTCCTAAATCTGGAATTGGATTCAACTAACATTTTGTTTCACTTCCTCATGGATGATGCACTTAATTATTCATGCATAACATTTTTTTGTAAAGACATAGCAACTTCCCATAATTTTTTCACCTTCTGAATTTTTATAAATTGTATAAAGTTGTTCTTGAGTGGTTTCTGCCAATAGCCAACATCGGTTGTCCTTTTTAAAATGATTATGTATTATTAATGCCTTGTAATATTAATATACTAACTCTATTATGATAGGCCAGATAACTTTAATATTCACATTAGCAATCACACTGTATTTGCCTCTTTTGTGACAACAATATTTTCTGACATAAATGACATTTTATTGAAGCCCTTCAGATTGTGTTTGCACTAATATGATATTCTGGAGAGTGATTTGTAGTACATTATTCCTCTTGGTTTGTTACTAGAGAGTAATACTAGGGGTGTAGCTAGTCTTCAGTTTTCACAAATAGAATATTTTTTTGTAATTTGCAGACAGCAGTCTCCATTAACCACTCTTGCAAAAATACATTTAATTTAAAGAATCTGTCCTTTTCATTGACAGGTCATCTAGATACAACATACTTAAACCTTGATTTTTACAGTTTATTAATGACTAATACATACATACATACATACATACATACATACATATATATATATAAAATGAATGATACTAATACTTTATACAGGTATATATTTAATTTATAGTCTATTTTTCTGGCAGTATTCTCTCCAAGCCATAAGCAGAAAAAAAAAAGGAAGAAATCTATATGCTTGCATATCTTCCTTCACAAATTTACATATTTTCCTTGTGCCCTTATTACTTTGAAGCAATGCCAGGAAGTTCTGTCTTTTCTCTTATATTTTTTTATGTTAGTGCAATTTGTTTATGGAAGCTCTTTTAAGTCATCTTTGTTTAGGGTAAAGTAGTATTAGGGATGGTGAGGATAAAAAAAGAAAAAAACCTGACTACCCCACTGTTTGTACAATGCTCAGCTAAATGGCATCCAGAACTCTTTCTCTACAGGAAACAACACAGTAAACAGCAGGGAAAATATTAATATTGATAAGGATATCACAGAGAACAGTGAAGAGGGAATTTTTTTAATGGACACAAGAGGGTAGGCACATCATAATATATATTCACAAGATATGTAATGGTGATTCAAATCAAGTAAATTCATATCTACATATCCCCCCAAAATCACAATCCTCTAATGAAGTAAGCAATGTGTAAGTCAGTTCCAGGCAAATAAGAGTTTTTTAGGGAATGTACAGCTTCTGATTATTCTAAGTTCCATTGAGTAGTCTATCAAGAACCTGAAAGACCACTTAATTGCAGGGTGTCAGATGTAACTGTGTGTATGGAATAAAAATTAGCATAAAACCCTTTATACATAACTATTTTACAGGCTTCAGGAATACTACTGAGGCATTCCTCCATATGGAGGAATGACCACCTAAATCTTCCTGATTAGAGATTCCATGCAGTTAGTTCTCTTGCATTCACATCCATAAGCAGCAGTACTCCTACCAGCCCACTGAACTGTTCTAAAAAGTATACAAGAAGTAGGCTGATATTCAGGAGTTCCTTGAATAATAAGTGAACAGTTTTATCTTAATTTTACCAGTTCTCATGATTTTATGTTTTTCACTCTTTTGTGGGATCTTAAAGCCCCAGATGAGAAATTAGCTTTTACTTTAAACAACAAGTATCTAGCACTCTGAATTGCAAACAAAATCTTAAAAAACATGTCTGTCCCCCCTAAGAAGGGGCAGCAAAAGCTCTGTTAAGGATCTGCACATGTGGGGAATTTAGGTGGTGAGGCAGTGTCCGGCTGGGACCTTAAACTCCAGAGGACAGAGCAAAAAGCAAGAAGGAAAAGTTTATAGGGAAGAGAAGCAGCTGGAACAGAACAGCTGTGCTAAATTAAGGGGCCAGACTACCCCACTAGGAGCCAGAGCTAAAGAAGTTCCCCTCCTAGTGGCTGAGCCAGGACATAAGGCTTTGGTTTCATTTGCTTATTTGTCTGTTTGCAGGTTAAAGACTGTTTTAGTTTGGAGGAGTGGCTGAAGGAAGCTTCTCAGTGTGTAAACACACCTGCAGAACCCACTAGGCTAAGCAACCTCCTTACACTTGTCCCCTGCATTCCATAAGAGCACAAGAGCCAGAAGTCAAAGAGTGCTTCTGATTAGGCCTGTGCGAAGCTTCAGTCGCTGATTTGATTCAGCAAAGATTTGGTCCAATTAGGCGGCTGAATCTCCAAATCTGAATCATGTTAGGAGACCTTCTAATCTCTCCAAATCAAATCAGAACCCTCCGAATCGATTTGGACAGATTCGGAGAGAATCAGCAATTCAGCAATAGACATAGCTTTAAAAGTTTTTTCTACATAGCTCGAAGTACCTGGCAAGATTCATGAATGCTGAGATGGGGTGGTGGGGGAGGGCATGTGCTTGGCAGTGGACCTGGAAATAGTTCTAGCCCACTTCTGGGTCCACCGCTGAGCACATGGGGGACCCTCCTCATGCCCCACCGGCTTAGTGAACAGCTATAGGGGGAGCCCCAGGTGCTCCCCATATCCAGGAGGCACCAGTTGCTGAGCCAGGGGTTGTGGGGGGGAGTCCCCGTACACTCCATAGATGACCCAGAAGTGGATTGAAAGTTCTTCTGGTCCACTTTTGGGACTGCCACCAAGCGCACTGGGGACTCCCCCCATGCTGCTGTTGGATGCTCCCTCCGCCCCACCATCTCAGCATTCATGAGCCACTTGGTACCTTGATTTCATAGATTTCATAGACACCAGGGCTGGAAGGGACCTCGGGAGATCATCAAGTCCAGCCCCCTGCCCAAAGGACAGGAAGTCAGTTGGGGTTATAGGATCCCAGCAAGATAAGCATCCAATTTACTCTTGAAGGTGTTCAATGTAGGTGCTTGAACCACCTCTG
>NW_017728906.1:117071027-117087519 GCF_001723895.1 Crocodylus porosus | reverse complement strand
TCTGCCCATTTGCTGAGCTTGTCCAGGTCAGCCTGGATCACCCGCCTGTCTTCTGGCATGGATGCTGTGCCCCAAACTTTGGTGTCATATGCCCCAAAGTTTGGTGTCATATTGAAGTATGTAGAAAAAAAATATTGAAAGCTGTGTCTATGCCCGAATCATCGAATCTCTCCAAATTGATTCAGAGGGTTCCGATTTGATTTGGAGAGATTAAAGGGTCTCCTGATTCAGTTCGGTTTTGGAGATTCAGCCACCAAATCAGCATCAAATCTTTGGATTCAGCCGAATCAAATCAGGACAGTGATCTGAATCAATGAATTGAATCACTGTCCCCCAAAGTGGGCTGAATCCAGATCTGAATCGAATATGGCGCGCTTTGCACACCCCTACTCCTGATGTACTGTTACCATTATGTATAGTATTGTTTCTTAAAATATTGTAACTTTGTGTTCCTCCTCAGGCACTTTTTTTTTGTCTGGGTCCCTGCTTAGATGAAACGATGAAGTCACCAGCCATGTAAACTGTGTGTTTCTCTTTCTCTCCTGGGCTTGTCCAAATTTTGGCAACAAGGATGGAACCACAGCCACAGCCTAAATGATCCAAAATAGTAAGAAAATAGTTTTATACTACTACATATTTTTGCATGAAAGCGACTTCATAATAGCATCCACTTAGGCCAACAGCTGCTGTAATAATCACAGTTGAAAAGTCAGCAAGATAAATCAGTGTGTCAAACTGGTACCAAGCAAGGTAAGGACATTTCAACCAGTAGAAGTACTGCAGAGAAAAGTACAGGAGGAAAGAGAGACATTTTGCTTTCCATCCTAGAGTAGCAGAGACTGTAGCCTGCACCCTGAATTCAGAGGGTACAAGTGTAGACAGCCTTAAAAATAAAACAGTGAAAGAAAAATGGACTCTTATAGGTAATGGTGAATTTGATAAAAAGCAAGAGACTTGAGTACTGTATCTGGAATATTTCAAACAGTTTGTAACCTGTAACTCTATTTGCAGAAGGACAGTGAGTTACAACCTTGCTGACAGTGATGAGTTCTGAGGCTTACAGCCTACTGTGGGCCTTTTTGTCTACAACCTTGCTAAGACAAGTCACCTATGAAGAAACTCCTGTAATGATAAAGGGCCATTTTCTCCCTACCTCATCAATGATGGCAGAATGCTACCAATTCCACCAACAAATTCAGAGTAAGGAATCAGTAAACAGTTTGTAGCTGCTTTAAAAAGTTGTCAGAGGACTGTCAGTTTGGGCAAGTGTTGAACAATGCCCTATGAGATGAGTTTATTGCAGGGTGCACAACGACCAGATTTGAAATAAGCTATTGACTGCACAAACTCATACATTTAACAAGGCTGTGGAAATAGTGGTTGCCATGGAAACTGTGGAGCACTCCCCAGAATTTAGTGTGTACCAGAAAATGCATCAGAGTCAACAAGTGAGGAGCACAGAAACCAAAGGAATTTCTATATGGCCATTGTACACAAGCCACACATGCTGAAAGGAATTGAGGAGCATATCAGGCCAGTTGCTGGAAGTGCCAGCAAAAAATACACATTTTGCTGTGACCTATTGTACAGTTCAGCAACCAGTAACATTTTGGAGCTATCCACTCAAGCAAACATCTATCAAGGAGGAGCCCAAAAGGGGAAATAAGTCCCGAATATTTCAAGTGCAAGAAGACCAGAGTTCTAGTGCCACTGACCAAGGCCTGGAATTGCACATGCCATCATACATAGTGGGAAGAGATGGCGTTAGGGTGACACCCTTAATTGAAGGAGTCCTCATAAGAATGGAGCTAGATATGGAACCTACGGTTTCAATAACACCAGCATCTCTATATTAACAGGGTTTGTAATGGAAAACTTCCATGCTTCTGAAGACTTGCACTGGAGAAAATGTGACCCCAAACGGAGTACTTCAGGTGACTGTTCAAATAAATACATAGTCAGTTGAATTACTTTTGTATGATGGGTGGAACTTATCCATTTTATTTGGCAGGTCCTGGCTAGAGCAGCTGAGGGTAAATTAGAACACATTCAAGTCCATCAGGAAGGCACTTCAAAGTCATAAAAAAAATCCTGTAGAGACTCTCCAAAATTTGTGAAATGTAACTTGGGTGAATAAGCAAAATCTTAGTGCAGTTTAAAATCAATCCTGGAGGCCAGCAAAAATACTGTAACCCTGGAATCATACCTTATGCTCTGTGATTCATCGTAGAAACTGATTTGGGCCATTTGGTTAGCACTGGAGCATTGTCACAATTTAAACACAATGAATGGATTATACCCATTATTCCAGTGATCAAAAAGAATGACTCAGTTTGGATTTGTGGTTACTTCAAAGTGAGGCTGAATCCAGTTTTATATGTGGCCCACTATCTTTTTTCAACATCTACTCTTGGAGTCCACAGAAAGCACATTGCCCTCACTATGTTATCCCAAGACGATGTGAAAACCTGTGATACACCTGAACCTATAATTTGTGTAGTTGGTGATAGTCATAGGATGAGCAATAATTATATGCTATTCAAAAGTATGCAGTGGGATACCTCTAACTTTCAGTCAGGCTACCTAATATTCACACTCCATGATCCAGCATTCCTTATCAGCATGGATCCTGGGTTTCTCTAATAAAAAAATCCCTGATTAAAAAAGTAATCCAAACTCCACATTTTCCCATGATTAAAATGAAACACCACTATGTCATTTTAATCATGGAAAAATGTGGATTTGGGGTTACTTTTTTAAATCTGAAAATTAGTTTGTTTTTTTTTAATCAGAGAAAACCAGGACCCCTGCTTATCAGTGTGGACCTGTTGCTGCTGAGAAGGGGTTTAGCATGGTCAGAGCATGGAGCATGCTTTGTCCTCCTTGTGGCTTTATGCTCCAGCCATACAAATCCCTCTCCCAGAAGCTGAACACACTTAGGAAAAGCCAGAGTATACAACCACTGAGAGGGAAAAGAAAGCTCCGTGATCCTGCTGCATAACCCCCTTCCTTCATGCTCCAGATTCCTCTAGGAGCAAAAAACAGCAGCCACCAGGAGGGTTGTTTGCATGGGGGGAGCATGGAGTTTGCTTCCCTCCTGCTGTCTGTGACATGCTTGGTTGGGGAAGTTGTGACTGCCTTGGTAGGGGAATCCAGAGCATGGTGCCACAGAAAAATGTGGATTTTGGGTTACTTTTTTTTAATCCAAAAATTGGGGAAATTTTTATAAGAGAAAACAAGGATCCCTGATTATAAGCCCAGAGAGAAACCACTTATCATAATGTACTTATGGCCATAAAACTTGGTTTTAATATTTTATTGTGCAGCATGCTGTCATGGACTGACCTGCAGGGATG
This sequence comes from Crocodylus porosus, assembly GCF_001723895.1. Classification (NCBI taxonomy): domain Eukaryota; kingdom Metazoa; phylum Chordata; order Crocodylia; family Crocodylidae; genus Crocodylus; species Crocodylus porosus. Next base: position 117,084,163 of record NW_017728906.1, on the reverse strand, counting down.
ATTGCCCAGGACCACTATGACCTTGTCTGGTCTCAGAGAGAGCCCCTTAAAACCAAGCCAGGCATGGCTTCTAGAGCAAAAAGGGAGCCCAGGCTGCTTTGTATTTAGAGACCCTAGTCTTTTAGTCTCACACCTTTAGGTCAGCCGATACACTTGGCACAAGGCTAGCCAACTGAGCTCAGGTGAGGGGCTCCCTGCAGCAAAGCCTTTCTTCCCTGCCCACCTCCCCCACCCACTCAAGCAGGGTTGGAAACCAGGCATCCCAGCTTCTAGCCACATTCCTGTTTACCAGCCCTCTAAGGGGCAAGTCAGAGCTGTGCAGATCAGAGATGGTACTAAGCCTTAACATGTGACTACTCAGGGACTGTTCTAACTTTAATTCTGCATAACTTTCTATAGATTGACCATGTTCTAAATGTAACATGTATCAACACCCTCAGGAGTCCTGATTGTTTAATAAGATGTGGGCACAATATCGTTTAGCTTAGAACAAAGAGTACACCTGTTGTCTGACATGAAAGTGAAAGGAGGTTGCTCCTTACTATCTTGCTACACTGTACACCAGAGGAGAACATGGTCATAATCTGATTCTTAGCAAAGAGTCATGCTTCATATTTAATTAAAAGCACTTGGAAGTCAATATGGTGTCTCTGTAAAACATCAGAGGTATATGAGGAACTATTATAATTGTACTTGTAACCCTGTGTTATGGTTTACTTATTGCTTCCTTCATACTAATCTGGATGTATTATTTAATAACATTCTCAGGACTTTTTTTGTCACATTATCATAAGTAATTATATACTGTGCTTTTGATCATGTGTTGATTTAATTTTCAGTGCCTGAAGCTCTTCACTGATGATTTAATGCTTGCTTTGGACTCTTTATGAATTTATTGTTTTTGCTATTCACTAATGACTGGGATTTATATAAAAAGTTAATGAGACAAAAAGTAAAAGTGTAATGAAAAGAATCATTTGCATTTAAAAGAAGAATAAAAACAAAAAATAAATGAGATAAAATGAGAGACAACTAAAACAGCACAAAATTAGATTGAATGAAAAAGGAGCAAGTAAAAAGGTTTACAAGTCTATTAACCCCTTTTTATTATTTTATAATTTTAAGTATAAGGAAATACAACATGTTATAAAAGAAACAATAAGAGAATGAAATGACAGACCAGGGATAGCTCTTTGTGACTATCTGTCTGCCCTTGATATCTTGATATTAAAAAATGGGTCTAAATAATTTCCTAGGACTATATTTAGGTACCCAAATATGCAGGTTAATTTGGAACTGCTGAGCTTTTAGCACTTCAGAAAATCAGGTCAATTATAGAAACATCTAAATATAGATTAAGAAATATAATCTGGCAGCCCAGAACAGATGGAAGTTGGAGGGGACCATACTCCCCAACAAGAGGAGCAGGATGACAGAAAGGAGAGTTATGTCCTAGCGTGTGCTATTGCTTCTGCTGGGACTAAGAAAACTTAGAGGTCAGAGGGTCTTGCTTCTCTACTCAAGGTCAGACCAATTTCTGCATTTAGCATCAGGAAGGAATTTTACCCAACAATCAGACTGGCATGAAATGTGCTGGGGGAGGGTTTTGCTTGTGTTTGTAGTAGGAGACATGGTGCTCTTCTTGCATTTCTTCAGCATATTTTAACAAACTACTGGCAAACATTGACAGCGCCTTCATCTCCCTTTTTTACCTGCGGCAGTTAGGAAGCTCTTGGTGTTTTAGGGCAATGTGCCTGGTACTTTTGTTATAGTACCAGTCTTTAAGAATAGGCTAGGTAAACAGTTAACCTAAATGTAAGAATAGGTTGGGTAAACACTTTTATAGAATAACATATATAGGAATGATCTTGCTTTGAGCAGGAAGTTGGCCAAATGACCTCCTAAAGTCCCTTCCATCCCTGCTTTTATTTGGTTCTGTGATTACATTTAGAGTCCTATAGTCATGGATCCTGGCTTTCTCTGATTTAAAAGTCCCCATTTTTTGGTGAAAAAAGTAACCCTAAATCCACAATACTTTTTTTTAACCAAAAATTGGGAGTTTTTTTAAATCAGAGAAAACCAAGATCCCTGTTTATAATATCTCAAATTTTGAAATGTGTAAGAGCACATATATTTATATTAAGATTTTTTTTTTGTATACAGCATAAATGTTTTCCAGATAAACAATGCTGCTGTTCGCCTGTTATGTAATTAAACTGGTATATTCTGTAATATATTGTGAAACCTCTACATCAGGGGTGTCAAACTCATTGAGCCCTGTAGTCCAAATGAGTAGCACAGGGCTGATCCATGGGCCAGACTGGACCCATGGGCCCCCTCCCCTAGCATACAACATCCAGCAGCTGTATGGCCATGATGTATGTAGTATGGATGGGTACTGGTCTGAGACCCGTGATGTATGTAGCATGATGTATGTGGCCTGGGGTGGCCTGAATGGGTGCTGCATGTGTTGCAGGCCAGCCAGCATCATGTAATGTGGATCCCAGACATAAGTACAGTGCCAGTCCTAGACTAGCTAAAACAGGCACTGCTTGCAGTGAAGTCCTGGAGCTGCCATCATGGGAACTATGTGTGGTGCACATTCTGAAACAGGCAGGCACTACTACATGTGGTGACATCTGGCCGAGATGAACATCATGTATAGCTTGGTGGCTCTCCAGCAGGTTTGGGATCTGTGCTACACACTGCTGGCCAGATTGCATCTCACATGGTGCCCCATGCCAGGCACCTCACTGCAGGCAGGACTGATCCTAGACCTGCTGGAGCAGCCCTTAGATCCAATATGCTGGGGAAAGGGAATGGAAGGGAATCCAAAGGTCCTTTCCTGTGGGTCTGCTCAGAGGTAGCACCACCAGCCAGATGGTAGGCTTCTATGGGCCAAACCTAGCCTGAGAGCTGTATGTTTGATACCTTGGCTCTATAGGTTACCACCATCTACTGTTCCTATGAGACTATATATCTGTGGATTATTCAGCATTCCTTGCCCACACAAAAGCCCCTTTGAGATCTAGCGTCTCTATGGTATTTGCTTTATTCACACTGTTTATATGAATTTTATCCAATTTAGTACTTTTCATTTTTTCAGTGTCACTTAAATGGCTTTTGTGCCAGGGGTTCCATGGAGGTACTTGTTGGGATGGCAGGGAAAAAATATTAATGTACAACAGATTTATGGCTATCCAATGCAGTGCAAATCTGTTCACTTATCCAACTATCAGTTTAGTTCCTCCTAATGGTTGGCTATGCTTATTTTACAAAATATTGGAATTCATTAGGAAATGACGACCCCCAGAGTTTCATGGTTTTTATGTATTTTATCTCAGTAAAAGTTACTGAGCATTTAAATGCTGTCTCTTTAAAAGAAAGAAAATATATTATTGCAGACATATACATTTTTTCCTCTAGAGCAGTGAAAGGCCACATCACCAATTAACTTCCTCCAGAATTTAGTTTTATAAATCAGGTTTTATCTTACAGACTGTGAAAAGAGTAAAAGGAGATGTGGAGCTGGGAAGAAGAGAGGTTTGGGAACATCAGAATGAACAGAGGATTTTTTGTTTTTTTCTGACTTTCCATATATTTAGATTCAGGCATTTTTTATTGATACATCCATCACAATGAGAATAGAAACAAATAGTGACCAGTTAATATAATATGCAATATGAAATTTTTAAAACATCTAATGAAAATAAACAGTTTTTTTTAAACAGTGTTTCACTTGACTTGTTTGTTTGTTTGTTTTTCTTTCCTAATATTTCCATTGCAGGGCAGGAGTATATATCTAACTCCTAGGATTCCCAATAAACTGAAAAATCCTTTTCCATCATAACTCAACTTTGTTTGTGCGCATGTATGTAAGTATGGATATATATGTGTGTGTGGGGGGGTGTATACACACACACACTTTTATATAATTGGATATGAAGATAACCACATCCAGCAGGGAGGAGGAGTGGCAGGATGGGGGAAAAGAGAGAAAAGAAGTGGGAAAGAAACAGGGATGGAGAAAAGGAGGGGAAAAAAAGGGAAATGAGGAAGAGAGAGGAAAGAGAAAGGAAGGAGTGAAGGCTACTTCACATGGGTACACAGGTGATTTATAAGCTCAATCTTTGCCTTGAACAATCTGTTGCAGCAGAGGCAGGAAAATGATGAGGACTGGGTGTGAGAGGTCTTCACTTTTCTGGTCATGCGTTTCTTCATGCTTCTGCTGTGCATTACTGTTCAAAGGCCAGTGCTCTGTACTGGATTGATGAACTCCAGCATGGATGGTTGTGAGCGATTTCCTCCCTTGACTCTGGGTCAATGCTGAAACTCTTTTGGGACACCTTAGGGTGTCCTTGTACTGCTTGTTTGATGTGCTGTGAGAGTGTACTCCATTTGACAGTTCACCTTAGAAGATTTTCTTTAGCAGGCTAGTGTCATGCATTCCTGAAAGGTGGCTGAACCATTTTAGCTGTACCAGTTTCAATAGCGTGAATACTGGGGAAAGCTGATCTACCAAGCACATTGGTGTCCAGAATCTTGTCCTTCCATTTGCTCTTTAGTATCTTCTCAGGCAACACAAGTGGAAATGGTTTCATTTTTTGATATGATGCTGGGAGATGGTCCAGGTTTTGCAGCATAAACAAGAGTTGGAAAAATGATGGTTTTGTACACCTTCAGTTTCATCAATAATATGATGCCTTTGTCATCCTAGACTGACTTACAGGGTCTGCCAAAGCCCATGCTAGCTTTTGCTAGTCTTGCATTGACTTCATTGTTGATGTGGACAACACAGGAAAGTATACTGCCTAGATAGACAAACTTGTCAGCCATGGACAGTTGTTGGTCTTTAACTGAGACTTGTAGTTCCTGAGGTGCTGTGCTTAGCACAGGTTGAAACATCACTTTGGTCCTGTTCATGTTAATAGTGAATCCCAAGTTGTTGCAGGCTGATGAGAATAGGTCCATGGGCCATTGTATGTCAGCCTGTGAACCTGTGTATAACGCACAGTCACCAGTGAAGATGAAGTAATGAAGTGTGGCTGTCTGGACTTTGGAGCTCCATCAGAGCCTGCACAGGTTGAAAAAGTCTCTGTCAAAATGGTACCTGATTCCCATACCAAGGTCATTGTCCTGAAAGGCATCTGATAGCATGGCAAAGAATACCATGCTGAAGAAGGTAGATGTGAACACATAGTGCTGCTTGATGCCATTTATGACTGGAAAGGCTTCAGAGCATTTGCCATTCATAAGGACATGCACTATCATGCAATTGTGGAACTGTTGAATTATACTGATGGACTTTCCAGGGCATCTGTACTTCTTCATGATTTCCCAGAGGGCTTCATGGGTCACCATCTCAAAGGCTTTGGTTAGGTCAATAAATGTGAGGAGAAAGTCAATGTTCTGTTCCTGGTACTTTTCTTGAAATTGCCAGGCCACAAACATCATGTTGGTGGTTTCGTGCCCTTTTCTGAGCATTTACTTTTTCTGAAGTTGCGTTTGCTCTCAGGCAGTAGGTCATTTTAAATGGTCAGTCAGCCGGTTGAGGACAACTCTCATGAGTATCTTGCCAGTGGTTGAGAGGAGGGAGATGCCTCTGTGATTATCACAAAGTTGTTAATAACCTTCCTCTTATACAGACGGACAATGGAGGCATCCTTGAATTCTTGAGGGACTACCTCCTGCGCCCACATACTGCAGAAGATCTCAGTTAGTTTCTCCATGAGGTCATGACCACTTGATTTGTAGACTTCCAATGGAATCACATCAGCTCCAGGAGCTCTGCCACTAGAAATTTGTTATATGGCCTTTTGGACATCCACAATTGTAGACGGAGCTTCGAAAGACCCATTGATGGCAATTTGTGGCAGCTTGAGTATGGCGTCCATGTTGACAGAAGAGGTCTGTTTGAGGATGGCGCTGAAGTGTTCAGCCCATCTCTGGAGGATCTGAGTCTTGTTAGTTAGCAGCGTGGTCCCGTCAGCAGACAGCAGAAGGGAGGATCTGAGGATCTGTGGACCATAGGCACCTTTTGGGTGTCGAAGAACTTTTTTTCTTCGTATTTGTATATGTAATGTATTAATAATATAAGTAATATATGTAATAGAACTATCTCAGTGGGAGCCAGACTTTTTGGCAGGCTTGCCACAAATTAGCCCTGCACCCTCCACACATACCACTCAGATCTTCTTTCCCTTTTCCTGCTTGATTTCCTGCTTTGCTTTCAGCTCCCTACCCTATCTGCCACTGCTCCCTGCTTTATCTGCTGCTTTGCTCTTGTCTCCTCCCCACATACCACATGCTAGACACAGAAGCTGCCTGAGCCACATGTGGCACATATGCTGCAGGTTAGCCACTCCAATTTACACCATAGGGAAGTTTCACAGATGCCCATTTTAAATGTTCCTATTTTTTCGTTAGCCATTTAAAACAAATTACACCTCATGTATCACCCCATGTTCTTGTTCCCTGGTTTTTATATACATTACTTGTAATAAATCTAGACAGCTGTCAGGTCCCTTTTTAGTTATCACTTTTTAGTTATCACTTAGTCAAGTCTACATTTTACAGTAGTTCTTAATTGCTATCAATATTATTTATTATATGCATTACAGTAGTGACAGTAGACCAATTGTACATCAGGTTTCAGTGGAATACAAAAAATAATAAAATAAACAGCCCTTAGTTTAGATGTTTGTAACATAAATCAGTGACAGAAAGATGCAGCAGATGGTTTGGCCAAAAAATGTCTGAATATAGTTACAAGTTAGAATGAAGTACCAGTAATGCACACACCAGTTTAAAGACACATATTTTTTCACATATAAATCTCTTTGTAGCCTCTAGTTTTCCCGTACTATTTTCAAAGCTGTTCCTGATTGTCTATGTTTCTCTGGCATTCATGGACTCATAAAATACAATATTCCAAGGATATTGTGAAAGAGAAAGACTTTCTGTTCTCTGATTTCAACTGTACATTAACAACCATGCATTAGAGCTTCTTTTTTACTTCTTTGACATTTCAGAAGTTGCTTGATCTCCTGTTCACTCCCATTATGAAAGATGCACGTGGATTTAGTTTAGATTTCCTGAAATAGATCCTTGGAGATGTTCAGAAACTACTACAGAGCTTTCCCTTGAATACTGTTTCCCTCCCTACCCCCTCCAAAAAAAACCAAAACAAAACAAGGTGCAGTGAGTTACAACTAGTATTAGGAGCAAGCTAAATAGATTGCTGTCTAGTCAATTTATATTTTACAGGGAACTCCTAGAGAAGTACCTCTTCTCCACCAGCCAAAGCAACTTTTGAGAAGTGGGTAGAAGGGTCTGTCCATTTTCAGGAAGAGTTCTGCACCACAGGAGCAGCAGCCAGAAGGTAGAAACCACCAGACCAGTGATGGTCTAGCTGAACCAGACTCAACTATACAGCAAAGCTGGACATAAATCCAGCAGTGATAGAACAGCAGGTGAAGCAGGGAAAGGCGAATTGGAGCAGCACTCAGGAAGGGTGAGGGTATGGGTTTAATTTGTGGCATGCCTGCCAAAAGAAAGGCTGGCCCCTACCGCTGAATATTGGGTTCCATTCGCTGAGGCTGGAACCACTTTTATAAAGAGGTTTCTTTATTTGTGTTAACATCTAGCAATCAGACTACCTCTCAGCTCTGTTCTACTCTCTCTCAAAAAAAATCACACCTCCTTTTTCCAAGTAAAAGCACATATTTTAACCAATAACAAGATATGTACATAATAATTTGTTTTTTAAAAATAAACTCACAATTTTCAATCAGTTGCTGTAGTGCCTTTTGCAGTCTAGCAGATCTGTGAGCTATCATACTAGTCTTTCCTGTAACTTCATTGATCTATGCTATAGTCTCCACCATATCCCTCTCTGGTTCAGGCACTGTTTATTTCTTCTCCTGTCCTTCCTGGATGTGGTGCAGGGGTTTTCTATTCCTTCATTTCCTTCACTTATCTCCACTTTTTAAGATCTAGGAGCAACCTAATAAGTGATAACTGACTCTTGTATCTATGTTTTATCATTTTGTAGATGTCCTTGTTCTTGGGGTAGCAAAGTTTCAGTTCTAATTCCAGTGACCCTGTCAAAACAAAAGTTGTGTTCATATTTACTAAGGATCTTATAAGCATTTTTGTCAGTTTCTTCTTCTTTGTCATCAGCCATTACCAAGTTAGTCTTATTCTAACTTTTCTGTTAAATAAGAGCTCAGTTGGCAAAAGCTCATGTTTCAAATGAAACATGTTCTGTAATTTAGTAACGTTAGGTAAGAATCTGTATATAACTCCTGCCTCTTTTATAAGACTTTTTATATGTTAACACTATTTTCTACAGTTCCGGTAGACTGTTAATATCTTGGGCTATAGGTAATGTGTGTAAACCCATATTCTTTTGAAAAGTGCTTGCATTCATACCCATCAAATTGCAGTCCATTGTCACACCAGACCAGAAGTGATATGCCATGTTTGGCAAACATAAAATTTCTATGTGCTGTTAAATGTTTTGCAGTAGCATGCTAAAGTCTTGCCATTTCCAGACAGTGAGAGTAATAGTTTAAAACAATACATGTTTTCCAGCATGACTGAATAGATCTATGGCTGCTTTGGACCATGGGAATAATTCTTCCTCGATTGCTACCATTGGTTCTTTTGTTTGACTAGCTTTGTATTCTTGACAGGTTGAACATATTTTAATATACTTTCCTGTGTCCATATTCATTTGTGACCAGTACTGAGTTTTTCTAGACCTTCTTTGGAATGTATGCGTACACAAGTTTCCCTCATGTGTTATCTGTAACATACCTCAATGTATACCTTGGGAAGACCAAGTCTGTCCTTTCTGAACAAAAGCCCTTCTATTATTGACAGAGACCATGTCTATATGAAATGCTGGCAGAAAGCTAGCTGTCCCTGGGGAACGCCTTTGTATGAATGCTCTGGTGCAGGGCAAATTTTCCCAGGTGGGGTAGGGGAGGCTGAAGATAGCACCTGGCTCTAGCAGCCTTATCTGGGGTTCTGGGGGCCTCCTAGGGCTGCAGCAGCAACAATCAGGACACACGGAGCCTGGCTGGCAGCTAGAGTGTGGCTGTGGCTGGCTAGGCTCCGGTTTTGGGCTGCACATGCTGCTGCCACATACACCACACCCTTTGTGGACACCCTTTTTTTTTACATTTTTTTACATGGATATTTCCCAGCATCAAAATTTGTCTCCACACTGCAAATATGCAGCATGGAGAAATAAGTCACATGCACCTCAAACATCACAAAGCAAACATCCACAGTTATATGAACACACTCTAACAGTGCTTATGTTGAGTTTTAACCGAGCCCTTTCCAGGGTCCTCTGAAGGATCTACTCACATTCCTCCATTGCATCCCCAAAATATCATCTATATACACTTTGGCACCTTCAATGCCATGGAATATTTGTTGTGTATATTTATGAAATACTTCTGCTGCTAAACATAACTGTGAAAGAAGAATCTTCCCATATGGAGTGTTGAAAAAGCACAAATGTCTGCTATTTTCTCTAACAGAATGTGCCAAACCCCAGCTGATGCATCCAGTGTGGAGAAATATGTTACTTGTGCCATCTCTCCAAAGATTTCTTCCCTGATGGGAATGGGAAATTGTTCCATTTTACAAGTTTATTGAGTTATTTTGGGTCTAAGCAAAGACAAAGGGTTCCATCTTTCTTTTGTACTATTACAAAAAAAATGAACTCACTCTGTCAGTTCCTCTACTTTCTCAATAACATCCTGAGCAACCAGTTTCTCTAGTTTGGGCTTTCAGGCTTTGTTTTAGAGATAAAGGAATACTACTGGGAAAATGTATTGTAGGAGTATAGGGTTCAGACAGCTCAATCTTATAGTCTTTGTTCAGCTTCCCAAGACCTTCAGCTATATCCTGAAATGTATCTTTAATTTTACTGTGCCCCTCTATGGTACATCTTTTCTGATTTAAGTCCTGGTGCCTGACAGCAATTCAGGCCTAATATAAGTTTTCTTGGAACAGCCACAAACTGAATATTTTCATTACCTTTTTTTTTTAAACTTTATCTCTAGCTAATGTGCCAACAGTAGGAATCAACTCCCTAAGCTCACACTTCTATCTGTGAATACTTGCTTTCTTTTTCAAGCCCTTTATAATATAGTTTGGTATAACATTGGCTCATGCACCAATGTCCTGGTCAAAATCATGGGAGTTTCATTTGTTTCCAGCATGTTATTCAAGTCTTCTGTTGATATAGGGTCTTGTTCTGTTCCTACATACAGCTCCCCTTCATTGCTGCTTCTAGTGTTGCAATTCACCTCACTGTACACTGTTTGCACACTCTGGGCACTTCTACATATTCTTCAGGGGTGGGAGGTGGCACTTTTATTAGAGCTGCTCTGAGTGCTGCTTTAATTAAAGCACTGGAGTCTCACGTATCAGCATCTCTGCACTTCAGAATGGCAGTGGGGGCGCTTGAACTAAAACTCATTAGACAAGCTTTAGTTTAAGTGCCCCCCACTACCCCTGCTGCCATTTTAAAGTGTGGGGATGCTGATACATGGGGTGGGAGGCTGCTGCAGCCTGGTAATTACTACACTTTAGCAGACTTGATTAACTGAGTCTGCTCCAACTCTCTATAATTAGTAATTACAGTGCTTCAGAGCAGCCTTTGCACTCGTGTACAGACCCCCAAAGTTCCTTCCTATGCTTGCAGTCCTCTCCTCCACACTGTAGCAAAATGGATCAGTCTTTTGCATTTGTTGCAGCATTGTCCCAAAGCAGGACATTGCTGTGGTTTATGTTTGTTAGCACAGCCTGTAGAGCTGTTTATGCTGCTTTCCTTAAACTCTCTCCCTGATTGCATGTTTCAGGCTTACCCTTGCAGTTTCTGTTTTGCCTCTGTTCTTTTCTAGGAAGACTATTTACTCCATCAATAATTTTAGCACCTGGCTTTTCTTCTAAAGACTGCATTCTGCTCTGGGTAATCTCTGCTGCATTGCACATGCTGATTTGATTTTTCTAGTTTGAGATTAGGATCTTCCAGCAGTCTCTTCCTGACCTGCATATCTGTGATCCCTATTACCCTCTGATCTCTAAACATGGAAACAGTGAGTTCTCCAAAATTGCAGGATTAATTCAGCAGTCTGAGAGCCTTTCAAATTTCCCAAAGGATTCTCCCTCTTTTTGTAACCTCATTTGGAATTGATATCTTTCAAAAGTCTAATTCTTTTTTGGAGTGCAGTACTTAAACTTTCTGAGCACTGTCTTATAATCACCCTGCTCTGCTGGCTCAGTTGCAGACTGTTACATATATCTAGGGCCTTGAAACCCACTAGTTTCAGAAAAATGCTTACCTTTTGGTCACTTGGCATCTCAGCTCACTCACCATTGTGTTGCAGGACTGAGGAGTTTCAGCTCTGCATAGTTGCTCTGTTCCCCTTCCCCCTCCCAAAAAAACAACCCCAAACCTCACCTTATGCACTGTTTCCAACCCCAAGTCTTGGTCACCCCCTCCAAGATTCAGGTGAGCCCATCTGACTCTGAGTACCAGAAAACGGTGACTGGCATGAGGAGAGACTCCAGAAGGAGAGGGGGAAATGCTCAGGCTGGGAGATGCCTACACTCAGGATGTCAAGATTCAGGAACAGGGGCTCAAGACAGCCACCCACTGTTTTGACAAGGCAACCTGCACCTCTGCAGAGCTGGCTGAGTTGCAACACCAGAAGAAACTTACAGATGGTGTCCTGGACTGCTTTGCACCCAGCATTGCCTCCCCTGGAGAGCCCATAGCCATCTTGGGATGGCTGAGAGTGGCAGGAGAAACTGTCACCTAGCTCCCCACAGCACACTGTGCCCTGCTCCAGGGACTCTTCACAGAAGCAACAGGAAAGGAAGTCCTACAGGAAGGATCCCTGGATGCCAGCTGGGGGAAAGTGGTTCCCACTGCACCCTGACTAGGAACTACTGAAGTAGGAGGGAGAATCGGGACAAGAGGAGTGGTGCAAGAGAACCAGTGACCCATGGTCTGGGGAAGCAGAAAGGCTTGAGGTGTGGCCTGGTCCAACAGGCAGTAGTGGGTGAGATGAATGGGACTGGGATGTCTGGGCCACAGTGGCAGGGCTGTCATAGACACTACCCCCCTTCCAGAGCCAATACACTCCTCTATAGCCCTAGCGGTTGTCCCATGTGTACAGGCCCACCAAACATTTCCAGAACAGTCCTAAAGGGACACAGGAGCACTCAGAACCAGATGCAGAGCACAGCCCACCAGCCTGTTGGGCCAGAATGTCACTGAGAAAATGTCTGGCAACAGAGCCTGCCAGCCCCAGCTTATCCACCTGTCAGGCAGTGAACCCAGGGGAGAGCTCCTCCATGGCTCTCATCTTAGCCCAGATCCTACTCAGGGGAGTGGCACAGCCATGGTGGGGATAGGTTGCCCCCAGGATAAATCCTGCTACATGACGAGTCCCAAGCATGGCTGAGGGTTGTGGGTCCCCAAAGTTGGATACTGAGCCCTGGGGGCTGGGGGCCAAGAAGTTAGGGTCCCATAAAGGAGAGTCTGGAGTCCATGGTCCCCACTGTAACCTCCGCCTTCTGCCCTACTGCATCCTCCACCCCAAGCCCAGCACCCCCCCCAGCCCTTCAGCTACTTCCTGCTCCTGCTCCCCCACCCGTCACTCTCACCTTAGGATATTTCAGATGGAAAGTGGGTCTGGGATCACACACCTATCCAGCTCTTACATGAAGACATCCCTGTCCTTCACTTATGAGTTTGGGAATTAATGTCATAAGATCCTATTCCTCCCCTCCAAGGTTTTGTATTTGTTTCATTTAAATCATGGAAAAATATGGAGTTGGGGTTCCTTTTTTTTAAACCAGAAGTTGGGGTTTTATTAAATCAGAGAAAATCAGAATCCCTGCTGAGGCAGATGAAGCAGTTGTCCAGGACATCCTGGATGACCAAGTACACCTCCCATATGGCATCTCTGGCCATGGATGTGCTCACACTGAACTACTTGATGAAGTAGTGGAGACTGCTGGGGGCAGCCAGTGTCATGACAGTGATAAAGACCTGCTAATCTGAAGTGAGAGGTGGCTGTAAGCCGACATCCTGGTATGCTGTG
>NW_017728906.1:117037568-117070927 GCF_001723895.1 Crocodylus porosus | reverse complement strand
ATCAGAGCAATGATTTCCATGATGGTGGCCCAGCTCATGCAGAAGGTCTGGGCCTACTGTTCAGCATCTTAGAGGTTCAGGGTGATCCACTTCCATAAGTTCCTGCTGGTAGTATGGGCCCAGAACCAGCACTCAGTGGCTTGCATGTAGTGTCAGATCACCCTGGCATCCTAGATGGCCTCATACTCATCAGCCACATAAAAGTTAGTGACCCAGTCCGGGAATCTTGATGGATGCAGGGTGCAGTAGGTGGCCCCATGTGGGAAGTTTGTTTGCGGGCTCAGGGCCATGAAGCCATGTCCTATGGTGACCAGCTGCTGTATCATGTCCAGGTGGCCACGTGTGATGGAGCAGCCTTAGTGCTCCATCACTTTACGGGCTAGACCAGGGAGATAGCAGGTGCCTGATGAGGGTGGCCATTTAATGCTCAGCTCCCTGGGGTGGAGAAAGCAGTTTAAAACCAGCCAGCAGGGAATAAATCCTGGCTCCAGGAACACCTCATAGGTAAGAGGCTATGGGGAAGGAGGAGGCACCATTGGTTCTGGGCATCACCTGAAACTGCACTCTGCACTCAGAAAGGGTGGCCTAGTGGGTCTCCTAGTGGTGTGGGAGGCCCCAGGAAATGTCAGGCCAGTTACCTCCCTGGTGTAAGGTGAGTAGGGGTGATTGAAAACCCCAGCCCCCACATCCCTGATGGGTTTGATCAACACAGGGGAGTCGAGGATCACAGGAGTCCTGAGGCAGGGCCCCAGGCCAGTGGAGGGACCTGAAGAAGCACCCAGGCTCCCCATGAGGTTCCAGAGACCCTGAGGGGGGTCAGGCACAGCTGTAGCCACCTGAGCCCCGTGGGGTGGAAAACCCCCAGAGGAGCCCCAGTGAGGGGAACTAAGGGCTGGGAGACCAGTATGTGGGGCCAGGAACCCAGTGTGTTTGTCTGTCTGAAGGAAGAACCCAGTGCTAACCACTGGAGGAAACATCTGCAAGGCATGGGACATATAAGGTGTGGTTGGAGTGTGTAATCACTGCCCTGTTACAACTGGGGCATTTGAAGGGCAGCCTCCAACCTACTTAACATCTTAATTAGATAAGAACAAGGCATGGCAGATGAGCAAGGCAGACGGTTTGCCCAGAGACCAGGGTGGTACTAACACCAGACCTGGAAGCCGCCCTTGTTACAGCATGCATGATGTCTTGCAGCCTCCAGAGAGTTGTGAAAATTGTGCAGGGTGACAAGCAACTACTGGTTCTCCATACTTTTGTACAGGCAGTAGGATGACATGCCAGGCTGTGGGGAGGCCAGGGCATGGAGGAATGTACAATTCATGCTGGAGGGCACTTGCTCTGGGGCTTTTCTGGAAACCTAGGGCTGAGCACAGGGGAGGGTCTGTGGTGATGTGGCAAGGGGTTGAGGTGCATTTGCCCACATCCAAGAGTCAATCTGGGGTGGTCCAGGCACTCAGCTGTACTCAGAAGTCTGCAGCAGCCCAAGGAGTCCATGGTGCATGTTGAGAGACATTCAGGAATGTCCCCACCTTGCAGGCCTTGGTCAGTTCAGGCAGCCTCTGTGCCCCCTCTGCCCCCCAAAAGGTGAATGTGTATGCTGTTTGCTACCAATCTAAGCTAGGTTACTTACATAAAACCACATTAAATTGATTCTCCCTCCTGAGCTTTTAGAATGTCTGTACACAGTCTGTGTCTGCTAACTACACACAGACAGACAACTATTAGACTCTCTCTGAGCTCTTTTCAACTCCACCTGTCTCTTAAACTCATGTGATCCTTACACGCATATTTCAAAGCATACTTCTCTCAAATAAATAGTAAGTCTCTTTCCTGGTTTGTGAGGCACAGTGCTTTCCTGTGAGCTTCCTAGGGTATTGGAGTCCATTTTCTCCGTTGCGGACACTCTGCTAAGTACACAGTGTAGGCCATAATTATTTAAAACTATAAATGTATAAACAAACACAAAAATAGATAAGGAGGTTTCTGCTTCCTGGGCAAATTCTGTTGTGAATTTAATTGATTTAAACCTAGGCAGCATCACTGAAATCATATTAACAATTTGCCTCTCCATTTCAAATCAAGTCATAGCTGGGATTTGTGCATAGAATAAGGGTCAGTATCTGGTGCTATCAGAACGCCGTATTTATTTTTTCTTTAATTATCAGTTATATTTGTATACACAGCATAAGCATAAAAACATATGATGCATACATATTTAAGTATAAGCATATTTTATAGTTCTAAACTCTTTTGTCATAGTATTTACCATATAAATATACATAAAGACAAATAATAAATGTTAACATATCAACCTCTACCAGATATATAGATAGATATTTACGCTGACAAAAATACTCATATAAGCAGGCTAAGATGTATGGCATTACATCTGGGGCAGATCCAGTTCCACCTAGTAGGTATCTAAGTGGACTTAAGCACTAAAGTACAATTCTATTCCAGCATTTTCATCAATGCATCTACTTTTGTAAGAGACCATCATCTTACTCTTCAGACTGAGATATAAAAGAGGAAGGGAGGACCCTTCCACCTTCTATATTAACAGCTTTTCAGGGATTTGTCTAGAGTGGAACATGACTACACTTTAGCTCCTAAATCCACTTATGCACCTACAGAATGCAATACAGTCTGCCCCCTGGCCTTCCGCCTCCACCTCTCCCCCTCCCCAAGGTTCTGAAGTTGTGTACTGAAATACAGAATCTGGCTCCTGTCCTTTACAGATTCTGAATGTGGTCTCCTCAATTTACTTACCATATTGCAGGCTAAAAAAGGTAGTGTACATCCAAATATCATTAAGAAAAATATTTAAGAAATTCAACTATTTGCATTTCTAACTAACGTAGATCACACTAATACCAGCATATTGACCTCTGTGCATTTTAAAATTAAATCATATTGAACCACACAATAAATATTAACTGAACCAAAAGACTTGACATCACTTCTCATGATTTAGAATGCACACTAAAAATGCACTAGAATGCAGATAACACCAAATTGAGATTTGCAGATACTCTGGACAGCAGGACCAAGATCCAGAGGGCCTGGAAAGACTAGAAAAATGGTCTGGACACTTGATAAAATACAAAAAGGACAAGTACAAAGTTGTGTGCTTGGGATAGAACAATGGCATGCACAAATAGAAACTGGAGAATGACTACCGACGTTGCATAGTAGGACTTGAGGATGACAGTAGACAGTAATAAGCTGAATGCGAGCCAACAGTGTTGTTGTTGGGAAAAAAATGCATGCTGGGTTGTAGTGACAGGTATGTAATCTGTAAATCAAGGCAAGTGATTCTTCCACTCCATTCAGCACTACTGAGCAAGGATTCTGGATTTCTCTGATATCCACATATTGGGAAAATTTTATTTGTGGTTTTTCATTTTAATCATGGAAAAATGTGGATTTTGTGGTTACTTTTTTTAAATCTGAAAATTGGGGATTTTTTTTAAATCAGAGAAAACCAAGATTCCTGTTGATGAGGCCTTACTACCTGAGTACCACATCTAGTTTTAGACCCTACACTTCAGGAAGGATGTAAGCAGACTGGAAAGAGTCCGGTCCAGAGTAACAAAAATGATTAGAAGCCTGAGAAATGTAATTTACATTGAAAGGCTAAAAGAACTAGGGTTATTTCACCTGGAGAAAATAAGACTGTATTTAGTATTGAGAAGTGAAGACCAAGGGGTACCTGAAGAGAGATTACAGAGAGGATAAAAACTGGCTTTTCTCTGTGGTCATAGGGAACAGGACAAGAAACAATGACCTGAAGCTGCAGCAGGCAGAAGTTAGGTTTGAGATTAGGACTATGAGGGTGATCAAACATTGCAAAAGGTTACCTACAGAACTTTTAGAACCTCCATCCTTGAAAGTTTTCAAGAGAAAGTTGGACAAACACTTGGCTTGGAAGGGCTAGTCAGGGATGATCCTGCCTTGAGCACAGTGCTGGACTAGATCATCTTGCAAGGTTTCTTCCAGCCCTGTTTTCCTATGATCCTGTGATTTATAATATCAGATTTCCTTTTGGAGTTGTGGTAAATATTAAATATATTTAGAAATGATAGAAAGTGAATGTTTATACCTAGTGAGAGTTTAGTTTAAGGGGGAACTTATAACCAAGGAATAACAAAGAACTTTTAGAGAGGTAAGGGTTTTTGTGGGTGAAGTCTTTTATTAGATGATTTCATGGCTGGGATTGATTTAAATAAAGGTGGTAACTGTCACAAGTTCAATGTAACACTTACTTGAGTTTTAAGGTCAGTTAGTATCCACAGGTTCAAACAGTTTAGTACATTTTAAGTACCCTCTTAGCATTGCAAAATTGTTCCTTTCCAGGTAAGGATTTCTCCTTAGCACATCAGGTCACTTTCTCCTAATGATTTGCAACTTTTGCAACTGAAAGTGTGATAAAGCCCTAACACTTTAATGGTTAGAGTGCCCCCTCCAAAAATGTGAGACCCAGGTTCCAGGGTCTTGTCTGTGTTAAAATTTCCATAGCCTTCCTTCTTCCTATCACCTATGGGCTAGCAGCGTAATGGCACTCTCCATTCTTCCTGTTGCTCCTGTGCCACTGGGAAAACAGAAATGCAATATTCATGGAACAAAGGATGAAACAGGCAACTTTAGTTAGCAAGGGACATGGAGAAGTCCTGTGCAAGGACATCACTGGGTATCCTGGTTTTCTCTAATTACAAAAAAAAATCCTGTTTTCAGATTTAAAAAATGAACCCCAAATCCACATTCTCCCATGAAATATATATATAGTGATGTTTCATTTTGATCACAGAAAAATGTGGGGATTGGATAACTTTTTTAAATCCAAAAAATAGGTTTTTGGTTTGTTTTATTTTTAAACGGAGGAAACCAGGATCCCTGGACATCACCCATTGCCCTTCATTGGGCCCCAAAAAAAGAGAAAAGAGGAGGTCCACACATGGTGCACAGTTAAGACACTTATCTAAGAAGAATGAGTCTTGGCTTCCAGTCCTTATTCCAAGGACAGTTTCTGAGTACATGCCACCATGTCCCACTCACTTGAATCTGCAGACATGCTCTAGGGTTCGATGTTCACTAGTGAAGCTGCTCCAGGTTCATTCTCAGTGCTCAGTCTTAAGCCTTCAGTCACTGTTGGGCCTGAAAGAGCTGCTACATATGAGGCCAGAGCAACTTAAGTGGCAAACTTTTGTCTCTATAACGTGCCTGTTGATTTGGGGGGGGGGGAAGAGGGGGAGTGGGACATTCTCAACCCCACCCTTATTGAGACCCAGTTCTGCAATAATAAAGACTAGTTGTCAGATGTTACTCCATTTGCTTTATCTCCCTTAGCTGTTCTCAGGTGGGGGATAGGTGGTTAGCTGCTGTAATTGTAGATGGCCACTTAGATGATCATGAGAAAACAGAAGGTCACTCCAAGTGTTCAAACCCTTCAGTAGCAAAAGCAAACTCAGAGCTCCAACATTGTGGTTGCTCTGACATACTTCTGTCATCTGCAACAATGACACACAGGCTTGCAAAGATTTCTAAAAATAATTACTTTTAAAGTAGGGATCAAACAAAATACACCAATATAGACAAGATAATAAACATAGTGATAGACATTTCCCACCTTCAGTTTCCTCATCATTCCGGAGATGGGGCAGTGCATGATCCCTTTCTCCTACATATCCTCTCCTCTGAAACATGGAGCCTGAAGCTCTCTATCTCCTGTTACACTGACGGTGGAGAAAGAAAGGTTATTACCACCCTTCCTTGTAACAAGATAACTCTATACTTGCAGCTCCAAGCTGCTGTTGTGCTGTTAGTGCTAGAGTGAAAAGCAAGAGGGTATCCATCTCTTTAGTAATGAAGTTTTAATAAGAAATAATTGATTCTGAAAAGCTATCTGTGATCAGTAGACCTAATTTATTCAAGTATTAACTTTAAAGGATAGATTTCTCTAAATAACTTGTTTTACTGTTGTAGTTGATAGTAAGCTATCATCTTAAAATGCCTGGGAGGAACTGTCTAGATAGCATGGTAATCAAGGCCTGACTTGCAGTGCCATT
The DNA here is from genome assembly GCF_001723895.1 of Crocodylus porosus. Classification (NCBI taxonomy): domain Eukaryota; kingdom Metazoa; phylum Chordata; order Crocodylia; family Crocodylidae; genus Crocodylus; species Crocodylus porosus. Next base: position 117,064,859 of record NW_017728906.1, on the reverse strand, counting down.
TAAACTTGTTAAGAACATAAAGGAATGGGAAATGGAGATATATTTAAAATGTCAGTGCGAAACTGATGATATAATTTACTCAAATGGCAATGTCGGTACTGGGAAGAGATATTTATAGAGGATGCTAAACTTCAGAAAATGGATATATCTTTTGACTCACCCAAGAAGTAAAATCATCATATTAAGGAAGTATACATTTCAGGAAAAAGGAGATACCACTACATGAAAAGGCCTTTTCCTATAGCCCTACATAAAGATGAGATTTTGGATTCTTGCTCTCAGAGTGTTTAGCCCCTTTGGCTGTAGCAGGAACTGAACTAATGTAGCTAATGTTGACATAGAGTGTAATAATTATGAAATGTAAACATGTTAATCTTGTCCTGTAAGCAACATGAAAACTCCATTTTGTATCCTTCTGCTTGACATAAGTGAATGATCTCTACATAGCCTTTATGTATGAGTGTGGGTAAAAGGGTGAATGGTCAGTGAATGGCATGAAGATGGGAGAAGATTTAACTGTTTATGTAAGCAACAAAGTGCAAAATGTAAGTTACCGGTCAGTAAACTAATTCATGAATGATTGAAGAATCCCTTTGAGGCCAAGCACAAAAGAGATAATGAGGAGGAGGAATGCACCCATCCTGCCAGATGGGCAGCAAAGACACTCCAAGGCTAAGATAGCAGTTTTGACAACCAAACTAACCTCAGGCTAAGAGAAGCTGAAGAAAGAGAAGAAAAACCACAAAAACAGAAACTGGGTATGGAAAAATGCCAAAGCACTGGGGGGTGGGGGAAGGGATGCCAATCCCTAGAAAAGAAAACTTAAGAAATGCCAAGTTGGGTGAGTCTCTCTCTCTCTCTACTGCTGTTTCATCAGAGCACATACATGTCTATTTTGCCACACTCCAAAGCTGTTATCTAAGAATCTTTTTCTCTCTCAATAAGGCCAGAGGCTGGCCACCCACTGCCATTATTGAACAGTTACTGATGTTAACTGTAATGTCTGAATGGAATGGTTGTTTTGTGTTTGTGTCTGTCTGTGTGTATATAGGCAGTGTGTCTGAACCTCTATGTCTAATTCATGTAATCAATAAATGCGGCATTTTGCCTTATCCCCCTTTATAAGGTCTCACTCTTGATTTGGCAATTGAAATTTAAAGTAACATGGCTACTAGGAGATCCAAGTTGCCTCCATAGGCTGACATAAGATCCAAAGAGAAAGAGCAGTTGCACATCAAAGTACTTCAAGGGAATCATAAAGAAAGATTAAGTAGAAGCTAATTTTTAATTCTTTTGAGTCGAGAGCGGTAAACGGGTAGCAGTGGATTTACATGATTTGGGAAGCCCTTTGTAAAGAACAATGGCATGCCACATTCATGAGCAGAGAGAAGTAGTTGGTCATATTAGCCCTTTGCCACACATATATCACATGCAAGGCAAAGCATCCATCAGCAACCATGGCGGTGGCAGAAGCAACAAAACAATTCATACATTGAGCAGCGTTGCAGTTTTTTCTTTAAAAGGATTATCACACATTGACTTGCATAACCCATGGTCCCCTTGACTCATCCACCTCCCCTGTAGCACTTTAGACAATGATAACAATAACTGAAACTGAGTAGTACTTTAGCACAAGTAGTGACTTCAGTGGAACTATTTATGGATTAAAGTACTACTTAAATTTTTTAACAGGTATTACAAACAGCCCAAGAACATATACTTGAGTAAATGATTTTCAGTGAATATGTCTACACATTCATTTATAAGCCATAGTTATGGAGCGTTAAGTTTAGTACTTATATCATCAAATACTAAATCAATGTGTAGCAACCAACATTACTGTGCAATAGCACTGGTGCACACCTTTCTACTGATGCTACTGTACAATAGCCTAATAATACTGCACAGCGGCATAGTAGCACTGCACATTTAGCATCTCGTACAGACAAATTTGATTGACAAATTGCTCCTGAAACTGAATAGTTCATATGAATAGGTCTTCTGTAATCTACATCTTAATTTTGTTCAACAGCAGTTCTAAGATTAATGACAAAAGTTTGTTCAGGGTATGTATTTTGGAAAGGAAGGTGGTTACATAACCTGACTTTTTCCACATGAAGGATAGCTTCTGTGGCTGTATATGTTAGGAAGTCAGCTGTGATGATGCTAGGTAACTTACCATGAATTCAGGATTAGATAGATATAATAGATAGATTAGATAGATATTTTATTTAACCTAGTGCAGAAATGGAAGGAATGGAAGATGGAAGCATTTGCTCTTGTAACAGTTTAAGATTAGAAGAAAAGCAAGGCAAAGATTAAATAATATCTCTTACCATATCCTGTATGCATGCACTGATGAGCTTACTGTACTGATTAGTTTTATTACTACAACTGACTATGCTACAATCTATATATTTTACTCATAGGAATAAATGTACTGAAATAATTGATCCAATTTATTAATATGTATAATATTCTGTTGTAGTCTATTCCTTTAAATTTTCCAGAGAAAGGTAGGAATAGCTGCAATGTAAAACCAAATTATGCTGTGCATTTGCAATTCATTCCAACTAAACAGTGATGGGTATTGCTAATTTTAATATGTCATGTCATTTATGAAGAAAAGAAATGTATTTTGAAACAGTTGTCTGCTGATATTTGGGGCTTTCATTTTTCTTAATTGGTGAGACACGGAGGCAGAGAGCAGAGGCAGAGCCCAGCTTGCAGCTGCAGCCCACCCTTGCTCTGTGCAAAGATCGGGGGGCCATGTGCCCCCTGCCCCACTTGGCTCCCCAGCTCTGCACTAGCTCTGGATGAGCCACCAGGCATTGATTGTCCTATGACCTGGCCCAGCCAGAGCCCTATTCACGGTGAATGGGGACCCAGCTGGGCCAGATCATGGGACAAATTTCCACAGTGCAGAAGGGAGTGGGGCATGAGGTGAATGATTTTCCCTGCCCCTACCCCACTCTCTCCTGTGCTGTGAGGGTCTTGATCTGTGCCCCTCTCCACCCCAAGCCCAGGCAGCGATAAAGACAGATTGAAAGAAACTTATCTCGCTGAGACTGGGCTGGCTGTGATCCTGGCTACGAGTGCACAGGGTATCTGAGTGTGCTCGCCTCTCCCTCCCTGCTGCAGCAGGCTGTGGCCAGGCTGCCCTACTGCCCTACCTGCTGCCCTGCTTCTGGGGGTGTTGAGCCTGGTTAGCCTCTACCTTCCACCATCTATGCCAGTCTCCCATCTTCCTTCTGTCAAATAAACCCCCAACAATTAAGTTCTCAGCTGTCACCTGTACCCTAGCTCCAGCAGTTCACCCACCATTATCACTGTACTTTTGTCAACATTTAGCTTGGCCCCAGATGCTTCCCTGTATCTTTCTGTATGGTTCAGGACCCTTATCAAGCAGAGTTTGTCCTTTACCATGAAATTAATATCAACCATATACAGGCCTTCTTTCACTTCTCACCTTCTTCTGCACAGCACTGGGACACCCCTACTGTCTATGTCTCACTTCAGTCTCTTGAATTGGTGGCTGCTTAACACAAATAAAAAGTCTTGGGGACAGAGGATACCACTGCTATGCCCCAGGCTGAATATTAAAAGACTCGTTCAGGTAGTCGTTTATTAAAATCTGCCTAGTAGTGCCTTGATATAATATCTTGACCCAACTCACTAATCTTCTGGGAAACCCATTATGTCTAAAACCTTAAGTAAAATCTCATGTGCCAGTCTATCATATGCCAACTCCATGTGTAAGTAATAAGGACTATATTCAATGTTTTATTCTTACATTACATTGAAGCTTTCCTTATCATTCTTAACACATCTGCAGTATGCCTCCTTGGCACCACATAAGTCTGATCTTCATGTATAACATCTGCCAACAACTTATGTTTCCAAAAAAACAGCACTTTACTAAAATCCTCTAAATAGTATTTAAAAGTGTGTTATAGGTCTCCATTTACACATGGATTCCCCACCTCCTTTTTTGTAAAATAAAATAACTAGTCCTGTGTTAAAATCTTTACCCACCATTCCCTTGGCAGCATTCCTTAAAAACTTCAACTAGGTTTGGCCCTACCAAATCTCAAAGCCTGTGATCAAATTCAGTCAGCAATCCATTGTACCCTATGTTTTTAAAAGTCTTCAAACAGCCCTCGGCTTCCATTTAAATCACTTCTTCCTGTCATATCCTTCTCCTTTACCTTTATCTCTGCCTCTACCATAAAATTGCAATTACCTCCTCCAATTCCCACCTCTGGTACAATCTAGCATAAAACTTCCAGGCCATCTCTATCACCTCCTGTTGGCTTTGTATTCTTGCTTCCCCCATCCTCCACCATGGCAAGCAAGTTCCCTTTGCTGCTCTTCACCCTGCTGGAGAAGTAGTGGTACCAGCCCTCTTTCTTCTTCATCCATAGGGCATAAGCTAACAACTGATTTTCCTGTTCTTTAGTTTAAAAACACTCCTCCAAGGCCTTTTTTTGTGGCACCCAGTTCTTCCTGCATATCTCAGCCTACCGCCTGTTTAAAAAGATACTAAAATCTATGCTGCAGCCTTTTAAACTCCTTCCTTTTTCTCACCCTTCTATATCTCTCCACCATTAGAAACTCTCTTGCTGTCTGTTTTGCTTGCCACCATTCCCATCAAATTTAAAATGGATTAAGTGCCTATCAGCCCCTATACAGTTCTCTAAAATCCTCACATATCTCCTCCTCCTCCAACAATGTGTTTAATTTCCATAGGTGCTACTCCCTTATGCTACCGTGTTCTTTCCCCAGCTCCACTCTCAACATAAAATGGTCCATAAAAGCCACTAGTAAAATTTCCTTCTTGACCATTTTAAAATTCTTTAATATAAAAAGCAATATTAATACAACAGCATACCCATACCTATGTGGTGGGGTCCACTCTGTCACCACTTTTTTCCTCCCCTACAAACATCTTTTTAAATACTTTCTCTTTTAAAATGTTACAAAAAAGCCTTCCTAAACTATTCAAGTTCCTGGTCTCTCTCCCTCTGTCTATTCCCCACCTCAGTTATACAATTAAATGCTCCACTGCCACCCAGGGCCTTCCACTTTCCATGCAGTCCACCTGCTGATTTCCTAAAGAACTGGCATTTAGCCCCTCAGTCTAGAAGGGCATCAAAATTTAAAACTTCTATTTCTGTTCCTCTCTCCTCCATCAGCAATCACTTCTTCCACTCTCACCACTTTCACCTGGGGGGCTTCTGATTAAAATTGCCACCCATGCTACTCTGTTCCTACAAGTGCCTGACCACCATGAGGACCCCTGCCTACACTTCCTCTCAAAACTACTATGGTCTAGGTTACGAGTCCAGGTCCAGGACAGTATAAAAGGAGATTCTTTGAGCAAACAGGGTAGACTGGAAGCATTTTGCTGGCATCAAGAGGAAAATGGGAAGATGAAGGGGAGTTTTCTGCTCTGGGAATGTAGAGTGAGCCCAGGCTGCAGGTATGCTTGGCTTGCTGAGTGTTTATTTTGTGGGCTATGTTTGGGGGTGTGCTCTGCACAGCGGGGGAGTACTTCTAGCTGAGTGATTCCTGGGTGTTTTCTGTCCGTGTCTGACAAAATCCCTAACAAAGTGGCAAAGTCAATTCCGACCAAGGAGAGTATAAAAGGAGACTCCCAAAGCAACCAGGGAGCGAGCAAACAGAGTAATTTGCAAGGCCGTTCACAGCTCAGTTTGCTGCAATTGGAGTTGTAGCTAGGAAGGGACATTAAGGGTAACACAAGGGGTTTCTACAAATGTGTCAGCAACAAGAGGAAGACCAGGGAAAGTGTGGGTCCTGTTACTAAATGGAGGAGGCAGCCTAGTGACAGATAATGTGGAAACGTATTTTTTCACCTTAGTCTTCACAGGCAAGGTCAAATGCCAGACTACTGCACCTGGCAGCATAGTTTGGTTATGAGGTGAGCAGCCAACAGTAGGGAAAGAACAGGTTAGGGGCTATTTAGAAAAGCTGGACATGTACAAGTCCATGGGGCCAGATGTGATACAAATGGGTGCTGAGGGAGTTGGCCAGTTGGATTGTAGAACTGCTAACCATTATCTCTGAAAACTTGTGACAGTTAGGAGAGGTACCAGATAATTGGAAAAGGGCAAATCTAGTGCCTGCCTTTTAAGAAAGGGAAGATGTATCCAAGGAACTACAGATTAATCAGCCTCACCTCAGACCCTGGAAAAACCATGGAACAGGTCCTCAAGGAATGCATTTACGAGCACTTGGAGAAGAAAGTGATTAGCAGGGATCCTGGTTTTCTTTGATTTAGAAAAAAAATAACAAAAATTTTTGGATTTAAGAAGTAACCCACAATCCTTTTTTTCTGTGATTTTTTTTTTTAAATGAAACACTACTAATATATAGATATAGCTATACCTAACCTATCCTGTATTCACTGTCTGCTTTCAGTAATATCCTTGCCCTCCATTCTCCTGTCCAAAAACAAAAAAAAATCACACTTTTCCACAAAATCCACTTTCTCATAATACTCTTCTAACCACATGTCCACATCTTACAAGTGAACTAGATCAGAGAACATTTTCATTATGACCACCTAGTCTGTCACCTTCTTCAAACCCACAGGCTGTAGCCACTTTAATTTCAGTCTTTTTTGTTTCTCTTAGTACCTTTCCTAAAATTGTTCATATGCCGTAGTATTGCTAAAACTCAGCTCCTACATCTTGCTATTTTGAAGTGTTATCAAACTACTCGTATCCCCAGGCTGCCCTTTCAGGACAAGAAATACAATGCTACAGAAAAACCTCACACTGGCTCCTCTGTTGTCTCTCAATTACCTCTGCTGCATTCAAGATTGCTTGTCCCAGAAGCCATGGTCCAGTACTCCCCATCATCTGCTGTCTTTCTACTATGGTCCATCTTCTATAAGATAACATTCACTGTCCACCTATTCCATTCTGTCCTCTGTTTGCCATGGTTCACTCACCTCCTGGCATAGTCTATCTTCTGAGCACTTGTCATCTGTTGATCCGTCATTGTTCCTTGTCCTCTGTCTGTTGTCATCTTCCCCTGTTGATTCATGATCTGCCATTCATCATTTGGCCTAGGGTCATCTGCCACCATATCTCATCTTTAATCTGTCAGGGTTACACCCATTTCCATGTGCAAAGCTATTGGATCTGCTCCCCCTGCCTAGGGGGATACAGATCCAGATGACTAGGATGGTGTTGCTGCTCCCTTCTCCATCACTGCTTGCTGCAGCCCCCTGAGATCCTTCACAGCCTCTCTAAGATCATGTGTGCACCAGACAACAAGAGGTTATCTAGGGAGGCTTGCTACTGCAGATCTTAGTCAGAATTGCAAGCTAGCTTCCAGTCTGCTACTACAGCTGGGGCTAAATGGGTGGACTGTGCTCCCATCAGCCAAACTGGAAGCAAATCAGTTAATTATCAGGAGCAAAACTTCAGCCAGAGACTCAGGGTAGGTGCACATGTATAGGCAATCAATCCAGGGTGGGTTGTCTGCAAGGGCCCCTGATAGGTCCATGAAGAGTTTATTCAGAAGAAATGTTAGTTTAGAAATGCAGTAAGAAAAAGATCTTAACTTTCATAAAGACTTTGGTCTAAAAAGAAAGGTTTGAATAATGATTAATGAATGTTTTTCCCCATGAGTTTCTTCATGCCATGGATGAATTGTCTCTGGATTTCTTGCGAAGATTTTGAAGAAGCTGAAGTGGATATAGTAATATCATCTCTACATTTTATAGTAACCCAGTGAATTCTAGGGCAGGACACAGTTTCAGAGGTTGATGTTGGCCTTCAGAAAGGCAAAGTTACTAATTTTCATTATAATACTCCATATTCAGGTCTGTTGTAGGAGGCACTGACCTCTCATGAAAGGTGTTAAATGCTTTTAGTTCCAACTGACTGCTAAGATCTTCACAAAAATGATCATTTCCCAAGGCAAATCTCTTTGTGTCACTCAATACCTAGAACATTCCATAAGCTTATAACAAAAAAGCTACCTGTCTATGGATCTTTTGCATAAACCTAAATATTCTGTTTCCCTAGCATTTGATATCTTGGCAGAAGTACAGTGGAAAAGCTTTTTTGACATATACTGCTGAATCTAGCTATCATTCATAGAAACAAATAATGACAATTACAGCACATCATGGGTATGAAATGGCAAATGCTTATAAAAGAGTTACTAATTGCTGTGCCAATCAGCTAATTAGCACGCTTTCCAAACAATGAGATGATTAGCCTTTAAAGTTATAGTGACTGAGTACAGCACGTAAGCCACTACATCCAACATCCAGGGTAGATCATTCCTCCTGTCTTATTGACCAGCAATCCATTTGCTGATCTAGTGGAAAACCACCCATAATTAGCTCAGTGGGAGCTTATGTATGTTTTTTCTTGGGAACTACTCTCATTTAACTTGCTCAAATCAGGCCTGCTGCATGGTGTTTGTATAATTTAATGTTAATATTTCAGCATAACTGAATGTAGCCCATCCATTCTGTAATTATTTGTAGCTCAAGGGCTAACGTATTCCATCAGCTATGTTGTTAGGTTTTATTTTTATAGAGAGATATTATATAAAATGAATACTTCAGCTAATGCATTAATAAAAGAGTGTAAGGGACCCTGATCCTGGGGCTATTCCCAGTCTGATCCTTACCACGCTTGATCCTGATGCTCACCTGAGAATTGGAATTGGAGAGAGGACATACCAGGGTCCAGGAGAGGGTTTCCCCTTACCCCATTCACAGGACTGAGCTGCAGGGGGAACCACAAGTTGTGAGATGGAGATATGAGGATTTTTTTTGCCCCATCACATTTTCTGCAATACATATCTGACATGGTAGGATGAGCATTTTTTGGGTTAAGGCATAACATTCTTCATATCCCAATCATGTCTTTATTGTAATGTTTGCCAGGGGTCTTGAATTCGTAAGTGGAAACAAATATAGGTTAGCTATAATATGTGTTAGATTAACTGTATTAAAATCATGGTGCACTAGTTTGTGAAATGTATTTCTTAATTTTCAGTCACCTTGCATAGGTATCATTTCTATTTAAATTCTGACTTTTCAGTACAACTCTCAGCTATGGTATTTTAGACAAGTGAAAAAGAGGCCCCAGTCCTGAAAACATTTAAGGAATACTTAACTCTGGGCTTATAGTTTCATTTTTATTTCAGCTTTTCAGGATCAGAGTCAATGAATATTAAATGGATTAAAACATTAAACAACATCATAATACATCATTTTATTGACTGCATATAAAAAAATTTTCAAGTGAAGGAAAACACTATATTATTTGGAGACATGCATTATTTCATTGTCCTTTGAATTATATGAGATTATATGTAGCAGTTTATATATCTAGATAGATATATGGAGATATAGAGATGTTTCCTTGGGTATATATCATACCAAAACCTAGAGTTTATCCCCCAAACAAAATACGTGCAAAAAAAGATTTATCTTCCCATTTTCACTGGTTTTATAACTAAGAGTAGGAAGGAAATCATGTTTGCTCTTGATAGCACAAAATTAGTGCATCTTTTAATATAAATATTTTTTCTCATTCATTAATAACATTCTGATATAATAATAATAATAATAATAATTGAATGGAATTGCATGAATAAATCTCAGTTGCAAACCATGCAAAGTGCTAAGAACTGTGATGTGGCTCTGTTTAGGCACATTAGCACAATAGGATATAAGCATCTTCTTGAAATATGTCTTTTGTCCTGCTCAGAACATACATGAGCTGGAGCAAGCAGGAGATAGAACCTACCTTAGATGTTCACTGGCCAATCAGAAGAGGTGTAGCTGATGATCTTTCCTCTTCTTTTTTGCTTTATGCTTTTAGGATCTTAAATCTTATCTTGATGCTTGAAAGCCACTTTTCCTAACCTGCTGTAGAGATTTATATAGTTGGTTAACCTGAGTGTCCAGGTATATGTGGGTCTAATTCATTTTCTGCTTTTGGGCCAGAGTGGCAAGCTGCCAGGTTGGTTATTTTTGATTGTCTTGTATAAAATGAGCGAAATTAGGAATGCTGTTTATAAAATAAATAAAAATGCGTTAATAATAATAATGATAAATATTGTTATGGTTACAGTTGGTATACAGTATTGCTAAGAAGCTCCAGTGCTTGACTTCTGGGAGAATCCTGTCATAGAGCCCTTAAGTACCTGGTGGGCCCTTTTAATGTGAGTGATGAGAGGAAATTTTAAGACTTTGCAGTCTCGCTCTCACCTTACTGCAAGAAGTGGGATAAATCCAGAGGTCTGACTTTAAATTTTGGCTCTGGGGGTGGCATGGGGTGGAGGTATTTCCTGCCTCCAGGCTATGGCGGTGGAAATGGCTGTTCTTACCTGGATGCAAGATCTCCCAACATAGGCATGGGCTCCCTGGGATTGAGTTCCTTGCAGTCCCTCTGAATCAGCTCCTGGGCTGGTGCCCCAATTACACCCACTGAGTTATGCTATTGGGTTAATCAGTAGAACCATGAATCTAGGAACAGGAAAATAGATGAATCTGTATAAACTGAGGATTTTTTAAAATATTAAACTATTCTTAATTATTTCCTGGTATTTCAGTGAAGGATGCATGTATATATGACTGATGTCAACATAGACAGCCACCTCCTACCCCTCCCCAACACACCTCTCTATCTACCTAAAAACCTGTATCCTAAAAACTCTTCCTTGCACTATTTTTCTTCAAACAGCTTGATGTACATGGAAGTTACTGACACAGATGGACATTAATAGAGCTCTTGGAGTTCCAACTTATACAGGGATCAGGACCTAAGATATCTCCCCAAATAAGAAAATGAATTGGCTTCAGAAATATATGACAATAAGCAATCTATGTATTTGTACTCTGTGTGTGCATACGTGTGCACATGTGTGTGTTTACATGGGCACATGTATATGACCTATGCATCTCATAGTTGCGTTTAGTTGCTGATACCTAAAAGAAGCATTTTCCATATTCAGGAAAGCATTTAAATACTCTTTTTTGTTTGTTTGTTTTGGTTATCCATTATGTTATCTATCAATGATTCTGACTGCTTTTTTCATCCATGTTATAGTTATATAGCCTCTCTTTTGTGAGATTTACTGGTGAAATATCAAATTTTCTTTCCTCCTGAAGCTTTTCCCAGTATCACTAAGCATGTATGAGCTCTCTGCTTGCGGTTTACACTTTATTTCTAAAATATTCTCTCACTTTTACTTGCTATTCTTTCTCTCCTGGGTGGATTCTCTGATGTGACATAGGTTCATGGTTGGTTGGTTTTTTTCTCCCTAACAAAAGCTTTTTGCACATTCAGTGCATTTACTCTCTACGGTGCCTCTGCACAGTGGATTCTTTGGCAAATGTAAAACCAGTATCTGGAAGAATTCTTTCTACATTCAGTAAAGTGAACTTAAATGTAGGAACTGATATTACTGGTTCAGGGGAGGAGTTAAAGGTTGTGGGGGGAGGGGAAGAGTAATGACTTGCACTCTTAAATCATAGGGCCAAACTTAACAGGATACTTGACTGTGTTCAACTATGGCCAATATTTTTGCTCCATGTTTGACAGACACCAGACTACTTAGAGGTAGAAATGCCAAACTACTTCTCTTTCTCCTGTGAGATCTTTTTGAAGTTGGGTGCAAAAAAGATATCTGACTGAGCATATGGGGCAGAATCCGAATTCACCTTGCATGCCCAAGTACTTTGCTCTCAATGAGACAAAAGTATCTCTGCTGCCCTTAATCCATTTTCATGAATGAATATTAAATGCAGGGTGCAGTGAACCTGCAGCTGCTTACCTGTACATCCAGACCACAGCCTGCTAAGCATACTTACTAAGGTCGATACTTTTGCATACACACATACCTGCTACCTGTGCAAGTAGCAAATTTACTTGGGAATAATTAGAGCACAATACAGCATGTATAGATGGCCGACCAGGAGCAAACTTGCTCCTGGTCAGCCAGGCATCGGGGGTGTGAAATTGCTTCCTGCTGCCAGGGGGCGTTCTGCCACTGAACCCAGGCAGAGACAATGTCCCCCTGCCTTGGCAGCAGGGAGCTCTCAGGCCCCGCTCTGTGATCACAGAGCTGGGGCTGGGAGATAATAAACTCCCAGCCCTGGTTCCATGGTTGCAGAGTAGGGGCTGGGAGCTCCCTGCTGTTGAGGAAGGGACACTGTCCACTCCTGGGTTCCAGTGGTGGAGGCAGCTCCTGGGGGCAGGGACTAATCTCCCAGCCCCCACCAGGAGATGGCTGTCTCTTGGTCCTATGCTACCTGTCAGCCCCTGGAATAGCACCCAGTGGAAGTCTACAGCTTCCCCTGGCCGCTGTAGGGAGGCAATGCAGGGCTGGCAGGGGTGAGAGCAGACTGCTGGCATGAGCAGAAATTCTGCTCCCAGTTCCCCAAACACATGGATGCCTGCCTAGGGTGGGTTTACTCTAGAGTAAGTTACTCTAGAATAAACCCACCCCGGAACATTTGTACATGTATATGCCCAGAGAATTGGTAGTTACAGTAGTTAGCCATGTTAGTCTGAAGTTGGACAGAAGATAGGGTACATTTCCACATTTGTAGACTAACTAAATCAGTTATATATATCTTGAGTTTTTGTGAACCTGAGCTCACTGCATTGAATGCTATGAAAGGATGTGCACAGAGCACTGTGTTAAATAGATTGCTTTGAATACAAATGACATGAAAAGGAGGGGAGAGTGTGCGATGTGTGTGTCGGGGGCGGGGGGTGTAGGGGCAAAGAAATGCATAGTCCAAGGAGTTACAAAAGCTAATCCAAGTAATAAGATAAGAATCCATAGTCTCTATTTAGATCACACTTAACACAATCCAGTCTGTTAAAGATTTAGTTTTCTGCAATATTCTGTTCAAATTAATCTTTAAAGATTTGTTGGACAATCACAACTATCCTGATGTCAGTGATAGCGTGGCCAGGGAGGTTAAACGGCTCTGCCACTATCTTATGCATCTTTCCAAAGCTTATGTCAGATCTGCATTCATTCTTAAATATAATGATAGCTCTATTTGTCCAATGTAGACATTAGAGGGGCATTGTAAGCAGGCAATGGTGTATATGACATTGGTAGATGTGCAGGTGAATTAGACTCAGTTATTATCTGCGGTCTGTATTAATGAGGGGACACAGCTTGCATCTGGGTCTGTTGCAAAGCCTGGTGCCTTGGTGAGAATAGGAGTTCGGTGGCTGTTGTTGTTTGGGACAACAGAATCAATCTAGTTGCCACTTACACCCCCCAGCTTGACCACCTTGGACATTAGTGACCTCCAACCTACCCTGGTAGGAGGATAACTGTTTCAAGGCAGTCATAGGGTTCAAACCTGTCCTGGCTTACAAACAAACCCTCAACTTCAAGCAGTGTCTCTCAAGTAACTAACTTGAAAGTAATTAACTCCTGTTGTCCAGATATACCTTAGACAGACAGGGTGATCCCTACATGCAAATATAAGCAAACACCAATCTGACATCAGTTTCAGAAAGATGCACAATCCTGTGGCAGAATACTTTAAGCTCCCTGACCTCACAGTATTTGTTAGACAACAAACAACAAAAGTTAGACAAACAAACCTTTAAAAATGAACTTGGTGTATTTAACATTAAGTTGTCACTTAAAATGAAGTAGTCACTGTGTAAAACTAAGTAAGAATGTTTAGAACAGAGGCCAAGACTTAAGGTTTCCTCCCTTCATGGGCAGTGCTATCTCCCCAGACCTCAGAGTTATGCTTCCTCTTCCTTATCTGCCTCCCCTCTGGACACACATCTTGTAACAATTATTTTTCCCTTTTGGCTGTCCAGTAAGCCAGCTTCAAGCCCAGAAGCGTGCTTACAACTATACCTGCACTAGCATACATTGATGGTTATGGCACTCTACTGGGACATAGAAGTTGTGGGTTCAAAACTCCTAAAGTTAAAAGGGATCTAGAATCCAGATGTCATATATCCTGCACAGGTGCTCCACCATCAGCCTATTTACAGAGACAAAAGAGGATTCTTATGCTACTCATGTAGATATCTATCTGACAGGGTAAAGGGGAAAAAGAAAGAGACAGAGGCCTATGCCATTGTGGCTATAGGGAATTATGATTTTGAACAGCTGAAAGCAGCTTAGTAAAAATCTAATATGCTGTCAGTGTGAAGGGAAAGCCACCTGCTTCCTGAATAACTGAAAATCCTTATCTGGAGGTATCTAAATTGTGTCCATGAATGGGAGGGTTGTGTGCCTCTGCAGTGCAAAGAAGATTTCACAACCTGGGAGGTGAGCAGGTGTATACTCTAAAATTAAGAATATAGGACAACTACACATCTACAAAGGCAAAGTGGCATGCCTCTATGGCCCTGATTTTCTTCATCAGACATTTGCTGTCAGATACATTTTAGGTATCTAGTGAGTAAAATAGAATTTGCCTTAAAGACAATAAAGGCCTCTGAGCATCTCCCAGGGGCGTCTCAAAAACTTAATGCAAGGATTTTATATTCCATTCCTTAGGAAGGTTTTTCCTTGTGTTATGGAAGATACTAAACCAGGAAAATGCAAACTACTTTCTCTTAGGTACTTTACAAAGTTCAAAAAGGCATAGTCCCATTAAAATAGTAAAAATGATCTAGAGCACACTCAGCATTACATTTTTACCCTTTAAGATAACAACTTTGTTCTAGAATCAATAATAGAAAGTGCAGCCTGCATCTGTTAACCCCAAAGGTATTTTGAACAGTGAATCTGTTTTATCAGTCTTTTAAACCAGGGTTGATTTGAAGAGTTTGTAGAAATAATTCTTATACTGCAGTGGTTCTTTATTAGGTGTATGTGTGTGTATGTAATGTGTGTATGTATATATATGAAAAAATAAGCAAAACAAAAATAATTCAGTTGTATATTCCACTTCCATTTGTCTACAAAAACTCTGTTTGTTATGACTGAACAACTTGAGTAATATTTTAATTCTGTTCTCAAAGTTTCAATTTTGAATTAAGAAGGAAATTTTACTGCAGTTGAAAAACAAAAAGATATTATATTTTTGATGTAAAAGAAAATATAAAATAAATTCTACTTCTATCCATTATATTTCTTAACTATGTGAAGGTTTTTTATAGTATCTAGTATCTAAGCATACTTTACCTGGAAAGATCCAACACTAAACTTTTCCTGGAAAAGTTACATTCATAATACTAAAGGAATAATGAATCAGTAATTCTGGAAAAATGAATTTCAGGGGTGAACCTGAAAAGCATTTCCTGCAGTTATCAAAATTCTATTTGCATTATTCAGGGTTATTGACAAATAAAGTAGGGACTAAGCTTTAAAAACATGTTGAAATCATTATGGAACATTATTTTTTTTCAACAAAATAGTGACTTGGAGAATGTATTGTTCATGAAAGAAAAATGTGTAAACATTGATGAGAACCTGAAGTACCTGATTATTATTTTTACTATGGGAACTTCATTGAAAAGGAGAATTTTTTTTTTAAAAACTATTTCTCTCTTCAACCAGAATCGCTGATTAGGAGGAGCCTCTCTCTGATGTTTACAACAATAATGCATCAAAAATTAGGCGGACATCTTGAACGGAAGATACAAACACTACTAATCCACCGCTATCCTGACACCCTCACACTCACACTCACCAGTCTTCATGTGTTTCACCCCAGGACATATTGTTTTTCAAAGTCCCTGTAAAATGAGTAATAAAGACATGGAAAAGTCACCTGCATATGTAGGAACTGATAGATCCTTGTGGAATACTGTTATGCAAAATGTAAATTAAATGTCATGAGTTTCTTCTGAATGTTATTGTAAGACATTTTTAACAACTTGTATATTATAGCCCAAATAAGCCAATTTGACTTTCTAAAGTAATTATAAATGAGTTAGTAGCACTACTTATAGTTAAGGTTTCCAAAACATTTTCAATAAAATGTCTTGTTTTCAGTTACTTATTTAAAATCTGTGGTAGTTATAATCATGCAATATTTTCTGTGTCAAGCTGACTTTTTTTGGAAAGTTTTTGTTTTAAAATAGTTTCTCTACAGCAGAAAAAAAAATTAAGGAAAAATACTTGCAATGATTTCATTAACTTGTTAAAGAACACTTCGGGTGTATCTGCACATGCATGTGTCTACACATGCACATCCATACTGTACAGTAACTATAGTGACTTAGGCTGACTTGGACATAAATTTGATACCTGCATGATGCAGGCTTCAAATTTATAGCAGATTAGTTACTGCACAGTAATACACTTGTATACATGTTAATGTACAGTAACATGGGAGCCTTTGGGCTGCATCTGTCTAGCCACCAGGGGCCAGCCAGAGCCCAGCCCCACGGTTCCTGCCTGCCCCGCTTTCCTGCTGCTGGGCTGGGCTGCTCTCTGGCAGCTCCTAGCTGCAGGGCAGAAAAGCCTGTAGCCATTTTATTCTGTGAGGCACATACTCCAGGAGCCTGTGTTCACTGGCAAAGCCCAGCAGGTCCCGTGTGCTCCCCTGGACAACCCACAGACAGTGTTTGCCAGGTATGTCTTCAGAGTTGCTGCCTCATCACAGGTGGGTGCTGCAAAGGGCTGCAGTGTGATGCATCTCTTACCCAGCCCTGCGATCCTACCAGAGCTGCTGCTCACCCCACAACTTTCTCTCTTTGCAGGACCATAGTGAAATGCCTCAGTCATGTGGCTGGGACTTCCTGGGCTGCACAGGGGCCCAGTCAGACAGTGTGGGGACTACACTGTCCCCCACCTCCCCTGTGTGCAGCCCTGGCCCCACCCATGTGCACCCACCCCCAGTCAGTATATTAGTGCTGCATGAAGGTCAAAGCCCTGTGGGCCCAGTAGGTAGTCATGAGTGGCCACAATCACCAGTCCAGTGGGGCCCCCAAGACCATGCCCTTCATGTGGAAGCTGACCTGTGTTTTGGCACCCTGAGAGGCGACGACTGCACTCCATTCTGACACCTCCAGTGACTCATCACCAGTGAAGGGGACCTTGGGCCTCCAGCACCCTGCCCTGTACTCCTCAGGAACTGTGACCACTGGCAGCCCAGGGAGTGGATGCCTTGGCCTTGGCCCTGCCCCACAGCTGGCCATGAGGAGCAGCTGGCCACACCACTGCTGGCCACCAGCAGCACCAGCTCCCCCTAGGGGGTGGGGGCTGGCTGGGCACCAGCCCCTAACTCATCACAGGCTGTAGACACTAGGTAAAGCTGGATGCTGCCTGGCATGGGAAGTGTTGTGCTGAAGTGCTGCCTCACCATCCCTGGACCCATGGTAAGTCCCACAGTGGGAGACATGCCATCCCAAGCCCAGTCCCCACCCCTGCCCCTGCCCTCTCTCCTTGCTGCACTGGGCCAAATTCCTCTGCTCTCAGGCTTCACCCCACAGTACACAGGGAGGTGGGAGATGGGTTAGAACTTTATTGAGTAGACCATGTCCCCATGGCTTATCAGGCACAGACCTCCCATGCTGAGGAATGCATTGATCCTGGCACCAATCTCCTGCTCTGCAGCCAAGGGCAGGAACGTGTAGCTCAGCAAGAGGTAACAACCCTCCAGGCAGTGGCCGACCTTGTAGGGAAGGCCTGGTTTTCCCCTCCCCATGCTGTCATAGCTCAGGGTCCTAATGCAGTAGTGCAGGTGTTCCTGACACACCAGTAGACTCAGCAGCAGCAGCAGGGAGTAGTTTCTGGGAAAGCCCTCTGCCTGCACAAACAGCCCATTATTCACTGCCCACAGCAATGGCAGTAAGACAGGGGGCCAGCCTTGGGATGCCTCCCCAGAGAGGCCCCCAGCAGGGAAGGCAGAAATGTGGCCAGCTTCTCACCTCCATCATCTAGGAGCCCCATGCATCCTGAATGAGTTAGGTGGCAGTGGAGCACAGAGAAGGGCCTGCAGGGGCAGAGGTATGGGTCAGTGGGGGCTGGGTCTGTGACAGCAGGTGCTGCCAGCAACCTGGCTTGACCTGTCTTGGGAAGGGGGCAGCAGAGGCAGGGGGCCTGCAGCTGGTCCCTGGGGAGCAAGCAGGGACAGGAGGCTCAGGCATCACCTGCCTTAGCCCAGGCCTGCCCAGACATCTTACCATGGTCCCTGGGAGCCCATACGATGCTGCCCTCCGATCTGAGGCAGGCACTGTAGAATCCCTGGAGCAGAGAATCTTATCTCTCAAATGTTGCACAATCTCACAAAAGCCTTCTGTTTCTTGTCTCTGCAGAGCCAACATTTGGACATGGGGGAGAGACTGCACTGCCACAGGGACACCACCACCTGCCACTGGAGCCACCTGGAGGTGTTAGTGACACCACCACCATATCCTTGATAAAACCTGCCTGCTCTGGCAGCTGGTGGTGGCCATGGAGGGCTGGCTGGTGGACCAGCAGGGATGGCACATGGAGACCCTTGCCTGGGATGCCCCCTGGGTCCTGCCTGCTGCCCCACATCAGGGCCCCAGCAGCACCCTCAATGTACTGGTGTGGTGCCTCCCAGCCATAGCCATCCCTGGGCTCCACTGTGGCCTCCAGACCCACAGTGACACTTCCTGGTGCTGGCTGCCTGCCACCAGGTTCTCTGCCCTGGATGGTTGCACCCCTAAGCCCCTCACAGGTGGACTTGGGAATGCGGCCAGACACCTGAAGTATCTCTGAAGGTTTGGGAACAAGGTTTTTATTGTTGGTGGGTGGGGAAAGAGGTGGAAGGGCACTGTGTGGGAGTGGGAGGGATGAAAGTGTTTGTTTTTTGAGTGGGGAGTGAGGAGGGATGTGTGCAGTAGGACAGGTGGACTGGAGAGGAAGCACAGAAGAGCCTCCTGCAGTCGGTGCCCTGGGCCTGGCTGGCAGGTGCATGGCTGCCCTGTGGCCTGGGCAGGGCAGGGGAAGGTGAGATGGGGCCAGCACCATGGCCAGAAGCAGCATGGGCTGCTGGTTGACAGGGGTTGGGGCAGGGGCAAGGGTGGCATGAGGAGGCAAGGTGGTCATGGAGGGAGCTGCTGCATGTTAGCTATCTGCTGGGCACAAGGCTCAGGGCTGTGCACATGGGGATGAGCCTTTAAGATGGCTGCCATGTGTTGGCAAGTGCTGGCAGCCTTGTGACCAGAGGTTGGAACTCCTCCAGTGGTCACAGGGACTCATGGCAGGCTGCCCTGACTTGGGACTGAATCTCTGATGAACCCTATGAAAGCTCATGTGTTTCTGAACCAGGTCATCTTTAAGGTGGTACCTTGCCCTGCCATCAACCATTTCATGGAAGAATTGATCCAGGATGTGGACTAAGGATTTAAGATTTGAAATCTTGCAAGACATAATCTTTGCATTAAGACTGTGGCATTTGTTTCCCTGTGAAAACTTTGCTGGATTTTAACATTCTGAAATATCTTATTTGTCTCCTTCTCAGAGTCACTTCCAAACTAGAGTTTCTATGTAGATATCCTGAAATTTTATCTGTATTCATTCTCCAGCCTAACAGAGTTCCTGCCTATACTCTAACTGCACACTTGACATTCTACGCAGCTGTTCAACATGCTTCAAGTCAGGGCTTTCTCTGACATTGTTTTTCCTGGCTGTTTATTGTTATATTGTATTATTTTTATTAACTATTTTTGTTACTATACCACCTAGTGGCCACAGCTGACCACAGGATTTGAGAGGAGGGACCTCCCCCCATAGTAGGTCCTTGGGGTGCATCCAGATGAGAATGCATGTGCGTTTCCCCAGGGACAAATGACAGTGATGCACAGTTGTGACACTGCTACTTGTCCTAGAGGAATTCCCATGCACATGTGCTCTGGTGCAGGGCATATTGCCCTGGGTGGGGTAAGGGAGGGTGAGACCAGCACCTGGGCTGGCCCCAGCAGCCTTACCTGGGTTTCTGGAGGCCTCTCAGGACTGAAGCAGTGGTGATCTGGATGTGTGGAGCCTGGCTGATAGCTGGAGCATGGCTCTGGATGTCCAGGCTCCAGTTTTGGGTGGTGCATACATGCTGCTGTCATGTGTGACTCCATGCTTCTTTTTTCTGCATTTTTTGATACTGGGATTTCCTGGTACCTGAATTTGGCTCTGTGCTGCAAAATGTGGAGAGAAGAGTAGTGGGGAAGGGACACAGAGGAACTGGGAGATGATTAAGAGGAGCAGAAGGGAAAGGGAAATAGATCTTTGAGTATGAGATACGTTAGGTTGGGAAAAATAGAGAGAAGTAGGATTCAGGACATTAAAAGAATTGAGGAATAGCAGAGGAAAGGAAAAGGAGCTTGGAGAAGAGGACGGGACAAGGACAGGCTGTAGGCACAGAAACAAAACAAATTATAACCAAGAAAACATGCTATCTTCCAGAACCTGGAATTGAAGTGAGCACTTATAGTTTCCAGACCTTACTGCTGTCAGAAAATTGTAAACAACCCTCCCAAAAAATCAACCCAAACCAAACAAAAAACCACTGGGAAAAACCTTATTCATCTCCCTGTATTTGCTGGTCCACATCACTGATGATAACTTATTACTGTAGTTAAATATTCCATCGGATGAAGTAGAAGAAGTCTGGATTGTTGCCTGAATGCTCTAAACTCTGCAGGTTACCCAGCTTGGAACTAAATATGATAACATTTCATGGTTTTGTTCATTTGCTTCTAAACACTAGGAAACTAGATCAAACAATCTTCATTCGGAGAATATTATGGCTACAAGTCAAAAAACTCAAAAAATAAAGACATTCCAGAAGTATAGTTTATCATTTAAAAATAATTGTTCCTCTTTCCCTTTACATGTACGTATTATGATGCATTCCGTAAGTACATGACCACATACTATTTTTTCCACAGAACAATTGCCTCATTCAGTGCATAGCAATGGCCTGTTCTGGGAATAAAATCAGGCTGGTATAGAAAGTAATTCTGTTGCTTGTGAGGATACTGCCTCACATGTTACAGAAGTTGGAAATCATGTATTAAATAAGGAAGTGGGCTTAGTAAGATAAAAGATGGTCTTATATTTAAAGCAGCAGAATTCTCCCTTAAGAATTGGGCTGTACCCCTGTCTGCCACAGACTTGGTAAGTGATAGTGGCTGCATCTATATGTCTGTATGAGATGCTGACTTCACAGTAGCTCATTAGTACTGCACAGTAGTGTCACATGGCACAAAGTGTGACAAATTATGCAAGTACTAAGTGACTGTGCAGTAACCGCTGTGCAACCAGTGTCTCATGTAGAAGTTTGGTTTCTTAAATTAAACTTGCCACTTGTGGCCCCTATTCATGTATTAGTCATTTTACAGCAGTGCTATATACTCACAATTGCAAGTTCCATGTATAGGAGTTGTGCTTTGAACTTATAGCAAGTTACAGTCTTGCAAAATTCTCTGAAAAATGAGGACTTAGGTGTGTCAAGTCAATTAATCAAACTTCAAGTTGCTTTTGACAATTTTGCCTTTGCTATTTCTGTGATTTTCTCACTTCTAAAAAGAAGCCAATAATACCTACTTTCGCATAGCTATTTAGAAGATAATTTGATACATGTTGGCAAAAGGTTTATACAAATGCCCACGAAGAATTTATTAATCTTGTATTTAAGGCAGGTTTGGATGGTATACATTAACCAAGACATGGAGCTGCATGTTGAATACAGAAAGATAAAATAACTACCCATTTATTGAATGAGCTAAAATCTTGTGCAAAAATAATGTGGCTTATAATTACATGCCATGTAATGCTTATACATAAAGAGGTCAAAGTAGATTAGTAACTATTGGTTCTGGAATGTCTTAGGTTCTCAGTGCTTGAGTTGCATCCTGTTTGTTTTTTTAACATTTATTTTTAATGCAATTAAATATTTATGTTCAATATTCAAACATATGCAAGTGCAAAAGTATCATAAATTTGTTTCTTTTGAAAAATATTATAAATGAGTTGTCACTTTACATGTATTGATTTTTTAATCTGGGCCAGTTTTTTAATCCAACTCATACTCCCCAAACTAAGAACTAATTGAAAAGTATTCACACAATAGGAATAACACTATTATCCAAGTGCCACTGTTGTCCAAGAAAAGTCATTATTAAATGATGATGACGATAATAATAATAATAATAATAATACAAGAGTTCAAGCCAAAAGAAGCAATCTCAAGATGATAATGTATTGGTAATACATACACTGTTAGAATAACGAGGCCTGTGGGGGCTGGTGTGCGGGCACTAAGAGACACAGTTGACAGCCCAGAAGTTGCAAATTTGAGGCCATAGCTGAAGTGCACACGACATGGCCATATCAGGTTCCAATGCATCTGCAAATTGTGCTAAATACCTTGTCACAAGGACAAGGAAAAGAGAAGGAAGGAGTGACCCTATAAAATCAATAGCTGCCCAGCATCTAAATACCCCCAAGATAAATCTGCTTAATTGAATACTGTATGTAATGTCCTAAGCAAGTCCCAAGATGAATTATGTCAAATAAATTTTTATCAAAGAAAACTATTCAATGGTATAATTTTACAGATGACATAAATGAAATATTTTACCTTAGTCATCTTAGGAGAAAATGTAGATTGAGTTTTTCTCTAAGAAAATGTGAAATTAAGTAGAGAAAATATTCATACAAAAAAGTAAAAAATGACTTTTGAAAATGCCCAAAGATAGTAAATCTGAATTATTAAATAATGAATTGTTCTTACCTATAGATAGTAAGAAACCTATCTGATTATACAATTGGGGATAATGAAGAAAGGTTCTGCCTCAATTGTAAGGCCATGGGATTTATTTCTCTTCTATGGTAGCAAAGTACTTTATGGAGAGGACAGAAAAAACTCACTTGCACCTAAACTTTCCCTTTCATAATGTAATGGATAAAACCAGTTAAGATTCAAGTAAGCTGTTGCTCTTTCTCGTTGTAAGTTAAAGATTGAAACCACATTTTAAACAAATTAAATAATCATATTTATTGAAGGAAGAAAAATCCTCGAACTCCATAGTGAGTGAAATATCATCTGAACTATGAAATAGGTATTTTAAAAGTTCCAGCTAGACCTCTGTTTTTATCAATTATACTTCCACGCTCTAATTTCTGACTATTTGGCTATCTGACTTCTTACCTTTTAATGGCAAAATCCTTGAAACAGGCAGCATGCTTCATTTCTGCTTGGAAAATACTACCAGAAATAAATGGTGATCCTGCGGCTGAATAGAATTTATAAGGGCACAGGTGACACATTTTGGAAGCCAATATTTTTTGAACAAATCTAGTCCTCAAATGTACAGCCAGGCATGACTCTGCAGCTTAGTATCATTTCATCACTGTATGAAGGATAATGTCAGCTAAGTGCACAATGTGATATGGTGATGTGGTTCTTCAAATTTTTCTCTTTTTTTTCTTGCCTCGCCTTAGACCTGGCAATAATGGTAATAACAGAAGAAAAATGTGATATCACAGATGTCCTGATTAACCATCCACTGAAACTACCCAAGCAACGATGACGAGATTGTAATGGCAGTATTAAGCTATTGTGCCTCCACCTTCAGTCTTGAACTAGGATACCAAGGTCAAAATCAGTCTGAATTGCTGCTCATCAGTTCATTACATTGCAAAAATATATCCAACCCTGTGAAGAGAATGATAGGTAAAAGACCAACATTTTTAACTAGACTTAAAAGGGTTACAATGTTATTGCTCTTTGAAAAAAAAGACCAAAGTGTTCATCTTGAAAGTCCATAATAAATGTATGAAGGTAAAATTATTTTGTAACAGAAATACTGAGAAAAAAACATTTAACATGGGAGATAAATATAAAACTAAAAGTTATTGTCTGATAAAAGAAGAGGGGAAGGTTTCATTATTACTAGAGACTCATGGCACCAATGTTCTGTTAATAGTGAAAAAATAACATGATGTATAACAAATATTGTATGAAAATTGGACTGAAATATTGTAATAAAAATTGGACTGAAGTTAAAAAGTTTTTGAACTGAGCACTCCTACTAGCTTTCCAAATGTTTATCTGGATAAACTTGAACTGAGTTCATTAGTACACTCTCATATACCACTCAGGTCATATAAAGGGTTTTTAAGATATTAAAATCAAGGTGTAAAGATTACATTCACTCACTAATGTTTTCATAATTTCTCCATTTGCCAAATTTTTCATGTGTAGAATATTTGTAAAATATGGCAGCTGGCAGACATAAGGACAGTTGTACAATGGGGACCAAGGCATTTTATGCTTCACCCCCAAAATGTTACAGATATGTGATAGGTTGAGCAAATAGTTGATCACTAGTATCTGGCAGGAGCAGCTCCTGGGCCTAGGACACAAATGTCCTGTGGCCAATCCCCAACACTGAACAGAAGGTAATTATAGGACCCAATCAGAGACCTTAGAATACCCCTTTCCCTATCCAAAGACCAGGGCACCCAGTTCCCTGGCATATTTGGTGCCTTGCCCTGTTGCAAATGTGAGAGAAGGCAGCAAACCTGCTAGGTCATGGAGAGCCTTGGACCCTCTGTGAACTGACACTTTTGTCCTGGAGTTCCCACAGGGGCAAAACGGCAAGCACCAGTGACCTTAGAATTGCTGGGGCCTGAGCAAGAGAGTCATTTGGGGCCCCTTACAGACTTAATTTTGATGACTTATAAGCAAGTGGGATATTTTCAATTTCAATTTCACTTTGCCCTATCCATGATACTGCAATGAATGTATCTTAATACAATATTGATAATACAAAAGAAGAGTTTTTTTAACATTGAGCTATATTCTCTTACCAGGACCTCTCCCCGCTCCTCAACTCTCCTGCCACGACTCGATGTTACTGGGTGAAAGGAGGGGTTCAGTGGTGTTCTTCTTCTCGGAGGGGAACCTGGAGACATAGGTACTTATAGTCACGTCTCGATGTTCCTCGGGGCTCTGCCTCCCCTACAACCCTGTCCACTCACCAGCCACTTGGGGGTTGCCAGTGTAGATCTGCTGTCCCCCTGTAAGCCCCTTTTTCTGAGGTGTCAGGCAACAACTATGGTTCCATTAGTTTCTCCTCTTCTTTTCCTTTTTTTTTCTCTTTTTTTTCCATCAAAGCCACTGGAGCCCCCACACCCTGGTGCCAGAGGGCTGGATTCATGATGTCAGATGTGCCTCCTTTTCCCCAAAGTGCAGGGGAGGGCAGATGAGTTTTCCTGGAGGTGGGGGGTCTGTTTACCCTGTGCTGGGGCCTGTTTTCCTAGGCCCCCACAGAGCCTGCGGGAGCTTCTTGCCGCCACAATATGTGAAACTGTATTAATGAATGGTAGCAATTTATTCAGAGTTTATTTTCAAACTTACAGATTCACAATAATTATTCAAACATTTTATGCTAAAATAGTTCCTCATATGGTTTATTTGCACGCTATCTGCTTTATCTGTGCATTTAGATATATAAAATAAATGATTTGCAATTTGTGAGTAGTCATCTAAAACAAGGGTTTAAAATCTTTTTGGATCAGTGTACCCCCAGTGGCCAGACATGGTACAGTGTACTCCTGGAGGAATGATGCGGAGTGGGGGTGGGGGGTGGGGTGGCACATGGCTGGATGTGGAGCAGAGGGGTGGTGTGCATCCAGACTCAGAGTGGGGCAGGGGGGAGGGTAGTGTGCAGCTGAATGCGGAGTGGTGGCAGGTACCGCATGTGAGCTTCCTCACTCCACATGTCCATCTGGGCAGATGGTGCATGAGCAGCAGCACGGGATGTTGCATAGTAGTGCTCCATCCCCACCTACCCATGTGTACCGCCTAGGGCCTTATCTAGTACCCCTGGGTGTACACATACCCCTGGTTCACAACTTCTGATCTAAAATGGGTGTAAGGCTTCTATTCTCTGAGTGGATATTGAAACTTTATGCAAAAAATATAAGATACATTTGTATACAAAAATGGATGGCCAGTGCTACCTATGATTTAGTAATAAGGCAAGTTAGTGGACTCCACAGATGGATCCAGCCATATAGCATGAGTGTGTGTCCCATGAGGAGAAAGAAGAATGTAGGAAAAGATAAATTCTGGTTCAGGGATTAATGGTCTTGGGAAGGATTTTGTGTTTACAACCATTGTTAGATATTTGGGGATAGGGGATGCTTCCAGGAGTGGGCACCAATTCAATAGAAAATGGGTTATATTTCTGGGATCAAGTCTGACCCACTTAATATAGAAGAAATTTGAACTAGGAGTTCAGGGAGATGGCTAAGAGAATTCCTCGAAATCTTCCCACTGAAAATAAATGTATAACAAGTTCATAGTCTAGAAAAGAGGTGGCCCAGGAAGGAAGGGAGCCAATAGATTAAAAAGTCTGTGGAAGGCATCAGCATATTGAAGCTAACATGGTCATACACATTTTAAGTGGAAACTTGAGTAAAAATAGGTAGAAACAACCTAAATGCTTGTACAGTAAATGCTTGTACACACTGTGAGGAATCTAGGTAAGTAATACATGCAGGAACTGATGTCTGATACGAAAGTGAGTATCACAGGAATAAGAAGGGCATGGTGGAATAATAGGTATGAGAGGAATGCATACATGGAACATATATATGGAATATATACATGGAACATATTATATATATAAAACTTATGCCCTGTAATATGCCCTATACTAAGGTCCTTTTGGTGTTTCAGGTATGAGTAAAGGTTTGAAGTGGCTATTATGGAAATTCTTTGGGTTAATAATTTGACTTATCTCTTCCTGATCAATATTTTCAATGGTTCTGCATCAAATTAAAGATATTTAGCATCTGTGTAAAACAAGGGTGACATTCTTTTATTCCCTGGTCATATAAGGGGCCAGTTCTTGGCCAGCTACAAGTTATTTTAGCACATACAGCTGCTTGTACACATACTCCAGGTGGAGGGAAGGGAGGCATTTTAATTATAGAGGTTTCTGGAGATCCATTCTAATTAAAACACTTCACCTTCACATCTATTACACCCCAACTCATTTAAAAATGGCTGTGGGATGGTTTAGCTAAACCTAATTTGATGAGATTTAGATAAAACATGCCTACAATTATTTTAAAACTCATAGACTGCATCCTGATGAGCGCACACGTGCCTCTTGCCCTGCCTCCAACCCCTTTGAGACGGGGCAAGAGGCATGTACAGAAATTAAAAAAATGTTTCCCACGCTGCAAATTTGCAGCGCAGGGAGAAAATTAGACAAAAAAAAAATGAAGTTTTAAAAAGTAGGACAGGGCACGGTCCCCAACCATGGCCTGTGGAAAACAGAGGTTGGGTATTCCAGGGAGACG
>NW_017728906.1:117021933-117036723 GCF_001723895.1 Crocodylus porosus | reverse complement strand
GGGGGCTGCAGCAGCTGGTGGGGGATGGGGCCAGGTGGGCCAGCAATCAGGGAGCTGGGGTGGGGCATGTGGGCCTTGCAGGGGAAGTAGCCCCTGAAGGGACCATTTAGCCCGTGTTGGGGAGCCATAACGCCTGTTTGGCCATAGCCCCCCAACAGCCAGTGCTTTAACACTGTAGGTATATCAATAAAACATTACTCAACTGATTGCTGTCTCTCTGTCTCTCACTCTCTTTCTCTCTTTATAGTGGTCTTTTGTTTTAATTGTGGAGGAACATAGATTTGCGGGTATTTTACAAGCTGACTGGGATTTTTTTTATCAGGGATTTTTCAGTTTTCCAATAGGGAACACCAGAATTCATTCTAGGGAGGCCAGTGGCAGGACCCTGCCTGCTCAGAGCTGGCACCTTGGACCCAGCTGTCTGTGGCTGACCTCCTAGCCAAATGGGGCCAGGAGGACATGCTTTAACAGTTCAAAGCAGGCCACCACATCCAGAACATCTTCCAGGTGATAGTTTTCCAGGTGGTCAGGCAGGGGGCATACATGGCAGTAGTGCCACACACAGGCCAACCCTGAAGCTACAACCCACTGGCAGCTGGCCCAGAGGGGCAGATGCCTCATCTCAGTCTGCTAGGTGTGCAGCAGGTCACAGCCAGGCAGCAGCCCCACTACCAGACTGCTACAGTGGGTAGAAAGTACAGGGAACTCTCAGGGTGGCTTCAGCAGTCCAGCTGGCACAAGGGGAAGTGTCCTCAAGCACCAATTTACTTGTCCCCAGAAACTCCTGAGATCAAGTAGCTCTGAGCTATTTGCCAGGGAAGCTTTTTGTACCACTGAGGCCAGGACAGGGCAGCTCTTTATATTGCTGGGGACAGCACAGGTGCTGGCCCTGGGCTCTAGCTCCCCCTGGCTGCAGATCCGGGAGGAACCAGGCAGGGTTATTTTGCCACAAGTGGCACAATTTGTCCTCAACAAAATTCATGTCCAAGCATGTGCACTGAGGCAAAAAGCCCCGGCTCAAATTTGCACTGCTTCTATTTGAGCTGCTAGAAGTGCATGTGCTTGCATGTGTGGACGTGCCTATAGAGGCTTAATAGACATGATGATGAGGCAACATTAGAACATTTTATTTAGAACATGGAGAAGACTCAATTAATCAAATCTTCTCCAACACATTCCAATTAAAATGCAAGTGAGCATGTGTATAGGCAGCCTACATACCCAGGACAATTTTATTCTTGGACATTTATGGATGGCTATATAATCATGCAAACTGGCAACAAAAAAAAAATGCTAAGTGGCCAGGGCACTCTCACGAGAAGCCAGAGGCTCTAGGTCCCCTTCTTAGGGACAGGGACTTTGAACCTAAGTATCTATTACTTCCCCACATAGGAAACTCATTAAACAGAAACTTCTCCAATGCTCCTGGAGCTGGTCCCAGCACCCATGAGAGGGAGGTCTGTTACAAAGATGTGGGACCAGAAGACCAGGAACAAACAAGGGGTTTGTCTCAGCAAGGTGGCTGCTGGCCTGGAAAGCAGGGGGCTTGAATTTTTGCCTTACCCTTGTCCCCAAAGGAACAGAAGCTTCCCCCCTGCCCTGCCCTCTGTTTTTTCCAGTGACTATATTTGCTGGTTGCCACATAGGGCCTGGAATGAACTATTATCTTGCTGCTCCATATTTGGAGCCAGGAATAAGTGTTACCCTATGGTAAAAAGCAAACAAATAACACCTGCTCCCCACCGAAAAAAAGCCTTCTTTAATCCGATTTGGTGTTGGCTGCAGCCAAAGCTGGGAGTTGTGACAGGAGTGTGTCAGTGCTCCTACTGGAACTTAAACCTAGCGGTTCCTGGCTAATGTGCCTTGATTCTTTCACTCAGGAGCAGACTGATCACCATATTTGGAGCCAGGAATAAATGTTACCCTATGGTAAGATTGGTATGGACTCTGGGTTTTTTTCCCTTCTTCTGTAGCATGGGGTGTGACTGTCTTCTTTTATCCCTCAAGCATAATTTAACAACCTTGTAACAGCAGGATGTTGCCCACTATGGTCCTCCCTCTTTACCTCTGGCAGGTTAAGGTGTTATGACTTTTGGTTTTGTCAGGGCTAACTGTGTAGTTTTTCTGAGAGATTAAACAATGGATTTATATAAGGATGGTTTGGATAGGGATGATTCTAACTCATGCAAGTGTTTGGACTAGATGACCTCTGAAGGTCCCTTCTTTCTTCCATTGATTCAAAACAGTTTTGTATGAGAGGTACCTAAAGCATGGGACCCCTGACCTCCTAAATTTCCCAGTCTCTGAGATGTGAGGCAAAAGTCCAGTATACACACAGTACTTCCTTGTTCCTGAGGCTAAATTGAGTAGTCATGGGTTTTTATCAACTCTATTTTAAGATAATCTAAGTTCACTTCATATCCACAAGAGGCAGGAGTATTTGCCATGACTGCTTCTGCACATGCTCAGTCTGTGACACTACATATTTCACATAATTTTCCCTGCACACAATGGAATAGCAATCATTCTTTGAGCCTGTAACTATAACCAAAATGTAACTGCAATGAAAAAGAGAAGGTGCATATGCCTTGCATATGTGCTCGCCACAGGCTCAGCTTATTTGTAATCACAATATCATCAATAATAGCTTGTAAAAGAAGTCCTGGAATAAGTCTACATATATTTGCATGGAAATTTATGGAGGATGATTCCATGCATCTTCTATTAATACAGAGACCAGGAAAAGAGGAAACTAAAGATTGATGAATAGAACTGCATGGATAGAGTTAGGTTAGGTATGGACTGTGGTCTAAGACCCATTTCTCTTGGTGATTGAAATGCCTGTAAACCTTTAGAGATAAAATGGGAGCGGGGGGGAGGGGGAAGTATACACATGTTCTGAGTAAGTGCACTGGTTAATTATGAGTTAAGACTCTGTGGGTAAGTAATTCTACCAAGTTGCATCCAGAGGTTTTATAACCAAAAAAAAAAAAGGTATCTAAGAATTTCATTGGCACAGCTGCAGGTGGCACCAGCAAGCTGCTCTTTTTACAGGAAGACATTTTTAGAAATGTCTTTTTGAGCCAGTGGATGTTTGTTTTTGTTTTCCCTTCTCCTAATTTGAATGTTTCCACTCACAACTGAAGCAGTTTTGACTGAGGTCGGTGGAATTTACTTGAGAGCTGAATTTGGCTTGAGCGCGCTCTCTCACAGAATTAAAATAGAATTCCAGGGCTTCATGGGAAGAGGAAATCAAAAGAATCTTTCTCTTAAATTTGATAGAGAAGATTTCCCTCCATGTATGGTTTTACATTTTTTTTGTCCTAACCATGTTTCCTTGTTTGTTCATCAGTGTAAGTGAAATTGCCCTATGGTGGCTTTTGTCTACTAGCCTTTGGCTTTAACTATGATGTCTTTTCAATACATTTTTGCACTGTTATGAGATATTTGAATTCTAGTACATGCAGTAAGTTAGCAGTGATACAGAAAAGTAGGACAGTTACTATTGAGTTCGGCCTTCTTTTCAATGAATCCAAAAGAGTGAAATGAGTAGTAATAATTAACCACAAATCCTTATGATCTATATAATAGAAACAGAGGGCAAAAGATTCAAACTTGTATAAATCTATAGCAGGTTGGTTGTGCAATATGCTCAGTGTCTGGCAAGTTTGCTACTACTGAGTTCAGAACTTCATTGTACCATGCACTGCACACATAGTAGTAGGCAGTCCCTGCTTCAGAGATCTTGCAAGCAACACATCCTGAATGGGGAATTAAGGTAGAGAGAGATTAAGACGCAGAGATGCAAGATCACATGAGAAGTATGCTGAAGTGAAGAACTCAATCCACATACACTTAATTATGACCAAACGATAAGAAAATCCTTCTTCTCAACTTTTCCTGATAGCCATTACCAGTTTTAAATCCTCTAGTTTCTGTACTTTCCCTTTTTAAAAATTGTATATAATCCTTTTCCATCTCAATGTCATAAGCGTTTAACAAATACACATTTTCTTTCAAGCTCATGCCCTTGCTGTAGAAAAATGAGTTTGCATTTCAGTGCCTAGAATTACGGTATTTACTCAAATCTAAGATCCCCCTCTCCCCTTAATCAGCATGGGGGATCCCCTCATTTTAGAGTCACATACAAAATGGAAGGGGAAGAAAGCAGTTGCTGTTGCTCTGGCTCTGAGGCTAGATCAGGGCTAGAGTCAGATACACAGGAACCTCCTGACCCCACTTCTACTTACCATCTGCACCAGATTGGGGAGAGAGGGGCAGAGATTGTGGAGAGTGGGTGGGGAAGGACAGAGACTATGCAAAGCTGGAGATGTGAGGGGTGCAAGAAGTTGGGAGACAGGAAGGCTGCAGGGGGAAGAACTGGGGTGGAGCAGAAGGCAAGGGGTCCACCTGACCACCGCACCAGGCCCTACTTTCACTTCTGTAACAGTGGGGGACAGATGGCTTTAAGGCAATCCTCTAATAATTATATTCTGTACCTGGAAAATTATAACAAATTTATACATTTTTATATATAAAATCCAATTATTGGGAAGTCACTTTAAATTTAGGGTCATCTTAGATTTCTGTAAATACGGTAGCTGAAATTTTTTATTACCATAAAATATTCAGCGAAAATCTTCCATCACATCTAGGTGCTGCAAGTGCTCTGATATTCTGAAAATCAAATAATAGAATTAGATCCCTAACATTAGGAGCCAGTATTGGAAAATATTTGCTTAATATGTTAACACAGCTTTTATTACATTATTGTAAAAGATACATGGGCTGCTTACAGAGGTTAAAAAAAAGAACCCCAAGCTTTACCAGAAGCAGCAGCACATTACTTTGACCCAGCTGTGCAGCATCTGTATAGACTGGACACTTCAGCAAGACATTTTGGCACTTTTATCTAAAAGCTGATTAAATCAGCTATTACATAAAAATGCCCAAAAAGCCCCACTAAGCACCTGCTCTCTATAGACACTGAGTGAGTTGGGTCCAACTAATGTGATGCTTCTTCTGGGCATGTGCTGGGCTCGGTGTAAGAGTGCACCGAGTTTAAAGTGCTGGAGGAGGGAGGCAGGATTCCACATCTGTAAGCAGCCATTGACATACTGTGCAGCATTCCAATGGATGTCAGCTCTAATTTTTTTTTGATGTTAGGTACATGTTCAGATGTATTGTTCTGCTCTGAACCCATCCTGAATATAAAATATAGCACTTCTGCTTTACACACAAACAGAAATATATAAGCATAACTGTTATGAATCTAATTCAGAATATTTATTTCACATCCTCATCTCTTAAGTTATTCTGAATTCGGAAATATATTGAGTGACATACATAATGTCCTAACATTGTTTATGTTAACCTTCTTGAAAAATGTTGGAAGAACATAAACACACACTTGCATGTAAAATGCTACCCATTTATTCATTATATTTTTCTTGCAGAAACTGATACAAGAATGACAGTTTCTATAGTTCCCTTTAATCTAAAGGATGTGGGGAGTAAAAAAACAAAACAAAAACCAAAAAGTAACTCCCCCCCAAAAAAGCCCAACAGACAAGTGAACCAATACACAAACAAGCAGTTGTTGATTTTATTTTATGCACCACCAGTTTTTTTAGCTTTCTCCAGGAAACCAGTGGGGATTTTGACTTTGTACACAGTATTCTCTCACTGATTCACAAAGCACTCTGACAATTAGAAATAATTGTTTTGTTCTTTTTGTAAAGTACAGTACCTATTACCAGGAAAACATAATGCTCTAGGTTATAAAGATTATTGCCTCTTAAAAACTGTATTGAATATGGGACACAATATGAGCCAAGTGAAGGGTTGGAGAAAGTTGTCCTGGCTGTGAATGAGAGGAATGAGAGGAAGCTCTGAAGTGCAGTAAGTGTTGTGCTATGGAGAAAAAAATACAAGAGCTTCCTGGAGCAGCAGGAGAAAAGACTGGGTACCATCTGCCTTTTGAGAAGGTGTGGAAGGGGATTTTATGTGAGAGTACATGTGAATGATTTCCTCTCTGATGTGAGGAAACAGATTGCCATAGTTTCTTCACCCAGTAAACTGTTGCTTAATCACAGGGGCTTGGAAAAAAAAAAACTAATAAAAATCTATCTAAAATGTAATATAATAATTGTTTTTTGGCAAACCATGTATCCTGTTCCTATTGTGTAGAATGCTTAAAAGATTCAGGGAGATTGGAAGGAAAGTTGAAGACCAACTCATGAGCATTGCAAATACTTCAAGTGTTAGGGCCTGAGGAAAACTCACGTATGCCATTTATGAAATTTACTTAGTGGCTTTGTGCTGGTCCTATGCACAGTTGTTAATTAATATAATTTATAATGTAAACTGCATTGTTTGTAGTGCAGAGGATGGGATGCAGAAAGAACTTCCTATTTAATTATAAAACAACTACTTAGAATCACTGGCATGTAATGGAAGAGTAGATGAAGTTCTCATTATAACTTTGTAGGTATAAATACAAGCTAGCTTCGAACTCATGCCAAAGGGTGCCAAAGGTTGATTTAGCTGTAAAAATGAGCGTCTGTTTATTGGAGCTAACACAAAGGTGACTCCTTTGTGTGAAATTCACTAGAGAAACTGGTGTGCCTTAGCCAGTCTAGCTCAATGGGCTGCCAAGCTTAGGAGGACATTGACTTATAAATATTACATTGCAGTATTAGGGTATATACAGGCATTACATTTAAATTGGTCTAAGCAAATGTAGGTTGAGCTAAACACATAGGAATACAGCCATACATAGCACCTAGGTCTGGCTAAAACTAGTACGCACAACTTAAACTTAGATCAGATCCAAGGTGTGCTACGTCTAGATCAATACGGGGTAGAAAGTAGGGGTGCTAAGCCAGCCGTATTCGATTCAGCCTAAATCAGTGACAGTGATTCGATTCATTGATTCAGATCACTGTCCCTGATTCAATTTGGCCAAATCCAAATCTGAAGATTCAATGCTGATTCAGAGAATCAGAGATTTGTACATTGCTTTAAATGTTTTTTCTATATACCTTGAGATACCAGCGCAGCTTGTGAATACTGCGATACTGGGGTGCATGGAGCATCCAACAGTAGTGTGGCAGGGGGGCCCTCCACTTGCTCAGTGGTGAATCTGGAAGTGGACTCAAAGTACTCCAGGGGACCCTCTGCGACCCCTCCCTCTCCCCCCCGGCTCAGCAATCAGCCCTCCTGTGTGCTCTTCAGCAGACCCAGAAGTGGACTGGAAGTGCTTCTGGTCCACTTCAGGCCTGCTGCCAAGTGCACTGGGGAGCCCCCTACACTCTTGTGGGATACTCCATGCACTCCAGCATTGCAGGATTCATGAGCCACCTAGTACCTAGAGGTATGTGGAAAAGAAACATTTAAAGCTGTGTCTATGTCCAAATCTCGGAATCTTTCCAAATTTCTCCAACTTGATTTGGAGGGTTCCAATTCAATTTGGAGAGATTAAAGGGTCCTCAGATTGGATTCACATTCAGAGATTCTGCCACCAAATCAGGACAAATCTCCACCGAATTGAATCAGGGACCAAAGCTTGCACAGCTCTACTAGACAGGTTTATAGAATACTCATGCTGTTGCTCTGTCAATTCCAGTTAGGCCAATATCCTCCAGCATGCTTTGTGCCTCCCACCTCCTGTGGTGCTTTGGCACTTGGCCTGCATTCAGCTGCACCAGCCAAATGCCAGCAAACTCTCAGAGCTGAGGAAACACAAACCCTCTCCCCTGTTTCACTTCTAGGTGTGGGCCACAAATAGGCATGAGGCAATGAAGGCAGCTGCAACCCTGCATACACCCTAGCTACCCTTCACTCTTCAAAGACCCCTTCGTGAAGCACCCCATGATCTACACATAGACCCAGATACTATGGCAAGGAGAACCCCAAGACTCAGGCACAGCACCACTGCCTATGACCCAAACCCTCACATGGAATCCTACACACAGACCCACAGACCCCACATTTCTCACAGTGCCAGCAGTCAATGTACTGAACACTTAAATCCTTCCTTCCCTTATTCCAACTCCCTACTTCCTACCCCACCAACACTGTCCTGTTCCCTTCCTGGACAGCAGGCCCCCAAACAACCCTCCCCCGCCGAAAAAATTCTAGGCAGAGGAACACAGCATAAAAGCTGAGGGCAGAGTGTGGTCCAGATTCCAAGGTTACTCCATGTTGCACATTTGGAGAGGCTTGCAGATGGTACATGAGCAGGCATTCCTATTCCTATTCCTAATCCAAGGGAAAAGTCCACAGGAGTGAAGCAAGTCTAAGGCCCATAGCACCAGCAGTCATTTTACCAAATGCTCAGCCCCCCTCCATACACTCATTCACAGCCCCATTCCATTCCTGGATAGTGGCCCTGACCACTACAGCCTTGCAAAATGACCGCCCACCTCCCAGGGAAACTTAAACCCAGGAACAGAACAGGAAAGCCTCCAAAGCAGCATGCAGAAGGACTGTATTCCAAGAGTAATGGTTGGGGGGAAAAAGATTCTCAGGCATGTTATCAAGAGTTGAGCACTATGCCAATAGTCACTCTGATCAAGAAGGCCCTCATGTGTCAAGTCACGTCATCATAGCAGAGCCATGTGTAGCACTCAAGTTTGATTCTCATGTTGAGCATCAACCACAGCTTGTTGTCCATGCCATCAAAAGAAGCAAGTCCTTTTGAGGATTTGTACTCCTCCTGGAGAACCATCTCCTGCAGTAAGTGAGGAGGAACTGACTTTCACCAGGGAAGCACTGGGAAGAAAGCACTGCTCCTGTAAGGATAAGCTGTGGGGGTTGTTGAGAAAGCCCTCCTTTAATGAAAGGTGGTGTGTAGAGAGCTCCACTGGCATCCCACAAGAGGACAGTTCCAGCCCAGTCCTGGGAATGGTGGGATCCTGATGGGACCCTAAGTGCTCAGACTCTGAGCGTGAGCAGAGAAAGTGCCCACTACACCCCCTTCTTCCTAGGCACCCCCACAATACTTCCTTCAAGGCATCCCTCACAGCACCACTGCAGAGCATACTGCCCACTCACAGCTCAACTGGGAACATCAGCTGAAGTGTATTGAGTGGAGAGGCTCTTGTATGCAACAGGAAATTGGCAAGACAAGGGACTTACCATTGCTATCTCTGTGGCCAGCTGAGTCCCAGCAAGGACAAAACTTTTGCTCGTATAGCCTGTTTTATCATCAAAGTTTCTTACATTTCACAAAGATACAATGTTTCTGATCAATGTTTCTGTCTATTTTCAGTTATAACACCTATATGCAGGAGCGGAGCATGTAGAGGATGCAATGGTAGCTTAAAGACAGGATGCTGCACAGCCACAAAGTGCTTGAGAGATGTCTGGGGGAGGCATCAAAGGAACAAGGAGTAGATTCTACCAGGAGGCCCTGCTAGCTGCCTCTGAACCCCAGGCACACTACAGACACTTGGCACTGAGACCTGAGACAATGGAATGAAAAGAAACTGCAGATGTGGAGGGAGGACATCTTGAGGCTGGAGGATGTCTACACCTGGGAAGATAAGGTGCAGGAGTAGGGGTGTGAGGTGTCCCCCTGAAGTTTTAAGGAGAAAACCCATGCCTCAGCAGAGCTGGAAGTGTCCTACTGTCAGGAAACAGAGTTTATAGGCACAGTTGTGGACTACTATGCAACCACCTATGACACCCCTGACTGGTAACAGTGAAACCCCATAGTCCCCTGGGCAATGTGTGGCAGGATATGCTGTCACCTGCCTCTGTCACAATATAGCGTCCTACCCTTGATAGTCTATCCTGGAGGCAGGTAGAGGGGACTGCCCCTGCAGCACCTTGCCTGAGAGCAAGAGGATTGGGAGATCAACCCGGGATAGGGGAACAGGGGTGAGGGATTCAGTGACCCTGGGGCTGGAGGACTGTAATGGCCCCTGAAAATGTCATCTCCAGTGGGCAGGGGAAAATGAAGGGAATGGGACTGGGGTGCCTGAGGGTAGGGCCATTCCAGAGCTCCCTTTCTCCCCAGGCCAAGCTGTGCTTCTGACAGACGTGGCATTTACTCTATGTACTCCAAACATTTCTGGGACAGCCCCAGGATGGTGCCACAGTGCTTGGGTCCAGGATGGTAACACAGCCCACCAGGACATAATGCCAGGTTGTTGCTGGAATGGCAGCTGGCACTGGAGCATAGGAGGCTCAACTCCTCCACCTACCATGCACAGGACCCAAGGGGAGTTGGTCTGCTCCATGTGAACCTGCTCTTAGGTCTAGTCCTACTGCAGGGAAGCACTCCAGCCACAGAGGGGATAAGTATGTGCCAGCCCCAGTTTTAGAGTGTAAGGTGGGCCCCATTCATGACTGAAGGTTGTGGGGTTGGTGTCCTGCAGAGGGTTATTAGAACCCAAGGGTTGGCAATGAGTGGGTCTGGGTCCCTCAAAGGAGCATGAGAAGCCCAGAGCCCCATGTGTGGTGACATATCTCACCCTACACCCACCTCCCCACTCTGGACAAAGGTTGAAGGTCACCCACCTGTCCAGCTCCCAGAGAACTCCTGGTTTTCAGTTCTGAATCCGGAGATTAATATACTAACTTTGAATCCCCCTCCCCTTCGAGTTTCTGTGTTGGGTGCTGTCCTTCCAACATTCTCTGTCCCCAAACCCTGTTCCTCATCCCCCACGCTAATTCACCCCTCCTTCTACCAACCTGTTCCTAAGTTTTGTTTTGTTTTATCCATGGGAAGAGGAACTAATTTCTGTCACACTTGGTGGTCAATGGGTTTTATTATCTACGGTAAAAAATTGGCAACTGAGAACTTATAAAGTGAGGCACATCTCTTCCTTGTACTGCATATCTCTGTATCCCACTGTATGCCTCTTGGTCAACCAGGGTTCTGGGTGCCCCAAATGCCTTGAAGTGCTAAATGGATCTGAGATAGGAGGTATGTCACCTGTTAGGGCTTTGGAACTTGGGAACTGTACCCCATGAGGTCCTTTAGCCCTACTGATTCAGGGAATACCACTGGTCCACATGGACTGAGAAGTAATTGGCCATTGTTTCCTGGACTTGGACTCCATGCCAGTTTTGCAGGCTGGGGCATGCACTGCCTGGTGAGGACATGCTCTGGCCAGCCTCTGAGCAGTGCATGTACTTGGCATGCCAGGCCTCTTCCACATGCCATAGCTTCTCTGCCCAGGCCTTGTAAAAGACCTCTCCCCTTGTCTTGCAGATGTTGTGGAAGATATAGACAGAGGCAATCTTTTTTGCTGCCTAGTGCAAGTCTTCATGAATCAGGACACTAGAGGGTAGGCCAGTTGCCTGATGAGGGGAAGGATGAGGAGGAATTCATGCTGAAGACCCCAGGTGTATAGTTTATATTCTCCATCATTTGTGGCTGGAAGGGTGAAATTCCATAAAATCATGGCATTGGGGTGCTGCCCACCCTTCCATTGGAGACATGGGTAAATGCCACTGCACAGGATGACATAAGAAGCCTTTTTAGTTGATGAACTCCTGGGCACTTTGGGGTAGGCAAAGAATGGGGATATAG
Source organism: Crocodylus porosus (assembly GCF_001723895.1). NCBI lineage: Eukaryota > Metazoa > Chordata > Crocodylia > Crocodylidae > Crocodylus > Crocodylus porosus. The sequence continues at coordinate 117,025,178 of NW_017728906.1, read as the reverse complement.
GTGTCATCCAAGGCCCTTAGGCAGTTGGGAAAACCTGTGTGGCAGAAGCTGGAGATGACTACTTCATTCTCCCATACTTCTTTGGGTTGAAGAGGATGAAGTACTTGGCCAGGCTGCTCTGGATGACCAGGCACACCTCCTAGATGGGTCTCTAGGCATGCACTTACCCACACCAAAGTGTTTGGTGACAGAGTGGAGTCTCTTGGGGGTAGCCAGTTTCTGGATGGCTATGGCCATTCACTTTTCAGGAGTGAGGGTCACCTCATGCTAATGTCTTGGCACTCAATGTGGTGAGGCCAGTTGGGCAATGAGATCCATGAAGCTGGCCTGGCACATCTGGAAGTTTTGGAGCCACTGTTCATTTTCGCAAATGCTCAAGATGATCTGCTCTGACCAGTCACCACTGTTGAAGCAGGTCTGGAACTACCACAGATGGTCTGGAGGTTCAACCAGAGCTCCCCAGAGGCCATAGCATTGTTAATGGCCTCCTCCTCTTCGGCCATGTAGATGTTGTTGACTCAGTCTAGTACACTTAGAAGCCTTAGCATGCTTAGCAGCATGTGGGATGCCTGGCTGAGGGCTCATGGGAGTGAAGGTGCATGACATCATGACCATCTGTGGGCTATTTCCAGGTGGGCACATATAATGTTCCATATCTTTCAATAAGAGTTATGCAGGACCACAAGCAGGATGCACTGCAGCTCCTGGGTCTCTGGGCTTGGGTTTGTGCAATAGGTCTCTCTGGCAGGGAACAGTACCTCCAGGGAAACTGATACCCATGCAATTAACAAGATAAGGCACTTGCTCCAGATCTCTTGTGGAAGCCTCAGAGTAGGGTAAGAGGGAGGAACCCTGAGAGGGGGAACTCCCTGGGGTGGCAGTTTAGGGTGTGCTTTCTCACTGGGAGGCAGCCAGTCAGGTGTGGCCTGGGCACTTAGTTGTGCTCAGCAATCTCTGACAGCCTCAGGAACCTTCAGAACAAGAAGAGATGTATACACAAGGGTCTCCTGTCAACAGGCCTCTACCAGTGCAGGCTGACTGCACATCTCTTTCCCCCAAGGCTGCAAGTGCATTCCGAATCTAAACTTAAGTCTCTCAGAGTAAACCACCTAACTTAAACTGGTTCTTCTCTAGGCTTTCTGAACATTTTTGCACACCCTTAGTATACTGTTTAGAGAAAACAGAAGCTTTTGATCCTATTTTCATAAATATTCTGGAATGTGTGTGTGAGAAAAAATATATGTTAGCTTTGTGTGTGTATCATGACTATTTTACTTAAATTCTTATTAAGGAAAGGTAACAAAAGTTGTTTTAATTTTAACTCTTCTTTGGAATTTTTGTTTATAGGTATTTCTTAAAACTGATAGTAAGAAGTAGAATTTTGAAGGATTCTTTAAAAAACCAAGCATTTAATTCAGTTTGTATAATGTTTCAAATAATAGACTCAATTTAAAGACACTTTAACACTGTGAATCATTAATCATTCTGACAAATTGCAACACAACTCCATTAGATTTCCTGTTATAGACTTTTAACAGATGTCTAATTAGAAACTGAGAGTGAATTCAGATTAGCCCAGTATTTGGCATATGTGTAGTACCACATCCTCATTTACTATGACACATAATTATTCAAGCATTTGAAGAGACAAAAAAATATATTATGACTTTTTTTTAAATCTCAGGAAATCTATGTTTAAAATAACATGGAATTATAGAAATATCATTTAGAATTTCATTTAAGACAGGATTAACATCCTTTACACTTTGACAATTAAAATTATTTAAATTTAACATATTCAAATTTCCAGGTAGAAAAAGGTTCTGATAAAAAAAAATATTTTACTTCTTATTAATATTGCATTTTATTTTGTGAAATACTGTTTTATTGTTACACCAATTTATGATAACCTAAATCCTTGGTCATTTGATTTACACATATTAATCTAAACAAACTCAGCTGACAAGTACCTTAGACTTGACTTTGATCTTTCTTTCACTAACAATTTTAACAGTAGCCATTCGCAAAGAAATTGTCATATAACCTGTTCAGCAATTGAAAGCGAAACAAAAATCCTTTTTAGAAGAAAAGGGTTCCTTTTAGCCCTTTTCAAATTAGAGAATTTAACACAATTAGATTGCATTAGTTGAGCATTTGGGGAATAATCAGGACTGGCATTTTTTTAAATCCAGTTCTAGCCACTGATGTCAATGGAAACCTTGCACTTAATTTAATGGATACAGGAGCCAGCCCTAGCTCAGGAACTTCTGTAAACTACAGAAGCCCCTATCTTGTATCTATAGGTAATGTACTAGCTAAAATGGAATGCCTAAGTACTACTTAGGTATCATGGTAAGCACCTAAATCCAAAAATTTAGATTTTTCAAAAACTACACTGGGTATGTCTACACATGTATTAATGCACTTAATTATAGCACAAGAAGTTTAGGACCTATGATTACAAGAACTAACTTAATGCACTGTAAACAGAAGTACTTCACAGTAGAGCCTGTGCATGTTTTCACTTCTTGATAATATGCAGTAGACTAATTCTACTGTGTATTAGTGAATTAGCACAGTTTTTGCCTTCTACTGCACTTTCAGTGTCTCATGTAGACACAGCCACTGTGTAGTATAAAACACAGGAATAGTCATTGGAGTGTAGCCTGAAACCTGAATCTTGTTTCTTCCAGCTAAATATCCTAACCATTAGATTTTATGGTCTCATCTTTTGTCCTAATGCATATTTATTTATTCCAGAAGACAGCTCAGGGTTATGAATAACATTTGTAGGTAGGCATCTCACAACAGCCCAATGTTTGCACCCAAGGCCTAGAGATGGGTAGCCTTTAGGGCATAGCCTTATATCCTCAGTGTGTCTTATTGGTAATCCAATTGAGTTTATGGATTACATTTCATTTTCCCTAGCCTTTCTTTAATGAACCAAGGGGTTAGACATACAAAACCATTTAAGCATTACAACTGTTGTGGAGCTGTCAACCACCAAATGATGCTGGCAGGGGAAAGGCAGGATCTCAGGTCCCAGGGTTTAGACAGGAGGGATTGGAATCTGGCAGAATGACTCTTCCCCTCTGTGAGGGGGCCAGGACCCCAGGGGACCCGGCCCGAGCGAGAAAGCCCGGGGTACCGTCCAGCTTCCGGGATTGGACCCGGAAGTCTGGCCGGGGCTTGAAAGTTTGCCGGAACGTAAACCGGGCCGGTGAGGGACCGGCCCGGCCAGATAA
>NW_017728906.1:117019597-117021388 GCF_001723895.1 Crocodylus porosus | reverse complement strand
CCTCCTCTCCAGGGGCCATTCGGGGATTTTGGGGTGACTCACAACCAGGTGACCTACCCCAAACTCCCACACCCTCCCACCCCCAAAGTGTGGGAATTTCTCCTAAATTCCTGGCCCAAAACTGTGGGGACCTCACCCCTGCAGAAACCTGGGACCCCCAGCTCTCCCCTCCTACATGGACACTGACCACCCTTCTTCTTGAGGAGACCAGAGACTCCAGACCTTCACCCCTGCATGGACACTGTGTATCTCTACCCTCTCATGGGTATTGGAGACCCCAAGCCACCCCTTATCCCCACCAAATGGACTCTGACCCACCCACCCTAGCCCTTCATTCCTAACTCCCACATATCTTCTCTGAGTCTGCTGTTTGATAGCCTGATAATTGTGGGGGGGGGGGGTGCTTTGGTGAAAGGGGAGAGAGGGGAAGGGTCCCTTTGACAACAGCCAATCAGCCCTGACATGCGCCCTGGGACTCTCTCACTTGTATCTAGGTGGATAGAAGAGCTGTAAAGAATGCTGGGATGCGTGCTCTGGGTGCTTCTGGTTGGGTGTTTTTATCATTTCAGGCTGTCTGTAGAGCAGGAGAAGATGTTTGAAAAAATCAGTTGAACTTCAACCAAATGATCTTCAAGCAGTTGATCTAAACTTTTATATACACCTATAGTGGAATCCACTGTCTTGACTTATCCACATTATACAATGTGTTGGGAGAATTAATTGCCTAAAATAGGCTTCATAGACATTAGCACACAACATAGGAATCAGTCTAATATAGTAAATACAAAATACTGAGGACAGAAATATGTCTTAAGCCTCCAGGACTTAATCACCTTTTCTGGGCTACAAGAATGTACACTGACTGAATGGGAAGTTTGGGGTGACACAGATGGAGTATCATTTGGTTTCTGGATTGGCACAGTGACAAAGGCAAGGAGCTACTCAGCTGACAAGGCTGAGATACTTCCATGCAAGTGTAGAAACAGAACTGCATGACCTCCTACAAATACAGAACTCTATGTTCTCCTCCCACTTCGTCATTTTGGCTGAAAACTCAGGATTTGTCCACAACTCACCAGCAACAAACCCCAGTGCAGATGTGGCTAACCACTCTCTGACCACTGCTCCCACAAAGCCTGCTTCAGATCTCAAAGTACATTGGTGAGGCCACTCTGGGCTTCTTGATCTACATCTAGTCTTAAGTCCTTGATCTCTGGGGTGCCTGAAAAAACCCAGCAAGAACAAACATGAAGTAGCTTCATAGGCAAATTTCTGGGTTTTGACCACATCATCAAATGTAGGTAAGAACATGGGGTCAGGGCAAGCTTGGTCCTGCCCTCGCCAGGACCCACCCCCAGTGTAAGGCAGACATGTTATCAGGGTCTTGAGTGATACATAACAATGTTAAGAATCACATTTGGATATTTAGACTTACAAATTTCAACTAAGTTTATGTTTAGCCTGCTATATCCTTGTAGATCTAGTTCAAACTTGGGGTTGTCCCTGTTCACTTCACTCCAAGATGTATCAGAGTTAGGCCCTGTAACAATCAGTGTGATCATGCTTTCAGTCTTTTGTGATTCTAGCCTTTAGTGACTGCTTTAGTCAAGCTGAGGAAGTTTCTGCAGTTGGTGTGTGCCCTTTCTGGATGGAATGAAAAGTAAAGAAGCCAGAGGCTGGGCTGGTATGCATGCAAGACCAGGGTAATGCTGGGACTAGGGGGTCAGTACACACACCCACAGGAGGCCTCAAATGCCTCTACACAAATGCTCGTAGTATGAGCAACAAGCA
>NW_017728906.1:117012193-117019586 GCF_001723895.1 Crocodylus porosus | reverse complement strand
TGGCAGGGGGTCAGACTAGATGATATGCTCAGGTCCCTTCTGACCCTAGAAACTATGAAACTAAGACATGCAGTCAGTGAAGATGTAAATTGAGGAGTCAGTGGGTGAAAGACAGGTTGGGCTGAGGCGAGAGAAGGGGGATGAATAGTGGACAGGTACCTGGGGAGTCAGATGTCAGGCAGGTTATAATGTGTCATAAATCCAAGTCTATATTTAGTCCATGATTTTTAGTATCCAGGAGGTTTCATAGTTTCATATTTGGTAGGGTCAGAATGGACCTAAGCCGATCATCTAGTCCAAACCCCTGCCATGGACAGGAGAGGATGCTGGGGTCAAATGACCCCAGCTAGGTATCTGTCTAGCCTCCTTTTGAAGACCCCCAGGGTAGGGGCAAGCACCACTTCCCTTGGAAGTTGGTTCTAGCTCCTAGCTGCCCTGACAGTGAAGTAGTGCCTCCTGATATCTAGCCTAAATCTATTCTCAGTCAACTTATAGCCGTTATTCCTTGTTACCCCCAGTAGTGCGCAGGGGAACAGAGACTTTCCCTTTACCTGTTGGTCCCCCGTGGCAAGTTTATAGGAGTTCACCAGATCCCTTCTCAGCCTTCTTTTGTGGAGGCTGAACAGGTTCAGGTCCTGTAGCCTCTTCTTGTAGAGCCTGCCCTGCTGCCCCCTAATCATGCGAGTGTTGATGAAGTGAAGTTCATAGGCTTATCTCTGAGAAAAGTTTTGTAAGTTTCCTTCGAGGATTAGAACTGAGACACATATTCTTAAAGAAAGAGAATCTATTCTTAATGTTCCCAGAGCCACCCATCCTAGCCTTCAAACAAACACCGAACCTTGCTTACCTCATCACCAGAAGCAAACTTCCTCGGGCCCAGAACACACTGAATGGGTCCAGAACATATCTTGACAGGAAATACAAAACCTGCCAACACATCTCCACCACTCCCACACTTACTACACCCCACAATAGAGCCATCAGTATCTTACCTCCAGAAATGTAATATATCTCATCCAATGCACCAAATGCCCTGATGGAAAATATGTAGGAGACACCAAACAACAACTGCGCACCCGAATGAAATCCATCAAAGACAAAAATACCCAATTATCTGTGGGGGCACATTTCTCACAAGAAAACCACTCTCTCTCCAATCTCTCAGTTCAAATCCTCAAAGGAAACTTACAAAACACTTCCCAGAGATGAGCCTATAAACTTCACTTCATCATCCTCTTGGATACTAAAAATCATGGACTAAATATAGACATTGGATTTATGACACATGATAAACCTGTCTGACATCTGAATCCCCGGGTATCTCTCCACTTCATTCCCCTTCTCTCCCCCCACCCAGCCTGTCTCTCGCCCACTGCTTCCTTAGTTTACATCTTCACTGACTGCATGTCTTGTATGCATACTAGCCCAGCCTCTGACTTCTTTACTTTTTATTCCTTCCAAGAAGAGCACACACCAACTGCAGCAACTTCCTCAGGCTGATGAAGGGTTTTTAAACCCAAAAGCTTGCTTTTAAAAAAATGTTCTTCCAACTATTTAAGTTGGTCTAATAAAAGATATCAGTTTCACCCAAAGAACCTTTTCTGCCTATGTTCTTAGACCAACATGGCTACAACCTACACCCATGTAATTACCATGCCCTTTAAAGGGCCCAAAACAAAATGTATGATATTTTATTTATTCAGTCTTTATCCAGTCTTACAGAAAAAAAGTGTCAGCCAGAAACAGCATCAAAATTATGAAGATCACTTCCAAATAAGGTATTTAGTTGAAAGCATATTAGGAACTCTGAAGACCAAATGCTGTTAATTAATGTCAATTTAAAGAACTAATATTCAGCTGATATCAAATGTTTAATTTATTTCTTCTTCTTTGTAATTTCTATTTCAGGGTCAGCCATTTTAAAGCATTCTCCTTAACTTGTAGTTCTGTGGCAGGCTGTCAGGAAGATGGGCCTCTCTGAGGTACACTGAGATCCCTTCCATATACCATAACATTGGTCTCCCCCTTAAAGTATTCTCTTTAATGTTCTACTTCTCAATCTATTCTAGGATATTATCTCTCTTTCTCCCTCTGCTGCTGCATGATATTCAAAATAGAACTCTCCTTTCACACTGCCTAGGTTGAAAGGAGATTAGGTTTTACAGAGGACACAGCTTAATTAAGACACAACATGTAATTTAATTTTTAAGATTAGCAGTAGTCCAAAGTGGGCAAACTGAACTTTCTTTCCTCTCCCAAATCCATTAAGCATTTATTGCCATTTTAAAATATTGTATGAGCTGCTTTTCTCACTTTGATCACCTAATCAGGTTTCAAATAACTAGACTTAAAATATGAGCTGTGATACAGCAGCACAATTAGGGCAGCGTGACTAGGGCAGCTGTCCCAGCTGCTGACTTAGTGGCGGATGAGAGAGGGTGTGGACAAAAATCTGTGTTGCCACAGCAGGATGACAGCTGGAAGTCACCACTGCCCCCATGGGTTACAGCTGCATCAGGCACCTGCCTGCATTGTTAAGTCTCTGTTGTGACATGCCAGTTACTCATAGTTTTCACTGAACAACGGGGCAACCTTTGTTAGCTGCTACCTGACAATTAGGATCTTGTCATAAACCCTCAGGAAGTTGAGGGACAGATCTTCAAAATCTAGTCTCTTGCTACCATGTCACTGGGTACTTTTGAAAATTCCAGCCTGAATGTTTCCCTTTGATGAACTCTGTCTTCTCCCTTCTTCTGAGCTGGTCCACTAGAAATCAGCACAGATTCACTTCTGTAAGGACAGAAATGTCTTAAGTTGCACTGGCTCAGTGTGTGTTCCAAGCAATCTTCAAAGGTGGTTTTTATATGGCTCAAGAGGAAATTTAGAGTTTTTTCTTGTAAAATGGAGATTTTTTGGAGAGTAAGTGGAGGCACTATTGCCTGCTTTTCTTTAGGGCTAATCCTCCCTCAGCCCAGGAGACCATACTGAAGAAAAATCTAATTTATAGCTGTTTGTGTCAGGTTCAGCATATCTACTTGATTAACTGCTTTTGTCAGCATCATACACATGGCAGTTTGCTTTTAGATTTGTTGTGTTTTATATTATCAAGGCTACCATAGCAAGTAGTGTAAACCTTCATACATCTGAGAATATATAAAATCATTCTGACATCTTGCCATTATTAATGATATAATATTGATTGACCCTCAAAAAGCATTTAACAATACTGACAGCTTTATATAGTACTTCATAGAATGCCAACGCTATTCCCAAATGATTTCCATCAAAAGCCTTTCTCAAAATCTATGGAATTTATGAAATAAATGGAAATTGTTTTTAATTGTGCAGGCTTCAGCATTGTTCAGTTCAAAGACCAAAGCTAAAGGACTAAAAACAGGAGTGAAGGTGGAAGGCACCAAGAATTTTGCCTTGCATGAGGTACAGGAAGTGTGGGGGTCAAAATCTGAGGAGATGTCAGAAGTAGCTGAAGCTGGACTTTTTAAGAATTATTTTAATATAACTTTTCACACATGTATGTACAGCCACCTACCCACAAAATATATAACCAAAGTAACTTAAAGTATGATCCAAGAAATATTGGTGACAAAGTATAAGGAGACTATGCCCTTTGGCAGGAGATATCACATAACAGCATGCTTCATAACTCCTCATCCTACCTCTCCTGCCCACTCAAAAGCAATTTTGTCCAAGCTAGTACTCTAACATTTAAGATATATACAAAAATCATTAACATGCCATCTCTTTTTTTAGACTAGTGACATAAAATGGTAATGGAGCAATAACTGGCATGAAATTGATTTCTTCTGTAAATCTTTAACAGGCGGAGTGCTTGCTTTTATAAGAATCTTACAGATAGGTTTTAAAGTACTTTAAGAAAGGCCTTGATGTAAAATGTTTTAATAACTTTTAAATTAATTAATAGTTGACAGTGGGAAATACTTAAAGGAATGCACTCAAAGTTTAACAGAGTCCTTAACCAAAATACTTTATGCTGCACCATTAATTTTTGCCCCCAAAAGGTAGGAGAAACAGATTTGATTTGGAATACACCAAAACTGCAAGAACCCAGAAATACATACAAAAAAAGTATTGTAGTAATTGGACATGTTCACAACCTGTTTATGAAGCTGTATAGGTAGGATTCTTTGAGTGTGTCTACAAGGCTGCAAATGTAATTACAGTGTGTCAGAGCAGACTCAATTAATTGAGTTTGCTGGAGCATGGACTCCAGCATCACATGTATTTTTGTCCCCGCTCTGAAAAATAGTGGCATGATGAACTAATGTTTGACAAATTTTAGTTCAAAGTGCCCTGCTGCCATTATTCAGCACAGGGATACTGATATGTGTGACACTCTAGGCACTTTTAATTAGCATGATTCTCAAAACTGTGCTAATTAAAGTGCCCCCTCCCCCATCTCCTGGAGCACGTCGATCAATACCCACAGTTCTTAAGTCATGTTTAGTGCACATAAAATCCCCTATTTTAATGCACATTAACTAAATAGCACATTTTTAGTGACATTTTAATACACATTAATACAGGTTAATGCACATTAAAGTGCATGTGTAGATGTGTCATTGTATGTGTTTTTGTCATTTTTCTTGGTAGGTCACATCCAGTCATTCTGAAAAGGGTGTTTAGGGAGCAGAGTGGTGATAGAAGTTATAAATATAGGAATTGAAGACATCCCTGTGGAGCCAGTGTCCAATTTAGAAAGAACTTCAGAGTTATTCATATTGTAAAAGCTGGGTTCCAATACTTACACCTGGTGTACCTAATACTCTGTCCTAATTAGCAATCAAATAACAGTCAAGTATTAACACAAGAGTTGGAATGTTTCTAGTTTGGAAGACTCCTGACAAGATTCCAAAACTTTTTTAAATAGAACTCAGAAGTCTACATTCTTCTCATGCTCTTAATAGGCCATGTGACACCAATTACAAGTCATATTAGAGGATAAATCTTTTCTGAATAATTAAAGGGGTACATATCTATGTGCTTATATATATGTCTACAATATATTAAAGTAAATAATACATTGAAACATCATATTTAAATATAGTTAAGAGTTAACTACAATAAAGAAGGAAAGTTGATGGATTAAAACATATTTCATTTTACATGAATTAATGACAATGAAGTTCTTGGAACTAACACACAATTTTGGAGCTTAGTTTGCCCTGAAGTGAAATAGAATCACTCTGCAGAGAGCAGAGCACCCCAAGGGATGATAAGGTCAAACGGTTATAAACTCCTACAAGACTGTTTCAGGATGGACATAAGGAAGAATTTCTTCACTGTCTGAGCCCCCAAGGTCTGGAATAGTCTGCCACCAGAGGTGGTTCAAGCACCTACATTGAATGCCTTCAAGAGAAATTTAGATGCTTATCTTGCTGGGACCCCAGCTGACTACCTGCCTCTCGGGCAGGAGGCTGGACTCAATGATCTTCCGAGGTCCTTTCCAGCCCCAATGTCTATTAAAGCTATGAAATCTATGCACTGATAGTATCTGTATGTAGCTGGATAAAATGTATAAGTAGCATTGAGACCATGGTACAGAATTAAGCAACCCTCTCCCCTTTCCTGGAAGTGCTCACTACACTGGGCTACAGAACCATACTTTCTCTTGTTTGTTCTTCCTCATACCCCATTCTTTTCCTCTCAGTGGAACCACCACTACCAGTGTAAAAATTTAGATTTTTTCATTCCTAACTAGTCCATAGCATAATAATTAGCAGGGATCCCGGTTTTCTCTGATAAGAAAATTCCCAATTTTGGATTTAAAATTTATATAGTGGTGTTTCATTTTGATCATGGAAAAAAGTGGATTTTGGATTATTATTTTAATATATATATTCTATATATATAAGGGACTTAGTCTGTCTGTCTGTGCGTCTATCTGTTCATAACGCTTTTGGCCAACTACTTATGTGCTGCCGAGAGGGTGGGTGGCAATTAGCTGTGTGAGCACAGGCTGTGCGGGCCCAAGTTTGAAACTCTGCCAGATAAGTGTATGGCAGCAGCAAACACACCCCAGTCAACCGAGCAGTGAGGCTTCTCCATGCCTCCCTTCCTGAGGACAAAGCAGAGTGTCACAGTGGCAGTGCCCTCCCACTGTCCATCCTGACACCCGAGAACAGCTGGCAGGGAGGGGGAGGTGGTGGGCATGGAAGAAGGGAGGGGATCAGGGCCAGGGGAGGTGAAAAGAGAGTCACAATGGTGGCTATTGTTGGGGCCAGGTGGTAGACAGGGAGGGAGGGGTGCAGGAAGTGGGGTGCAACAGCAGCCAACAGGGAGGTGGAGGTGGTGGGGATGGAGGCAGGCTGCACAGGCCTTGGTGGGCAGGGGGCAGGTGGAGAACAAGGTGGGGTCATGGTGACATGTGTTGTCAAGGCCGAGCAGCAGGGAACAAAAAAAAGAAGGGAAGTGGGTAAGGGAAGCGGGGGGGTCACTGTGGCGGTGCCGCTTCCACGGCAGTGCCCCCTTGACAGCTCTGATAACAGTTGGCAGGGAGGGAGAGGCAGCAGCAGTGGAGGGAGGAGAAGAGGGAGGGGAGGGAAGGCAAGGGGAAGCCCTGCTGTGAGGTGGAGTTGGGCAGGGGGAGGGAGCCCCTGCACCAGAGGCTGGAGGAGGAGGCAGTGACAGCAGAGGGAGTTGTTATATGGCCAGCCCCAAACGGTGAGTGGGGGGCAAGGAGGGATCATGTAAACACTCCCTGAATTCCATCATTATTGATGGGCAGATAGCTACTATTATATATTAGTGGAGTTTCATTTAATCATGGAAAAATGTGGGTTTTGGGTTACTTTTTTAAATCCGAAAATTGGGTTGTTTTTTTCTTTAATCAGAGAAAACCAGAATCCCTGGTGATTAGGACTCTTTCCTGGAACGTGAGAAATGTGAGTGATGAGGGGGTAGAACTAAAATCTCCCGTTGCTAAGTGCCCAAACCACTATTATATTGGGAGAAAGAATGACTAGCTTTCTCCTCTTCTGGACAATTTGGATTTTGAAATGATACAGCCATGAAAAACATGACCAAGAGGTGGGAATTTATATACCTTGGTGTTTGCCAGCATTACTATTGACTAGTTATAGATGGTTCCCTGTTTTGTGCTTGTGCACAAAGGCTGCTGATTGCTCAAAGAGACATAAAGCTACCTATTACACTTTACCAGTTGGAATAGGATACTTATCCTGAAACAATATGCATAACTTATGGTCAAATGACTACTAGTCCACATATTAGATATAAGATAAGCAGAATAAGAAACCTCCTAACTAAATTTTTTTTTTATTATACTTATGATTTACTAGTATAGCTCCTTTGGCTAAATTCAGATAACATTTTACTGCATAATATTCATAAA
>NW_017728906.1:117006395-117011823 GCF_001723895.1 Crocodylus porosus | reverse complement strand
GTGAAGGAAATTTCCAATTTATTATGAAAATATATTTTCATAATTGCATATGACTCTTTCATTTTCAACATATCCGGTGTGTTTAATTGTAAAGAAAGGTGAAATTCTGACTGAAGTCATTGGTGAAACTCTCAAAGTGGCCATGTTTTCACACCTGCTCAACCTTTGGCCCATGGGTCAGAGCTCATCCACTCGCTGTGTTATCTGACCTGTGGGAATGCCCACAGGTCTGGAAATTTGGCAGTGGAAAAATAGTCAGTACAGACTGGCCCCATGCCACTCATCTGGCCCACAGAACCAACAGCTTGAGCGCCACAGTACTGAAGTGTCTTGTCTACCTCATAACTGAAAACTAATTTTTTACCACTCATACCATGAAGATAGCCACCTTTGCAAAAAACTAATCAGGTACTAGAAGAATGCAAGTTAACCCCTATGTCATGGGGCTAGATTTTGCCCCAGTTGAGAAATGTCATGTTCTGCCATGTTCCATAGATTTCAAGGGGGCTACTAACCTCTGGAAGCTTAGTGAAACTGCAAGTAATCACAGCTGTGAAGCAGTCAGGCTCAAGTATTGAGTAAAGGCACTCAGAATACTTTTTGAACCAGAGCTATCATTACTTGGATTTATGCAAGTTGGCTTTATGCAAGCTGGTTCCAAGTTCCTCTCAAGGAATTAATTCTAGCCTTAAAACAACAGAAAATGCCTTCTTGGGATTCTATGAAGATGCTTTGTCTTTGACTTTGAGTGAATGTAAACACAGTTTACACTGTTATGTGGGAGATATTTATTGTGGAATTAAATGAATTATGTTAGGGGGGGCTGGTTTTCTTTTCATCCTGGATTAGCTACACTGATGTTAGTCAAATGAGATCAGTCAGTGTGAGAGGAGAATTAGGTATAGTAATAATTAGCTCAGAACTATTGATGCTGAGCCTGAATGTTTGACATATTTTTTTAAAAAACAGGTATTCACAACTGATAGTTTTTCTGACACCTGTCATATGTATACTGTGCTTTTTATTCATTATATTACACTGTTATTCATTAAAGTGTCCATTAGTGTGAGAATTGAGTTTTAAATAATGCCTTGCTATCAGATCCATGAAACATCATTTATAGCTACTTTGGAGGAATAAGAGTCTTCTTTCCTCTTAACTCTCAGAAAATTGATGGCTGCCCTTTAGCAAAAGGATAGAAGTTGGGTCACCAAAAGAAGTAAAATGATAAGGTTTTTGACTAAATAAATTTAGTATTGCATCAGGCACTTCATCTTAAGTTTCAGCTGCAGGTCTTCAGGATATTAGTCATTAAAGGATTTGGCTATATATGAGAAGAGACTGTTTCTAAGAGCTATCTTAGCAGCTAAGAGGATCATCCTTTCCTTTTGGATAAGAACATCTATTCCATATAAAACTCCCTAGAGTAATGTTCTCTTAGAGATTGCTAAGTCTTAGAGTCTCTTATGCACCTTTGAAAAATTCCATATTTATGAACAAGAAACGAGCCTTTTGCTAAACTGCAATCTGATTAATAATGGAAAACACAGACAGTTTTCTGTTCCGTAGTTATCACTACCAGATGCTTTTAAAAACACAAATCATTCATGTTAAGTGGTTACCTTCTTGCATCCAATTTTCTTCAACTTTAGTAGAAAACTGTCTGGTGGTATCTTCGTGATACCCTCTTAATATTGCCTGGCCTATTCTGCAGACTTTCTGCTTTGGTACGATTTTGTTTGTGAAATGTTTTGAACTGCCATATCTGATGAAATAAGAAAACAACTGCAAAGAAGACATAAGAGATAATTTAATATTGTAACTTTGAATTATTAAGCCTTCCATTTCTATGATCCTCTGAAAGATTGTCTTTGTCCTTGAAGCAATCAAGATAACAGTCTCTAGATCTGGAAAACTGAGGTGGGGAGGGGATAAGGGGAGGTCAATAAACATTCTTACAAGAAAGTTCTTAATTCTGCAATTAATTTCTCCCACTAAGCAGCACAGGCCACAATTTGTAGTGTTTAATGACTTGTTTTAGAACCCAGTGACATCACTGGGCATCTTATCATTGAATTGGATCAGGCCCAGTGATCACCAGGGATCCTTGGTTTTCTCTGATTTATAAAAAGTCCCCAATTTTCAGTTAAAAAAAAGTAACCCCAAATCCACATTTTTCCATGATTAAAATGAAACATCACTAAATATATATACATATTTATGGTATTTCATTTAAAACATGGGAAAATGTAGATTTGGGGTTACTTTTTTAAATCCGAAAATTGGGGATTTTTTTTTTAAATCAGACAAAACCAGGATCCCCAGTCATCACAAGGGATCCTGGTTTTCTCTGATAAAGAAAATAACAACTAATTTTCAGATATAAAAAATGTCCTTGATTAAAATGGAACACCAAAATAGATATATGCATATATAGCAGTGTTTCATTTTAATTACAGAAACATATGGATTTGGAGTTATTTTTTTATATCTGATCAATTAAGGATTTTTTTTATCAGAGGAAACCAGGATACCTGGTGATGTTTAACAACATCTCTTGTCACATTTCCTTCAAAGATAGGAAGGTTGTTTGAATAGGCTGCAATCTGCTTATTTTGTTGGGTTTCTTGTATTTCAAATATCATGTGCTATTTTTTTCAAATCTATGTGCCCTGAAAAGAATAATTGGTATGCTATCCCCTCCATTGATTTGTGTCATATCTGTAAATGTATCATGCATTATAAAGAATATTGCAGTTAATTTCTTGTACATTTTCTCCTTGCAGCTGTAGTCTGTTGTATGTGTATGTGCGTGTGTTGTGCTGTGTTTTAAAATACATGACATATTTAATCTTTAGAAAGTACCCTTGTGAGGTAATCCTGCTCCTTTGAGAAACCTAGTATTTAATGATCGCAGAATAAGGGTTAAATTGTAATAATAATAATAATAATAATAATAATAATAATAATAATAATAGAGTGAAATTAAATGTACATTAATACACTTACTGTGTATTTAGTTAAAGTTAAAACTGTGTTAAATGAGTACGTCATGAAAGCATAACCTGTTCAATGAATGATAATCATAGGAAAGGTAAAATATGATTATCAAGCTTGTTGAATGAATAAACTTATTAAATGAATAAATTTTGCTGTGTCTGGTTTATGCAGCAGCCATATAGATGATGAAATCTTCATAAATGAATGTATGAAAAGGAAATAAATCTGACAGAGAAATAAATTTACTCTGTGCCCACACAATGCTATAAAGAGGTCTCTAGTAGACATGAAAGGGGGGGAAAAGTGTATGCTATTTCACCACTTTATTCCTTTTTCAAGTTTCTTTTACTTTTTTACTCTTTTTCCAAAATCTCTCTTAAAGAAACAAACATGTAACTGTCTTTTGATTTTATTTGTATAATTTATACAAATATTTTATTTGTATAATTTCAATCATTCTTTTAGAAAGAAACAGATGTATAGCAAATTTTTAGTGATTATCATCGCTAGGAAGAATCAGATACATATTGCAATATTTCTCTTCATTAGAAGGCACACCCATAGATATATATATTTATCTGGTAATGGCAATACTAGCAGAATTATATCACCTTGATATTTAAAGTTGATTTTAGGGCTATTAAAAAAGATAAATACACACACAAACATATAAACACCAAAACTATGCAAACAAAGAGAAAACTCATCTGCTTTAAAACAGCACACTTTAATATTCCTTTCTACATTGTTGTTCATTCAGGTTTCAGTTCAGAAGAGTAGATTCAACATTATATTCAGTAATATTGTGCTTAAAGTCAAACATCTGCTACAGCACTTATGCTGAATTAGGATTAACTTTAGCATGAATTTAAATTGGTGCTTAAATTAACATTTCCTAAGTAAAATTAGATTCCAGGTGCATAAGTTCAGTGTGGAATATACTTCAATTAGATCCACAATTCTAAAGTGACCTGTAGCAGTTCTATACTCATCTGTATGAGTGATAATTGTATATCTAGTTTGTTTTTTGAGCATGTATAAATAAACAATAAATACTATTATTACCACCACCACCACCATTATTGCTGCTGCTATAATACCACATCAACATTAATACTAGGTCCCTTAGCCCTTACAGAACTTTTTAAAAATGCACGACCCTTTTCCATTGGGTAAAAGCAATCAAATGCGGAGAACAACTCATAAGTAGGAGGCTAATCTGAGATGTTAGTTCACAAAGCCTGAGGAGTTATTGTAAATTTACATGGAATGTGAAAGTAGATTTTGTCCCTCTGTGCCAAGTGTTGATATCTCTACATAGGGCGTATCTACATGTGAAATTAAGTGCTCTTAAATTTAATGTGCATTAAGATAATGTGGATTCATTTTTTTTTGAAAGCTGTCTACATGTGCTGAGACTTGAAACTAACTTTAGCCCCAAGTCACTCCAGAACTACTATGTGTCCCTGTGGTCACCAGGTTGAGCTCCAGCTTCTGGACACATGGCTGCCAGCACTTGACAGACATCTTGAAAGCACACCCTCTGCACTATGACCTCTGAACTGACACTTCCTCTGTCAGAGAAACAGCATGGCAGACAGACAGGTACCATGTGCCTGCCCTGCCCCCACCACAGCTGGCTTTCCAGTCATGGCTGCCCCAGCTTCTGGCCCTGGGGGCCAGAGACATGGTCCCCCATTCCTCAAGACTACTGCAGTTGTCCTGCTTACCTGCTGCCATTCTGAGCACCTGACACTTGGCCACCTTGCACCACCCAACTCCCCCACCTGCTCTGGCTCCTTGCTGGATAAGTGGTACATGGCCTTTCAGGGTCCCCAGCACAGCACGGTGGTGGCCCCAATCACAGACCATGGACTCCAGGATGCCCCTTCTGGGCCCACTCTTCCCCTCCTGCTCCACAAGCCCTGCCACCTCTGGGTCCACTGTGCCAGTCAGAACTGATGGCAACATGTTGTGCTGCAGGAATGTAATGATCAGTGGGTTGACACATTCTGGAAGACCCAGACAACCTTTAAAGACCAGCTCAGCTAGCTTCAGCCCCACATGGAATACCAGGATACAGAAAAGCAGCCAGCCATACCCACAAACACCTGCCTGTCCTGCTGCCCACATGCACCAGGACCACTCCAGGACATGCACATGTTTGCAACAAAATCCTTTATTCCCTTCACAACCCTTATCCCCATCTCCCACCTCCTCCCTCAGCCAACATAGCCCCCTCCCTCCACAACACACAGAGCTCCTCTCCCACCCTCCCCACACACCAACTGTAGAAACCCCCCCAGTTTTTCCTTTTTTTTATTTATTTTAAAATGCATTCCCTCCCCTTCCCCAACCATTTCTGACTTTTTCTCTCCCTCTCTATTCCCTATAGATAAGTATAAGTAAGCTAAGATGTAGGATAAGC
>NW_017728906.1:116979652-117006295 GCF_001723895.1 Crocodylus porosus | reverse complement strand
TGTGCTTGAATGTATATGTGCCTGAGCTGGTAGTGTGTGTGTGTGTGTGTGTGTGTGTGTGTGTATGCACCTAATTGATTTGTGTGTTTGTATATGTGCAATTGTGTCACACCCACCTGTCTAACAGCGTGATATTGAGGTCCTGAGAGTTGGCCTGACCCCACCAGGCAAAACAGCAATAAAAAAACCTCCTCCCAAACTGAAAACTATGTACAAGAGCCTCAGTCTTTCTCTGAGTCCCAGAATGAGGGGCTCTGTGGTGGAGGCACATAGGATGCAGAACCCAGTGACAGGCAGCCAGCACCTTGGCTAGACAGTACCCCCAAGCATCTGGGTGCTGCCACAAATGCCCAGGGCTCCTGCAGGTTGGAAGGCAACAGAGACCCTCCTCCAAGGTCCTGGGAGAGGCATGCTGTGGGTTGGTGGCTGGGACCCAGGGGCCCTGTGGGGCTGGTGCTAGAGGCCAGGCATGGTGGGCCCTGGACATGTCCTTCACTGACCAACCTTGGCTGGCTTGTTGCTGTTGGAGTAGCTCCATATGGTGCTGTTCCAGGGCCTTCAGCTGGGCCCGATTCTTCCACTGCACTGGTACCATGCCTTCCCTTGGGTGGTCTCCTGGGCAATATCTTCCTCCCACCAACCTAGCTCCCATACCTCCTGTGCCTGCTTCCATGCCTGCTCCCATGTTGCCTAGTTCTCCATCACCACTGCCAGGCAACAGAGCAGGAGAGTACAGTCCTTGGTCCACCACTGGTGTAGCCAGTGCACCCAGGCAGCTCCAGTGGTGGGTGATAGTGACCCTGATGTGGCACTCCAGCAGGACTCTGCAGCCTCTCCCTCATGCCCAGACACTGGCCTTGCAGATTCATGCCCAGACATTGACCTTGCAGAGGGAAGAGACAGAAGCCTTTTTTGCAAATTGTCAACATAGCAGAGATAAGATGCTATGCACCAGAGGCCCTGTGCTGCCTGGCCTCAGATCGGAGGTCAGTTGTGCAAAGGTCCCCAGGGACCATGGTAAGCTGTCTGGTCATGCTGAGGTGCAGGTGGCTGCTGACTGAGCCCTCCAGCCCCATTTGCTCCCCAGGGGCCACCAGGCTGTTGGGTGCTGGCTGTAGCCAGCCTGCCTCCTCTGCCCCCTTCCCAGGATGGGCCAGGCCAGGCTGCTGGCAGCACCTGCTGCCACAGCTCCAGACCCCACTCTGACCCCATCACACTGCTGGCCAACCACTGTTTCATGCTTCCACCCAGCCCACAGTGCCTGGGCTCGGGGCACATGGGGCTCCCAGACAACTGGGACAAGAGGATGGCCACAACCACACTCTCCCCAATGAAAACTTTTCTGGGGAGGCACCCTAGGGCATGCCTCTTGCTGTGGTGCACAATGAGCTGTTTGTGCAGGCAGAGGAGTTCCTGAAGCACTATGGCCTGCTTCTGCTTGTCCTGTGGGTGCCTTGGGGACTCCAGAGCTATGACAGTGGTTTGGGACCCTGAGCTATGACAGTGCAGGGGACAAGCTGGGGCTTCCTCGCAACCTCTGCCACAGCCTGTAGGGCTATCTGTTACAGAATTACACCTCCCTGCTCCTGAGGAGGACATCACCACTGGCATCAGCACCTTCATCAGCACGTGAAATGCTTGTACCCACCCAGCTGTGGGGACATGGAATGCTCAAAAGAGTTTTGAATTGTGTACAGCTTCTCTGTGTGCTGTGGGGGACGAGGGGCCTGGATCCAGGGGAGTGCAGGGAGGCTGGGCAGGGAACGGGAGCAGGGGCCATGTCCAGGGGCAGGGCTAGGGATTGAGAAGGCCCTCCCCCAGTGCAGGACTTACCATGTGTTCAGGGCTTGTAAAGCTGGAATCTCAGTGCAGGGCTGCCTGTTAATGGCAGCATCCAGATGCACCCAGTGTGCATGACCTGTGGTGTGTGGCAGGCTGGTATCTGGCCAGGGTATCCCCCTCCTGGAGGAGGATCTGGTGGCTGGTGGTGGCATGGATAGCTGCTCCTTATGGTGGGGAGTGAGGCTGGGCCAAGGACAAGATAGCCACTGGGCAGGGCTTCTAGAGCTGCCAATGGATATATCAGCTGGAGATGTGGGTGGGGTGGGGTAGGGTGCTGAAGGTGCAAGGTCCCCTCATCCAGTGATGCATCACTGGATGCATCAGGACAGGGTGTCAGCAAAAGCAGGCCTCCCCTGCTGATGGTACTCATAGGCGTGCAGCCTGTCTCTCAGGTTGACAAAATGCAGGTTAGCTCCTGTAGGAAAGGCATGGTCTTTTGGGCATGACCAGACTGATGACTGAACTTGGTCTTGGCCACCCACTGTCCCCACAAAACCATGGCTTTCATGCAGCACTGCCACCCCATCTGGGAGTGGCTTCACACATGGATTCTGCTGGATATGGACTCATAAATGTGGGCATTTGAGCAGCCACCCTGTACAAACTGCCACTGGATGTCAGCCCCAACCCTGAGCACCACAAGGTTATGCACCTCCTCCTGGGTCCAGTTAGGGGCCTGTGTGCTTGGGATAGGTGTGGGCATGCCAGCAGACCCAGGGCTTAACAGGAACAGCATGCTGGACATGCTCCCCACATCAGCTTTCTGCGCACCCATGTGGCTGTGCCTGTGATGCCATCCCTGGAGGGATGCCAGCAGCACCCTGGACAGTGTATAGCCAGGGACTATAAGGTATATGACAAAAGTGCTTCACCACCAGGCCTGCAAAGAGACAGAGCTGTGGATGAGGAGCACACAGAGTAGGACGAACATCCCTAAGGGCTGGGCAAAGGATACAGCAGCCTGCAGCCCTTTGCAACTCTCACCTGTGGACAAGGAGCAGCTATGACTAGGGGACAGGACAGGCAGAGGCTGCCTGGGTCCTGTCTGCGGGTATATGGGGCCTGGTGGACTCCTGCAGACAGCACTAGCTCCTTCAGGCTCCCTGTACTGTGTGCCCCAAGGCACAAAATGGCTGGAGGTTTTTGTAACCTGCTGTTAGGGGCTGCCAGAGAGCAGTCCAGGCCTGGAAGAGGAGAGGCAGCCAGCCAGGAGCCCTAGGGCTGGGCTCTGTCTGAATCCATAGTGGCTGGGCAAACCCAGAACTAAAGTCCCTGAATTAATACACATTAACATGTCTGCATGTGCTCTAATGCACTTTAACTAATTGCACTTACAGTTGATACTTGCTTTATGCAGGTATCAAATTTATATGTGATTAGCCAAAATCATCATTTTTGAGGTGCATTAAGGGCACACATGTGTAGACGGGCACCCTTAATGCACCTTAAATTGGGCTAATATGCATTAAATGCCCATGTATAGACATGCCCATAGAGAAGCACTTTACTCCCTAAATCATCTTGATGACTTCAGGAGCACTATTGATAAAGGGCCAGATTCGAGTTCATCTATTAGGTGTGTAAGTGGGATTAGATAAGTATGTGTAATTCTATTCCAAACTGCCCAAGCCACTGAAAGAATACTTAATTTAAACAATGTTTAAATCCTACTCTTCATCATTACTGCTTGTTACAGTTTTAAGTGTAAAATGTGGGTGGGTTGCATGGAATGTTGGCATTAATAGATTTTTTAAGGCTTGAACAGGTTGGAATGAAATCACCTAATAATAGAATTATTAGGTGTCTAAGTGGAAACTAATTCAATTTAGACACCTAATAAATAGAAGGAATTTATGTTCACTGGCCTATAGTGCTTAAAGTTAATTAAACATGAATTGTATTCCTAAGTAACTAGGGATGAAAGTGGTGGTGTACTATCTGTCCTTTACATTTTGAAAGGGAAATAATCTATATTAACTGTAACTTTTTAAATCAGATTAAATATAGATATAATTAATAGATGCCACCATAATGACCAAAGTATTTATTTCACAAGGCTCTCAGTAGAGCTATATAGCAAGGAATCAGCTTAATTATGATTTTTTCTCAATTGTTATTGGTTTTGATATCATACAATTAAAAAGTTACCACCCTAAAGTGTTTTACATACATTAGTTCTATGTTAATTCCAAAAAACATAAGAACAATATAATTAAATCACAATAGCACTAATATTTTCTACATTACAATTTATGCTTTTAGCAATTTAAATAGAATTAACATTACAATTACACAGAAGAACTGATGTAGTAATTATTAAAACACTTATGTTATATTGTGAAATGCATCCAATATTGGTTTGTATACTTAAACTTTTTAAAATTCTAAAGGAAGATTAATAAAAAGTTTAGTTCAAATTTTCAGTTTTTCATGCTTCCACTTAATTAAAAAATACTTTTTTGCATATTGTCTGAATGGGACTTGAAAATTATACATATATATGGGTACTTGTGAAGAGGCGAGTGTGGAAGAAGTGGGGAAACACAGAGAACACTGCTTCCTGCGTAGCTGTCTCTCTAAGATAGAAACACTGAGAAAGCAGCGGAGCGAGGGGTTGAGTATTGGGAGACAAAAGGAGAAAAAAAGGAACCCACTGGGGTGAAGGAGAAACTGAAAGATCCTTTTTTTGAACTGTAGGTAAATTACTTGAGCTTATTTGAGCCTGGATTAAACAAAGAAGAAATTATGTATCCCAGGAAGGACTCCGACCAGCATGGGAATGTCGGTTACAGCAGCAGTGAGAAAAAAGGGGACAATTACCTTGCAGGGTACACACACACGCATATATATGTATGCGTGTGTGTGTCTGTCTATCTATCTAGATAGATAGATAGATAGATTTAGGGTTGCTTTGTTTGTGTTTGGGACATTTGTTGAAATTACTCCGAGTTCAAGGAATTTCATGTAAAGGGGGATCTGAGTGATGACTACTCCAACATCATAAAGAAGCAGAATCACTCAGGGAGATCTGAAGAGATAAGATCTCTTTTAACATCAGAATGCACTAAGCAAAGTGAAGAAAAGAAAAGAATTTTATTGCTGTTATCAGTCATTAAGTTTCAGTTCATTCATATTATATCTGATAAAAGGGTGAAGTAAGATACCTGACGAGTCACTAAGTTAAACATTTTAAAGATATTTGAAAAGTATATAATTGCCATATTCTGACTGTGTGTTGTTCAAAAAAAAATGTAAAAAGAAAAATAAACAAAGGTGATTAACATAAATCAAACTGTTATTCGATCTCTAAGTTTGGGGGTCATCAAAAGGAGACTGGGCTGATGAACTAGCAAGTCCATATATGAGTTGCCGTTATATGGGTGTGGTAAAATGAAAAAAAAAAGAGTAAGTAACAGCTCCTGACTAATAACATGTAAAAAAAATCCAAGATATGGCAGGCAAGAGTGTCGGAATATACTGCAAAGTCTCAAATAGTGGCAATCACAGGAAAGTGTCTAATAAGCAGAAAAACCACAGAAACTTTACTTTATCAATACAATATAACACAAAATTCAGACCCAAAAAAATGTATGTAGAGTAAGTCAGGTTTGAAAAAGCAGTAAAAATCTATGCATCTAAAGTTAATTGGACCACTTTGTGTATAATGTGATGTATACAGGTAAGTCTTTGCAGTGTTAGTATCAAAGAACAAAAAAAGTTATATTCATTACAAAGAACTACTAAATGGATTATTTTCTATACTTATTTCAGTGTTGTCCAACAGCTGTTCCTGCTCTCATGATATAACAATATCCAGGGCTACTCAAGGCTGAAGATCAGGTGTTATTATCAGGGTCTGAAAAGTGACACTATGTGATTTCAAATAATATTATTAATCTAAATTAGTAGTAGTAGTATTCGTTATGTTATCAACCCTATACAAATATACTACTGTGAATGATTTCTTAGTACAGAAAATGTCTTATCATGTAGTGAAGGCTATGCATTGATATAGATAAAGTTAAATAGCAATATATAGCAATGTATAGCATGCTAAATTACACATTAAATCTAAACCATACTTAAAATGTAAGTGTCCACACATTAATGCTCATTAACTCTTGCTAAGTGTCGCGTGAGCATCACAAAGAAGTCATGCCATTTTAGGCAAGGGTTAATTCTGGGCCATGCTACCTAGCTTGTGTTAGGGTAGCCTCAGTCTGCTCCACAGAGATAAAATGAGCAACTTGCAGTCCTCCAAAATCCGAGGATACACTGTTCTCAGGTCCTCCCCTCCCTCTCAAGCAGGGATATAGCCAAGGGTTTGATATAAATATTCACTGTTCCTGGTCTAGATCACTCAATTTACCTTAAGCCACATTATCATGGACTGGGTGTACAAGCATTTGCTTATGCCAGAAACTGTGCAGGAAGCCTGGTGTAACTTGGGGTGGTGGGAGGAACGGGTGGGATCAGGGGGAGCTAGGTGGTCCGGTGGGAGCGGGCTGGTTGGTCTAAGAGTGAAAGGGGGCTGTGGTGGAAGGAGGGGGGGTTGCCCATCAGGGGGGTAGAGGGGTGAGGGGCTAAAATTAGCCTAGTCAGGGTTGGGGTATTGGAAGAGCACAGGAGCAGAACTAAGGCAAACAGCTGGGCTTTCCTAGCTCCAGGGCTGCTCTCCAAACCCATGCAGATGTTTGCTGGATTTGGTTAACACATTCCTGATCTAAGTTAATCCACCTGGTCAAGTGAACCAACTTAGTTGAGGTCTGTAATTTTTGGCCTGATATAACTCCCCCCACCCCCCGCATATAACTCCGCCCCCACAATTGGCATTTAGAGCTGCCTACTCTATATAGGTTGATCTATATGTAATGTAATGTCTATATGTACCTCCAGTATCCTGGCTCCTAGCCATGCCCCTGCTTGCCAGGCCTCTATTGGCAAGTCAGAACTGTGCAACCAATAAATGGTATTAAACCTGAACGTGTGACTCTTCACAGCATGTTCTAACTTTTAACATCTCGTACCTTCCACAGATTTAGTATGGCCTATGTGTAACATGTATCTACACCTAAACTGAATGAATAAAAGTTTCAAGAGTTTTGTGAAACTGCTCTTTTATCTGTAACAATTTACTATTAAAAAGGTGCATTATAAATAGTAAGAGGACATATCTGAGGAAATATTTATATATTACTGCATCCCACAATTACCTGAAGTGTTGTTATGAGGCCAGAATGGAAATCCAGCTCTTGTTAGTTTCAATTCCTCAACCAAGCCACTGAAGCCACCATCTACAGACCCCATCCACTTGAGCTCTTAAAAGCCAGGCAGCCTTTGGTCATCTTAAGCAGGCCTTCACCAGTGCCCCTGTCATCACACATCCTGACTCATCCCTCCCACTCATAATGGAAGCTAATGCCTCTACTTTCACCATTTGGGCAGTCCTGACTCATTATAGTGGGCTCTGAGGACCATTGCATCCTTGTGCATAATACTGAAGTAACTATACTATTTGAATAAGGAGCTCCTTGCCATCAAGGCAGCCTTTACCAAATGGTAGGAGCCTGCCACCCCACAGAAGTCTCTACAAAATGGTAGAAGCCTGCCACCTAAAAGAAGCATGCCACCCCATAATAATCCAGGATACCTCACATCAGAAAAAATCCTGAGTGACACACTCTATGGTCCCTATTTTGTTACCATTTACCAGCCAGGGATCTTCAATGCCCCATAAGGACAAGTACCTGGTTCCACACCAAAGCCCTCATCCATAATCATCCATAATCCTTGGGCCCAAGAACTTTGCCAGCAGGGCCAGGGAGAGGTATTGTATAGAAAACCTCAGATCAACCATCTTCCAAAACTACCTGGAGGGGGACATCTTTAATCTATGTATCTACGTTCTGGAAGGCTTACCCTGAGTAGAGGTGTTCAGACTCTGCCATTACTTCTTGGTGGCAGGACACTTTGGCCACAAGGGGTGCATCCACATGAGCGTGCACATGCCTCTCACAGCATCTCAACCCCCCCTTTTTTGAGGGGAATAACCCCCTTTTTTTGTTTCTGCATGTGTGGGAACAAAAAAACATTCTCTGTGCTGAATATTTACAACACTGGGAAAAAAACTGATACCCAGAGATCCAGGTACCAACAAATATCCTGGGAGAAAAAAAGCAGGACAGGACACAGCCCCAGACAGTCCCTGAGGCAACCAGAGGAAACCATGGTCCCCCCACACTCCTTGAGGCAACCAGAGGCTCCATAGAGTCACTCTGGTAGCCAGCCAGAGCATCTATATGGATGGCCCTTGCCCCAGTGCTGAAGCACGCTGCTTGCAGGGACCTGGGCCTGGCTTTGTGCCAGGTAAGTAGGGGTTTGTAGGGGTGGAGGAGGGAGGAGGGGACCATGGGGGGACCCGCCCAGCTCCCATACCCCCACTCACTCCCTCAGCTCCCTGTTCATTCCCCTGTACATACCCACCCCCCGGAACATCCTGCACTCACTGGCATTAGCAGTGGTCATCAGGGCTGCTCGGAGCCTTGTGGCAGAGCCCTCCTATTTGGTGTGGGGCAGCAGGGGACAGCAGGGGGCAGTGGGGCTCAGACTGCCTGGAAACCACACTGCCGCATTGCATGGGTGTGGCCCAGCTCATCAGGGTACCATGCGCTGTCAGGCAGCTCAGGGCCACTTAGGCTAAGAGGTTCTGGCCCCGGGTGAGAGCTGGAGCACCCCGAGCTACCAGACAGCTGAGCCAGGCTGCACCTATGCAAATGCAGCAGTGGGAGCATGAGTGCCAGGTGGCCGGGGCCAAGCCCCACTGCCCTCGCTGTTCTGTGCTGCAAAGGGGGATCTTCCATGAGGCTCTGAGCACCCTGATCACTACTGCTGGTAAGCTGAAGCCATGCAGGGGGGTGGGCGGGGGGCTGTAGCCCCTGCGGGGGGCTGTGGACCCTGTGGGGAGGGCTGTAGCCTCTGCAGGGGGCTTTGGGCCCTGCAGGGAGGGAAGAAGCCGATGAGGGGGGGCTCTGGGCCCTGTAGGAGGGGCAATCCATGTGTTGTGTGTGGGAGCTATGCTCTTTGTAGGATAGGGGACCCACCCCTCCTAAGCAGCCCCCCACACAGAGTCTTCCCCACACTCACAGTCCCCACATAATCCCTCCACACCTACATACACATTGACCCACATCCCCTAACATCCTTCCACACCCACCCACATGCATCCCTCACCCCTTCCCACTCTCCTCCTGCAAAACCACATCCTTCCATCATATACACATCATGTGATAAGAAAACCAAAAGCAAATATCAAAATGTATATTTACAATTTATTTCATTATGATTATAGTAACACTTGTAGGCTTCCAAGTTACTTGAACATTGTAAATATAGCAATACATGGCCCAACTGAGCTCTCTCTCTCTCTCTCTATATATATATATAGATATAGATATAGATATAGATATAGATATAGATATATACACACACACATAGTGGCCTTTTGTTCTAATTCTGGAAGGACATGGATTTTGGGGTATTTTAAAGAGTGAATTTGGGATGCTGCTTCAGCAATCCAGCTTCCACTAGCAGCAATTCAGCAGCTGAGTACCAGAAGGCCATGAGAGCAAGTAGCCCTGAACTAGGAACCAGCCACTTAGAATGGGAGGACACTACGCTAGTGGCAGCACAGGTTCTGGCCTCAGGCTCTAGCTTTCCCTGGCTGCAGATCTGGGAAGAGCCAGGGAGGTTTATTTGCCCCAAGTCACACAATTTGCCCCACACCAAAGTGTATGTCCAGGCATGTGTGCTGGGGCAAAAAGCCCTGGCTCAAATTTGCACTGCTTTTATTTTTGCTGCTGCAAGCACATGTGTTTGCATGTGTGGATGCACACAAGAAGATCAGGAGGCTCCTGGCCTGCAATTTTTGGTGGCAATTTTTATGGGTACGCTAAAACTCTGTTCCTACTCTAAAACTCAGAAAATCAAGTCCTTTGGGTTCCTGCAACCCTTGTTCCCTCTGCCCTTGTTCTAGGCCATGATTTACCTTAATTTTATCTCAGACCTTCCCTGCATCCGGGGCCACACTGCAATCCTGATGGTGGTAGATTCCCCCACTAAAATGACCCATTTTGTTCCTTCTTGTGAGCTGCTGTCTGCCTATGAAACAACCTAGTTGTTCCTGGATGGCATTTTTGGTTCCACAGGATGCCCACTACCATTGTGTTGGACCTGGGATCTCAATCTGTATTGCATTTCTGGTAGGAATTTCTCTAGATCTTCAGAGAGGTTCAGTCTTTCATCTAGCTACCACCCATGGACCGAGGGGCAGATGGAAAAAGTCAACAAGATTATGGAGCACATGCGGTGCTTCCTAATGCACCTGTCATGTTTCATAATCTTCAACCAGGACAACTGGATCACCATCCTACCCCATGCTGAATTTGCCTATGACAGTGTGAACCACTCCTCCACCCAGCACACCCCCTTCCATGCTAACTAGAGCTTCCACAACAACTTTCATCTTCTCATGTCCTGCAACTGAAGATCAGGTAATCTATTTGCAACATCTACAGACCTGAAAGGCCACCTCCAGAAGGCTTATGAGCACTATTCTGATCTACACCACTCCCAATCATGCATATTTATGGAAAACATATGGCTATCCACCCAACATCTGTAAACCAGCTGACCCTCACCAACTTTCAACCATACTTGATCACCAGGGATCCTGGTTTCCTCTGATAAACACCCCCCCCCTACAATTTTCATATTAAAATAAGTAATCCCAAATCCAAGTTTTTTCCATTATTAAAATGAATCACCACTAATATAGAGATAGATATACAGTGGAGTTTCATTTTAATCATGGGAAAATGTGGATTTGGGGTTACTTATTTTAATCCAAAAACTGGAGATTTTTTTTTTTAATCAGAGAAAACCAGGATCCCAGGTAATCATTGCAGTTATCAGTGTGGTAGCCTTCTGCCTACCTGATTCCATGTAGATACATTTCATTGTCCACATCTCACTCCCTGATAGAGACTACTCAACAAAAGTAAAATAAATTCAAGACTTTTCAAGAAAGGGATTTAAATTTGATATTTCTGAAAATAACCCAAAAGTAAAAAAGAGAGAAAAGGGGTATATAAATCTAATAAATAAATCAAACTAGCTTTTCAGTAGAAATATTGAAATTAGTTACTACAAATTAATGAATAGTTTTCAGTAACAAGTAGATGTAATACATTATTAGTTGAAAACAAAAAAAAAACCACTTTAATCCTACTGACTGCTCCAAAAATTCAAAGTTAAATACATACTAAAAAGTATGATTCAGTATGGTTTCAAAGGCACCTAAGTGGAACACAGGTAGGTCTTCACTGAACCAGTTTGACATTGCAAACAGAAATAGCATAAAGTTTTCTGTCTTAGCTTCTGCTCATGGGCAGAAGTGTGACTGTGGACACATCCCTTTGTATATGGCTCAACCAGCACTGCGCACCCCTAAGGGGTATGCTGCCTCCTCAGGGCACTCCTCTGCCATGACTTGATGGTAATAATTTGATAAT
Organism: Crocodylus porosus; assembly: GCF_001723895.1. NCBI lineage: Eukaryota > Metazoa > Chordata > Crocodylia > Crocodylidae > Crocodylus > Crocodylus porosus. The sequence continues at coordinate 116,994,884 of NW_017728906.1, read as the reverse complement.
TCTCTCCCAAAAAAGGAAAAACTGGCTCCGCCATCAGAGCTCTGTCTAATATTCCAACATAATCAGTTATGGCCTGTAACAGAGCTGCACAGGCCTTACAGGGGGCTCCTCCAACCCCAGTACCTTCACCATAGTCCTCCAGGTTTAAGTACAGGCTCCTGCTATTAAGACATCATGGCTAGGAGCAGCTTTCAGTACCACTCTGGATGACTCCCAAGAAGCCTCTGCAGTCCATTAGAAACAAAAATGCAAAAATATGGTGTGAGGTTTTCTGTCTAGGCCCTTGTTATATGAAATACACAGTCACTTGGATTTATCTCAAGTTACCTACACATTTTCCCTGTTTCTTCTTTTCTACTTCAGTGGTGACCCCGGATCTCGCCTGTCACATCTTGATGTGAATGGATTTATACCAGGAGGGTATGACTTAAACAGCGCTGGACAAAGGGGTTATTGATCAATTACCTTGTGTTTTCAAATTTTCCAAAAAAATTAACTGGTCAACTAAAGTTGAAATCACATGGTGTGTGTGCTCTTTATAAGGTTCTTTTATTAGATATCTATCTAAACTTTTTGTACATTGATTTCTTTTCTTTGTTAGGGACCACTATATCGTGGGTTGAAAGAAGTGACAGGGTTTGCTTCCTCAAGGTACTGTCCAACTTTTCCTCAGTATAGGTAAGTATTAACTCCTAGATACTTCTCTAAATAATTCACAATAGACTTAATTAGAAAAAAAACCCAAAACAAAAAAATTGGTTCCTGTCCTTCAAGTTTGATATACCTAAGTTTCCTGTTTTTTTCTCCTTTCCTTTTAAGAGTATCAGTCTAATAAAAAAAAAAAACAACAACCCAAAACCAAAAGAAAGGTGTCTTCCCCTTTAAGTCTCTATGTGGGGTCAGGCTTCTCCATTTGTTTCTTCTTAATAATGTTGCTTTAACCTGACTCATTACTTAATAGAAACACAAAAAAAGTTTTATTTTGTACTGTAGGGCTCAGTCGACTCTGCTGGCCCTTGAAGTCATGCTAATTCTTTGATCAAGCTTCCGAAGATGAATCTTACATCTGTGTCTCACTTCACTGTAGCTCTCCAGTTCCCCCACCCAGTTCTCAGGCTGCTCTCCTCTGCCCCCACGCTCCCAGGTGGCATGATGCTTATTCTTGCATGCCTGATCTCCTTCCCCATCCTCATCCGAGGCTCTCCCCCTCTCCTTTCCCCCCTGGGGTTCTTCCAGTTTCATGGAGCAGGTGCTCTGGAAGCACAGCGCCCTCTTTTCCTTAATTAGTTCTTGCTGGTGCTTGATTTGTACCATCAACAGCTCTCTCTATGATATATAGACTGGGGTATTCCTCACCCCTGGCCTCCATTGCTCTCCAGTGCAAGGTTTCCCCTCTCACTATGGCTTGTGTCCTTTTGGGCAATCCACCTTGCACTCCCAGTCTATAAACACTGATTTCTGGGCCCCAGCTGTAGCACATCTCTCTTGTATGGAGGGGAGACACCTGGACTGAGTTAACATCATATGACTCCTCCTCTGAGGTTATAAACAGCTTAGGCTGTTCTGTAGCAACCCCCACCCCCTGTTTTTCTTTTTATATATATATATTTTTTAATGCATTTGCTCCCCTTCCCCAACCATTTCTGACTTTTTCTCTCCCTCTCTAATTCCCTAGATAAGTATACATAAGCTAAGATGTAGGATAAGCTTTAACATTTTTATTTTGGTAGCAAGTTTTTGGTGATGGATATCCACGGTTTTATATTGTATAATTATTAGGTTTGTATTGATTTTTACTGTTGTATATTGCATTATTATCATTTTTGTATTGATTTTTATTTTTCATATGGATATTGTATGGCTTAGGCCTATGTTTGTAAGTGAACAAAAGTCAAGTTTCCATTTTATATGTCAAGCCTCCATCTTCAGTCCTCTGCCTGGGCATCCCCTATTGCAACTGTATGAGTCACGGAACCCTCCCATGTAAATTGGTTCCCCGATGAATGAAAATGATTGGGAATGATTGAAATACAAAGGTAGCAGGCCTCTGCTGAATGACCTGTAATGACCAAGCCATCACCTCACAATGATTCATCCAAGAACCATAGACCTCACCCAGGAACAGAGACAAGAACCCAGCATCTGACAGACAAAAGACCCTGCAGAACTAGCAGCTCTCACCATTACAGACACCGAAAACTGCACATCCCTGCACGGAGCACACATGCTCAGTATGCCAGGGGCTGACCCTTGCCTGGGCATGCCTCTTGTCACTAGGGTCATGCAAGGTCTGCCCCTATAAAAAGGGGCAGTGAAGACAGACTCAGTGGGATGCCCTCTCCATCTGGAGCAGCGTCATGCCACACCACCTATCCACCCAGAGGCCCTGCCAGCGACCCCCCTCTGGACAACACCTCCTGTAAAAGGAGCCCTTTCCAGCCTGGGATAGGTAGATATTACCTCCACACCTCCTCCTCCAATTTGGACTCTCTCTCTGTCTCTCTCTCTCCTCCTGGACTTCAGTGGACTTCAGCCCCTGCACCAAGCCTCTCTAACCCCTGCTGCCATTGTGTGGGTGTGGGTGTGGGTGCAAGGAAACCAATAAGACATTGTGTCACCATCTCCCCTGTTCAGTAAAACCATCATTTGCAACACCGAGTTGGGTCATTTTTTTTCCGGAATCCCAGTCCCTTCCCTATCTTAAATTCCAGCTTCATTCTCTCTTTCTCTCTCAGCTCCAGCACCCCCGCTCTGCTAGTTTCGTGATCTCCCAATTCCATCTCCCTTTTTCTGCCACCTCTCAGTCTCTCCTTGCTTTCATGCTGTCCCTGCTCCCTTTCATCCTCCCATGCCATCTACTGCCTTTTCCCTGTGACTTTCTGCTGCCTTTCTCTGCTTTCCTGCTGCTCTGCTACCTTTCAGTCTCTCCTGCCACTTTTCCTGTGATTTTCTGCTGTCCGTCTTTCTGTTTTCATGCTTCCCCCACACCTTCTGTAGTCATCCCCACACCCCGCAGCTTCCCGGCTCCTTGTGGTTGTTCTGCAGTTTTCTCCAGCATCTGGAGCCTTTCTCCAGCTCCCAGCACCTCATGTCACTCCCTGCAATTTCTCTAGCTGTCCTGGAGCCATCCTCTGGCTCCCCCCACCCAGAGCCCCTCTTTAACACTCACACTTTCCCTTAGTCCTATTTTCCCTCTCCCCATCTACCTTTTCAGCTCCCCCATAGCTCTGGCTCCAGTCCCAACCTCTGTGCTGGCATCAGTCCCCTGTTCTGTAGGTTTTGGGCATTGTCTTTTAATCAATTAAAGTCAATTAACCTAAAGTTACCCCTGAGCCTCAGTTCTTCAGCCCAGGCCCCTCTAGTCTACCGGTTCTAATCCCAGTCTTGGTGACTTTCACTCCCTACACTTCTACTTTCTTACCTTAACCTTTCCCAGGTATCCCAAGTACACCAAGCACGTACATACAAACATACACATCACAACACCCAACTTAGGAACTCACCTGTATGTATGCATAGGTGGGTGGTATGTGTGTGAATTAGTGAATACATACATATATATATACACATATACAGATATTGTGTGTGTGTGGTATATGAATAGTAATCCACATATGCGTATTGGATGAGCAGGTGTTGGTAACTGATTCTGTCTAAATTTGGTGTGTGTAGCATGTATGGGCTTAAACTGGTGATAGGTGTGCATGAACTAGACTGGTTATTTTGAACGTGTGTGTATCTCACTTGCTAGTGTGTGTGTGTATGTGTATGTGTGTGTGTATATATATATATATGGCATTGTGTGCAAGATATACAAATTAGTGATCTGTGTCTAACTTTTGGGGTGTATAGTGTATGTGCTTGAATTTGTGATAGGTATGCATGTGCCTAGGCTGGTTTGTATGTGCCTGAGCTGGTAATGTGTGTGTGCATGCATCTCATTGATTTGTGTGTTTGTATATGTGCAATTGTACAGCACGCCCTCCTGTCTAACAATGCAATATTGAGATCCTGAGTGTTGGCCTGACCCCTCAGGGCAACATTTCCAGCTCTGTCTTAGGGTTTCCAAATATGGCCTTCCCTTTTTAGGGGCTCTGTTTCCCAGTGGGAACTTTAAGTGGACCTGACCATCTCTGTGTTCTCCTGGGGTTTCTGCAACACAGGCTTTCCCTGCTGGGATACTTCTCCCCTCCGCTTGAGAGTGCTCTGCAGTTAAGGGTTTAGTCCTGTTCATGCTCCCAGACCTATCTAGGTGCTTCTTCAATTTGGTGCCCCTGAGCCAGCTCTGCAGTTGCCCTAAACAATTTGACCACTCCTGTGGACTTCCCCTTTGCTGTTGGGGATGCTTGACTTCCAGATACTAAGGGGAAGGGAACAAGTGTAGATTTTCCTCCTACTACTCTCCCTAGTTTTCTACAGTGACATTTTGGGCACTTAAGTTCAGAATAATCAAATTTAGTCTAACATACAAAATAGACTGGGAATGAACTCTGTTGCTGAAACTGGTCAGTTCAAAATGAAAATCACATTGAATACTAGAAAGCAAATGAAGACCAGAAGGAAAGCAAACAGCTAGAGGTATGCCTTTTCAGCCTGTGGTTACTGCCTTTCACCGTGAAGTTGGTGTCCTAGGTTCCAGTTCCTAGTACTTGGGTGAGGAGGAGGGAGGTATACATGTTTGGTTTTGGTTTTTTTTTGGGCGGGGGGTTAACCTATTTAGAAGGAGGCTTGGAAGCAGAGACAGGAAAGATGCTTCCTCTTTGTCTCTTACAATTTAGGCTACCTACATTATATAGGGGAGACAGAGAGTGCCCTCAGTTGAGTCCTTTTGCTGTGAAGTTAATAGAAGCTAGATATTAACACCAGAGGTAAATTATGTGCTTAAGTTAAATGTGTAGGGGACTGCAAGTGATGTGAAGAACCTAACATGCAGCCTGAATCTGGCACCTAAACTCTGAAGAAAACGGAAACTCAGATATAGCTTTGTGTTTGTTTCCTATTGCTTACCTTTAGGCATTCCCAAGCTCTTCTGAAGCACTCTTTGGAAGCATCTTCTTCCTCCTATCACCAGCAGGGATCTTGGTTTGTCTGATTTAAAAAAAAAATCCCATTTTTTGTTTAAAAAAGTTACGCCAATCCACATTTTCCCATGGATTATATATAATCCATGGAAAAATGTGGATTTGGAGTATTTTTTAACTGAAAATTGGTTGTTGTTTATTTTTTTTAATCAGAGAAAACCAGAATCCCTGATCATCATTTTAGGGCATAAAGAGGCCAAAACCTGTTCTGGACTAGGGCACCTAGTTTTTAAACTTTGGGATACCTAAATATAATCACTTCCAAGACCAGATTGGATCCCTGCAGGTTCTTTTGACAAAAAGAAAAAAAGATACAGGGTAGCTGTTGGTGCAGAATTATAGTATATAGTAAATATATGCATATAAATCAAAATTAAAATAATTAAGAATATTTCAGTTAACCCTCCCCCCCAATATATAAGAACATTCAGTAATTCAGAAGAGGGTTTAACATTGCATATATTAAGGGAAAATTGTACATGCAACTTAACTAAAAAGAGTTCATACTTCTTGATTTGCCACTGTATCATTCCAGGTACATGTCACTGCAGCTGCATGGACATCATTGGATTCTATGAAAATATCTTCTAATTCACCCTCTCAATCAATGGAACAAATGGGATTATACCAGCACAGAGATGAAGGAACATGGTGATGAGACATTTTGTTTCTTACTTGTTTTTAAAGATTACCTGGCTTAAATGATACAAAAGGCAGCTAAAGAGTGTCTTTATACTTATAGAAATAAATTTCTGCTAGGCATTTTTGAAGCAAGCAATCAGGCATGATAGTTCTTTAGCTCCAATCCATAGTTAAGGATCATCAGATATATATTTCTAACCTAATTCCCTATATATTCTTTCCAAGTTTAGTATTACCTGAAAAATTAATTAATATGCTTGCTTACTTCTTCTCCTACAACATTAATAAAGGTGATACTGAATGATGCATTTGAATTATGTTAGCCCTCAGGGCAGACTAAAAATGTACTCCCTGCTTTCCCACGCATGCTACAAAGTCTATCATTCTCTCTGTGTATCTTCTTCCCACAACATTCTTATTTAATTGTATTACAACCACAGCTAAACCCCACATTTACAGCAGGCTTTACTCTGTTGTGGGTAGTGATATTTTTCTCTACTCATAACATGGGCTATATGCTCCCCAACAATGACAAGAAATAACATAACTGGACAAAAAACACCACAAGTTTAAGAATGACAATTTCCTTTCATTTTCTGCTGATAATGAGACTTGCTGGCTTCTTTAAATTATGCTTTTCTAGGGAGGCAAGGAGAAAAGAAAAAATATTTCTACTTATAATTTTGTGTATAGAGTTAAATTCAGCAAGTTTGTAAATACTTGTTTTGAAAAGTATATGCCCCAAAATGTATATTTATAGCAGAATATAATCATCTTTCTTTTAACAGGCATGTGCTGTATGTGTTCAGACAACTCTGTAAATCTTTATATGCTCTGTGTGTATTTGCATATATATACATGTTTGTGTTTGTACGTATATGTACACACACACAGATATATACATATACACATATATTGTTTCATTTTAAAACATTACCTTCTTTGCATTATATCAGAAATAATATATATCTATATTAGGCAATAACTAAAAGGAGACATGACTAGCAGTCAAATTGTTTAGCACCTGATATACAAATAACAGAAGCTGCCTTACTGAGGAAGTAGTACCCAAATCTGTGAGTCACCTGCCTTGGAAAATGATCAAGATTTATTTATTAGTTCCTGGATCCTGGTTTCCTCTGATTAAAAAAAAAAAAATCCCCAATTTTTGGATTAAAAAAGTAACCTAAACTCCACATTTTCTATGATTAAAATAAAACATCACTATACAGATATTTATAATGTACAGTGGTGTTTCATTTTAATCATGGAAAATGTGGAGTTTGGGTTATTTTTTTAATCCTAAAATTGGGGATTTTTTTTACCAAAGAAAACTAGGATCCCTGTATATTAGCCATATATACACTATTGTTCCTGGCAGATAATTTTGTCGAGCAGTTTCCAAACTTTTCTACTTTTCATCTCATGAATCAACTTTCAATTGCGTGACCTACTTCTCTGAGTACCTGCTGGTTTCATGATCCTACTCATTGTTGATATAACACATGGGGTAATGGCCAACTGTATGCTCTGTTTAAATACACTCAGTAGAAACTACTTGTATTTTAACAGCTAAAAGTTCTGGATATTCAACCTCACCAACCACACTCAAGACACTAGTTTTGCCTGAACTGAATATGAAATATCCACACAAGGTAATGGAGCAAAGTGCAACCCTTCATAATTTTGGGGGTTTTTTTGCATAACCAGCCTTTGCATGTGCTATCTCTGCAGAATGAGACTTATCACATTCCAGGCCAGGACGACAGGGACAAAGTCAGACTTTCCTTTTAATATCTTGCCCCAGCTGGTTTGAGTCAGGGTGCATATTTTAAAGGAAAACAGACAGTCTATTTTCTTCTGTCTTCTCAAAAGCCCTCCTCCTGGTCCCCAGACAACATGCATGATGAGACCACCTAATTTGGATATAGAGACAAGAACCAGATTAGGACAAGGAATGTTGAATTTGGACTTGGACAAGGAGACGACTATGTGAGAGAAATACAGTGGCAAGAGCAGGGGAACCTGGTTTTCTCTGATTTAAAAAAAAAATCCCCATTTTTCAGATACAACAAGTAATCCAAAATACACATTTTTCCGTGATTAAAATGAAATGCCACTAATATATTGATATATGTATAGTGTTGTTTCATTTTAATCAGGGAAAAATGTGGATTTTGGGTTACTTTTTTTTATCTGAAAAATGGGGATTTTTTTTTTTAATCTGAAAAATGGAAGGGTTTTTATCAGAGAAGACTAAGATCCCTGGTAATGAGACATAGTGAGAGTCTAACAACAGCCCGGGTGGATAGGAAGAAACCAGGACAAAGATGGGATGAATGCAAGCTTCCCTCTGGCAGAAGGAGTTGGAGGGGGACAGAGTTTCTCAGGAGCTAACCAGTAAAACTTGCTAAGGAACCCTCTACTTGCCAGGCCAACAAGCCTAAAGGCAGAAACCTGCAAACTCCTAACTGATCTTCTGTAACTTCAGAACGTAGAATCACACTGAAAAGTATGTTCTATTCTATTGATATCTAAAGCAATCTTATCATTTTAAGAAAAATCCATCTTACAGTTTCTGAACACCTGGGCTGCATCCACATGAGTATGGCTGTTTGCCTCCCCAGAGACAACTAGCAGCAGGACACCTTGTGCTACCACTAGTTGTCCCCAGGAAATGCCTGTGCCACACATCTTTGGTCCCAGTAGCCTTACCTCAGGTCCAGAGGGCCTCCTGGGGCTGCAGGAGCAGTAATTCTGCCACTAAGAGCCTGGCTGGCAGCAGGAGTGTGGGTCCAGCTGCCTAGGCTCCAGTTTTGAGTGGTGCGTGCTGCCCCACGTGTACTGCTCTGCATTTTTTTGTACGGGTTTTTATTGACCCTTGGATATCTAGGGGTCAACCCCTCCCCCCCAGTAAAACTCCTGCACTGCTCCCTTGTAGTACAGAGAACAGCTGAATGTGAGGTATGTGGCACTGCAGATTTGGCATACCACATGGCCATACTTGTCTGGATGCTGCCCTGGTGTGCATTATTGCATGGAATGCATTTTCTATCCCAGGCACAAAAAAACCTAGTTTCAATGTGTGATGCTCTAAGGAGTTTCTTCATTTCTCATTTGGGCTTCCTGAAAATAAAGGATTTAACTAAGAAAGTGCGTAAGATCAGCAAAATATATATTTCTCCCTCAAAAGGTACTTGTTAAAAACCCCAGGGCACAAACTGAGCATAGAAACATTTCTAAAATTGTTCATTGATTTTTCTCTCACAGGTGAAATGACTGAAATTCTTCCTGTGATTCACTCACTTTCACTCCTCTTTTGCCAGATGTTTCTTGTGTGCTTATATTTCCTTGGTACCTAACACCTACAATTCCTAGGGGCTCCCTCTGACAGTTTTACTAAAGGAGAAGATACCTCTCTTCATGTGGGAGGATTGTACCATTAAACTCCTGTTTCAGGATGAAAAAGTAATGTCCAGCTTGGCTGTGAGATGAAGACACTGAATACTAGAGGTTTGGCCAGTTTCTCAGTACAGTCCACAATAATTGCCCTTAAAATCCTCTATCAGTCATCATTGGCCAAGCTCCTATCCACATCAAAAGCTCCTTCTTTCTCTGATTTAGTGCATCTCAGATTTAATACATCCTAAGTCCTCCTTTTGAACTGAAGCAGCTACAACGCTTAGGGTGCATCCAGATGAGCATGGACATGTGCCACGTGGTGCCACAGACCCATATGTGGTGCCATACACAGCACATGCAGGCATTACCCATGCTGCTACTTTGCATCCCAGGGGTTTTTTTTGACCCTGGGAGATCCCGAGGTCAAAACAAACACATGCCACAAAAAGCATGCAGCAGCACGTGTTGCCCCAAACCAGAGCCTGGCTGGCCAGAGCCACACTCCCACTGCTGGCCAGGCTTCCTGCCGTGATGGCAACCCCAGGAGGCCACCAGGACCCCTGGTGAGCTGCTGCTACTTGTCCCTTGGGTAACAAATGCCTGTGCTTGTCTCAACTCGTTCTTACAGAGCATTTCCTTATCATCCTTATAGCGTTTCTCTGGCCACCTGACACTTAAAAAAATCCCCAAACAATCATTGTAATCACCAGAAATTTGCCAGGATTCAATAACCAAACACAGTCATCTCTCAAACTCTTAACACTGGCACTAAACCTACTGACTCAGGAATGTATCTGACCTTGTTTTACTGTTGACACTCTGACACTTGCACAGACACATGCTTACATTTTGTGTTTTGCACAGAAGGCGACTCTTTTCCCAAGGATTTCCCTTAGTTCTTCTTCTATTCCTCCCATAATACCTGTTTACTCTCTTCTTTGCAGTTTTCAATTTTTCGTTTCTTTTTTATTTATTTTTTTCTGCATGTGGTATGCTCAAGAAACTGCATTGAGCTACTATGCTCTTACTCCAGTGACCCGCTGAGTCCCTAACAGAAAGGCAGAATCAGCTTTGTCTGCCACCCAAATATTTTGTTGACCTCCTGTACTGACTTCCTGATGCTGGGGTATGGACTGATTGGATAATATTACTGTGCAGAGCTAAGAAGCATATCACTGCTGTCTCCTACTATGCTCCTGGAGTTCAGCAACATTTTACTCAGTCATTTTCGATGGAAAGTCTTTTTTTAACAAGCAGTTTGAGAAAGACATGGCTATCTTGAACAAGGCTAGCAGAACAGTTTTCTATGTTCTGTCATTTCAGTGGCACAGTGATTTATCTATTGTTTTCCACTATTTTAGTGCCACTCATTTTTTTCTTAAAGATCACTAGATCAGTTTTGTAGCTCTTCTTTGACCTTTTCTAGTGCTTCCAAATCTTGAACTGTGGATTCCACATTCTCACAGAATAGCTTGTTACCTATGTAGCTTGCAGCTTTAGGAAAAAATATATCCATAATGCAAGTAGGAGACAAACAGGACTAAAATACTTTGACTAAATAGTTAGCCATGAGCATACCACAGGTTTGAATGTAATAAGGAAGACTAGGTGATCATTGTTTACCCCATAAGGCTAGCTATTAATCAGTGAACTAGTGGTTTGAATGGTGTAATAAACCACACAGAAACTTGAGGCATTTTGAGGGAAGCAAGGCATTTAGCTGCAATTAATGGGTAGACTTAGAATCATTTGGCCTATCAGAAATATATAACCTATACTTTGTGGGTCAGAAAGCACTAACATATGCAAATATGTATGCATATATAAAAATATGATCTAGAGCAAGGGTGACCAAACTGTGTCACGAGTCAGATATGGCAGGGGGCTGGGAGCAGAAAGCACAGCAGCAGACTCAGTAGGGCAAGGGAATCGGTATGGTACTCAAGGAGGGCATGAGATTTAATTTGTGGCACACCTTCCAAAATGGTTGGCTCCCACTGGTGAAGAAAGAGTATGTAAATAACAATCTTTGGAGCTCAAAGAGGGGGGCAGGAAGAAGAAAACATTACGAAGTCACTAGTTCACTGACCTTAGATCTCTTTCCCCTAAAAGTATTGTGAGAGTAATAGTAATTTTGGTTAATTTTGCAATGCTTCCTTGTACTCCGTTGAATCACATTGTGCTCCTATACTAGTTATACTAGGTCAATTGATCTCATGTGACTGTCTTGGTTGTCCTTAATTCAATTATATCTATTATAGCAGTAATCCTCAAATAAATTTTCTATGGATTTCCAGATTAGGTTAATGATAGCTTCATTTGCATTAATTTCCTTGGGTTTACCATTTCCTAACCTGAAGCCTAATAGGAATGTAGGAGTGGCCATGGTCTAGTAGTAAAATAGCTAGAAACTTCTCCAGGTCCTTAGATTTATGAAAAACACAAGATTACGCACTACGGATGTTCGCACAATAGAATAAACCCTAATGAATATTACAGATGAATACTTATTACCCATAATTTATAAGTTTTATTACATTTTATTGCTCTCTTCATATTTTAAATCTTATTTTCCCAAGTCTAAGTAAAAAAACTGTTCCTAATTTTTTTTTTTTACTGGTAAATGTACCTAACAATGATGCAAGCTGGTCTCCCATATAGTAATAATTTATATTCCACCCCCACTTTTGCATGAATATCTTTGGCAGAAACTCATATCTTTAGAACAGTTATGTATTTTAAAAAGATGTGTTACAGACATGATAAAATTTCAAGGAAGTTCCCAGTTCCTGTATGATACATTATTTAAGCAAACATAGAAAGCAAATCTCTTTTCTGTATGGAAGACATTATGAAGTTGTATTTCATCATGACTGTGTCAGGTATATTTGATATAGAACTACTATAAATTCTTTAATAATAAAATAACTGAAGTGCATTAGATATAGAAGAAAATGCATGCACTCTACTAAAGTATAGATAAATTAAAATAAAATTTTTGCTGAACATTGTTGGAAGTAATAGCATATTTTTGCATTTGGCAAAATACTTCAGCATCAGTGGTGGTAATGATGGTGAAATAAGTATATGATAGCATATGTATTGTTGTTGAATACATGCTGCTAATGTTAAATTATTGTTTGCCCATGTTATTGGACCCTATTTTCCCAGGATGAAAAATATATATAATAAATTAAAACTTTACATGTTTATCATCCCCATTATTAATGGAAAATAAACAATATGCAATGTGCAGCATCCAATGATCTGTACAGTGTGAAATAAACAAAAAAAATGCTTTGAATAATCATGTGCATACTTTAAAATTTAGTTTGAGATTATGTGGGATAATATAGTGAAACTCATTAATATCTGCAGTCCTAAAATGAAGTCTTGCATTTTACAGGGTCCTTTAAAATTTACTTTTATTTCTTTCATTAACTTGTATACTGAAGTTAAATTAAAATCAGAGTCTATCAATATATTTTATAGCAGATAATCTCAAATGCATTTATGACAGGAACAAAGTCAGATGGAAGTTTGAACAAACTTAATTTTATTCTTCAGAACTATAGCAATTTAAGCTGTGGTGCAGTCAACTTATTCAATGAAAATGTATAGACTGTGTGTCTGCATGCATATTTATATTTGTGTTTGTATGAGCCACCTATGTCCACAAAAGTGATTAATTTTGACTCCATGCCAGCAACCAAAAGAGTAATTGGGCACATTGATTTACCAGGTATATATATATAGCGGTCTGTTATGCATATACAGAAACAATTCAGCCAGTGTTTTTAGGTACTTGCCTCCCACCTATACTCTATTCTAATTCTAATTTTTGCTGGAAGAGCATAAACTGCCTATATCCCTAGAGAGGCCTCTGTCTGTAAAACTTAGACCATGCCTCACTTAGATCAGTAGTATTGAACTCAGTTAAAAATTACCATTAACTAGGCCTGTACCTAAATCAGTGATCTAAACATTGGGCTTAGTGATTACATCACTCAGAAAAGTGAGAGTTCTCAATTTTTGTCACTGCTCACTGAGGGGATTAAAATTCATATCACTCATATTTCAGCCACTTCGTTGCTGTTTTGCTATTTGTGTCATGGAATAACTTACTTGAATGTCTGGCATGTTATGAAAAACATTGTGGAATCCACAACCCACAACAAACATAACTTCTGGGGGGGTGTTCCTCTCCATTTGGTGTTTAAGGTATCTAACTGGTCCAAAATGAATCACCCTCCTAAAAAAAAGGAACCTAATACATAAATATTGTAATGCATAAGTTAAGGCATTTGGAGAGTCTAGGCCAACTATCTTTAGGCACATTTCTATTTAAAAAAAGAAAACAGGCTTAGATTTTTGCAATGTTCTAACTGAAAACTAAGGACTTTACAAAACAGGGTGTTTGTGCTAACTTGACTTATATATATTTATACCTTTTCTCCTCTCAAAAGTAAACATATGTTAGTGACCAATGAGGAAATGGGTAGTTCTGAGAGAGTGACAAAATGTGCTACAGTTTTATTCCCCATATTTCCAGTTCCCTGCTGCTCTTTCTTTAGATGATGCCAAAGAAATGTAGCAAAAGAGAATATCCAGGCTTTATGGCTTTATAGGGAGGAGAAGTTCACTTAAGCCAGCCAGTCCTGGACTCTTTTAGACTTATCCCTCTTGCCTGTATGTTATTAAATGAAAAGAGACAATAATAGAAGTCGTGCAACAAGAAAGTTTTACTAAGAATCCACTATTTTCAACATGGTTACATTAGACACTCAGTACTGTGTCCAGGCACAATAGAATTTCTAATCAAACTCTTAAATAGATTACATAGCTCACTGAACTTCACTGAATTACACTATCCTTTCCTTCTTTCTCCTTATCCATAAATCCCTGCCTCTCCTTTAACAACCATGCTGTGTGTACTGTAGTTATCTCTTAACTTATCCATGCTTTTTGGCTCAATGGCTTGCTCTGTCCTTAATCCCAATCCCCACCCTCCTTTTTCTAAGACTCTCTCCTTTTTCCCCCCCGCTTCTTTTTTGTTCTTTTGTCCTCTACCAAGAAAGTTTTTCAAAGAAACTAGAAAACTGGAAGTTTCAGTTTGTGGAAATGTGTTCAAATGTATATATTACTAAGCCAATACATTAATAACTAGGTTACTAGGCGAGCACAGGTTAGAATTACCTGTAGCAAAAATAGAATTCTGAGTACCTGTACATGAGTGCAGAGGCTGCACCAATGCACTGTACTCACACTGAGTCAGAGCAGACTTGATTAATCAAGTCTGCTGGAGTATGGTAATTACTGCCCTCCAGCAGCCTTCTGCGTCTTATGTTTCAGTGTCCCTGCTCTTCAAAATGGAGGCGGGAACACTTGAATTAAAGTTCATCAAATGCCCCCACCGTTATTTTGAAGTGCAGAAACACTGATACATGAGATGATGCAGGACTTTAATAATAATGGCTTTCAGAGCCACTCATTAAAGCGCCCCCCTGCACACACACACTCCTGGAGCATGTATAAAAGTGCCCAAAGCCAGTAGGAGGTCCGTATGACATGATTCTCTGTACAGTGATCATTTGGGGTGGCATTCTGTTCTTTCCTGGTCATCTGCAGGGCATCTTTTGTCACTTACATACCTGGGAAAATTTTGTTCCTGGACATGCAGCCCTGCATTCATGAGTGACTATCTACATCTGTAGTTGCACAAACTGATCATGCACACTAGAGGACTTGCTTCCAAAAGAAAGGCAACCCCCCCCCCAAAACAACAACAAAAAAGTCTAGGTAGCCTGGAGTAAGGTGATTAGAGTTCCTTGCTGGGTGGTCAGAGAGACTGAGGTTTGAGGCCCTGTGAAGGAAAAGGGAAGAAAATTCACACCCTCTAACATTGCAGATGAGTGCCCTAGCTCATCAATTATTTTGGGGAAAACAGATGCAAAGTCTCTTTCTCACCCTCCCATTCAATCTGAGTGCATACCTATTTTTCCATGTGTATAGAGCTGTGCATCTAGGAATAGAATAGTTATCATAAAATCATAGAATCATAGACCTAGGGTTGGAAGGGACCTTGTAGATCTTCAAGTCCGACCCCC
>NW_017728906.1:116945419-116978605 GCF_001723895.1 Crocodylus porosus | reverse complement strand
GGGCCCTGCAATAAACCCAGCTAGCTCCCTCAACACCCTGGGGTGGAGAGCATCTGGACCCGCTGACTTGAACACATCCAGCCCCTCCAGAAGCTCTCTAACCTGGTCCTCCCCAGCCTGAGGTCTGGAGGCATAACTTCTGGGAGCATAAGTGACAAAAATGTCCTGAAGACAGTTAGGAGAAAACAAATAGGGTATCTGCTCCCATAGGTGGTAATGGGAGGGGGGCTAATGGGACTTAGCCTCCCCCAAACATGGAGCAGCAGTAGGGCTGTAGGGCAGCCTGGCCGCAGGCTCCCAGTGGCTACAGCAGGGGTGGGGTGGGGCACATGTACAGCAGTGAAGGAGAGAGTGGGCTGGGGCTGGAACTGGAGCTGAGTCAGGTGCTGCACAGCCAGGGAGGGGCAGGGCATGGGACTAAGCAGTGATCAGATAATCTGAGGGGAGTGGCTCCTGCTGTTAGACATGCCCCAGGAGGCATGGAGGGGTGTGCCCTCAGCTCTGCACAGGGAAGGCCAGGTTGCCTCTGCAGGTTGAGGCCGGAGCTGTGCTAGGCTCTTCCCATTGGGGGGTGGAATGCATTATTCTCGGGGCAGGCAGCAGTGGTTCTGGTAGGGGGCTACAGGGGAGAGGGCTGCAGCCATCCCAAAATTTGCCATAGCCCCTCAACCTCCCCTCCCAGTGCCATTGCCACCCTGCCCCTGCCAGAAAGAGCTCAGCACAGCCCCAGCCCCACCCCACAGTGGCTGGCTACCTTGCCCCATGCAGATCTGGGGCCACATGCCCCCATGCCCTCCTAGGGTGTGTGCAGTGGTGGGAGCCACCACCCCATCCCTGTGCCTTCCAGAAGAGCCACTCACAGTTCCATCCCATGCCCACCTTGCACCACCCTGCTCCACCCTGGCTGTGAGGGGTCTGCCCCAACCCCAGCCACAGCCCCAGACCCACTCCCTCTCACCCTTGCACAGCTCTTTCCCCTCCCCCATCCCTTCCCCCACAGACTTACCTGCTGGGAGGGCACACACATGCATATGCGAGCACACACTTAGACTCCCAAAATAACTTTGTCTACCTCTGCCTACGTCTGCACCCCATGCAGCTGCTCAGATAGAAGACCATACCTGGACATGTAGAAGACCAGGAAAGAAAGAAGGAAACATTTGCTGCTAAGAGAATAGATAGGTGTAGATGCAGAGGAGCATTAGCCCTTGACAGAGACTTAGAGGAGGGCACCCAAATAGTGGATGCCTAAGGAGTTGGAGCTGTGGTAGCAGCAGCTCCACACCTCAGCAAAGACACCTGGGTTGGGCACTATGTTGTGGCAGCAGCATCAAGGGCAAGTAAGACTACCACACAATAACCCTTCTGACTCCCAGCAGAGTTTTGCCCATGGCACTGAACCAGCTAGTTATGCCTCTACTTGCTCATTTGAACTGAATTTCTTGGCACATAAATTATAATAACATGTCATATGTATAAAGTTTAGATGAAAATCAACCATCTAAAACACGTTCTCAATTTTTTAAAAATTATAATGGCATGGCTTCCTCAGTGACTGCTAATCCAAATCCCAATAAAGGTATGCATGTGGGCAAATATATACATAAACATTTATGTTTAGAAACGCTTATAGATAGGAAGGTATAGATTCTACAGAATACAACTGTTCTTGAGTAGTTAGTGATACTTCTGATCTGTGGCATGACTAACCACCAAAATTTGAACCTAATTTGATATCCACTAAAGTGCTCCCATTTATTTAAGACACAAAAAACTAGAACTCTTGGTTCCAAAATAATACTTTTTATTAGACCAACTGGGAAATCAGAATAAAATTGTCCTTTTCTGCAAGCTTTCGGGATTGCAAACTTCATTGCAGAACAAGAAAGATTGTTTTACCTCCCTGCCTGCCATCTGACACCTCCAGGGAAGGAATTCTACTTGATCTACACATGAAAGAGCCACCCAGCATAGCTCACAAAGGGACCCAGAGGGAAAGCCTTCCATCTTCAGCTCCCTCTGTGCAACAATGAAGTTTATTTCATCGGGACTTTTTACCATCTTATACCATCTATACTTTTCCCAGAGCCTGATGAAAGGACTTTGATCCCGAAAGCTTGCAGAAAAGAAAAATTTTTCTTGCAATTTCCCATTTGATCTTATAAAAGGAATTATTTTGGAACCAAGAGTTCTAGTTTTTTGCATGTCTTCTTGTCTCAGACCAACACAGCTACCAAGTATACCCTTGACCCATTTATTTAATGCATAGAGAGGGTTTGTTTTCCCTATTAGTCTGAAGTGAGGCAGAAGGCAAGGTAGGGTAGTACCTTATAGACTATCTTGTTCAGAAAGGCACATGTTTTTGTAGGCTATAGCCTACTTCATCCAGTCCTATGAATCAAATCACAGACAGCAAGTTCACTAAATAGAAAGAAATTAAGAAATTTAAATATAAAGGATAGGGAAAGAAGGAGAAAAGGATAGGAGAAGTGACAGAGGTGGATCCAGGGGGGGATGCACTGGTATTCTCACCCCTTTCACAGAGATGTCTGGAGAGAAATGGTGGCAGATTTGAGTCCCTGCTTCCTCTCTTTCCACTATTTTTTTCTCTGTGGCTGGGGTTCCTGCTGTGGGGAGCAACTGTGTAGAGTGCTGTGTAGGGTATCATTGAAAAATGTTCCTCTTCCAGTGGCCTCTGTCCCCAGCCCTGCCTGGAAGCCCATGCAGCTACTCTCCACAGCTGAAGTCCCACAAGCCCTGGGGGAAACACAGTGGAGGGGGAGGGAGAAGGGACTTGGCTCTGTCACAGCCATGGGTCCCAGTACCCCATGAAGCAGTTTCCTGCAGCCCATGGCTGGAGAAAGCCAGGAGTAGTCCTGCGGCTTCCCCCATGCTAGGTCACTGGAAAAAATAGCAGCAGTACACTTCCAAGCAGTCCTGCTCCCTTCCCGCCCCCAGAATGTCCCCTGTAGTCCTGAAGCAGGTGCTGGATAGGACAGCCTCTCTGTTCTGCCAGTGTCCCCGGTCAAGTGACCACCTGATTCTGCCACTTACAGAAGTCCCCAGATGGAGCAGCTCTGGAGCACTCCCCAACCACCGGGTCAGCTGAGCCAGATGGCAATGGACAATTCCCCCTTTCTTGCACCCAGAGACAACCCCTGCTGGAGAGGGTGAAAGAGCAATAGGAGAGAAGGTGCCTGCACTGGAGAACAGAGGATGCCCAGAGCTGTTGGAGAAGATACTGCTTTAGGAGCTCCAAAAAGTCCCTGGAAGATGCTGCCCTGTTGCCTTCTTCAGAGGCAGTGGGGAGGGAGTGTTGTAATCTCCCCCATGGCACTGGTGGCATGTCTTGTACCTTTTCAACTTCCTGACTCTGACCAAGAGGAGGAGACACCTCTTAGAGAAGTGTAGCTGTGGGGATCAAAAAGGATAAACAAAGCTGTTAACTCTGGGATATAAATAATTATTGTCCAGATAACAGAACAAGAATCCATAGGGCACCTGTACACATGCAGGTAGGCTGTTCCAGCATGCTCCAGCACACTCCAGCATGATAGTTTCATAGTTTCTAGGGTGTAGAAACTGCATTGAAAAATAGCAGTGGAGTGCTTTTAAGCTAAAGCTAGTTTGATGAGCTTTAGTTCAAAGGGCCCTGCTGCCATTTTTCAGTGTGGCAACATTGACACACGTGATGCTCTGGGTGCTTTAATTGGCATGGGTCTTGGAACTGTGCTAATTAATACCCTCCTTACTTCCTCCCCTCCTCAGCCTCTTGGAGAATGTCTATAAATGTCCATAATGTCTGTTTAAATCATACTTAACACAATGTAGTCTGTGGGTGACTTTTTGTTTTGTAGTTTTGTGTTCAAATTGTTTCTTTAAGTTTTGTAGTTTAAGAAAAGCTACTCTGAAGTCAATGATGGGGTATCCAGGGAGGATAAAGAGTTCTGTCACTGACTTTTTATGCTGTTCTGAATGTGATGTCAAATAGGTGTCTGTTCATTCTTTCATAATGGAATCATCCCATCTGTTCGATATAGGCAGCAGAGGAGTACTGTAAGTATCTAATGGCATACATGACATAGGAAGAGGAGCATGTGAATAGAAACCATAGGTCATATAATTCATATTGTTTGGTCCACTGATGATGTTGTCTGTACTGATGAAGGGGCACAGCTGCCAATTGGATGTGAAGCAAGGTCTGGTGCTTTAGTAAGAATAGGGGTTAAGGAGTCTGTTGCTGGAGAGACATTGTTTGAGGTTGGGAGGTTTCCTGTAAGCCATGACAAGCTTGTTCCCCAAGGTTATCTTGAGATAGTTGTCATTTTGCAAGGGGAGCTGAAGGTCATTAAAGATGAATGCAAGGTGTTCAAGCTCAGGGCTGGAGGTGAAAAAAAGAGAGATTTTCTTGTTCTTCTCAAAGGGCTGGTATTATAGCAATATTATAGCAGGTCAGAGAGGGGTCTGAGTGTGGCTTTTTTGAGTGGTTTGAGTACATGCATGTACTAACTGTCATTTAGTACACTGTATTGTATTAGTGAGGTCAGACTGTCTTTGATATTGATTTCATAGACTTCATAGATTGCATAGACATTAGGGCTGGAAGGGACCCCACAAGATTGGATCCAGCCCTCTGCCCAAGGGGCAGGAAGTCAGTTGGGGTCAAATGACCCCAGCAAGATAAACATCCAGGCATTTCTTAGAGGTATCCAGAGTAGGTTTCTGTACCACTTCTGACGGGAGTCTATTCCAGAATCTGGAGACACGGACAGTAATGAAGTTTCTCCTTATGTCCAGTCTAAAACAGTCTTCCAGTAGTTTGTGACCATTAGACCTTGTCATCCCTCGGGGTGCCCGGTGAACGTCGTTCTCCTAGTTCCTAATGCACACCCCTTATATATTTATAGACTGCCACCCAGTCACCCCTGAGCTTTCACTTCTCCAGGCTGAAGCATTTGATGCCTCTCAGCCTCTTTTCATAAGGCCTGCTTTCTTGACCTCTAATTATGTGTGTGGCTCTCCTCTGCACTCTCTCAGGCTTCTCCATGTCATTTCTAAAGTGCAGAGCCCAGAACTGGATGCTCTTCTTTAATTTTATCAAACCCTTCCTGTTATTTCACTATGTTACAAGGTGACCTCAAAGCTGTTTCTTTTTGGTTTTTTAGGAACTTACCTTCTTTATGTTTTCCTCTAGAATATGCAATATTCATTTATTTTTCTGATGTATCATGGTTATCAATTCCTTTCTTAATAGCAACTAATAGCTCAAAGATTTTTTTATTCCTAAAATAACTTCTAAATCCCTTTTCTGTTCAGAACACCTTGTATCTACTTCATTCAATATGTATTCTTTGGTTTGGTTCATTGGCTTTAGACCTCATACTTTTTGTCTTTTTTTCCCCTGACCTATGCTTCTGTCTTCATTAAGCTACATTTTCCATTTCATGGTCTATCCACTTAAAAGTACATCTCTTTCTGAATTTATTGGTGGTTCCTCTTTCATGTCTGTCTTCCTAATATATATTTTGTTTTGGGAGGATGCTGATTAATGGTGTTATACATAATTGTATAATTTTTGTCTCTTTTTGCTAGAAAAAAAATCTAGTTTGGGAAGAAAACAACATTGTTTTTTCTTTCCCTGAGCTGTGTTTTGGAAGCTATGTTAAATAAACAAGTAGCACAAAAATATAGACTCAAAATCACTAATTTTATCTTCAATAAGAAATGTTGTAAAGTCCTTCTGTTAGCTATGACATGGCAGAGACCTGAAAATATTAGTAATGGATTGTGAAGAAGAGGAAAGAACCGAAATACTTGCCAAGAGCCAGAAAGAACTAGCAAGAGAGAGATGAGAGCCCCAGGAGCTGAGGTTCCTGAGAAGCTGCGCTGTGTGACTAGAGTAGCCCTGGAGAGCTGGAAGTGAGAAGCTCATGGAGTGCAGCGCACGGGAGTCTGGGGATCTGCATTCCAGGACCAGGGAAGCTGGGCAGGGCAGCTCCAGTTGCAGAGAGCTAGGAGACAGCTGACTACAAAGCTCTGAGGAGCTTAGTTAAGTTAGTGATATGCCGGCTGGAGAGATGCTGCAGAGCTTGTTACCAGATTTGCCCATCACTTTGGGGTGTGCTCGTTTATTAGGGATATGTTTCTAGGGTCTTGGTAATTCTATTCATATGCTGCTCGTGTTACTTGTGTTTCTATATGGAGCTGTATATCTCCCTTCTGCAAGTCATCACCCCCAATGGAGCTATATTGCAGGATTCAGTTTCAATGGGACTGGGTTCCTCCTGTCACCAAATCAGTCATACCCACAAACACACACAGATTAACGTGACACGCCTGCACTGGCCGGGTTGATCAGCATGGACAGGCTGACACCCTCGTATGCCAAGAATCAGTTCATCAGAGCAACAATAAACTACAGTCAGACACAAGCACACAGGTAAACAGAATACCTCTGAATCCAGCTGGGTGTCCAGTTGACACCCTCATGGGCCAGCATTCAGTTCATTAGGGCACAGCTGAGTCAAACTGGGTCAATCAGCCAGTATAAGCTGATCCCCTTATGTGTTTCAAACTCAGCACGTCCCAATCTTTAGCCTCTTGATGAGCAGACCCCACAGTATTTTTGGGCTTCACAGGGATCTTTAGCTTAGGTAAAAGAAGTGTTGCTGCAGAGCAAGTGTGGAAGGAGAAGTAGCAAAGGAAAAATATACCCAGTTACCACCAGTTTGACTATAAAAGTTATTTATTGCTAAGTATATGGACTATATATGGTACTAGTAGTAATAGACAGGCAAAGGAAAAACAAACATAAACAATTACAATACTAAGTATTACTGGTTTCACTAAGTATTTGGGGAAACTTAGCTCAAGATTAACTAATACAGTCCAGGTTCAGAAATTTATGCCTAGAGAGAGAAAAGAGAAAAGAGAGCGAGCGAGCGCTGGGATCTCACCAGTCCAAGGCACTTGGGTTGCAAAGCTGACACGTAAAGTTCTCAGCATGATCCTTGAAGGGAGATGATCTGTTCTTCCCGTGTCCCAAGATCAACAGCAGGTGGGGTGTGAGAGACTTCTCCTCTTCAAGCACACACACACTTTTACTGCTGCTTTTACAGATTTTTATACCCTCAATTCAGCTTCTTTCAAGCATTCTTAATAGTGTAAATAATTGTCTTTTCTCTTGACAAGGGGTTATCTGGTTTGGAACATCTCAGGAAACTGATTGATAATCAGGAAACACATAAGGTTAGGGAGTAACCAGGCACTTAGGAACCAGCTTGAAATTTTTATGGAAAGCAGATATACTGATGGGATATTTCCTGGTTTCTTCAGAAACAATAGATAGCTTGCATCATCAAGGTTTTGGATTTTTCCTTGTTTAACGAGCCTTAGTTTAGCACGAGTTTTCCAGATCTTACTATAGTCTTTTAACAGACTTAAGGCAATTATTGGAGTGCTCATAACCTTTGGGAGGGGAGGATTTCCACCAGTCGTCCCAGGAAAAGTATGACAATACTTGTGGTCAGGGCTCCAACGGGCTGAACACTGTGATGGACCCTTTACCATTGTTCAAATGTTGCCCATACCCCCTCAGACTCAGTCTCTTACCTCAGCATTCCCTAACCCGGCGACCAAGTTTTAGCCAATTAAGTTTAAATAGGCCTCCCATAGTGGGACCGGGGAATGTATGGCCCAAGATGCCTATTAAACTTTATTTCTGCATAGAGGTGTGTGTGGTGGGGAGGAAAGTTCTTTGTAAATCCAGATTAGAATTGGTCTGATGAATGCTGAGCTGGGTGTGTGTACATGTGGCTTGATTAGCATTTGGAGCACAGATTCCCCATCATGCAGTGCTCCCCTGCTTCTCTGATCCCAGGATTCACTGCAGTCTCTGCTTCGGGCTTTCTGTTCTCCATCTCCCATGAAAATGAGTTGTCATCTGGTTACATCTTAGATGCAAATGAGACCTAGGGCAGTTGTTTCACTCTTGTCACCCTTATCTGGAGGGTTTTAGGTGTGTTTCCCACTGCATCTTAAACAGTTTTTGTTTAGGTAGAGGAGGGGAGGGGGGATTCTTTGTGAGTCAGACAGTCTGTGTTCTGTGCCAGGGTTCCCCAAGAACATGGAGCTGAGAGGTAACAAGCTAAGCAATGTTGTGGTGGGGAGTAGGGTTGCGAAATGGCCATTCAGGAGAAAAGCGACTGAGCCCCAACACTAGAGTATGGACTTTGGCATTACTTTATTCTTTCTTTTTTTGGAGCAGCCTGTCATGCCCTCACTACAATAAGCCAGCAGTGTACTGAACTAAGCTGACAGGACACCAACTTGTTCAACATAAAGAGGGAAAATCCTGAGAAATATCAGTATATCCAATGGACAGGGGATATCAGGCCGAACAGGCTTCATGTTTTTTTGGGGGGGGGGGGCAGGGGGTTGTGGGTTTACTAGAAGGCGCCCTCAGGGGTGAGAGTAGACAGAAAGCCATCTCATAAACAATAACAAGACTTATCTGAGACTGGGGAAGAAGTCCAGTAGTCTGTGTTGATCGCATTCTGCCAAGATAACTGTCAATATGTACACGAGCCTGAAAGAAAAGAAAGAAAAGTCACCAATTAAATTAATATAAACCAATGGTAGTGTAATATCTGGGTGGCAGTTGGCCAGGGTATAGAGGAGGTTGGAGCCCCAGAACAGACCAGCATCAAATAATCATCATTCAGTGGTGGTAAGAATTACCACCTCTCAATTGCTATCACCCTAAAACATCAAGAAGTGGCAGGTGAGATTTGAGATCACCGCTACAGAACACAGGCAAGTAATTGTGAGGCCAGTGGTCAAGGTCAGGGAGGTATCCAGTAGCAGTACCTGTAAATTAAACCAGGCCAAGCCCTGGCATGAATTTTTGCTTTTAATTCTGGGTAAAAAGTCTAACAGTAATAGGAAAAGTGGCCACCCAGCAGCTTAACCACTGTAAACATAGTTAAGACAATGTATTTACAGTAAAATAAATAAACTTGATTTATATTTATTTATTTTTGTTTGTTTCCTATGATACACATCACCAGGGATCCTGGTGTTCTCTGATTCATAAAAAAAAATCCCAAATTTTCAGATTTAAAAAAGTAACCCCAAATGCATATTTTTAAGTCATTAAAATGAAATGTTACTAAGATAGATAGATAGTGGTGTTTCACTTTAATTATGGAAAAAAATGTGGATTTGGCCAGGGGTTTTTTTCCATCTGAAAGTTAGGAATTTTTGTTATCAGAGAAAACCAGGATCCTTGCTCATCACCATAGCATCTATGCAAATATTAACCTATTTAGCTTCAAAATAGTCCTTTTAGATAGGGACCACCATTCTAATTATTGATTACATAGGCATAAAGCAATTGACTTGTCTGTGATCATAGATAAAATCTGTGACAGCACAGAAATAAATCCAATTATTGTATTTTTCACTCAGGTGTCTTAACTACAACTCCAATCTATTTAATTAAAGCAAATGTATAGGTTAGCAAAATAAAATACAATCAGATTGAAAACAATTAAGAGTGAAACTAGTGAAGCAACACAGAAAATGCTAATAGGAATAAAATGTATCCTTACCCTCCAAGTAGCTTCATGAACAAATTAGGGCTGGGGCTTCAGTCACAGTGTTTCAATAAAGATTCAGATCCAAAGCTCTGTGAAAACAGCAGAAATGTTAACTTCCTGGGTCTTGATTTAGCGTATAGGGGCACATCCAGAAAGATGTGCACATGCAGTTTGTGGTGCTGTAACACAGAAGAGAATAAAAACAATACTGCCAGGAACACCACCGTGATTAACCTACCACAATTCAGGGGTAGACATTGACTTTATATACCCAATTATAATGTACATTATAATGTATCATTATAATGTACCTGATCCCTGCTAATCTGGCTACCCTGTGCAGGTGTTAACAATCCTCCTACATTTGGATGGTCTTGATCTTCCATTAATAAAGCTACTTTCTTCTGCATTTTTCTTGTTCGTTAGCTACTTGTGATATGAATTATTTCTCTGATTTCACAGTCCAGATGACTGTTTTTTATTTACTTACAGAATTTTGCATAGGCATTAGCTTCAAGCATCAGCCTCTAACCTATAACCATAATGCTGGTTCCCTCTCCCCAGGTGCAGCACCCTGCACTTGTCCTTGTAGAACTGCATCCTGTTCAGATCCTCCCACTTCTCTAACCTATCCAGGTCTTCCTGGATGCAGTCCCTTCCTGCCGGTGTATTCAGTTTACCCCCCAGCTTGGTGTCATCAGCGAACTTGAACAGGGTGCTCTCCACACCCTCATCCAGGTCGCTAATGAAAATGTTGAGCAGGACCGGCCCAAGGACCGACCCTGGGGGACTCTGCTGCCCACACCCTCCCAGGTCGACATCGAACCATCCACCACCACCCTCTGGGTTCGCCCCTGGAGCCAGTTTGCCACCCATGTGATAAACTTTTATCTCAGACCTGAAGAAGAGTGCCTTGTGCTCAAAACCTTTTTTGTCTAAATCTTTTCCAACCATACAGTGGTCCAATAAAAGATATCACCCACAAAAGTTTTTTTCTTTTGCATTAATGTGTATGCAAGATATTTGCACTTCACTTTTTGGTCATAAGAATTTGTTTTTCATATGACTGGCTGCACTTTTCTTGTGAACACTTTAGGGAGAAAGAAGGAAGCTGAGGGTGGATTTGATTTATCAATCCACTCCTGAAATGTAATGGTTAGAGAGAACTGCCATCTCTCTATTGGTATTAAATGCATATTAAAACAGCTGTCCTTGTAACCTGCCTTACTTATGCTGTTATCTGTTACCTGCAATGTACTGTGAAGTGATTATGTGAATAAAATACATATATTTATTTATTTACTTTGATACATCCAAACCAACTCCCAGATTAGAGCATCCATGACTCTTGTATTTAGATGCAAGAAGGGATGTTCTTTGTTTTCTCCCTACTGTGGAAGTAAGGCGTCTCTCACCTCTATAGAGAAGAATGGACACGCAATGAAGAATGTATAAAGGGAATTCCCTAGTAAACTTTATGATTATACTGCCTAAACTTTATGATTATACTACCTAAAAGGTGACTCACAGCCCATGAAGGTGGGTGGAAGGAATGACTTTTTATGATTTTGCTGTCTGTATCTTTTTTTTTTTTCTGAGACTGGCCAGCAGGCTCTGTTTCTCTGTTGCCTCTCTCTCTCTCTCTCTCTCTCTCTCTCTCCTGCTCTTTTCTGTATCTTTCCAATTTGTTGCCTTAAACAGGGAAGAAGAAGAAACAAATCTCTGCTTCCACTTTGACTCTACAATTAACTATGATTTCAGAAATCATATATCTTTGCTTTGAAAGGAAAAGACATATCCAGAAATGTCAGAAACCTTCACCACCTCTGCAGCATCTAGTTTTATATGCATTTCTAAACAAAATAATATGTAATGAGGAAAATTAGTAGAAAGCAAATGGTTTTAAAAAGTCTGAAAATTATGTGCTGACTGATGTTAAAGGGATGGTGGAGGGGGAGCCCAGATAACTGTGGGGCTGTTTTCTTCTCAGTCCTCTGTGTACATCACCAAGCAGAGTTTCCCTTGATACATTCAAGGGGCAGGAGGTACTAGCCAATGGTCTCTGCTCAGAGTCCCCATAGGAACCCTAGTTATTAACCTTTGACCTTCACTCCCATTCCTGTTTTCTCACATCATGTCCCCAGCAATCAATTCTCTTATGCTCAATGGCCTTCCTGTAGTTGAATGAAAGTTATAGTTTCCCTGGTCAGCCTAAGCCCATTGTTCCCTTTGCATAGCAAGTAGGCCTGGCTGGTGTTAAATAACATGAAGGTAGATCCCACACTCGGGTATTGCTATCCTGATAACCAGTTTTTCATAGATTTACATATTTTTTAACATAAATTGTAATTTCTGTGAAATACACTTTTTTGCATGCCTTTTTTGTTTAATGAATATATTCAGTTTTCCATTTGGAAAAACAAATCAAAAGCATTTTGTTTCAAATTGATTTAATCCAAAACAATGCTGCATAGTTCAGTTGATATTCTTGTTGGCTTCACTGCTAATGGCTCCATCAAATTAAACAGAAGATTGACATTTAAGAATATTAATATATTTTATCTAAAGTGAAAACACTCAATTTTTTTTTCTTTTGAAATGTTTTTTGTTTGAAACAAAGTTTTGATAAATCCACTCTCATCCCATACAGTATGTGGGAAGAGCGAGGGGGAGGCTAAAAGGATATAATTTCCCTTTTTTTTCTCCTTCAGCTCTACTTTTAGTGTGTACTTCTGGTATCAGACTGATGTTATTTTTTTGTTTCCCCACCCCAAACAATATCTCCCAATGTTCAGTCTTCTCTGTATTTGGCTTCTGATTTAAATTTCATGACTCATTACTTATTAAATGTTACATACAGCAACACTTTCATATTCATATCTGAAAATAGTAACAGATATTTGAAGGCTCCTGCATTTAACAGTGTCTCTTGAGTACATTCCAAAACACTTATTCACG
The DNA here is from genome assembly GCF_001723895.1 of Crocodylus porosus. Classification (NCBI taxonomy): domain Eukaryota; kingdom Metazoa; phylum Chordata; order Crocodylia; family Crocodylidae; genus Crocodylus; species Crocodylus porosus. The sequence goes on along the minus strand of NW_017728906.1, from coordinate 116,966,048 downwards.
TGTCCAACTTCCCTGTTATCCTTTAAAATGCTAGGAGTAGATTTCAGATTATGTAGGGAAATGAGTTCTTCAACTCTGTTTTAAGAAATAAGAAAGGGACCAATGGAATGGAGGAAGTATACTCATAAGACCACTCTCACATTACATGAAGGGAGGATGGGAAGTAAGTTAATGATCAGCTCTTTATCTGTTGTCCTCCACAAGGGATAGAAATTCTTCAGAATTTCCAAATCATTGATACATTCTGGTCAGTAAAAATTATTTAAATATAAGGATCTTATTTTATTTTCTATTCTTTATTTTACCAGTTCATCCACTAGTGAAATTCCTTGTATTTAATCAGTTCTTTCACTAACTGGAAAATAAAATTGCAACAGGAAAAACAAAGCAACTAATTTCTATTATATTTAAATTCTTTTTTATTTTAATTTCAAGAAATGATGCCTTTGTTTGGAATGGAGACTTAAATGCACTAGTTACATATCAATGAAGGAATGCACAAAGATCTAAGTGTCTTTGTATTTTATCTCTCCTAAATTAACAGAGAAGTACAATAAATAAAAATCATGTGTTGTTTTAATGGCCCCACACATGCTTAATTGGTCATTTCCCTGTGATTTATTGAAGCTGGGGACCATCTGCCCTCTTCAGATACTCCACAGGAGACATCAGCTGAGTTAGTGACTTCTGTTTAAGTTATAGTCAACAAGATAACACCTGACAACTTTAAATCCTGAAAAGGAAATTTTACAAAAAGAAAAAATATATTTAATTCAGAAGTTAAATAAAATGTTCTATAAATAAAGGAATAATATTAACAGTGCTGTTTAAGGAGGGCTACGGAAGTGAATAGTACGAAATTTTTAATACCCTGGATATTTTTTCCTGTATGCCATTAATTGTGTTATGTTGAATATTATAAATAGAGTGTGAAAAATAATTTTATTGTTTCTCCGGTAGAATTAAAAAAATGAAAAAAAGGTTTGACTAAATTACATGCATCTTTAGACTCCATACAAAAATAAGTTTTTTTTAAAGTAAGTGTAGGCAAATTTTGATATGAACAACATTTCAAAATGAAACAGAAACAAAACATTTAGCTTCAAAAATGTGAATTTCATGAATTCACAAATAATGTTAATTAATTTAAATATCTTATACTTTTATATAAGATCCTCTGTATAAGAGATATTATTCCTCACACACATCTTGAATGTTTCTGTTTTGTATATCTGACTCTTCTCTTTGTCACAGAAGTCAGCTTTGTCATGGCCCTGGACTGTAAGACTCTGGCTTTATTCCGTGTGATACATTTCAGAAATACTAACAGGGCTTTCATGTAAAATGAAACACACACACAAACACACACTTTTTTTAGAGTTTCATGAAGATACGCTGAAGTGGGGGGGGGAGGGAAAGCTGTTCATTTGTTTTCCCCATTAAAAAAAGGTTTGAAAGTAAGCCTCCTCAGGAAAAGACAACTACCCTAAGCTCACTTCAAGCTGCATTTCCTTGGAAATGCCCGTAAGACCTTATCATGAACACCCATAAGTAGATTTTTTTAAAACAATACCATCAGAGAGTCAAGATAGGATATGTACAAGGTCTTCTCATAGCCCAGTTTATAATGATATAGTTTAAAGAAGATGGTGATGAAGTAATGGAAATTGGAGAATTTGTAGGGCAATTTTGGGAAGACCTCTTTAGGATTTTTTTTTTAATGACTGTTCCCCAGTGCAATCTGTTTCATTTCCAAAGCATTAGTTTATACTTCAGGAGTACATTATGAGTCAGAAAATAAGTAAGCTTTGGCAGCAGTGAGAGAGAAGGAAGTTACACAAACTTTCCAGGCAAGTGGGTGGTGGAATTTTAATCAAGGAGCAGCCAGGAGGCTAAGAGAGTCCTCCCTCTCCAGATTTTTCCCTCTTCCTGATTAAAGACACCTTTATTATGCCTCCATTGTACAGTGTATACTAACTTCAAATATGTTTAGTAATTAAGCCTGCATAACCCTGGTTTTCTCTCCCATCTAATACCTTGGAAAGTCCTCTTTACTCATGCTGAGTAGCTTCCTAAGTAGTTACATTGATTTCCGGGAGTATGTACTACTCATATGAGAAAAGGTGGCAGAAGTAGGATCATGCTAATGTGTCACCCTCTGATTATACCAGAACTGGCTCAGAATCTATGTTTTGCTAGAGTAGGAGGTATCAAATCATAAGCCAAGTTCCTTTTCTTTTATCTTGTTATACATCAATGCTTTTTTTGGGTAAATGTCCATAGATAGGGGCTTGAACTATTGCATTTAGCTCATATAAGCCCTTAGGAAGTCATCACAGGAATGTAACTGCCCCCTGAATCTCTCTTTGCTCACTCTGAAACACCTGACCTGACAAAAAGGTTACATATTCATTGCGTTTGACTGCCAAGTATAAGCCTTAACATATTGTCCTGACATTTTGTTTTATGTGTTGATTTAGATACATTGCTGCTCATAGAGTAGCAATTACATTTCATATATTTTTTCGCCTGGAAAATAAAACAGTATTTAGACTGCCAAGATTTCTCATTAAAAGTTTCAAAAAAAATTAGAAATACTTTATTACTAATTAGATAATTAGAAAGCATGGGATTATAAACCTCAAAAGAGAAATGCACTTAAGCCTACAAGTATCTTACAATGTGTCTGTTTCAATTCATTTTAGTAGCATAATTAGCATTAGGTATTACCTTCACAGTTATGATTAAAATATATAATCTAAGGTACCATTAAGTCTAATACTTTCCATTTCACTAGCTTCTTCATATAAACTAATTAGCACAAAGGTCATTGCTCTCATTTTTCCAATACTAACAGATCATTAATGCAGTACCTCACTGATTATATTGATAGATATGGCAGGACACAATAGAGATGGAATTTTTAGTCTCTTAAAGGGTAAAAACAATTACCATACATTTAGTAAAGGGATAGTCTACTGTACAATCTATTTCCTTTGAAGTAGCATTGTATACAAAAGGAGGGCTTATAGTTAGACATACCCAGGAAAAGAATTCACTGTGATGCAAGAAGACCTAAGATAAAATTACATCAAAACAGCTACCAATTGCCTGTATTTTTTGAGACATAGGTCCTACTGAAAAGCCTTTTTTATTGGTTTGTAAAGACTTCCTAGAAGATTGGGGCTAGGTAAAAAGAGGGGAAGTCTTTTACATTTATTACATTTTTATTATATTTATGCTGTACTGGAGTATTACGATCTGAGGTAATAGAGGGTGTCTATTTTAAGAAGTGTATTTTTAAGGGCTTGCCAAACATACACAGAGGATCTCACATTCTTTCTGGTTTTGTAAAGGACAGAGAAAAAACAAAAATGAAAAGATCTGCTTGTATTCTGCTGCCTCTAGTCCTGACTGGAGGTGGTTCCATAACAATTGTGCCTTACATTGCAGTTTATATGACGCAGGAATATTCTATTCCTGTCTCTGGAAACCTGCCTCCCTGCAGGCCCTAATTCTCTATTGCACTGATTCTCTGTACCATTACTCCTCTTATATATTATCATTTCGAATGGAAGATTAAATTATTCCCTGAGGGCGGAAGATGAAGGGAAACTGAATGAATATGTAGGAGACCCCAGATGTGCCTTAACTAGTCCTGGGTACATATCTGGCCCCTCTTCTAAAATAAATTAAATCCTCTTTGGAATTTGTCCAGGAAACCTGTTTAACAGAATCTGAGTCCCAGGGACTGAGTCTCTGAAGAGATTATTCCTTTCATAAATGATTTTAGAAGGTGCAGTCACTCTTTTCAATAAACACTTAAAGGTTACTATCTACTCCTAGCCCACAAATTTAGAGGAAACTGGGAAGAAGCCAAACTAAAAATGGCGACACTGACCTACATGTAATTAATTTATGTGTACATCTTTGTGACTGTAGTAGGGTTTTTATTATTTGAAATAATAAGATGCATAGAAAAAATCAAATAGAATTGTACAATTTTATTAGCATTTTGATCCAGTTGCAAGACATTAATCTTAAGGAATATATCCAGTAAATAAAAATGTAAAGCTCCATATAATTTCTTAGATGAGCAAAAAATAAGAGTTCCAAAGTATAAGGGAATATTCATGAATTGATCTTATTTGGCAGCAAGAGTTGTTAGTTGGAGGACTTAAGTGAGCTGTTTCTGGTCCTTTATAAAGCCAAATGACTAACAAAAGTCTAATTGTTGAACCTATGAACAGTGTAAATCAGAAGTAGGTGGGTTTGCCTTTCTCGTGCAGAATTTCCAGAAGCCATTTCCAGGAATGCCATTTAATTTTATGATATTTGGCCGAATTCAGTTTGGTCACATGAATAACCACCCATGGGTATTGGAATGTCTACTATTTAGATGTCTTGCCCAGTAAATAGATCCAATTTGACTGGTTTTAGTTGCTGATACAGTTAGATACCTTAAGAGACTGAGGTACTTCTAAAGAACAACCAAGTTCATATGGTGCTGTGTAGCAAGGCACCTTTGGTGCCTGCCACTTTAAAAGCAGCAAACAGGCAGCAGCCATGTGCCTGATGAGGGAAGCCATTTTGGCCCAGGGAGATAAACTGGGCTGCAGTTTGCTGCAGGAAGGAAGGAGGAAACCAGGTTGAAAGGCTGCTCTGGCCAAAGTCAGGAGGTAAGGGCAGGGGTTATGGGGAGGATGTGACTCTTTGACCTGGGTAAGACATAAAACTGCACCCTGCTGGGCAAGGGTGGCCTGGTGGGGCTACTAGTTGCATGGGAGCCCCCAGGAAATGCCAGGCCAGTTACCTCCCTGGTAAAAAGCAAGTCAGGACATGTTAATAACCCCAGCCCCACATCCCTGGTGGTGTTCTAGTGAGCAGGGGTAGCCCAGAGCTTGGTTAAGGAGTCCTGAGGCAGAGCTCAAGCTGGAGAAGGGACCTGGGTCCATACCCAGGAAGCAGAGTAAAGCCTGGGGGATGCGAGTCAGACTCTGTGTGAGAGGGGCCATGAACAGAGTGGCCCATGAGTGTGGATGAGTGAGAAATCCAGTGGGGGCATAGTGGTCCAGTCAGGGGCTAGGAGCAAAATAGGCCTACAGTCATACAATTGCTTAGCCAGTGCTCAGGTGAGGGTAGCGGGAGATACCCAACAGACTGTGCCAGGGCTGATGGAGGTGATGGGATCTAAGCCTAAAGCTGGGTTAGGCCAGGCAGCATGAGTGTGGCTCCTGAGAAAAGGCAGTATGAAAGAGGCTGGGTGAGAGCCAGCAGAGTGAGTGGGACCCCAGTGAGAGAGGGGTAGCATGTGAGTGGCCCTCCAGGGCTGTAGAAAAGAGCTACAACTGTGTGCCCAGTTTGCTATGGCCATAGGCCAGAGAAGTAGCACCAGAGTAACATCTGTGAGGCATGGGACCCATGTAAGGGAGGTTGGAGTGGGTATTAGGCCCTCGTCAGCAGGGTGAGAGATGGGTAGCCTCCTGCCTTAGTAACAACTCTCATATTTTTCCATCAAGATGTGGCAGGTGAGCAAAGTGGGTGGTTACCCCAGGAGCAGGGTGGCTGGAGAAGACCTAATGAGGAGGCCATCCTGTTACATGGTGAAAGAAAGCCTAAGCACAATTTAATTCAGCCTCTTGCATAGAGTTAGGATTCCCTTTTTCTGAACCAGGGGTGCTCAACCCCTGGCCCATGAGCCAAATCTGGCCTGTAGAACCATGGCATCCAGCCTGCAGCATTCCCCATGAGTTAAACCCTTTTTCACTTCAGTCATCATAGGCAAGGTCAGCTCCCAGACTAGATCTAGGATTCAGAATTACCTAGACAAATTGGAGGATTGGGCCAAAAAAAATCTCATGAGTTTCAACAAGGAGAAGTGCAAAGTCCTGCACATAAGACAAAATGATCTCATGCACAATTTAATGAACTTCATCCCAGGGTCCTGAAGAAACTGTCAGAGTAAATCTCGGAGTCCTTAGCAATGATCTTCATGAAGTCATGGGAAATGAGCAAGGCACCAGAAGACAGAAAAAGGGTCAATGTAGCGCCCCTCTTCGAAAGGCAAAAAAGAATACCTGGAGAACTGCAGACTGGTTAGCCTTCTCTCAATACCTAGGTCATATTGTAAGGAAAGCCATTTGCAAGTATCCGGGGGAAAGGGTGATTGCTAGCTGCCAGAATGGATTTATAAAAACAAACTGTAATCAAGGAATCTGATCTGCTTCTTTGAGAAAGTAACTATTTGGGTGGAAAAAGGGAATGCTGTAGATATAGTATATCTGGACTTCAGCAAGGCTTTTAACAAGGTCCCACATGGCCTTCTCATAAACCAATTGGAGAAACATGGGATGAATAAAATTATTAGAAGATGGATAGATAACTGACTCAGTAGCCAGAAACAATGGTAATTATTAATGGGTCCATGTCAGAATCTCAGGAGGTTTTAAGTTGAGTCCCACAGGGGTCTGTCATGGGTCCAGTGATGTTCAATACATTTATTAATGATTTGGATGCTGGCACAGAAAGCTTCTTGAACAAGTTTGCAGATAACATGGAACTGGAAATGATCGTGAACATGTTGGAGGATGTGAGCACAATTCAGAAGGATCTTGACAGATTGGAAAGTTGAACTAAAGCTAACAGAATGAAGTTCAGTGCAGACAAATGCAAAGTACTACAACTCAGGAGAAATAATCAAAAAACAAACACAAAATGGGGGACACATGACTGGATGGCAGCTCTATGGAAAATGACTTGGAAGTCCTGGTAAAACACAGATTCAGTATGAGTCTTCAGTGTAATGCAGCTACACAAAAGGAGAATGTGGTTTGGGGCTGCATAAATTGAAGCATTAGGTGCAAGACACAGGAGATGGTAGCGAACTCTCCTCAGCACTGGTGAGGTCTTATCTGGAGTACTGTGTGCAGTTCTGGACTACACACTTTAAAAAGGACTTGGAGAAGTTAGAGAAAGTTCAGAGGTGAGCAAAGAAGATGATCAAAGGATTGGAAAGCAAGTCATAGGATAGGTTGAAGGAGCTAGTCATGTTCAGCTTGCAGAAAAGGCACTTAAGAGGGAACATGATATCAATCTTCAAATATTTGGAGGGTTGCAATAAAAAAGAGGGAAAACACTTTTGCCCTCTTGCTACAGAGAGGAGGTCACAGACCAGTGGCCTGAAGTTTCAGCAAAGTAAATTTAGACTGTATATCTAGAAAAATAAACTTTTTCACTGGTAAACCAGTAGGCATTAGAATAAACTACCCAGGGAAGTTGTAGACTCTCCATCACTGGAGATGTTTAAGAGGTTGGACAGCCCCTGGTGAGGTATGATCTAGGCATAGCTATGCCTATGTTCTACCATGGGTATTTACCATGCTTCTGGGCTTTGCTGGTAGCCTCCATTCCACCCCACCCCCACACACACTCTTTTTTTTCTGTTATATGTTAGGGTATTTTTAATCCCCGCCCCCCCCCAAGACAATGGTTCCTGGCTACACTACAGCTAGGGACTTCACCTGGGGTGTGCTAATCCAATTGCTAGAAACAAAGCTGGAGGTTTTTGGCTAGAGGGTCTTGCCCCCCCCCAACTTGGGGTCAGACTGGATTACGATATTTGGAGTCGGGAAGGAATTTTACCTTGGGGTAAGATTAGTATGGACTCTTTGGGGTTTTGCCTTCCTCTGCAGTGTGGGGTGTGACCCTCTACCCAGGACCTCTTGCACATTTATTGACAACATTCTATAGAAGCAGGACATTGCCATGGTTCCCTTGCTTCACCTGGGCAGGTTAGGGTGTTAGGTGTTAGGACTGAGGGTAGTTTTACATAGAATTTAGGCAAGAGGTTGAACCAGATGACCTCTAGAGGTCCCATCAAGCTCTACTTGTCTATGAATGTGTGACTTAACATGGTGAAGGCATTTTCCTGTGTTGGGGAAGACTTGGACTAGAATGTCAACTAGGCTGAGAAAGTTTTAGAATATGTTTCTTCCTGAAAAACTTCTTTAACTACTAGGATATTGTGAACAATGTGAGTCTACCACCAGTATCTTCTTTGGCTGAACTCAGTGCTATCAGTGTGAATTAGGTGGGCTCTAAGGGAGCCTATACATTACTGTGGATCCTGCTCCAACATACTGCAATTACAATGTAATCAATTAATTGAGCCTGCTACAGCATGATAATTGCTACACTGTAGCCAGCCTCTGCATCTCATGGGGAGCTTGTGGCAAGCTCATTGTAAGAGCTTTAAAAAAAGTGCCCCTTCCACCATTTTGAAGCATGGGGATACTGGCACACAAGACACTCCAGGCACTTTAATTAGAGCCACTGTAATTAAAGCACTCCCTCACCCATATCCCTGGACCACATGTACAGATACCCTAAGGTCACATAAATGATCAAACCCTTCGGTGGAATTTGATACTGACACCTCTACTAATCTGAATTGGAACTGAAATCGTGTCTACATGATTAAACAGAATAACTTCTGAGCATGCTCCAAAAGTTAAATGTAAGTACCTAGGGAATTTTGAAGTCCAAAGCACAGGCACTGAATTAGTTTAGATGCTTATTTAGTTTTGTGCCTTGCAGCAATTCTGCTCACTTTTGGTGCATCTACTTATGAAATTAGTATGAAGGAATAAACTCTGGAGTTGTTTATATTGGAGTTAACTGCTTCACGGTGCAGCATTTACATATGTGCCCATGGCAGCAGCAATTTGAGCTGGAGCAAAGTAGTTGCAGGCTTGCAGGGGGCACAGGAGGTCAGCCCAGGGCTCTGGATGGTGGTATTGGGTGGCAGAGGGGATGGCTGGTCCCTATATATTTTGGCATTTGATTTTGGTTTTTTTATCATGGAAAATCAGAAGTCTCCCTTCATTCCCCAGGGTGTAGGTCCAGCTGCAGCTGTCTTCATGCTACTTTGTGGCACTGAGTAGCCTGGTATGCTGATAACCTGTCCCTGCCCATGCTGTTGCCAAGCCATCCTTATCAGTGCCCCTCACTCCTGACCTGCAGCCCCTGGTCCCCCGCACGTGCTGATGCCTCTTGCTCCTGACCCACAATCTCCCATTCCTTCTGGTGCCTCTTACTCCCAGCTCACAGCCCCCTGCCTGCCCAGCCCTATTCGAGGAGTCCCCAGCTTCCAGGGCTATGGGACCTGGCAGCTGCATCCTACCCACTCCTTGCCCCATGGGTATCAGCTGCAACTGGTCAGCAGCTCCTGAGTCATGGCTGCCACGCATGGCAGTTGGCAGCTACTGGGGCTAGAGTGGAGAGAGGCATATAAAGCATGGAGTTTGCCTCTCCAGCACCTGCCCATGGGTGGCATGACTGGAGCAGAGCTGAAGCAGGAGGGTGAGATTAAGGGGAGGATGTGGGCTGCCTACTGTGAGGCGTAGGGTTCCCTGCCCTGCTGCCCTCCCCCAGGGATCTCCAGAGCCCAGTGAGTGGGACCCAGCACAGGAGGGTGGAGTGGGGTGGCAAGACTCATTGCTACCTCCACCAGGGCCCCCATGCCAGCTGTACCACTAGCAGCATGAGGAAAAATGGACTGGTGGGGGGAGTTATGCTGCCTTCATCTTTTCTCACCACCAGCTGCTTATGAGCTGGGCCACACCTGTACCCTGACACCACTACTGCCACTACTCCTTTAAGGCCATCATGATACCCCACACTCCAGTTCCCCTCTGAGGTACAGCTGTGGCCCAGCATGCAAGCTGTTGGTGGCAGGAGGAGATGAGGGCAGCATAGCCCCCAACCCCAGTCCATTATTCCTCATGATGTTAGCAGCACAGCTGGTTCTGGCAGAGGCAGTAACAGTGGAGGCAACGAGTCTCACTGCCCTGCTCCATCCTCCCACATTGGGTCCTGCCTGCTGAGCCACATGCCCTTTGGTCATAGAAATATGGGGAGAGGGCATATGCTCTCACATTTCCCCCCCCCCCCAACACATTGCCTCTGCCTCCCTGACCTTGCACACATCACCTCTGCCCCCATCCCTGCCTATGCATCACCTATACTCCCCCCCATAGACTTACCTGCAGGGATCTTTAGGAGCTGCTCTCCACCATGCTTCCTGACTGCCATGTGCATATGTGCACATGCACATGGCATCCCCTGTCTCATTGCCCTCTTCCCACTCCCTGCAGCCCCTTGCAGGCTTGAAATCTGCCTTTCTTGCTAAGGGAAACCCATGGCAGCCTGCATTTTTGTCTTTTAAAGGAGAAAATCTGCATTTTCCCATGTTTTTCTGTGAAAAGCCCAGATCTCCGTTTATCAGAAAGCAACTGTGAAATATTTTGAAAAGCTCAAGTGCAATAAAGGACCAACAGGAGTGAGTATTCATTGAAATGAACATAAAGACACAGAATGTGAAGTAGCATTGACTGTGACAAGGAACTGTGTTCTCAGTGAATCTAACCATTTGAGAGGTGAAGTTTATCTATCCCAACTCTCACAACAGTCTCTCTCTCAGGCCACTCATTTACTTTATACTATGAAGTATAATACTGGCTCCTGCAAAAAGGGAATGTTGGGCAGCTCTCTGATCACGTATCCCACAGCCAGCCTGCCTTCAAATCTGTCTTGGCCAATTTAAAGTTCTAAGATTCCCATTGTACAGCAGTTCTGTTTCAGACTAACTGCAGAGTGTTGTAGTTCTGCTTCTACTTTGTGCAATACCTTGGATGAGTGAATTTAATTCTAAGTTCTTAAAGCATCAAATACTTCTAAAGAATGGCAAGTTGTTAATGTGATGCTTGTCGTTCAGAAACAAGAGAGCCATAGGATATCTAGCACGCTGCAGACCTTTGTGCTTTACTTCAGTTCTGTTATGAAACTGACTGAGAACATAATTAAAATAGGATTAGTACAACACTTGTCTCCGCATAACCTCGTATAGGCACAAGTTCATACAAGTGCAAATCATACCTCTTTAACCTGTTAGAGTTATGTGAAAAGTTAATAGGCACCAGATAAATGTAACCCTGGCAGATATAATTTACTTGGAATTTTAAATGTACTCATAAGAGTCTATTAAAATTAACAATTCCAGGGGCTCAATCCTATCATGGAATTTTTTTTAACAGGTTAATCAATTGAAAGAGTCATTTCATTTGACTGTTCCCTAGGGCTGAGAGATGAAATAGTGGGGGCTCACCGGATTTTGGTATTTGTTCCCAAAGGTCATGTAATGACAGAGAATGAAGTGGTATTGAGATATGTTGATATCACTACCTGGTAACCTTAGTTAGAAACTGGAAACTGTGAAAAACCCCAGGTGAAATTCAGATGTATAGGTAGATAAGGCAGCAAGCTACTTAAATTTAATTTGGATAAATGTAAAAATAATGTCCATTGCCCTCCACCCCCAAGACTGTCTAAAAGTGTATACTCCTGTACAAAAGAAAAGATAGAACAAGGAATAAACAACAGATTTGGAAGCACATTATCAGAGTCCCAAAATACAGCTTTGTCACTTTTATTTTTCCATTTCTGTCACCCTTTGCCAATATTTCACCACCTCATTAAAGAATGACTTTATACTCACTATACCTCTGAAATAGGAAAGTTTTATTATCCCTAATCTACAAAAAGTTACTTGAAGATGAGAGAGACTAGGGGATTGATGCAGCTCATCAAGAAATCATTAAGCATCTTTTTATTCAACAGTGGGAGCTGGATTGCCCCTAAGTGATTTGCCAAAGGAAGCTCTTGTCAGACCTTGAGAATTAAGTTAGATCCTCTGAATGCCACATAGATGCTTGAGACAAATGCTAGACTTAGTTGTGTTCTTTACGTTTTACTTAAAAGCAAGCTATCAATGTCTAGATTTTGGTTATGGTGCAGACAGAGATGTATTTTGTAGACACAAGTATTACTAACTTAGTGGCAAACTTTGAATCCCTTATTCATGCCAGTGAGTAGTTACTCCTACAAACTGTTCCACTGACTAAGCAGTGCTAATTTTCTTTGGTCAAGTTGCATTTCTAAGGGTGTGCTCATATATTACAAGCATCATATACTACCTTTAAGGAATGTGGGTCAGTGTTAAAATTAGAAAGTGCTGCAAGCAATCATGCATTCCTGGGTCCCTCACTCCTGAGGTCCCTTCCAAAGCTAATTTTCTATGATTCCAATGTGCACAGCTCTGACCTTTCACAGTCAGGATAGCTAGGATCTGGAAGCAACTTCCCAGGGAAGTGGTGCTTGCTCCTACCCTCAGGGTCTTCAAAAGGAGGCTGGATAATCACCTAGCTAGGGTCATTTGACCCCAGCATTCTTTCCTGTCCATGGCAGGGGGTCAGACTTGATGATCTACTTAAGTCCCTTCCAACCCTACCAACTATGAAACTAGAGGCTGGTAAGCAAGGGCATGGCTGTAAGCTGACAAGGTGCTCTGTACCTGCCCTGCTCGTTGGCTCTCTAGAAGCATCAAATGCACCCACAGCATGTGGCAGAAAGCCACCTCTGTTTCTCTCCAAAAACTGTGCTCTGTGTCAATTTGGTTAGGATGGGCCCAGCAGAGGATACATCCCTTACCCTATCTCTTTAGGTAACCTGAACTGGATACATTCCTGAGAGAGGGGGGAAACCTGCTCCCTCTGCCTACGTGACTGGCATCATATACCTGCGTGAGGGGCTTGGGCTCCTTCGTGGGCTAGAGACTGCCCATCTGCTCAGCAACCAGTGATGCATTTCAAATTGATTGGCTGACAGGCAACAGGTGCTGGCCTCCATTGGACCAGGTAAATGAGGTCATAAGGGCTATATAAGTTAAGGACTGCCTAGGAGAAGGGGGCAGCATCCATGAAAAAAACCCAGAGAGAGAGAAGAGCTGGACCATCTGAAACTTGCTCTCTCTCTCAAAGCTCACGATTAAGGAATTGCCTGCCTCCAGAGAGAATATCCACCTGCCTCTGGATGATATTTGTGAATAATAAGCTACCTGAGATCTAACTAGATATATAACTTACAGTAATTTAGATGTGTGATCAAAGTCTACTCCAGCCACCCTGTTTGCTGTGTGGGATTTCTCTCATACTACTCAATTCTGTACCCTATTCCAACCCTACTCTTTGTAACCAATAAGGGTCTCCTTTGTACCTAGCATGGGAGACTTATTTGGAATGTGTCCAGATTATGCCTTGGGGTCCCCTTTGCTTGGCTTCCTAAGGGAAACCACTATTTTGTGCTTCCAACTGAGGGAAGCACCCCAAGTTCTTGAAGTGAGTCAAGTACCCTCGAGGGCTACCAGGCCTGTGTTTCCCAGGGGGCACAGTGCCAGAATCAAGCCCATCCCTGGGTGGTGGCAGCTCTACCCCCAAGCTAGTGGATGTGCTCCAGGAAGGGGGTCAACCAGATATGAGGCACCCCCAGGGAGGCACTCAGAGCCTGGAAGGTGGTTGGGTGCAGTGAGGTGGGTGGCTCACCACAGGACCACCCACTGCTGGCCCGCCACACAGCACACCTCCCATGTGCACTCCTCTCAGTGCATGCTCACTCCCAGCACACACACATATACACACATGCAGAGCCCATTCCCAGACTTGCCTTTGGTCATTAAGCACAGTCAGGGCTTAGGGTGGCAGCAGCACTGGGAATGCTTTGAAGATCTGTGTGGAGTGCAGAGCCTGTGAGTCCCCTGTCACCTCTGTTAGTGGTAGTAATACGGGGAGTGTGCATGCTCACTCCTCCCTACCAGCATTTGTTCAGCAACAGCAGAGTCCCTGGATGGTCCAGGGCTCCATTGTGGCACCATGCACTCAGAGATGGTGCCCTTCACTTCTGCTGCTGCCCCCATGCCCCATTTATGCTGCTCAGTGGTCAAAGGCAAGTCTGGAGATAGGGTGTGTATGTATATGTGTGTGCTGATGCTGTGCATGTGTACATGTGCATGTGAACACCTGCTGAGGCTGTGTGAGTGTGTGTGTGTGTGTGTGTGTGTGTATGTATGTGTACTGGGGCTGTGTGTACATGTGAACACCTGCTGAGGCTCTGTGTGTGTGTGTACTGGGGCTGTGTGTACATGTGAGCACATGCTGAGGGTGTGTGTGTGTGTGTGGTGTGTGTGTGTGAGTGAGCACATGCTGAGGTATGGGGTGGGGGGTGCTGTGTGTGCATGAACATATAGTGCAAATTTTGTGTGTCCTGCTGGTTTCTCCTGCAGCCCAGTACTTCCCCTCTCTGCTTCATTATCATCCTTCTCCTCCTACCCTGGGCCCCCTGTGGTTGGCATCTCTGCATCTCCTTCCCCGTTTCCTCACTCACCAGCAGGGAACCTGTTTTTTTCCAATTAAAACATCCCCAATTTTTAGAATAAAAAGGTAACCCAAAATCTACATTTTTTTTATCATTAAAATGAAACACTACTATACATATATCTATATATAACTGGCATTTCATTTTAATCATGGAAAATGGATTTTTAATCAAAAAATTAGGGATCTTTTTTATCAGAGAGAACCAGGATCCCTGCTCACCAGCCTCTGTTCTGTTCTCCAGCTTGTCATCCCAGGGGCATCAGAATCCAGGACAGCTAGTCCACCTGGGAGCTATGCCTCCTAGGATACCAGAAGACTGAAAATTGATCGTTTTAATTCTGTGCAACATTTAGAAGTTAAGTTAAAATGAACTGCCTAACATAGCAAAAAAATAACCATCACCTTAAGTGGTATAACTTTAAGATGCCTAGAGGGCAGTTAGTACTAGTTAACAAGCTTGAGTTCATGAGCCTTCAAGTTTTCAGTGCTCTTAACATGAGATAATTGTAATGTGTAATCTCACCCTAACAAACTCAGAAATAAAAAACAGGTTCTAAATGTTTAGGTTTCAAAGTAGTCAGAGTGTTTTTCTTAGCTTTGCTTTGTTTTGTTTTTCCTTTATCCAAGGCCCTGATAGTTGTTCTTGGCAAGCTAAGTATACATTTCAAAAGAGGTACTGTGAATAGTCATTGTTACATTTTGCAAAATCAAAACTAAGCCTGGTGTTTTCATACAAGAATATAAGATATATAGGCTTTTATATATTTGCATATTTATGTATACCTGACAATAAGTATATGTACATGTTGGTAAGTAGTTACTCCTGTTCCTGAGAGAGAGATTCATATTGAATATCTTTAGTTTCATAGTACTGCAAGTTCATCCCAATTCTTGTCTTTTAGGAAATGGTTATTTTGACAGAAAAGTCAAAAATGTAGATTTTTGTTTTTGTTTTACTCAGGATGTAAAAAGCTATATCAAATGTAGAATATATATGCATTACAACAGCAGAAATGCCTCAGTGTTACATTTTATACAGGAAATATACTAGATAATTCCTGAAAATCCATTTTATATTTAGATGATTGACAGGCATAAAAATATGTTTCATTTGATTTTTAATACAAGCCCTTCTTTGATAAACAATGTATGTCCTCACAGACATAATTCAATAATGGAATTTAGTAGTTGAATAAGACTCAAATCTCAAGGGTTCAGAGAGAATTAATACATTATGCAACATTAAACACACCTGTCAAGTGACCATATTTGCTGCATAACCCACAACTGCTGTTAAATCCCTGGAATTCACTACAAGTGTCACTATATTTTAATTTCCATGTTGCCTGATAAATCTGTATCCTCTCCTTCCTTTATGATAACTATAACTGGACCAGTCATATCATGCTGCTGCCTTTACTGCTTTGAAAAGCTGCTAGGAAGTATTTCTCAGATAAAAATGGAATTGGTAGACTGCTGGCACTGTGAACATGCAACTGTCATTAGTTTCTGGAATTCTTCTGTTTCCATAAGTAGGTGATAAGTCTTTTAATAGGTAAATGGCATGTTTTTAGATTCTGAGCATATTGAGTCAGGAGTGCATTATGTTTCAAAAAATTCTAAGACAGGGTCAGCTCCTAGCAGATCATCCTGCTTGCATATAAAAAATTATAATGCTGTAAGAAGAAAATTGGGAAATAATAAACATGTGTATTACACACAACCTTTATGCTGTTCTTCTGTGCCATAAATGATATACAAGTTATAGAGAAAAAACATAATATGTAATCAGTGTAATTAATACAGTATCAACATGTATATTCACAAAGGTCTGAATTAAGGTTCCATGAGCAACAATATATATTCTTTTTCTTTTTCATAAAATTATCCTTTCCTAGTTTTCAGATTTTGTAACTTAAGTAGTAGTCTTCATATATTTTTGGATGTCATATTCTATTTATTTGAAAGCAAAAAAGTAAAACTGTCTTTTATCGATCTATGGATTGGATCTCATGAAAACAGATTTTAACAAACTCAGGAAACTGATAACAGGAGGTGGTCTGAGGAGAAAAGGAGTCCAGGATGGTTTGTTCTACCCTAAGAGTATAGTAAGAATGCAACAGCAAGCTATACTAGCACAGAGAAAGAATAGGAAGTGTGGCAGGATAGCAGCTTGACTAAACAGCAAACTCTTCAGTGAGTCAAAACTCAAAAAAAAAAAAAACCCTATAAAAACTGGCACTTTAGTCATGTTACTGCAGGGAAGTACATGGGTGACTGGTGCCTCCAGAACCTGGGGGGGGGCAAATGGCTGATCACCTACTGATGGGGGCATTTCCCAGAGGCTAATCGCTGACTGGGGTGGGGAGGCCCCCAACAGCTGATCACCAATTGGGGGTGGGGGGATGGGGAGGGTACCCCAGTGGCCGATCGCAAATCCGGAAGTGCTTCTGGTGCTTCTCTCAGCACCCCCACATTCTCGGGGAGGCACCAGCCATCACCCTCCACTCCCTGGCCAGTGAGGACCAATCTCAAGGGGGCATCAGGAAAAGCCAAAGCATGGATTGAGACAGTTAGAAAAGGGACATAAAATAACAACAAAGCACATTTGCAAGTATGTCAGAAGTCAGAGAAAGACCAGGGAAAGTTTAGCTCCTTTAGGGAACAAGGAGGCCAATCTTGAAGCAGATAATGTAGAGAAGCCTGAAGTAAAAGAACAAGTTAGGGATTCCTTGGAGAAGCTGGATGGTTTCAAGTCAAGAGGGCAGGATGAGAGGTATCCTAAGAATTCAGGGAATTGGCTGAGGTAATTTCAGGGCCATTGTCTTTGAGAACAAATAGAGGTGGGATGAGATCCTAAATAAAATGGTCAAATATATTGCTCATGTTTAAGAAAAGGAAGAAGGAGGATTTTGGGGGACCAATAAGGAAATGAGTTGCTGCCACCATGTTCTGAGCCTAGTGTGTAGCTGTGGGAGCTAGGTTGATCTGATTCTCTTGGTAGTCTTGGAGCTACAGGGTCCTTGTCCCATGTAATGCCCCAAGAATGAGGATAATACATAGAGATGAAGGAAATGGTAGGCTGATGTAACCTGGTATGGCTGTCTTTTCCTTTCTGCATATTCCTTCCCAAATGTAGTGTGTGCTTCTATTGATTTCATGATAGTGTGGATGTGGCCTTAGTATTTGACATTCAGTTATTATGTTGATATGTTGGTAAAATTTCTTTCAAACATGCAAATGGAGGTGTAGATTCTGGTACTATGATAATAATCAGAATTTGAGACTCTATAGAGATTAGAAAGGATGAACAAACATGTTGACTGTGATTTTTGACCATTCACAACTGTGTTAAACCTGAATGACATTTCATGGGAGCAGGGCAAGGAGCTTCTCCAGCCCAAAAGTTTTTTCTCTGCTAAATTGCAGAAGCCTGCTGAACTATTGGAGCTATTTGTTTCTCAAAAGAATCACAAACTTTTTTAATAAACAAAAGTATTCAAAATACTATAGAGAAGATGACTATCAATGTTTCTTTTATTAAATGAGTCCTAGGATGGGAATCCACCTTGGAATTCTAGGTGATGAAAATGCAAACCGAGGAGTCCTGGTTAAAGTTTGGCGAACACTACACCACAGAAACCAAACTTCTCTTGCTGCTTTATGTCAGCTAGGAAAATCTATTTGATAGACAGCCACCTATTCAACGGACAGCTATCATTTTGACTTGGAACAGAATAACTTCAACTTAAAGTTATTGTTAGTCCAGTAAATCAAAGAGATAAGAGATGGGAAAATCTTATAGTATTGGAGTATCAAATCCATGTCTCACATGACAAAATATAATTTTATGAGCAAAGTTGTACCTGATGTTAAACCAAAACATTTGCTTAAGAAATTATTGCTTTTCCCATCAGTGGAACAAGCATACCTTCATCATTTAGGTCAGTCACGCACAAGCATGAGATATATAAAGGCTAAAATGCTGTATCTTTTTTTTTTCCCCTCAGGTTTATAGTTAGTAGCACACTGCAAAGCATTAAAAAAAAACAGAGTTGGCACCCTGGGCAAACTCTATAGGAGAGGGTGAGGGTGCTTCCGGGGGAGAGGAGCAGGGGAAGGTATGAGATTCCAGAGGCTGGGGAAACAGCAGTCTTAGCCATGCCAGGAACTGCTAAGCAGTCCCTGTCTAAGGTGCTGCTGCTGCAATGTGTCCTGTCCACCCTGGTTGCTGCTCTTAAAGCAAAACCAGAAGCTATGGACTGTTCTGGAGTTCTTGGCATTGGTAAGCCATAGGGCTGCTCTTGCTGCCAGGTACAAACTCCACAAAGATGGGGGGTGGTTCTGAGGTCCCTCCTAACTTGGTGGCACTTGGGGTGAATGCCCCTCTCATCCAGCCCTATACAACAGTAAATAGAGGACTTAAGAACTTCAAAAGAAATTGCATTTCACTGAAATAATGAAAAACAGTTTGATAGCCATCTAAAGATAACATATGTTGTGCTCTCCAGGATCCAGGTGAAAAGATAATACTAACTAAAAGCTATTTACTGTTAAAATTCTGTGAAAAGAAACTTAAAAAAAAGGTCAGAATATATGGATAATATGATACACATGAATTTTGTTTCTTAATGTATAAAGATATATTTAAAAGCTAAGTTACATTTGGGAATATATTCAAATATTTATGAGTAGAATGGATCAAAATAGGAATCAATTAGAAATACTAACATTCTGAATTTTTGTTCCGAATTTTAAGGGGAAAAAAACCACAGACAGACAAAAAACAAAATTCCCAAAAGGGAATAATGGAGTTAGGAGCATCAAAACATTTAGTTTTAAAAATTTTGAATAATTCTGTTTCATTAAGGTCAGAAAAATATTGAATTACAATATGAATATGCCTTCTATTAAATCTGCAACAAAGTATTACTAAATCTCTTCAGAACCTTAAATATCTTTAAAAGTTAAACATTTTTTTAAAAGAAAAGGAATTTCTGTATGCACCCATATGAACGTACATACCATATCTTTCAGGGTCTTTCATTAGCCATGCAAGAATTTAAAAAAAAAAAAAAAAGACAATTTAACCTGCTAACATCTTGGATGTTTAGGTTCCAGTGAACCTGAATAGAAGAAAGCAAGGACTTTTTTTTTTCTGTGAACAATTTAGCTTATTATTATTTACCTCTTAGGTACATCATGTACATTTTATTTCACTCAGAACCTAAGCAATATACTAGCTGTAGTATCTAACAATGATATCCTAGTTCTATAACATCATTATTACCAGATGTGGCAGTTTTGAAATTATCCATGCATTATTATCAGGGGGTGCATCTACATGTGCAATTATTGCAAAGCAATACATTTAAGATTTTATTGCTCTGGAGTTTAATTGTTTCTGGGTATGCTGTTTGAATGTGCACCTGGGACCACAGCACATTCATAGATTGTAAGGCTGGAAGGGACCTTGGAAGATCATTGGGTCCAGCCCCCTGCACCAAGCAAAACAGGTGACCCCAGCAAGGTGACTGTTCAGTTTCCTCTTGAATATTTCTGAGGTAGGCAATTGCACCACGTCTGGAGGGAGCTTATTCTACAGTCTGGACACCCTAGTTGTCCCTACACTGAGTCAGGTTGGAAAAGCCCTAAAGATCAGCCTACTAGCCTGAGGCTGCTCCAACCTACCTCAACATGCTGTAGAGGAGGTGGCCGTAGCACTAGGATGCTCCAGTGTGGGGCTAGGTGGCAGGCAGCCCCTGCACTGAAGCACCCTCAATGCACAGTGAGCTGTGTCAGCACCTATATGTGCGCTGCTGTAGAGTAAAACACTTTGGATAGTTTACAAGTAGTATTCTGCTGTGGAGTTACTATCCTGCCCTGCAAGCATAGACACCAAGATGTTTACTGCAGATCTAAGTAGGCAACTCCTCAGTAAACATCTCATTTAGGTGCACCCTAGGTGTATTAACTTTTTAATTTGCATCTGCATTTACCTCCTTTTAGTTAGGATATTGTAGTGTGGCTTTTCCTGAAGATTCACTAAAATATTTAAATTTGCAACTGATACCAGTTGAAATAATTAAGAATATTCCAGTGAACCCCAAAGAACCAGAGAAGCTAATATCCCAAATAATGCTTATATGCTTTTTTTCCCCCTTAAGTTCATAGATTTCATAGACATTAAGGCTGGAAGGGACCTCAGAAGATCATCAAGTCCAGCCCCCTGCCCAAAGGGCAGGAAGTCAGCTGGGGTCATAGGATCCCAGCAAGATAAGCATCTAATTTGCTCCTGAAGGTGTTCAATGTAGGTGCTTGAACCACATCCAATGGCAGGCTGTTCTAGACCTGGGGGGCTT
>NW_017728906.1:116926097-116945081 GCF_001723895.1 Crocodylus porosus | reverse complement strand
TTTTGGTCGCTTTATTAGTCGCAGCATCGCATTGCAGGCTCATGTTCATCTTGTGGTCAATTGTGACCTCCAAGTCTCTTTCTTCTGTAGTGCTAGCCAGTTAATTTAGGTTTTTAAGGTTTTTTATTTATGTTGCAGTGATAGAACTGGAAAAGGCACTACATGCAGGTGCATTATCGGGAGTATACTGTTTATGCTTTTTCATTTATTTTGTTGTAATTTTACAACAATAATGAGAAAGATCAATACAAAATATCTCAAATAACAGTTCAGGAGTGGTACCATTTGGGAGTGATAAAAGATAAAAATGAGAGAGGAGTCTAGTTTGATTAAAAGAAAATAAAAGAGGACAGAAAATTTGCTTAGTGACTTAAGCCAATAAGACTGTTTCAGAACAGAAAACAGAATGTTAGAAGTCACAAAGCCAGGAATATGTGAGTTCAATGAGGAAACAATACAGGGAAAAAAAACAGGTAGTGGAAGAAAGAAAAGAAAAGTAGATGAGAATGAATTTGGTTTCATAGTAGGTAGGGTCGGCAGGGACCTAAACAGATCATCAAGTCTCACCCCCTGCCATGGCAGGAAAGAGTACCGGGGGTCAAATGACCCCAGCTAGGTGATTGTCTAGCCTTCTTTTGAAGACTGGTCTTGCAGATGAGGTTAAGATTTTGATTGTGCTGAGCAAATGAACAAACTGAAGGAGTAAGGAGTGGGGTGAGTGCTTTTAGGTTTGGGAGTTGAAAAGATTTGATCCCTGCATTGGGAAAAATATTTTACAAGTAGTATTCTGTTTGGTTTTTTTAACTGAAAGGAGCTATTCCAGGGTTGCATAGTCAAGCTGCCAGTGGTTCTAAATTGTGCTCATTCTTTTGCATTGTGACCATTTGAATGCTGTGAATGGCAATGCTTTTCATAATCATGAAATAATCCTCTTCCCTGTGGGAATCACTGGGTAATATCTGGTTGCCTGCATAATTCAGAAGGTCAGATAAGATTAACACAGTGGTGCCTTCTACCTTTATATCTGATACTTTTCAGGAAAATTCCTACTGTCCTTGACCGAGATTTGTCATTCCCCATCACTATACAGAATACCATGCATCAGTTGGCTGCATCACACAAAACAGTACTATATTGGGTACTACATTCCTGAAGTGGATTTGAAATGAAATTACTATGCTTTGTAATGGATCCTTAAGAAATACATGTAAAATATTAAGGCTGACAGACCTTTTCCTCTAAGATGTTTCTGTCTGACTGTCTATCAATCTATCTAGATTACATTTACAATGGAAAAAAAAGAAAGGGACTTTAATCAAAATCACTGAAATTGACATTCCAATCTGTGATGTTTTAGTGTATGTTATATTCATCCAGACTCTGTCTAAAATCTAAGAGTACAGAAGACAGTTTCAAATGAATTATGGATCAAGTTTAACTGGTTTAGTAATATCATTTCACAACCTCCTCTTATTTAATATTGACTATTTGTTCCAGCATGCTATTTTGCCTGGAAGAAGCATGCATGCCAGAAAGGCTTTGTTCCAATCAGGGAATGATAAATGTTAACCTAGAAATGCACTTTCTATCAAAATAGTGGAAAATAATTTTGATTTCTTTAAAAAAAAACCAGTGAATAAAATGTTATTGTTCTGATATTGCATAGATTTCCTTCTATTGTTATTTGCTGCTTAAAAGATGTCTTTATATATATGGGTTTTTTATATGTCTATTTATCTGAGTGTCTTTGATTTATGAACAATAGGAGATAGTTCACTCAAGGAAAGAAAAGCATATAAATCTAGTCAGGCAGTTG
This sequence comes from Crocodylus porosus, assembly GCF_001723895.1. Classification (NCBI taxonomy): domain Eukaryota; kingdom Metazoa; phylum Chordata; order Crocodylia; family Crocodylidae; genus Crocodylus; species Crocodylus porosus. The sequence goes on along the minus strand of NW_017728906.1, from coordinate 116,943,265 downwards.
CCTGTGACCACCATTAGGTTAAATTAAGTTTACGCTTAGTGTCAAGAGAGAAAATGTCCTTAATCCATTAATTCAGCATGAACATTTGTATTAACTAATCCTCTCACACAGTAGGAAAATGCTATCCTAGAGTCTGCCTCTTATAGTACATTACAGATTAAACACAATATTCCTGATTTAGAGACAACTTTAACTTCCAGATCTACTATCTACTGAAGACTGTCTTAATGATATTGTTCTGTTTTATTTTGTTTTCCTCTTTTTATTTGTTGCCATGATATTTATTTTATCCAACCTCCGCTTCACTGATTTTTTCATGTCTTTTCTACCTAGGACTTTCTACCCCATTAGCAATTTGAAATTAATGCAGATATTGCAGGTGATGAGAAATAAGTTTATTTTAATTTTTAAACATATTTTTAAAAGAAAAAATGTTACAGACAGTACATCCTCACTATAACAAACCTCTTCAAGACTTGAAGAGATTGATAAAAGAAGATGTTCACAATAGTGGGGTTAGCCATTTGGCTGTGTATAATATGAAAAAAATTGGTTTCTGATGGTGGCATTTTTCAGAGTGAGTGTTCTTATAAAAAGGTTTTGTTTTTTCCTAATTAAGTCATATTGCATTTTTTTCATGATGCCACATTATTATTTGCTCATGAATAACATTCTGACCACTGGAAAATTTCTAACTTCAGAAAGTAGAGGAATACAGTAGAGTCTAGAGAATGCATAGTATGAATTACAGTATTTATGAAAACTCATTGTATTGTAGATAATCATCCCAACTTTGAATGCTTAGAATATATTTTAATTGGCAACAAAGGCCTGGAAATCTTACATAAAAAGAGTCTGTTGTCTCTGTCCCTCTCTCTTGAGATAAAATCCAGGAACCAGAGCCTATTCCATCTATTAGCCATCTAAGCAGTACTTAAGCATCTAACAGCAAAATCTTAGCAAACATTTCATTGACTTCAGTGTGGCCAGGATTTTATCAGACATGTGAGTGGAATACTATTCTATCCTTTCCATTCTAAAAAAATTGTTTATGCATGCCCTTTTTTTAGCATACCTCCATTAAGGCTCATTCACAAAGAGCAAGGAGGAGGACACACTTACTTTTTTTTTTACATTATGTATAACTTACACCCCTAGATGTGGGATAAGATCTGGACCAATTGTTTATACAGTAAATTTGCCATTCCCAGAGACAAATTTGAGCATGCTGTACTGATCCAGTAAGATTACCTGAAAACAGTACAGCCATCTCTGCAAAGCATTGGCGATGAATAGGGTGTACACATGGATGCACATGCACCCCCTGAGTTTGGCCACTGCTGACAATGCTGGTGGTGTCTGTGGGCAGTTGCTGCTTGCAGCCCCTATCCCCCGTTGCTGAGACTGTGGGCAGCATCAGCAAGCGGTCACTGATAGTCACTAGGCACTCACCAACCTTCCTCCCTTGCCACCAACACCACCATGGCTGCCTATGGGCAGCCGCAACTCAACCTACCCTCACCACTGACTTCACCATGGCTGCATGTGAGCTGTCCCCACTTGCCACTGCCATGCCCCTGCTGCCTTACAACATTTTTTGCCGTTTCCAGCTCATATTTTTTCACATAGTGGATTCAGCATGTAGACAAAATAAAGTTGGTAACTCCATCTAGATTCCCAATTCCATATGTAAGGTTGGATAAGGCAACCCTTATATAAGTAAAGGATCACATTCTTGGAAAAAGTACTACACTCATTCATCTGAAACTCCAGCAGTATTAAGTATGCCATCACCTGCTTACAGTTCCCATCTATTGCCCACATCAGATAGACAGGGCAACCTCTACAAGTCTATTACAGAACACTTCAACTTCCCTGGACACACCACTATTAACCTTAGGATTGCTGTTCTCAGGCAGACAAACTTTAAAAACCAGTTTGAACAGGAAACTATTGAACAAGAAATCATCCACAAACCAGACTATGTTAAATAAGGTTTAAACAGAAACTATGGATTCTTATCTCATTACTTGGATTAACTTTTGTGACTGCCTTTGTTCCTATGACTTTACTGCTCATTTGATTTTCTGTCCCAGCTCTTCCACTATCTATCCCTACCCCGCTTTATTCTCTTTTGTATTTTAATTCCTCTGTCTTTCTTATACTCTACTTTTTTAATCTCATGAAGTGAACTTGGGTTCCTGAAACTTTGTGGCCTACCTCTATATTTTATAGAGTTAGACTATAAAGGTGCATATCTACCCTGCCTTCTGACTTCAGATTAACTTGGCTAACTACTGTAATATACCATAATAATAAGTAATAGCATTATGAAAAAGATCTACAATGTAGCCTTCAAAAATGTAATAAATGACCTGATCATTATCAAGGATCCTGGTTTTATCTGATTAAAAAATTCCCAATTTTCAGATTTAAAAAAGTAACCCAAAATCTACATTTTCCATGGTCACCACTAAAGAAAACACCACAGTAGATATACAGTATGGATATAGATAGTGGTGTTTCATTTTGATATATATGTATATGTATGTATATTGGGTGTTTTATTTTAATCATGGGAAAATGTGGATTTTTGTTTACTTTTTTAATCTGAAATTGGGGATTTTTTTAATCAAAGAAAACTAGGATTCCTGACCATTATTCAGTAAACTTATTCAAATACTCTTATGTATAATCTTATAGTCACATTATTTGATAATTCACCATATTTTAATTACCTTGATGACAATGAAAATCATGTACATTCACATTGAACTAAATAGGACAACTCATAAGATGCTACTTCATATAAGTAAGAAAATCTGTCCTTTTTAAATATGCTAAGAACCTGAAGCTGACATGAATACCAATGGGATTTATGCCTTAGTGTGGATCTAGGAGCCTAAGATCTATCCATTTATTTATTTACTTTAATCTACATATTTAAATATAAAAAACTCTGCTTTCTATGCTTGACCTTGGTTCAGCTATGATTTCAGCACTGAATTTGCATAGATCTTATAATGTTCATTATTTAAGTACATGCTCTCCACCCTAAAAAAAAGTCCATGAATTTACCTGGAGTAGAGACTTACTGGGTGTGTTTTTACACAAGGCATTAGTTACATCACCACGAGCTATGGTGATGTAGTATCAGCAGGCACAAACCATGTTGCCACCACTACTGTGTAGTAGCAACTGCTCAGCCACTGCCACCCATTGCTACTGCACTGTAGGGTAGGTAAAGCAAGTATTAAAAGACTGTGCAGTAATAACTGTGTAGTTGGGTGCACCTGTAGACACATTCACTGAAACTCAATGTAATCAATGCTAATTAACTGCAAGAGCAACCTGTGCTAAACTTTTCCGTGTCGATATAGCTTGTTACCTTTTTTTTCAGAGTTCCTTATGTTTTTAATAGCTGCCTTGAAACTATCAGGATCTGTCTAGATTTCTTTAGAAGTCCCAAAATTAGTAGCCCTGAAATTAATGGTCATTTTCATTTGCTACTGAGAGTACAGTTAGATTACACATTAGACAGTGAGTTCATATGCTCTTAAGCAGTTTATGTGCTTAACTGGTATGAGAATAGCCAGTGTTTATTATAGTATAGAGTAATAAACAAAAATTTGGGATTGGTGTATTATTATGCATTATTCCAATACACATATGAATGGAGGGCCTTCTGTTACACAGTTTACTTATTTCTTCGTACCTACACAATCGAAATTAGTTACTGTAGATTCACAGAGCATGCTGAGTATGATACAGGAAGTCATACTTTTATACTGGAATAGTTAAAGGTCAAGCAGCTTGTGAGAGACAGCTTTTCAAGACAAAATTGATGGCAGCTTGTAAATCCATTCTGTTCTGTAGTAGGGTGAAAGACTGAAATAACACGATATTTGGAACATTTTTCTGTACTTTTACAATGCATGAGAAGAAATATTCTTTAATGAACAGGATACCAAATACAAAATGCCTGATAACTCTATAAGATAACTGAGGTCTTGGAGTAAATGTTGAATTTGGCTAAGACTGTATGGACTTGTTTTTGTTTAGTAGTGTGGTATTAGAAAATCTATCTGAAAAATCCTACTTGGAAGTTATATTTGTTAGCAATGCAAGGTTTTTTCTTCTTTATTTTTTAAATGATTAAGCTGATGTATAATGGCATATGCTTACTTTAATTAGAGGAAATTGGTGTTAATAGATGGGGGTTAACATTTATGTTTGTTTATAGGGGGTCTAATAAGTATGTTCCTTGTATACTTATTACTAAAACTGTGTATAATTGGAATCAGCAAGTCTTTTAGGAAAACAGCGTATGAGCTATTTCATTTTCATTTAGTTTTCCAACAATTGCTTTATTGTCAGTGCTCAAAATAAAAAGAATTTCCTATGAAGGCATAAAAAACACATTCTCGAAACTTGATAATCTGTTGGTAGCTGTTTTCCCTTTGGTAAACCCAGATAAACTACAGATTATTTTCAAAGGTCACTGTCAGTACTTGTGACAGATGCTTTTTAGAATGACAAGCAGTGATATGAGATATTCACTTGGTATAATATTCTCATAGCATGTGTTGGCATCTGCATGCTTAGTGATTCACAACATATCTTGTTTAGCTGAACACCTTGTTTTATGGATGAACCATTGTGTGGGATGCAAAAAAATGCTAGAGATGTTTTCTTCACAGTGAATCAGAATCATCATGGTATGAAAAGTGCCCAAATTGTCTATATACTAAAAGATACTGAGTGGTTGGGCTGATAGGAGCCTAATACAAATCTTCTCAGGTGTAATATGTTCCAAATTTCTGCACAAAAATTTAGAAGCAGAACAAGCAATGAGGCTTAGGGGTACGTCCAGATGAGTGTGCATGTGCCTCTTGCAGTGTCTCAACCCCCTTTTAGATGCATCAAGAAGCACATGTAGAAACAAAAAAAAGTTCCCCACACTGCAAATTTGCAGTGCAGGAGCAAAATTAGACTCAGGGGTCAAAAAATAACCCAGATGGAAAAAAAAAACAGGGCAGGACATGGTCCAGGACCATGCTCCACAGAAACACTCTGGTAGCCAGCCAGAGCATCTCTATGGCTGGCCTTTACCCCAGTGCTGGAGCAGGCTGTGGTGCAGGCTGCAGGGACCAGGCTTCATGCCAAGTAAGTAGGGAGTTGTGGGGCCCACCCACCCCAGCCTCAGCCTCAGCCCTAACCCCAGCCCCAGCCCCAGTTCATTCCCCTCTCCCCTATTTGTTCTCCCACCTAGCCCCAGCTCCACCCCCCCAACACTCACTGGCAGTAGCAGTAGTGGTTGGAGGCACTCGGGGATTTATGGCACAGCCCCCCTGCATGAGGGGCAGCGAGGCTCGACCCCAGCTGCCTGACATTCATGCTGCCACGTTGTGTGGCTGTGGCCTGGCTCTCAGGGCACTGTGTGCTGTCTTAGAGCTCCAGCTGCTTGGGCTGAATGTCGCTGAGCCCTCGGTGAGAGCGACAGCACCTCCAAGCTTTCAGACAGTGCACAGCGCCCTGCCAAACTGGGTCACACATGCATCCGCATGATGTGGAAGCTGCAGTGCAGCTACCAGGCAGCTGGGGCCGAGCCCTGCTGCCCCCTGCTGCTATGTGCCTCATGGGGGGGGCTGTGCCATTAGACCCTGAGTGACCCCAACCACTGCTGCTGCTGGTGGTAAACTACCTGCAGTGCGGGAGGCTGGAGCCAAGAGTGAGAGTAAGCTGGGGGGGGGGAAGCAGCTGGCTGAGAAAGCAGGGGGGGGGGAGGGGGGAGGGCAGAAGCTAGGAGAGAGAGCAATAAGGAGGCTGGAGCCAACTTGGGGAATCTCTGAATCATCTCCAACCTTCTGATCACTCCCCAACTCATCTCCAGCCTCCTGATTGTTCTCCTGCTTGTCTCCAGCCTCTGGAGGACTGGAGACAGAGCAGGAGATAAAGCAGGGAGCTGGAGATGAGTAGGATGCTGGAGACAAGCCCCTGGAGATGAGCTGGAGATGTTCCCCTGCTGTCTCCATCCCCCTGCTCCTAAGGTTGGAGACAAGCAGGGGGCTGGAGACCAGCAGGGAAGGTGGAAGCTTGGAGGGGGGTGGGCTGTAGTCCTGGGGGAGTGGGTTGGGAACCTGCAGGGAGGATAGTCCATGTGCTATGTGGGGAGTCTTTGCCCTGTGAGGGGTGGAGGACCCACCCCTCTTAAGCAGCCCCCACACCTACAGTCACCCCAAGTCTGCCCACACAGTGACCTGCATGTCCCCACACGCACCCACATCCCCTCCACTCCCTTTCTCACCCCCCTCTTCCAAACCTCACATCTCCCCCATCACACATCCACCATGTGATAAGGAAAACAAAAGCAAACCTTAAAACATATATTTAGGATTTATTTTATTATGATGCTAAAGACACAGGTAGGCTTCCCAATGCTTTAATTTTGTAAATATAGCAATTAAATATTGCCCATCTGATCAATCCCTCTCTCTCTCTTTTGTTCTAATTGTGGAAGTACATAGATTTTGGGGTATTTTAAAAAGTGAATTTGCGATGCTGCCTCAGCAGTCCATTTCATACAAGAAGTAGTGTCCCCAGATACTAATTGCCCAGGCCCCAGAAGCTCCTGTCTATTTGTATCCTCCATATTATATTAACATGAGCCTTAAGTACCACCCAGTTAACAAATAGCCCCTTTGTGGGGCCAAGGGTGAAAGATGCAATGAATTTCTTCGGACAACAAAAGCAAAAACAGGACAGGAGTGACATGGTGGTCAAAGGGTTAAAATTTGAAAAGACATTCTTTGGAGGGGGACAGCAAGCAGAGCCCCCCCCCCAGGCCACACCCACCGGTCCTCAAAGGCATCCAAGGAGCCGGTGGACACTGCCTACTGGTGCTCTGCTCAGAAACGTGCACAGACAAGTAAGAGGAAAGTGGCCTCACAGTCTCAGGGCACCTTCCTGGCCAGAGCCTTCTTTCTGGTCAAGTACAGGGCCCACTTGGTCAGGTCCAGGAGGAGGTTGACCAGGAGGTCCTGGGACTTGGTGGTGTCATGAATGGGATGACCAAACACAAAAAGGTGGGGGTGAAATTCAAACAGAACCTCAGGAGGAGGATTTGAGAGGTGCAGGTGAAGGACCTATAGCCTGGTGCATTCAAGGGTCATGTGTACCAGGGTCTCTCTCTGCCCGCAGAAGGGGCAGGAGACCGGGATGTATGTGAAACTCACCACATACACACCCATGGTGATGGCTCAGGAGGAGCCACCAGCTGAGGTCCCCAGTGGTTCATGGGATGAGGGTGGAATACATACTCAGCCACTTGGGTGCCACAGCCACATCCTCACTGAGTAAGTCCCACCACTTGGTGTCTGGGCAGGATGCAAGGGTGGCATGATGGATCATGTGGCACACAAGCAGGTAGAGGTGGCAGCAATAGACAGTAGAAAAATGAACTGGTTTGGTGTCCTCCAGCTGGCTCAGGTGGTGGAGCGGGGAGTGGTGTGAGGCAGAGCAAGGTGCCAGCCCCATGACAAACTCTGGTAGGCTGGAGGACATGCGGGGATGGGGACCACCACCTTGCAGCACCTGGTCAACAAAGGCAAGGGCATTGAGAGGTAGGGTAGATTTCATTTCCTGGACCAGACAACAGGTTGCACATGACATGGGTAGACCCATGCACTGGGCCAGCACAGTGGGCTCCACACACTCCTGCCTATTGTAATCCAGGAGGTCTCTGATATGGGTTATACCAGCCAGGATCAACCTCTGTTGCAACTGGGGTGCCTCTGCCACCAGCACCTACAGCTGGGGTTTCCACCCTGGGTGGCACCCTGGGCAGTACCCTGGGTGAGTATTGTGGAGGACCTGAAGGCAGAGACTAGCTTCCAGGCCTGGAGCAGGTCATGGTAGAAATCTGGTAGCCCTCGCAGGTCCTGAAGGGAGAATTCCCACGGGCCAAGGAGCTGTCAATCATATTGGAGCCCCCAGAAGTGGCAGAGGAGAGTGTACCCCAGGTTGCCCAAGCTGGGTGGCCACTGACACCATATAGCAGTTGCTGCAGGGCCTGAAGGTGGAAAGCCAGGAACTGGCTGTCCAGGCAAATCAGGCCCTGGCCGCCCTCCTGCAGGGGGAAGCTCAGGACCTCTGCAGCAATCTAGTGCTGTCCTGGCCAGAAAAGCTCCAGTGCCCATCTCTGGAGCCCCACCAGAACTTCAGAGGGCACAGGTAGGGTGTGTAAGTTGTGCCAGAGCATGGACAGGACCAGCTGGTTCAGCACCAGCACTCTCCCACGTAGGGAGAAACACCTCAGGAGACCTGCCCACACCTGGAGTTGCTCCACCATCCTTACCTCCAGCTGGTGCCAGTTCTCCAGCAGGGAGGGGTCTGTGGGGGACAGGTAGCTCCCAGGTAGAGCAGTGAGCCCAGACTCCTACATCTGGAGCTCCCATCTGCCACCCATCACCCACCGCCAGACCAAAGCTCTTAACTCAGTTGACCCAGGCAGAGGAGGCCACTAAGTACAATGTCTGGCAGGCCTCCACTGGTGCCAGGTCATGAGGGGTACGTTATCAGCATATGCTGACAGGACCAGATGCACCACCAGCTCCCAAAGCATCAACCCTGCCACCTGCCTCTGCAGGAGAATGAGGAAGGGCTCCAGGGCCAAGTTGTACAGCTGGTTTGATAGCAGGCAGCCTTGATGCACCCCTCTCTTGAATGGGATGGGCTCTGTCAGGGTCCAGTTGAGCTTGGCCAAATACTCTGAAGATGCATACAATATCTGGAGAGCCTGTATGAAGTGGGGTCCAAAGCCAAAAGCCCGCAGCATGCCTGTGAGGTACCTGTGATCCACTCTGTCACACGCCTTCTCTTGGTCCAGGATTAGGAGGGTGAAAGACAGGCCATCCCAGTGCACTAGCTCCAGGAGGTCCTGAACCAGGTAAAGGTTCTCAAAGATGAACAGTCCAGGCGCTGTATATCTGGTCAGGATGGATCACATCCATCAACACAGACTGCAGATGTAGCGAGATGGCTGCTACCTTGTAGTCTGTGCAGAGGAAGGACATAGGATGCCAGTTCCTCAGGTCATGGGGATCCCCCTTCTTCAGCAGGAGGATCAGGGCGGTGCTCCGGCATGACAGGGGGAGTTCCCCCACTTTCCTCAGATTTGCCCCAGACCGCAGTAAAGTCCAGGGTGAGGATGGCCCAGAACACTTAGTAGAACTCTGCAGTCAACCTATCAATACTCAGAACCTTGTTGCCAGGCACCAGGTGAAAGGCAAATGAAAATTTAGTCAGGGTGAGAGGAGCTTCCAGCTGGTCCTGGTCACCCACACTGACCTGCGGGAGTCCATCCCACAGGGTCTGACAGGCTTTGGCATCGGTCAGATCCAGGGAGAAGAGCTCTTTGTAGAAGGCCCACGTGCACTGGTGTATCTCACCTGGATCCATGAGGGCGAGGGTGCTGTCACCAACCAGAAGGCAAGTGATGTACTTCTTGGCCCCCTGCCTCTTCTCCAGGGCATAGAAGAAGCAGGAGCCATGGTCCATCTCCCGAAGTTTGTGCAAGTGGGCAAACGCACCACAGGTGTGGTGGTCATCCAGAGCATGAAGCCCTCCTGCCTCTCCTAACACTCTGCAGAGAAACAGGTTGGCTGGGTCAGTGGCAAGGCATCTGTCCAGCTCCAGCACTTCCTGCTCAAACTGCTCCTGGACCACCTCTCTCTGCTAGGTAGGCCCCCAATTGCAGCTGCGACAAAAAAGCCGAATGAGTGCCTTCTCCACGTCCCATCATCTCTGAACTGAGGAGAAAGTTGCCCATTCCTCCCACCAGGCCAGCCAGAACTCCCAGAAGGCCTTCCTGAAGCCAACGTCCTCTAGCAGACTGGCATTGAAATGCCAGTAGGCCAACCTCAGATGCCCAGGCCCTAGTGTGGCCTGAGCCTAGACCAGGTGGTGCTCACTGCAAGGGATCAGTTGGATGCCATAGAAGTGGGCCCAGGCAAAGTGTGGCAAAGATATAAACCCAGTCCAACCAATAGTGGCATGCCTGTTCCTCCCTCACCCTCACTTAAGTGAAGGCAGGATGGTCAATAGGCATGCCAGACGTCCACCAGGGAATAATCTATCAAAATTTCCCTGAGAATGCTCATGGCAGCCTGGTTCCACTCTCTGTCCAGCTGGTCTTGTACATATTGGGTGATGTTAAAGTCCCTGCTAGGGACCAGGCACTCACTACGGTTGAGGGTGCCAATGTAAATGGCTGCCTGGTGGAAAAAATCCACCAACTCTCGGTATCATACAGGGGTGTACAAGTTCAGAAAGTACAAAACCATCCCCTGCACTTGGACCAAGAGGTGCAGAAGGTGGCCCAGCACCACCTCAAAGTCTTGGAGAATCTCCAGCTACAGGCCTGAGGAAAACTGGGTGGCTACTCCGCAAGAGGTGGCTGAAAGGTGACTAACAAAGATCCTGCCTCTCAGTCCTGTCCCCAGTTATGCTCATCAGCCAGAGTAATCAGGGTGTCCTGCAAGAATACCATGGGGTACCCCCCTCCTGAAGGAAGGAGAGCACCCAGAATTTCTGGAGACCCTTCCTGCAACCATGGACATTGAGGGTCATGATCTTAAATGACCTCATGGCTGGGGGGGTGGGGTAGATGGTCCAGCAGGGGCCTCATGCATCTCAACACCCAGTGTGGGGCCCACCACTTTGCACAGCACCCTCCCATAAGTATAGAGGGTATCTACAAAACTGTGGACCTACCTATAGATCTGCATGTTGCAGCTTTTGAGGCCCTTGCCTTCCCCCACCAATGCCCTCACAGTGGCAAGGACACTGTCAAAATCTCCCCAGTGGTCCAAGGTGAGCTATACCTTGCTGGCAGACCAGAAGGTGTAGTTACAGTCAAGAAATGCAAGTAGAACCAGCAGGACAAAGAGGCCTGCAGGTTCTATGGAGCCTGCCAGTTCTCAGGTGTCCTTCTCCTGGTCCTGGAGTTCAGCGGGCTCTTTAGGTAACATCTGAACCCCCTGGTCCACTAAGACTCCAGACTCTGGCTGGGATTAGGAGAGCTCTGTAGCCCATTGGGATGAGGGTGGGGGTAAAGGTGGGGGCAGGTTTCCCTCATAAGATGGCAGAACAGAGCTGGAATCCTGGGAGCTCTGCATGCGGTCCCTGACAAGATTGGATTGTTTGTCTGGGGACCCCACCCCATCCCACTCTGGTGTGGGATCATTGGGCAGACTAGTAGCAGGGTTTGACTGGGAGGAGGGAGGACAAAACCCATTAGGCACTGGGATGGTATTAGTACCTGTCTTGGGTGCTGGGAGAGGGGAGTCCCCCACTCAGAACTCACCGGGGTGAGCCCCAGGCCCCCTGTCTCCCCTAGATCATTGGAGGGGGAGGGCTCCACTGATGGACCTTTCATTAAGTCAGCCTCAGCCTCTTTGCCCATGGTCTTGGGGGATAGGCCCTGGCCAGTGGAGTGAGGTGCCTCCTCCATTGCTTGGGGCTATCCAGCAGCCCCAAAACCTCCTCCACAGGGATCATTTGTTTGATCTTTTCCAGGGATGGGGTATCAAGTGCAGCCTTCTTTTTGGCTTTTCACCCAGAGAGGACCTGCACCCAATCACCCCTGGGGTGATCCTCAGGTGGACAGGCTCCAGTAGGAGAAGGTGAGGGTTGGGGGAGTGGGGCAGCTACAGCAGAGGCATGACTAAGGGGATTGGGGCCATGCTCCCTCTCTCCCCTTAGCTACTGCTGCCCTTCCCAGGACCCCATCAAACTTGGTTTGGGGGCCAGGTCCCCTGAGCTCACATGGGGGCTGGATGATGCTGCTGGGGTGCCAGAGGGGTCTGAGAGGGGAGGGATATTAGTGGCTGGGGCACCTCCCTTACCAGTGGGACATATGTATACCTTTTTCTTCTGGCCCATGGGGCACTCATAAACATGCCCTGGGGTGCAGTACTGGAAGTATTGCAGGTCCCCCAGTGTATAGAAAACCCTCACAAGGGTCCCCTGAAAAGGAATTGTGAAGCACCGCTCAGCCTCCAGCTGCATTTCTGTTGCTAGCTGGATCATAACCTGGTGATGGAAAGACCCCCTTGCCATGAAAGTGGGTGGCTGCTACAATCCTGGAGGGCCCCCACTACCCAAGCCAGGGCCTGCACCCAGCTCTCAAAGTGCAGGTTCTCACACTTGGGCAGTTGGCACTTGCAGCTTTTGAGGCCCATGCCTGCAGATGAGTGCCAGAAAGGGGACCCTACTGCCCAAGCTGGAAGGGCTGGTGGTGGAGGGTCCAGGCCCCATGGCTTCAGATCATGCCACAGATGCCTGTGCATATCTGTGGCTCCCCCTCTGGGAGGATGCATTGGTGGGGCTAGGGCCAGGGACAAGCTGTGGTCCCCTCAACCACTGGTGGTCTAGCCTTGGCCCTTCCCAACCCCAGCTGTAAAGGAGGCTTAAGAGGAGCCCTTCCCACTGATCTTGCCCTTGATCACTGATGGTGGGAGAGGGGGCTTGGGAATGCCTCCTGGGGAGGCTTGGCCAGGGGACACCCTCTGGCCCCATTGGCTCCCTGCTGGAGTCCCACCTGCTCCTGCAGCAGAGATTGCAGGCTTCTCTATCCCTGGAGGAGGTTGATCAGACTCTGCCTCCGGGGTGGGGGCTGCAGGGGTGGCTAGGCTGGGATCTGATCCCATAGTGGAAGTTTCAGGAGGCTCTGTGGGGGCATCTTCCCCCCAGAAGGTTCCTACTTCACCAATGTTTCACATGAGGGTGGGGAAGACAATAAAGAAAACCAAAATATCCAGTGGAGCTGGTAAATCTAATAGGGGCGGGCAGGGGTCGTGGAAAAAAAGGAGGGCAGGGAGGAAGGGGGATGAAGGTCACTGAACTATAGCCCCACAGGAAAAAAAAACAGAAGAACTAAGCTTGGGGAATGTGGGGGAGGGGGAACACACACACAAGGGCTGGGGAGACTTGAGCTGGCTTACACAACAACACCAGGGTAGGAGAGTGGACCACAGGATTTACCACACAAGGGCAAGAACACACAGGGAAGGCTGCTGAGGTAAATGTAAATGATGCCTGGAGTGGTGGAGGACCTTTGTTTGTTGATGATCAGTCAGGCCTCCATTCAGGCACTCAGAAGCAGAGCAGTAGGAAGGAAAAACAAAGCAGGATCAGATGCAGTGAGGCAGCTGTGGGGGAGGGCAGGCGCAATCAGTCAGTTAGGGAATAATCCAGTACGGATGTGGTGTCAGGTGGTGCAGCAGGGAATCTCCCTCTCAGCAGCAGAACAAGGGCAGCAGCAGCAACAGCAACAGCAGCAGTGGTGGTAGTAGCCATCCAGTTTAGCCATTCAGGGTCTGCTTCAGGTGAAAGTGGAGTTGAAGGCAGTAAGTGTGTGCATTTACATGATAACATGCTTATTGCACAGTAAACTTTGCTCCTCACAAGTAAATCTGCAAATGCAAGTAGCAAATTTAATAATGAGAAGTTACTGCACAGTAAGGTATGTGTAGACACCAACCAGGAGCAAATTTGCTCATCAGCCCTGCCACTAGGGCTAGGGACAGACATTACATAGAAATTGGCTTAAGCTGAAACTTGTAAAAGAACAGAAGTTCATTGCACATAAATGAGTTTGAGAATGGCTGAAACTGGTTTGAGATAAACCTGGTTGAATGCAGTATCAGACTTAATTGATTTGGCTCAAACCAGCTTAGGCAATGTCTGTCCCAGACCCTTTTTCCTTCCTTGGAAAAAGTTGTTTAAGAGCTGAACTAATGGAGAGAAGCTTTTGTTTTCTTTCTTTTTTAAGGTGAATTAACATTGTGTTATCAACTGCCTGCTGGGCTGCTTGGAGGGCCTCAGGCTAGCCTCATGGTGAGGAGGCTGGGAGCCTTTCCTGAATACAGCCAGCCCCAGCCACAGGCCCTTAAATCCTACAGGCATTCTGAGCCCTGGGGCAAAGATCCTGGAGTGACTACTGCCCATTGCTGACCCTGCACAGGGCACAGGCCAGCTGGGCTAGCTTGCCTGCATTCTAGCACCACTCTCTGACACTGCAGTGCTGCATGACTTCCATGGCTATGCTTTCCAGGCCTGCAAGGTACTGTAGGCTCCTGTCAGGCCTGCCAGCACCCAGGCCCAGTTGCAGACAGCTCCTGGGCACCAGTTCCAGCTCTGTAGCCAACGCCCATCCCACAGCCAATTCTCAGCAGCCTGCCTGGACCCTGCAGGTGCTGCAGGGCATTGCCTGGCCACATGGCTGCTAGTTCCAGGCCATGCCCCTGCACAGGGTGCTGCAGGCAGCTGCCCAGGCTCTGCAGCACAGGGACAGCCATTGCTGATGCCACGCACATGCTTTTGGGGGCCCCAAATCATTCATGGATGAGACTGGTGACTTCATGGTGCTGTGGGGAGAGGCAGAGATGCATCGGTAGTTCACATGGGGTGGGCAATTCCCAACACCTACATCTATGAGAGGTTGTCAGGCTGGATACAGGAGCACGGTCATGAGCAGTCAGTGTGGCAGTGCGAATAAAAGTCAAGGGCTTGGATACACAGTGGGTTACCATCACTAACCACAACCATCAGTCAGGGAGTGCCCACAAGTCCATGCCTTTTAAGAGGCAGTTAACTAACATCTTCACACCCTGGAACCCAAGCCACAGCCATACTGTGTACAACAGTACAGGCATCCTGCCTGGCTGACTCACCATGGTCCATGACACATGACCCTTGATCTGAGGCCAGGCAGCACATGGGCCCCTGGTTCAGAGCATCTTTATCTCAGAAATGTTCCAAACTCTCACAAGCAGCTTTTTTCTCATGGCTTTACAGGCCCTTCAGCTGCACACAGGGGAGAAGCTATAGTTCACAGCCAGAATATGGCCTCAGGTTTGCCCCCATCCATGGATGGGGCCATGCAGATGCACCAGCTCCACAGGAGGAGGACCTAAGATTGGACCCTCCTCCTGGAATTTCTGCTAATGGCCATGGAAGACCAGTTTGTAGATGTGCAGGCATGACAGGCAGAGGACATTGCCTGCAAGGATGTGCAGGACTGGGCAGACCAGGAATTCAGGATGAATCTCCTGGTCCTTGAGTGGGAATGCATGGAGATCTTAGGCTTATGGCTAGGGCAGCAGCCTGTGGTTATGGCCAGGACAGAAGAGGCCACAGAGAATGACTGCTGGCTGCTGGACACTGTTCCTGGGAGTCGCCTGTGTGCCATCTGCTGCCCACCCCCTAGCAGCAGATCACTCATGGGCCTGGGCAGAGGTTCATTGTTGCCTTCACCAGCCAAGATCTCTTGCCCTGGCCCCTGCTCTGGGTCCCCCACCACCAAGTCCCCCCACCTGGGCCCAGCCCTGCTACCTGCCCTGGCTCCACATGGGTGCAGAGCCAGAGCTTCCTGCAATGGGGCCAGGACCATACACCAGCCTTCCTGGCCCTGGCCACCAGGTGCCAGAGGAGGAGCCACCCACACCAGGGGACCAGTGGCCACTGCCACCACTGGGCAAGCCCCCCTGCTCCCCTGCTGGGCTTGCTGCATTGGACATACCAGTGGGAAAATGGCCAGAGGCTGGGGTGCTGGCCACCAGTACCTGAGCTCTGCTCCCTAGGTGCCCCCACTCCACAGCCAGCCACCATAGCAGGGCACTCACACAAACCACAATGTAAATAGTTTGCATGTGGAAGAAAATGCTTTACTGTTGGTGAGTAGGGTGAGTGGCAGAGAAGTCTGTTGTCAGGGAAGAAGGGGGGTAGGGTTTGTTGTTGGGAAGAGGTGGAGGGTTTTTTGATATGAGGGTAATAAATTGTTTTCCTGAGAACTCTCTCCCATGCATGTGGTGCTGGGCATGGTCAGTGTGGGGGAGAGGTCCATGGGCAATTATCCAAGTGGGCTACAGTGCAGAGTGCAGGAGGAGGTGGTCAGCCATCATCTTTTGCACCCAGTTCCCTGGTCCCCTCTGGTAGTTGTGCAGTTTGCCATGGGCCTCAGCAGGGGAAGGCACCACTGTCATTGCTTCTGAAGGTGGTTCTCCCACTGCCAGGTACCCTCTGCTCACTGTATATCCTCCTCCCAGGCCTTGTGAAACAGCTCCCCACAAGCCTTGCAGATGTTATGCAGCATGCAGGTTCCAAAGATGACTCAGGGGATGCTGAACTCAGTGAATACAAGGTGGATGGTAAGGGTGCAACAGCATTCCTTGAGGTGGCCAAAGGCACACTCCACCACAATGCAGGTCCAGCTGAGACACCTGTTGAAGTGGGTCTGATGGATGTCCAGGTGGTCAGCATAGGGCCACATAAGCTAGGGAAGAAGCAGGTAGATGTGGTCCCACCACAGAACTCAGTTGGAGATCCAACACCCCCAGCATGAAGTGCCTGCTCTGCACCAAGGCTGGCAGACTGGTGTTAGTGAAGACATGGGCATTGTGGGCACTGCCTGCCCACCCAGTGCTCACACAGGTGATGCACTGTGGTGGTCAACAATGGCCTGAAGCACAACAGAGTAAAAGCCCCTCTGGCTGTAGTAGGGGTGGTCACCTTGAGGCAGGCAGGTATGACAGGAATGTGGACCCCATCCAGGGCCCTGATGCAGTGAGGGAATCCCAGGGGACAGAACCCTGCCACCACCTCCAGGGGATCGAGCACCTGGAGCACAGTGTGCCCCAGCACATCCTGGAGGGCACTACACACATCCAGAATAGCCTTCTCATCCCTGGTTTTGCCTGTGCCAAAGGGGTGGCCCACATAGTGGAGGCTGGTGCGTGTGGCCAGTTTAAGCAGGATGATGGGAAGCCAGGTATCTGCAGGCAGGGTGCTGCATGGTGGTTTTCTGCTGCTCCAGGTGTAGGTGAAGCTGTTTGAGGAGGTCCTGGAAGTTTCCCAGATCAAGCAGAATATTTCCAGCCACTGCTTATCATCCTAGCTGACCTAGGTGACTTGCAGCCACTAGTCCTGGCTGGCCTGGTGGACCCAGAGGTGGCATGGCTGGAGGCCTAGGAAAGCATGGATGGCCCCAGCAGTGGCATTCAGGAACATGTCATCAGCATTCCTGCCAGGGTCTGGCCAGTAGGAGAGGGTCCAGGTGGCAGCTGAGCAACAGTAGCAGCGGCCCTGGGGCATCACACTACAGCTGG
>NW_017728906.1:116897051-116926086 GCF_001723895.1 Crocodylus porosus | reverse complement strand
GAGGCCACAGAGAATGACTGCTGGCTGCTGGACACTGTTCCTGGGAGTCGCCTGTGTGCCATCTGCTGCCCACCCCCTAGCAGCAGATCACTCATGGGCCTGGGCAGAGGTTCATTGTTGCCTTCACCAGCCAAGATCTCTTGCCCTGGCCCCTGCTCTGGGTCCCCCACCACCAAGTCCCCCCACCTGGGCCCAGCCCTGCTACCTGCCCTGGCTCCACATGGGTGCAGAGCCAGAGCTTCCTGCAATGGGGCCAGGACCATACACCAGCCTTCCTGGCCCTGGCCACCAGGTGCCAGAGGAGGAGCCACCCACACCAGGGGACCAGTGGCCACTGCCACCACTGGGCAAGCCCCCCTGCTCCCCTGCTGGGCTTGCTGCATTGGACATACCAGTGGGAAAATGGCCAGAGGCTGGGGTGCTGGCCACCAGTACCTGAGCTCTGCTCCCTAGGTGCCCCCACTCCACAGCCAGCCACCATAGCAGGGCACTCACACAAACCACAATGTAAATAGTTTGCATGTGGAAGAAAATGCTTTACTGTTGGTGAGTAGGGTGAGTGGCAGAGAAGTCTGTTGTCAGGGAAGAAGGGGGGTAGGGTTTGTTGTTGGGAAGAGGTGGAGGGTTTTTTGATATGAGGGTAATAAATTGTTTTCCTGAGAACTCTCTCCCATGCATGTGGTGCTGGGCATGGTCAGTGTGGGGGAGAGGTCCATGGGCAATTATCCAAGTGGGCTACAGTGCAGAGTGCAGGAGGAGGTGGTCAGCCATCATCTTTTGCACCCAGTTCCCTGGTCCCCTCTGGTAGTTGTGCAGTTTGCCATGGGCCTCAGCAGGGGAAGGCACCACTGTCATTGCTTCTGAAGGTGGTTCTCCCACTGCCAGGTACCCTCTGCTCACTGTATATCCTCCTCCCAGGCCTTGTGAAACAGCTCCCCACAAGCCTTGCAGATGTTATGCAGCATGCAGGTTCCAAAGATGACTCAGGGGATGCTGAACTCAGTGAATACAAGGTGGATGGTAAGGGTGCAACAGCATTCCTTGAGGTGGCCAAAGGCACACTCCACCACAATGCAGGTCCAGCTGAGACACCTGTTGAAGTGGGTCTGATGGATGTCCAGGTGGTCAGCATAGGGCCACATAAGCTAGGGAAGAAGCAGGTAGATGTGGTCCCACCACAGAACTCAGTTGGAGATCCAACACCCCCAGCATGAAGTGCCTGCTCTGCACCAAGGCTGGCAGACTGGTGTTAGTGAAGACATGGGCATTGTGGGCACTGCCTGCCCACCCAGTGCTCACACAGGTGATGCACTGTGGTGGTCAACAATGGCCTGAAGCACAACAGAGTAAAAGCCCCTCTGGCTGTAGTAGGGGTGGTCACCTTGAGGCAGGCAGGTATGACAGGAATGTGGACCCCATCCAGGGCCCTGATGCAGTGAGGGAATCCCAGGGGACAGAACCCTGCCACCACCTCCAGGGGATCGAGCACCTGGAGCACAGTGTGCCCCAGCACATCCTGGAGGGCACTACACACATCCAGAATAGCCTTCTCATCCCTGGTTTTGCCTGTGCCAAAGGGGTGGCCCACATAGTGGAGGCTGGTGCGTGTGGCCAGTTTAAGCAGGATGATGGGAAGCCAGGTATCTGCAGGCAGGGTGCTGCATGGTGGTTTTCTGCTGCTCCAGGTGTAGGTGAAGCTGTTTGAGGAGGTCCTGGAAGTTTCCCAGATCAAGCAGAATATTTCCAGCCACTGCTTATCATCCTAGCTGACCTAGGTGACTTGCAGCCACTAGTCCTGGCTGGCCTGGTGGACCCAGAGGTGGCATGGCTGGAGGCCTAGGAAAGCATGGATGGCCCCGGCAGTGGCATTCAGGAACATGTCATCAGCATTCCTGCCAGGGTCTGGCCAGTAGGAGAGGGTCCAGGTGGCAGCTGAGCAACAGTAGCAGCGGCCCTGGGGCATCACACTACAGCTGGACAGGTAGTTACTGTGTGTGGGGGAGCTGGAAGGGCCCAGATGGCTGTGTTTCAGATGGTGGTCAGTGCAGTGGGCCAGCAGGGCCAGTGCCAAGGCCAGCAGGAGCCCAAGGCACCAGGCATCATTGCCAGGGGCAGAAGCTGGAGCAGCCATAGTGCATGGAGGCAAAGGCTATGGCTAGATAGCTGCCCTGTGCTGCCCCTGCACTCTGCACTCTGCTTGTGCTTCCGTACACACATGGACACCACATGCCCCCGGAGGGTGGGAGGTACAATGAGCTCCTGCAGGTGGCAGCAGCGCTTTTAGCAGAAGGAGCACGGCAGAGGCAAGTGGGGAGCTCCCACAGGCAGCCACAGCACTGTCAGTGGTGGGGAGAGGGGGCAAGTGCTAATGAGTAGTCGGCAACCATTCGCAGAAACTGCCGGCAGCATTGGCAGTGGCGATCACTGACTGCCCACAGATGTTGCAGGCAGTGCTGGTGGCGAGTGGGGGGTGGCAAGTAGCAACTGCCTGCAGGCACTCTGACAGTGTTGGTGGTGCCTTTTTGCAGCGGGTACACCCACATGCACCCCCTACATATCACCAATGCCTACACATGTAGATACCTGCCTGGGAGCATTTACTCATGAGTAAACTACTTCTGCATCAAATGCATGTGTAGACACACCCAGTCAGTCCAATTGCAAAGAATGAGACAATATAATATTCATAATTCATATGTACCCATGATATCCATAACTCTGTCCCTTTATTTGCAAAATTACATTAGTGAGGAATAACTCAACATACTTCTTTAGTTTCCTTTATATGTTTGTTCCTTGCATTGTTAGATGTTGCTGTAAGCCTTTTGCTTATCTTTACACCTTCAATCCTTGAAGATAAACATGATTCCTTTTGATGACAAATATAATTTTTCTAATGTTACTGTCTTGGAAAAGAGCACATTCTTGGTCAGAGTTGTATTTCTCTGTATGCACAATATACAATAAGTCCATTACCAGGCTTTCGTCTATCTTCTTTCTGTAAAGTGGAAATCTTTCCAACTATATTTGATTCTATCTTCCTTTGAAATTCACAGTATTTCAAGAATTAAGACTGTTTAAAATTTTGTTCTTGTTTTTCGCTGTTTTTCAATATCTGCCCTCAGATGTTCTAGTAACATGAATATTAGATAAGTGTTAGTACTAGTGTGTGTCTACATGTGTGCATCCTTAATGTGCATTAACTTAGGCAAATCATGCCTAAATTAAACTTAGGCATGTTAGTTAATGTGCATTAAAGCACTTGTAGATGTGACCTGACATGAACTTTTGTGCTGGGTCTGCCCTGCCACTCTGGGGCTGGCCAGGGAACATGCAGGGATTGGGGGGAGAGGGGACTGCCTTCTAGGCCCCCACCATGGGCCCTCACTTTGAGCTTGAAGACCCAAAATATTGTAAATAGTTTTCCCCTTATATATAACTTTCCCCTTGTATATAGTTTCCCACTTGAAACTGTGTTTTTTATTGTTGGTGGGTGGAGAGGATGGTGCAAGGGATTTGTTGGTTGAAGGGAGGGGGAAGGGGGTTCTGTTTGTTGAGGTAGGGAGGGATGGGGTGGGTGTTGAGATGGTAATAAAGTTTTGTTTGTTTGCTTCACCTGTGTGTATGTCCTGATAGTAGTACTGGAAGTGGGTGAGGGGTAGAGGGTGTGTGAGTGTCAGGGCAGGCAGGCTAGAGCAGGGAGTGCAGGAGGAGGGGCTTTGGCACAGCCTCCTGCAGTCACTGCCTTGGCTCCTGGTGGTGAATGTGCCACTGTCCTGGGGCCTAGGTGGGGCAGGGGAAATGGGGTGCCTGCTGCGGCCAGCAGGGCCAGCACCATCACCACCAGGAGCACGGGGTGCTGGTCATAACAGGGTCTGGGCTGGAGCAGTGGGGCACTGAGCATCACTGGCAGGGGCAAGGGAGAAGCATCCCTGGTGTGGGGAGGAAGGGCAAGAAGGGACCTGACATGTGCTGCTGCTGCACTGAACATATAGCTCCTGAACAGGGATGGAGCTGGCCAATGATCAGAGTTTCCCAGATGGCTGCCAGATGCTGTCAGCTGGGTCTGGCTTCAACATGGCTGCCAGAAGCTGGAGCTCCCCCCAGGGGCCACAACAGCACATGGCAGGCCTGCAGGAACTTGGGACTAACTTTAATGCCAAACCCAGGGACTCAGGACTAAAGTGGGACTAACCTGCCAAAAATTGCTTAATACACCTTCAAGTTAGTTAAGCTTAAATGCACATGTAGATGCACCCAGAGTGTAATAAAATACATACAAGTGCCACTTAGGAGTGGAATAAGTAGTAGCATAACTAGTGGGGCAAGTGGGACACTAGCCCTGGACCCTGAACCAAAAGTTGTTGTAGCTTCAGCACTCTGCACTCCCCTCCCTTCCCCCCTCCCGGCCACCCTCCCCACCCTTTGGCACTTCTATAATGCTTTCTATCAATCACTTCATGTGGCCTTTTTCTGTAGTTTTTTCCTCAGGACATAAAAAATAAAAGGGAAGGAATAGGGAAAGGAAGGGGTGGTACCAGGTGCTAGTTCCCTGAGAATTTATGGATGCAGAATATGTGACTAAGATAACCATTTGATCCAGCTGAGTGTCATTTAGCCCCTTCACTTGAGAGAAAAAGTCCTCACTTCAGCTGCTACTATTTCTACTGGCTGGAGACTACCTGTATCCATTTATACTATTACATATATGGACACATTCTATCAACATTGTTAGCATATCATATAAGGATAATTTAACTGAGTGTGATCATATATAAAAAAGGGTCTCATTCATTTCTAATCATGTCTAGATGTACTTTGGATAGATTCAAAAGGCAAGGATTTTTTTGTGTGTTATTTTATTGGGCCATCTATGTATTTGGGATAGAGTCAGACAAGCTTCTGAATATAAGAATGTATTCCAGAATGTCTTGCATTTGGAGGCTTATCTAACTTTATCCCACTTACATAGTTGAAATAATTATAAGTATCACCTTAAGAAATCGTTGCTTTTCTCATAATTTCTGGACCACCATGACTACAACATGATTCTTTGACTGCCTTTGTAAAGATGTCATTTGCATTTGTTGATACATTCCAAAGTCAATAAATTCACCCATATATATCCCTTCCTATATTGTATTTCATCCTTATTCAAAGGTTTTGTGCACAACTTCTATCCCTGCTGATATTTAAGGCTATTCATGCAAGGTCAGGGAATCTGCTGAAATCAATAAGAGCAAATTAGAGTACACTGCTGTATGGTATCATCAGTGCTAACTGCATGGGAAGAAGAAATGCAATACTTGTTAAATGATCAGTTGAGCTCAATTTTTTACTTGTACTGCAGGAATCCTGACCCAGCTGGGGCTTTGTTATCATGGAAAGTCCATTATTTGGGCACTATATGCTTGGGGTCATTATCTTTAGTGCAAGAAAATAATGTACATTTGCCATGTAGCCAAGTACCTGACAAAACCCACAATAAGCAGTTAAAATATATGCTCTTTGTGCTATGAGATAGTCATTCTGTGATAATTTATGGAATCCATATTACCTTTAAAAATTTTGGTATGGGGCACAGCAGTCCATCTTATTATATTCTCCTAGAAATACTTCTGCTTCCTAATCCCTGTATGTAATGAACTATAGAAATATTGAGTAATGGAAACAACTTTTAAATGTAATTTAACTGTATTTGTTAATGTGCAAACTGATATCAGAATTCACTTTTCCATACCAAGATAGGTTCTTTTGCATTCAATTATATGATCAAAATGTGTTCTCAAGAAGGGTTTGACCCATGACTTCCTCCCTAGGAGACCTTTGTTTTGACAGGTCTCCCTGGTTTTGTAGTTATTTCAAACACAAGAACAACTAAGAATGTGTGTTTTGCCTGGAACTATACAAAAAAACTTAGCCATTTATTGTTCTCATGTTTACAGAGCGCTAACCCCAAAGTTTTGTTGAGAGACAGGTGCACTGTGAACTCTGGCATTAACCTTGACATTCCATGAGCCCTTCAGCAAGATCACATTGTTTTATTGCTCCAAGTTCACAACATATTTTCTTTCTCATCTGGTTTTTCCCCTTTCCTGTGGAGCCTTGAAATGCAGAAGTATGCTGTATCAGATATGCATATCTATGTAGCATCAATAGTGTATGCATTTGCCACACCTTCTCATTCACTTCTACCTTAATGTCATTGTGGGAAGAGACCTTTCGGAGGATGCCTTCCTTTCTACACAGTCACCTACAAAAGGGAAGCTTTACAGGGGGAATATCAGCATGCCATATAATCCCCTGCTCCATGCAAGACTGGGCCTCATTTTGGTCCATTACCTTTAGCACAGGAGTGAGTAATTATTTGAACTGGAGGGCCACTTAAGAGTTTTAGTGAGCTGTTCAGGGCCAAGGATGGGTGGTGCTGACCTGGCCTCACCCCCCGCCCCCCCCAATGATATCACCCAGTATTCGTGGGGAGAGATAACAATTCATCATACCTGGCCCTGGGCCCATCCACCCCGCACCCACCACCAGGGGTACTGGATGGGGCAGGGGGATGGGGTGTCCATGGAGACCAGCCCCGGACCCTAGTGGGCAGGGCATACTTGGCCAGGCAGATGAGATGGGGCCACAGGCAGGTGGGAAGTGGTGTCTGAGCACGATGGGCAAATGTGGCTGGGCCCAGGACTGGAGTGGGATTGTGAGGCAGCTACCTGTGGCAGAGACATGATCTGCTCCCTGCATGTCCCTGCTATGATCCCTGGCCCCTGCCTGCAGAACCGGCACCTGTTGCACCTCTGCAGGGACCAGATCATGGCTCTGCCCTGGGGCCTAGGTGTGCACTGTCATTATCCCACAATCCCACCCCCACCCATGCTCAAACACTACTCCCTGCCTGCCTGAGGTCCAACTCCATCCTCCCAGCCAAGTGCACTGTACCTGTAGGGATTACAAGCCAGTCTTCATGGAAACCTCATCCAGCCACTCCATCTGGTGCCCCCAGTGGTAGATGCAGGGGGTTGAGGTGCCCAAGAAATGGGGCTGTGTCTAGCAGTGGTGGAAGGGACACTGGCAATGGCAGCTGGAAGTGTGACAGCAGAGTGAACCACTTCTACAGGACTGCTGGGAAGCTGGGTCTAGCCACTGCACCAACCCCACAACTGTGCTACTAGGCCCTGCAGACTACAGCTTCTGGCATGCCTGAGAGCTGTGCATAGGGATAGGGAGGGCTGTGCTCCATGCCAGGTGGTACCTCCACACCCAGAGGCTGAGGGATCAGTCACACACACCATGGCCTGGGCTGTCCCCTGCACCTAGGCCAAGAGAGGCTGAGGGGCCTGCCACTGGCTGGATACAATAGAATTATTTGGTGGGCCATATCCAGCCTTCAGGCCATATTTTACTCACCCCTGCATTAGTATCTACTAGACAGCAAAGTTGACCTACTAGATCATGTGGGTTAACAGAGACAAATGGGCTGGTTCAAAGACCTGGTCTCAGCTTTGTGACTGGCCTGCTGGGTATCTTTGTGAAAAACACTTGGAGAGACATTTTATTTCCTCCTGATTTGTCAAAGTGTCATTTTTTGGTTATCTACAACATTTTGACATGTACATGCAGGTGGAATTTTTTTTCTAAATGTATTGCACATGAACATCTACATACATATACAGAGTGAACATGCACAGTACTGGCCAGGGCATCTATGTACAACTCTTGTGGACATACATAGCAGCCTTAGATAAACAAAAATGTAGTCAACCAAACCCACGACTAGTGGGATTTACACTGATGCCTAAGGTAGAGGGGGTAGGGAAGAGAGAGACTTCTATTTTGCCCACTTCTCCCCCAGTAGCTGACTGGCTATGGCATTCATCTGAGAAGTCAGGGGATGTGGGTTCCTAGTCCTACTCACCCAGAGGGGATTGGAACCTGGGTTTTTCTGATGTCCTGGTACAACATTTTGGCCACTATAATAAATGACTGATCATGACCATTTCTACTTTTAATGCATCAAGTAATATCAAGGTAGCATGAAATCTCTATTATACATACATACAGTTACAATGGTTCCTACTCCTGAGTCTCAATTAAATACAGAGGCTGGATAGACATATGTCTGGGGTGGTTTAGAAATAGTGCATCCTGTATATGTGCAGGGAGTTAGACTAGATATCTTTGAGGTCCCTTCTAATATAATGATTCTTATTTCCCTATGGATTAGGTCCAAAGGGTCTGAAATCAAAATTAACTTCTTCATTGGCTTCGGTGGGGCTTGAATCAGGATCTATATTTATATTAGGATACCACACAGCTTATACCATTTCATTTCTCAAGTTTCTTATGGATTTCATCAGTGTTCTATAGTTCCAATATGTATTTAAACTCTCCCAGTTCCTGACTCCTGCAGCTCTTTAGTAATTACTAATAACGCCTATCTGTGTGTTTCAGGCACACTTGTAGTGGCTTTCTATATATGCAGGTTTTCCAGGATAGTATCACATTTTTAAAGTCTATTTCTCAAAATCAACAGGCTCCCTACGTGACTAGCATGCTGTTCAGTAACTCAAGTCTGTCTTTTATGCACTACAGATTCATAGATTGTTAGGGGCTGGAAGGGACCTTGTAGATCATTGGATCCAGGCTCCCTTCACTAGGTAGGAAAAGACAACTGGAGTCAAGTGACCCCAGTGAGGTGACTGTCCTGTCTCCTTTTGAAGATTTCCAGGTAGGTGACTGTACCACCACTGGAGGGAGCTTATTCCACAGTCTGGACACACTGACTGTGAAGGAGTTTTTCCTGGAATTGAGTCTGAAGCAGCCTTCTAGGAGTTTGTATCTATTGCTCCTGCTCTTCCCCAGGGATACCGCCTGATGAACAGCTGTTCACTGACTCCCCTGATGTAGTGTTAAGCCACTACCAACTCCCCTCTCAGCCTTCTCTCCTGTAGGCTGAAGAGGCCCAAGTCCCTCAGCCTCTCCTCATATGGCTTGTCTGGCAAGTCCCTGATCATATGGGTGGCTCTTCTCTGGACCTTTTTAAGTTTTTCCACATCCTTATTGAAGTGTGGTGCCCAGAACTGGATGCAGTACTGCAGTACTGCTCATCAGTGCAGAGCACAGTGGGAGTATCACTGCCTTAGTTCTGCATAAGGTACAATGGTTAATGCATGCCAGTGTGTTGTTTTCCCTGCTGGCCACAGCATCGCACTGCTGGCTCATGTTCATGTGATGGTCAGTCACTACTCCTAGGTCCCTTTTGGCCATGGTGCAAATCAACTGAGCCTGTAGGTATGTTGGGAATTGTTTACCACCAGATGGAGCACCTTACACTTCTGAGTGTTGAACTTCATCTGGCTCCGGTCTGCCCAACTCTCCAGCCTGTCCAGGTCTGCAGATGGGTCTGCAACCTATCTTTTAGCATGACCACACTCCCCCGTAACTTGGTGTTGTCTGCAAACTTGGTCAGCAAGATTTTCACCCCCACATCCAAATCATTGATAAAGAAGTTGAAAGGCACTGGTCCAAGCACCGACCTCTGAGGGACACCACTGGCCACTTCTCACCAGGAAGACATAGATCTATTCATGAGAACTCTCTGGGTCCTACCATGCAGCCAGTTTTCCACCCAATGAATTGTTGAGCAGTTAAGCCCAAAATCTTCCAATTTTTCCACAAGGATATCATGAGATACTGGATGAAAAGCTTTTTTGAAGTCTAGGTATATAATGTCAATCTTCTCTCCCATATTCAGGTGCATCAAGTGACAGACATTCTTCATCAAAGTCACTTTTAATTTTTCCAGTGAGTTCAAATGAGTTATGGTAGTGTTAGAGAGATGGTGTAGCCATGATAGTCCAGGAATTATGTGAGGGGCAAGGATTTGGGGGGTGAAATCTTTTATCCCCACTTGTATAACTCCTGGACCATCATGGGTGCACCATTGCTCTACTACCGTAACATGGAAAATATAGAAATCCACAACATACAATGGAAAATCCACAACTTAAAGAAAAAGGAAGCCAGGATAAACAGTGATATCATCCTCCTAAGCCTGTGCAAGAAATATAATATCATCCAAAGGGGACTTATCATCTGTAACCCCTTAGCTAGTGCAACCAACTCCATATATGCCACACAAATATGCAGGAGAACTTCAGACAAATTGAGAAACTGCCTTCTTCACTTAACATACTCGAAAAAGGATTATTTTAAACAGGATACACTTACTACACTGAAAGCAGAGCTGGCTACTATGCTGCAGACCCCGATGTATTACCAAAATACCTGATGGCAGCCGTCTAACATAAGAAGCCCAGACCTAAGCAAGAATGTCTGGCATTCAAAAGCTTGTCTAGCTTTACACCAATCATAAAGCTGGTCCAAAGAAGATATTATGCAAAACCCCTTGCCTTTT
Source organism: Crocodylus porosus (assembly GCF_001723895.1). Classification (NCBI taxonomy): domain Eukaryota; kingdom Metazoa; phylum Chordata; order Crocodylia; family Crocodylidae; genus Crocodylus; species Crocodylus porosus. Next base: position 116,915,663 of record NW_017728906.1, on the reverse strand, counting down.
GACTCAGATAGAATTTTACCTAGGATTGATAGTTTAGCTGAAAATTATATTACATTTGTTTTTTCTGGGCTACATAGTCCCCTCTCTTGTTTTCCCATGGCTGGATGCAATGCAGCATGTCTTACACTCCAATTTTCATTCACTAGAAAAGCTGTATTTTAATTCTAGTTGTGAATATTACATTGGCAACTATATGTTACAAAATGTGAATGGGAAGAACTAGTCTGAGCTACTGCCTGTGGTTCTGTAGCAAGGAAGAAATGAGGAAAATTCAAATAATTACAGATAAATTATCTGAAAGATATACTTTTCTCTTGAGAAGTACAGTTCATATAAGTTATTCATGCATGCAAATCTTCAAATTGTGAAAAAAGCAAGTTCTGGTTAGTATTTTAAAGTTAAAATAGGTCAATCAAGTCACAATTAGATCTAATTAGCAATCCCAGAGGCTATTATATTTGTTTACCTTCAGTTAAAACAAATACAGAAAGAACATCATTCTTTCCTACTGAAAACATCAAAGATTCCTTTCAGAACCTTAAAACTAATTATAAATGAGGACAAACACACTAATGATGTCAGCAGAATTGTGGAACCATTTTTATTGATCTTTGCAGCACCGCAGTTTAAAGAGAGAGGAAAACTTAATTTTTATGTAGATTTACATAGTGAGCAGCCACTACTTATATAATGTGTTTGTTTGTGTGTATGAGTGTGTGTGTGTGTGTGTGTGTGTGTCTACTTGCCATGCACACACAACAGGAAGGAAAAATAACTTGTGAAAAACAGAAAGAAGAGTTACCAGTTCTGTGATAAAACTGAATGACAGGGTCTCAGAATATTTGAGCAGAAATTGTTGGAAAAATGGCTTTGTAGAATAGATTTCATAGACATCAGGGCTGGAAGGGACTGCAGAAGATCATCAAGTCCAGCCCCCTGCCCCAGGGCCAGGAAGTCAGCTGAGGTCACAGGATCACAGCAAGGTAAGCATCCAAATTTCTCTTGAAGGTGTTCAAAGTAGGTGCTTAAACCACCTCCAATGGCAGGCTATTCTAGGCCTTGGGGGCCTAGACAGTAAAGAAATTTTTCCTTATGTAAAGCCTGAAATGGTTTTGCAGGAGTTTATAACTGTTCAAACTTGTTATCCATTGGGGCACTCTGGTGAATAAACATTCCCCCAGATCCTGGTGAATGCCCCTTATAAACTTATAGGTGGCCATCAGATCACCCTCTGAGGGTGGCCATCAGATCACCCTCTTGAGCCTCTGCTTTTCCAGGCTGAAGAGTCCCATAACTCTCAGAAATAAAATTCATCTGTTCTTATTTAGATAACTACATTAGTAGGTTCTTTTTCATGTGTTAAGGATTTTAAGGTCTCCCTGATATTTGTGACTTACCACTTTCCAAAAGCAGATCATTTAGGAGCCTAAATACAGAACTGCAAAATAAACATTTCAAAGATGACTAATGATTTACAGTCTGAGTTGCTGCCTGTTCCCTTCCCCCCCCCACAACAACAAAAAGATTTCACTCTAATGTCTTTTAATGAGTCTGACTGAGACCCCAAGATATTCGAAATTGCACAAACTTATACAATTTTGAACAAGAGGCTAATTTGAGCCACATTTTTAAAATTTTGGTCTGGAGTTCTAGTCGTATTCATTTTCTTGTGAGCTCTTAGGGAATTCTCTTAACAAAATCTCTATATTGTACTCTCCTAACTATAGAGTAAGAACAGCAGGACTTCCTGTATATACTACTTTAGTGTCTGAGATTGTTCACTGATGTTTGTTAAACATTCTGGTATGTTTGGTGTTATAGAAAAACAATTTATTATTGTCATCATCATGGTTTTCAAAAATTGTAGCTTGATATAGTTCATATTTTTATAAATGTAATACAGATTAAGATAAATTTGTCTTCATTTTATATGGTTATTAAGAAAAAACCTTCAGAAGTCATGCCATCTATAAAAGAAAACTTTCATTATTATCTTTGAAATCTCAAAAAATGTTTGCATTCATTTTGGCTAGCTTGTTTGTAGAACTGGATAACACTGTGAACTCTAGTGATGAAATAGCTATAAGTTCAACTGTCTCAAAGAGTAACGTATCTTGATAAGGCTACAGACTGAGTCAGCAAAGATGTTTTCCCCTGAAACTGAATAAGAAGAATTGAAAATTGCACTTCAGAAAAGCAATCTGTCATGCAGTAAAATAACTTTCTAAGTCACCATTTCAATGATATGCAGAAGGATCGTGGCATATCACAAATGACAAAATTAAAAAAGGAAACATTAAATTAAAATAACATAAATGGTCAGATTTAACTTGAGGGAAAGAAATTGCTGGGAGCAGTACCAGTCACAACCCTCACTGAGTTCTCCCTAGGTTTCAATCCACTCGAACTGTGTGTCCCTCAGCTTTTATTGGCTTTGTAGATTGGAACCCTATTTCTTTTCTTGACTCCTCTGTCACATTTTGGGGGCCAGGATCTGTGTCTATTACCCCTTCACAGAAATGCAGCCTGTTAGCCCACCTGCTCTAAGTCCCAAAGAACAGTAATTACCTAAATTTTAAACATACCTTCTCCCATAACTCCAATTATCTGGGTACCCTGGACTTATGCACTATCATTTCAGGTTCATCTGCCACAGATAACACACATATGATCTGCACAGCATTCAAACTAAATTACACTTTACTTAAATAACACAAGACACAAAGTTTAGGGTTAGACAAAGAGTCAGATTCAGATTTGTTAACATAAGGATCCCCAAGTAACCCTTATAAGGCCTGCAAATTAGACCTAGTTCAAAAAGGGTGATCCAAATAGTTTTAGGTGTCTTGTTCCCCTAGCTAGAAAATGGAGACAGTTGCATATGTCCAAATAACAATCCCAAGAGATGGAGTTCTTGAGGGACATGGTAAGAATCACAAGGATATATCTGAGCTCTCATCCAGCCAAAACTTAGGTGCCTGAGCCAGGTTACAAATTAGACATATAAATTTAATCTCTATTCTGAGTGTACATACCTAGCTGTCTGGTGATTGTACATTATACCAACACCCACACCTACCAGGAAAGTTCCCAAACCACCAGGCTGTAACTTAGCACTTACTAAGTGCAGTTAAAATGCAATCAGGTTGATATTCAAGCAGCTTAGTGCACGGTAAAATTGCAAAATTGTTCCCTTTCAAGCAAGAATTAGCTCCTAATACTTACTAAGGATGCAGTTACACATTACACTTAGGCAATACTAAATCTGTGGAACATTGTGTGATGTTAAAGTTAGAATGTGTTATAAGCAGTCACACATTAAGGGCTAATACAATTTCTTGCCTACACAGCTCTGTCTTGTAAGTAATGGACTGACAAGCAGATGCATAGCTAAGAGCCAGGACACCTGGGTTCTATCCCTGCTCTGGGCAGCATGGGGGACAAGAGGAACTGGGAATGGTGCATCCTGGGATGCAGGTGGATTGCAGATTGCTCATGTCATGTCTTTAGAACAGACTGAAATTAACCTAACACAAGGTAGGTAGCATGATTTATAATTAACCCTTGCCTGAAGTGGTGGAATTTTAAGGGCACTCAGATGTCACTTAACATGAGTTAATTAGCTATAACATATAGACACTTAGGACACTTTTATAAGTTCTCTGGGGAGCAGGGGTGTGGGGAGGAGAACAATGCTTTAATTAGAGACTTGATTAATCAAGTCTGCTCCAATGCTCTGGAATGCCATTGCATCAGAGCAGCCTCCATGCTCATGTATCAGTACCCTAATTCAGTAGGTTTCCACATTACAGTGATGTGCAATTGTAAGTAAATGTGTGTTGTGACCCTGATTTTTTCCTGGATACTCTAACCATTGAAAGGAGGTTACCTGGACACAGAATGTCAACCTTTATGCCTCTTGCTTTGAAGAAAAATCATGATGAGCAGGAATCCTGGTTTCCTCTGATTTAAAAAAATCCTCAATTTTCAGTTAAAAAAAGTAACTCCAAAACCACATCTTCCCGTGATTAAAATGAAACAACACTAATATATGGAGATATATATTAGTGGTGTTTTATTTTAATCATGGGAAAATGTGGATTTGGGATTACTTTTTTAACTAAACATTGGGGATTTTTTTTTTAAATCAGAGAAAACCAAGATCCCTGATGATAAGCAACAAAGGGTCAAAGAAGTTAGGGTGGGAGTTAGGGAGAAGAAGGTATTGTTTAATGAAATTTTCTTCATTTTTTTTTCAGAAAGTGGAGAAAAAGTCTACTTAAAATGCAGTGAACATATTATTTAATCCACTGAGCTTCAGGACACATGGGAAGCTCTGTCTTGACTTGGATTAATTTAAGAAAATATAATTTCTTGGCACAGCATTAAATCCCATTCAAGTTATGGAAGACTGTGTTTCACTAACAATTATTACAGTTGTACTCAAATCCCTTGTTTACTTAACCTGACCTGAGCAGGGGTTCTAACTAGGATATGACCTGGAGCCAGCTTTTTTCCGAGAAAGGAGTCAACATGACATGTGGTACTGTTCTTCTGAATTCTTCTGGACTATTTAACCATCTTCCAGATTGCAAGAGGCAAGGTGGACAAATGCTAAGAACTTCCAATTTTTGTTAAACTACATTTCTAAACTACATTGTTAAACTACAGAAAGTTAAAACGTTTTTAAAGCTGTTTGTTATGTTAAAATGTGTCTTTTTTTCAAATACATTTACTATGCCCCCCTATCTGTTAATTATATTGCATCAGATGCACTGGACAGCTTAAAAGGAAGAGGTTGCCTTATTATTAGCTACTATTATTTAAGCATGAAAAAAGGAACTGTAGTATTAATAGTCATGCAACAGTTATTTATTAAGCAGAATTCACTAACATAGCCTTTTTTTCTTTGAGAAATAAATATACTTAAGAATTTTCATTAAAAACGTAGACCATCACATGGTTTAATATTATCATATTGAAACCACTGAAATTCATTTAATCCGGGTCCAGGGTAGTAAGATGACTGGCCAAGTACTTTGATCCACAATAGGTTCATGTACTTTTTAACTAGCATGATAATTATATATTTGTAACTAAATTTCTAATACTTAAAAATTTGATAGATGCTCAGATATAAATTATATAATCTGTAGTCCATTCTCATATCATTCACTGCCCTATTTCTCTTAATGGACATCTACCAAAAATATGGCCTAGAGATTAACAGATATGAATTTTGGCAGACCAAGGAGAGGGAATCATGAAGTCCTGTATTAATCAGCCTGACAGCTGAATATCAACTTCAGAACTTCTGGTGATCACAACCAAGACAACATGATACAAGATACCTAGTCCCTAATAATATGAGACTTTGAATTCCACCTGGAAGCCTGCAAACTTCTTCAACATAACTTAAAAGCATCCAGGTCTTACTATAAAGTTCAATATATGCTTCTTTGTACAAAGCACTAACTGGAGCTGAATACAATCTGATGGTTTTGTTCATGTGTATTGTCAATCTCAAGGGTTTGTGTTAAAAAAACAAACAAAAACAGAACAAAAAAAATCCCCCAACAAAAAACAATCACAAAGTAAAACTCAGCCTACACTGAAAAGTATTAGAATTTTAAATTAAAACTAAAAAATGTGCTTCATTTTCTTTGCTCCACGAACCATAGCTTAACTCAGGTTCTATTAAGAGTTAAGCTGATAGAGGGAATTCACACTTCAAAATAGGGTGACTTCTCCAGTGAGCTTCAGGGCTGAATGAATTCTGCAGTGTGTCTGATTAAGTATTCTCTGCAATTTTCTGTTTTATGTATAGTATTTCACAAGATAATTTTGAGTTTTACAGAGACTGTTCCTTTATTTTATAACACTGTTTTTTAAAGACATAAAATGTATTGGTAACCTAATAAATCTTCTCTCATGAAAATAATGCAGTAACTTGTACTTCCTCCTGTGAGTCTTGAGGGGAGTAAGGAAACAAAGAATTCAGGATTTCAAACCTCATGCACTGTCACAATCATTTCACATTCAAACCTTCAAAATACTGAGCTCTGCCTTAATATAGAAAGAAAATATTAATGTTAGAAAGTAACTCTAAGGGCGTGTACAAAAGTGCCCCATGCATATTTTACAATGCTGTAATTTACAGTACTTTTTATAGCAGTATAAGATTACAGCAGTCTTAAACATGACAGAAGTATAATGTTTGGTAGGGAAAGGGGCTCTGAGCCTCCCTGAACTTTCCAGGCTAGGAGACATAGGGAATTTAGCAGCCTCCTGGGGCTTCTTCACTGCTCAGAAATTCCCCACACAGGCAACTGACAGGAGGGACACAGGGTGGCATGTGCCCCCCCTGAGATTGGCCCCAACTTGGCACCATTCAGGACAGGGCATATTTTTTGCCAGGCGGGCCAGTGACATGTTCAGGGGGAGCATTAAACTGTGGCACAGAAGTATAGGAGTTGATATGGGGCTTTTGGCCCGCCCACAAATTGTGCCCCCCACCAGACTCAGGAGGCAGCAGTTACCCCTGATTCATCAGCTTACAGAAGTTATTTAATGTACTGTAGGTTGCTGAAGTGTTGAAAAATACAGCATTTCAAATTTAATGCCTCATTTAACAAGACCTAATTTAAAGCTTTATACCCATTTTTAGGTGCTATAAAGCCATATACTTCTATACTAGTTAAGTCACAGCAATAAAGCGCTTTAAAATGGCAAAAAAGGAACTTTTGTATACACCTTTAATGGGGCAAAACAACTTCTCCATTTATATTCAGAATCCTTTATCTACCAAAACACCTTCTTCCTTTAAAATTATGCAGTAGTTTTCTGGGGTAATTTGGGGAATAAAGGATCTAATATTATAAGAAAACATAATAAGAAATGTTGGATACTTTATGACTCAAAGAAAGTCCTTACTCTATTTTTTTACAGACTATTTTCCATTGATTCCTCCCTCTTATCTGAAAATAAGTATCACTTATTTTCACTGAGTATCATTGAGTTCAATGTAGCTCTTACTTAGTGCACTGTAATGATCCAGGAATTATGCAAGAAACAAGGATTTGTGGGAGGGGGGGCTGACATCTTTTTATTGGATCAACTGCATAGCTGGAATAAAGTTAGACAAGCGTTCAAATTTAGGACATTCTTCTTCAAGTCTGAGGAGGAGAACAAGTACAGTGACTGTTAAGAACAGTCAGTAGACTTGTGAGATTGAAGTGGGGAGATATTTCCAAGATTAGCAGAAAAAAATCAAAAGAAAAGAACCTTAATTCCTGAGAGATCAAGATCTATTAAAAAGGGGAAGAAGGTAATGATCCCCAAGGGTCCTGGTTTTCTTTGATTTTTGGATTAACAAAAGTAACCCTTTAAATACTTTTTTTAATCCAACATTTTTTTATCAGAGAAAACCAGGATCCCATCTAGACCAACTTCCTGCTCAAAGCAGGACCATCCCCAACTAGATCAGGCAAGTCAAAGTTTTGTCTACCTAAGTCTTAAAAACTTCTTAGAATAGAGACTTTACAGGCTCACTGGGTAGCCTGTTCCAGGCCTTTACTACCCACCTAGTGAGAAAGTTTCTTCCTAATATCTAACCTAAGCTTCCCTTGCTGCAACGTATGAACACTGCTTTTTGCTCTGCATTACTGAGAATAGTCTAGCTCCATACACTTTGGAATTACCCTTCAGGTAGTTGAAGACTGCTTTTAATTCCCATTTTAGTCATCTCTTCTTGAGACTAAATAAGCCCAGTTCCCTCAGTCTCAATTCATAAGACAGGTTCTCTAGCCCTCTAACAATTTCCATTGCCTTCTGCTGGACTCTTTCCAATTTCTCCACATCTTTTCTGTAGTGAGAGCCCAAAACTGGACACAGTACCCCAGATACGGCCTCACCCATGCTGAATGGAGAGGAATAATCCCTCGATCTGCTAGCAATGCTCCTACTAATGCAGGCCAGTATGTTGTTAGCCTTCTTCACAACAAAGGTGCCCTACTAGCTCATATTCATCTTATTGTACACTGTAACCCTCAGGTTAGGGAGAGCTGCCCAGTGGGTGGAGCCAGTGCCCAGAAGAGCCCCAAACACTCCCCACATCAGTCCAATGCTCCAGCTCCAACTGGTGTGCAGGGCAGCACATGGGGCCCAGATTCTGGGAGCCACTCAAGGTGGCTCAGGTCTGCAACCTGCAACAGGCAAACAGAAGCATGGTTCCCAACTCGGTGCACATAGCCAAGACCATGGAAGCCATTTGAGGAGGCTTGGGTTATAACCTATGACTTGAGGCCAGGCCCCAGATGCATGAGCAGTGCATGGTGTGGACCGGGACCCTGGGAGCTGCATTGGGCAGCCTGGGTCCCTCATTCCCTGGCAAGCAGTTGGGCTTTCTCAGTGCACGGAAAGTGCATGGTAAGTCCCAGTACCACACAAGGTGCTCCAGGCCTCCAACCCTGAGCAGGAGGCAAAGCCCCCAGCAGCCCACAACAGTGCTCGGGGCGAGTAGTGGGCAAGTGGCCCAGAAGAAGCCAGAGGCCCAGGAGGCTCCTGCAGCAAGGTGCAGCTCAGCTAAGGGGCCAAGGATCCCCCATCCAGGACCCTGGGAAAGGGTTTCCCGTGAGGGGGAGGAGGAAGGTGCCCCGGGTTGGTGAGGCTGTGTATTGGAGGGGAATCCTAGGTAAGAGAAGGCTCCCCAGGTCTGGAGTTTCCTTTGAGGGCATCCTTTGGGCAGCAGGCCTGAACAGCACTGAGGGATCTCCCCCCCCATTCCCACTGGTTGCTGGAGCAAAGCCAATGCCCCAGGACCAGCCTGGACCTTGAGAGGTTTAAAGAGTTCAGGTTAATTTGATTCTGATGCGCCTTACATTTTGTGATACAGCGCCTTATATTTTGTATACTTCTATATTTGTAAGTTTGCAGTTTAATAGAGTATAGGGTATATGATCCTTACTGGGGGTCTGTTGGGACCCCTCCCTACTACTTACCTGTTGTTTGCCTGTTTAGACCAACTATTTACCTATGTATGGTTCAGTGCCTCTTGAGGTGGTATAATCTTTTTGCCTTCATTTATAGGATATAGCATTATATGATAATAGCATAGTTATGTACGTATGTGTATTAATAACAGTTTCTTTTAATTCTGTATATGTTAATAAATCTGTATGTAGTTAAGTATTCCTTGTCCTGGCCTGACTCTACAGGGAACAGAGGGAACTGGTCTGCATTCACAGATCCCTCTCACAGCACCCTGCCTAGCCAACACTTCCCTTCCTTTGAAGGAGGGAGCACTTACCCTGGTGCATCTGGGCTACAGATACCATGAAGACTGTAACAAGGCACTAAGGTGCCTGCTACTTGGAAAGTAGCAGTATGGGCTCAGGTGCTGGTTACTACGGGCAACCAGGAGGAGCTAAGGGCCCATATCTGGTGACTCAGCAGACAGGAAGGGGAAGGGCTGACTACTATAAAACACAGACTGGAAACTGTGAGTTTTCTCTCTCAGCTGGCAGCCTGGGAGAAGGAATACTGCCTGACTAAGGGAAAGAGATCGGCCCTGAATGTGGGAAAGAAAAAAAGGCCTGGATGTACAAGCTACTAGTTATATGGGTGAGAGATGTTGTGTGGTTTGGAGAACATTTAGCCATGAGGATTAGATTTGTGGTATTGTTATGGCTTATGTTACTGTTTTTGTTGTTGTTACACCCGAGGACTGGGTGAGGGTATTAGGGGACAAAAGGCAGCCTCCCTTGTACATAGTTGACATCAAAGATGTGGTGGGCAAGATGTGAGGGTGCTTTAACACCACCGTGGCATGGTAGGGGATACTAGGGGAGATCACAGCCACCCCTAGGACCCCACTCTGTTACAAATGATGCATTGGCCAAGAAACGCTCAGCCGTACATGAACCAGGAGCAAGAGCAAACCCAGGGGCTAGAATAGAATAACTGATGGTTTGGCAGCAAGGCAAGGGGGGGCCACAGCTCACTAGGTGGTGCTGAAGGGAGGATATACCCATTGCCTCCCTTTAGGCAGCAAGACTGAGGCCCTGACCCAGAGAGACAAGGGTGGGGTAATTATGGCTCAGATAGAGAATATGGGAGGCCAGGGGCAGGAAAGCTTTGCCTGGCAACTGAGGATTGATGAGATGCAGGAGAAGGTAACCTGATTGGAATGAGAGCTAGGACTGGAAAAAAATCAGAGAGAGTGGAGGCAAAGGCCACGACATTAGAGTTACAGGTACAATCCGGCAAGAAAGAAGCAAGATCAAAGGAAATTAGGTGCCTAGTGATGGCAGAGGCAAAGAAGACTCAAGCAATCGAGCAACTTATTTCCCAGGAGGCTCAGAGGAGCCAAGAGAGGGAAGAAAAATTTTAAAAATTGCAGGAGGAAATGATAGCAGAGAGCACAAGGTTTTTAGAAGCCAGTACCAAACAGGGAGAAGAACATAAAGAGGCGTTATGAAAATTAGAGGTAGCAAGAGGCATGACAGAGATCCTCCAAAAAGAAGTCCATAGTCAAGAGGACTGGATAAGGGAATTGTATGAGGAATTAGAGAGTTGGCAACAGAGAAGTGACCGGGCAGAAGGCTTGGCACAGGAAATGTGGGACAAGTTGCGGGTGAGCTATGGACAAGCAGCAGAGACCAACAAGGTGCTATTGCAAGAGATCGAACAGATGAAAATGTTCAGGGCAAATTTTGAAATGTTAGAGAAACATAGGCTGTCCCTGGAAGCAGATCTAAAAGCCAGAGAGAAAGAAAATGAGGAAATACGCACCCAGCTGCAGAGGTTGGAGACTGAGAAAGAAACCTTTTGGTGCAACAGGTACAATCCCTTAAAACACACCTAGAAGATGGCCTAGTTAAAGAAGAGGAGACAAGGGTAGAAAGTAAACAGTTACAGCTAGAAGTAAAAATGATGAAGCAAGAAATCCAGGGGCTGAAGACTGAGAGGAAAGAGTTACAGGAAGCAAATAGACAGATGGCTTTGAAGATCCAAGACCTATGAGAAGCCAAGCAAAAGCCTCAGACCTTGGATAATGCGGATATAGTGCGAGACAAGTTGGAGGCTCTGGCAACCCAACTAGTGGAACAAATGGGGGGGCCTCTAAGTATGAACACCAAGAACAATATAGACGGATGGAAATTTTGAAGGGGTCCTTGAAAGAGGCAGAGACTATTAGAATCGCCCGAGTGAGAATTCGAGCAGGTCAAGCACATTGAGTTCACTGGGGACTGAGGCATAGGGGATCCTGGGGAGAAGGTGGACACAGTACAATGGAAGGAAAAATCCATAGGGGAGAATTCGGTGACCCTACAAAAGCAGGCCTTGCAGGCCATCTTAGAGCATTGGAACCAAAGATGGAACCAATGGCAGAAGCACCAGGCAATGGAATTGAGCCAGCCAAGATGCCAGCTGGGAGGACTATGTAGCCCCCAGGGTAAAGGAAGAATTACAGGACTCGGTCAGGAGCAGACAGGGAGAGTGGATCAGGTAGATGTGGGGACAAAAGGGAAGGGTGAACAATTGACCCCAAGGAGTGAGATCTCCTGTTTAACACGCCAGGGTTGTACCCAGGCAGCCTGGGGCCTGGGGCAAGAAGGATTAAAAGTAGGCTCGGAAAAAGAGGGATTGGTGGAGCCCAGGAAAGAAAACTGGGGAAAAGGGCACGAGAGGCAGAAGAGGGCACAAAACCCAAAGTGGGGACCGAAGCCTGAAAAGAGGCCGCAAATTTATATGAGGAATACCCCTAGGCTAGTTAAGTGGTGGATGTTGAAGAAAACCTTTGAAGAGTGAGTGGGACGGGTAGCCTATGTAAAAATCTATAAGGGACCCAGAGGAGAATCTACTGGACAGGGGAAGATAGAGTTTGGGAGAAGAGAAGATGCCCAGAAAGCACTGGAGAGACAGTGGGAGATCTGGGGAGGTCTTCAAGACCTCCAGAAAGGTTTAAGGAGACAAAAGAGCCTACAATTTTCCCCAAGACAGAGACCAGGGTGCCTGAGGATGGAGTGTAGAAGGGCCAGAAGTGACAGAGAAAGAGAACCCCAGAAGGTAGGCTGGAGCTGGATCAATGGAGGGCATGATTTACCAAGGTTACCTGGTGTGGGGGGACTGCCTGTTGTGGGGCAAATCCCATAAAATCCCACATGGTGCACCTTGGGTAAAAGGTGGGTAGGAGGCACCTTAAAACATCCACCATTGTGAGTTCAAATGCTCAAAGAACAAGAACCCAGGTCTGAGTGATCGGAGACCAAAGGCTGAAGACTCAGCCCGGTGAGTTTAAAACTTGAGGGGGAAGGTGTGTAGCAGGGCGCCAAGGTGCCTGCTACTTGGAAAGTAGCAGTATGGGCTCAGGTGCTGGTTACTAGGGGCAACCAGGAGGAGCTAAGGGCCCACACCTGGTGACTCAGCTGACGGGAAGGGGCAGGGCTGACTACTATAAAACACAGACTGGAGGCTGTGAATTTTCTCTCTCAGCTGGCAGCCAGGGAGAAGGAGTACTGCCTGACTAAGGGAAAGAGATCGGCCCTGAATGTGGGAAAGAAAAAAAGGCCTGGTTGTACAAGCTACTAGTTATACGGGTGAGAGATGTGGTGTGGTTTGGAGAACGTTTAGCCATGAAGCTTAGATTTGTGTTACAGCCGATTAGCTTGTGTTATTTTTTTTATTGTTGTTACATCCGAGGACTGGGTGAGGGTATTAGGGGATGGAGGAGGCCTCATAGGGGCTCCACGGTAGTGTGGGGACCCCGGTGCCAGAGGGGGCGCAACATTCAGGGGTGCACTCACCCCAGCCCCAAGAAGGGGAGCAGAGGATTGGAGGCCAGGTAAGGCCAAGGCTGTCTGAACCCTACAGGAGGTTTAAGACCCAAGGAGGAGATTTGGCGGCCAGGCACAGCTATGACCACCTAAGCCCCAACATGAGAAGCCCCCAGAGTGGGCAGGGCAAGAAGCCCCCAGAGTGGGGCGCAGGCTGCAAGACAAGCCAAGGAGCACTGGTGGGGCGCAGAGAGTGAAATTGACCAAACAACATCCGGTACATCTGCGAGGCTTGGGACGTGGTACGGGGGTGGTTAGAGCCATGCATAGCCCATAAGGCTGGGGTGCACTGAGTCACCCAAAATAGAACAGAGACCAAGATATGTCAGAGCACCATGTCAGAGGGGCAAAAGGCAGCCTCCCTTATACATAGTTGACACCAAAGACGTGGCGGGTGAGATGTGAGGGTGCTTTAAAACTACCTTGACATGGTAGGGGGCGCTAGGGGAGATCACGGCCACCCCTAGGACCCCGCACTGTTACGAAGACATTCAGTACATTGGGAAAGGCACGTGTAGAACTCATGGATTTTGATGGGTTACTTGTGATGGGTATTGATTGTAGCAGCAGTAGAGATGTGTTGACCAGTTAAGCACCTATTGCAAAAGAAAAGCTGTGTCCCACTTGATGTCTGCTGAGCTGTGGGGAGTTTGCTTCTGATAATGAGATGGGCAAGGCTATAGGCCAGCCTGAAAGCCATGACTGGAATATTTCTCTCAAGAACTCATCTCTGTCAAGTATAGGCTGGTGCTTTTTGATGATGCTTCCAACCAGTTCCCATGTAGAGTGGAAGGTGGCCACCAGAAGTGTGCAGCCACAGGAGGGGGTTCTTTCTTCCCATGTACTTGACAATTTATGTACTTCCTTCTTCAGACCTGAAAAAGAATGCTCTGCATTCGAAAGGTTGTGTAACTTTATCCAAACTATGCAGTTGGTCCAGTAAAAAATATCACCCCCCAAAAATCTTTGCCTCTTTATACTAAATTAGTCACTTTGCTACATATCCTAGTAGGCGAGGGATTCATTTAAGTGTTACCATTTAAATTTAATATTTTAATTATATATGAACTATTACACATGTTAAATAGTTTAATTTTGAAATGTTAATATGCAATCCACTTAGCAACACATTCGTGAACTATTGAGTTAGTATTTTTGGCTCTGTTTTGGAATAATTATTTTATAATTTTTAAAGAGAAGTCTCCATATAATTAAGAAATCAGCATTTGGAGCTGAATTTAGAACTTTCATAGGCTTTAGCTTAATTCCCATATTGTTCACCTCATTTGAAAGATTGGTTGTTCCAGTACAAAGCCGCATGGATTTGAAGGAAGGGAGGGGCATTAGTGGTAGAAAAACAGACGTTTTCCTAGTGCCTTAAACTCATGTGCAAAAGCCAGGAGCCAGGACATTATGCAAAAAACATTAATAATAAAAAATAGGGGCCACATCCAAGTATATATTAATTATTTATCACTTTTTGTCTACAACTTCAAGAGGAAATTTAAAAAAAATCAAAGAACGTTAGGTATTGTTCTTCTTTGCTAAATGAAACACCACTGCATTTATTTAAAGACAAGTTATAAAGGATGATTGCATAGATACTGATCTTCAGGAATCCTGGTTTCCTCTGATTAAAAAAACAATCAAACAATTTTTGGATTAAAAAAAAGTAACCCAAAATCCACCTTTTCCCTTGATCAAAATTATATAGTTGCATTTCATTTTGATCATAGAAAAATATGGATTTTGGGTTACTTTGTTTTATCTGAAAATTGGGATTTTTTTCCTGTCAGAGAAAACCAGGATCCCTGCTGAACATCAGTATATCAAGTATCAGCCCAGTGTGATGACTAAGATGTTAAATCAGGAAAAGTTGGGTTTTTTTGTTTTTGTTTTTTTGTTTGTTTGTTTTTAATTGAAGCACTGAAAGGTTTTGAACTTATGCCATACTACTAAGAGAAGCTAGTGTATAATAAGCTGCAAATGAAATCCCAGAGTTGGCATCACTGGGTTTCTCCTACTATCAGTTTAGCATGAATTATCTCAGATTATAATTACTTATTATATTACAAGTCCATTATAGAGTTTTCATGCTACCATTGTAATTTCAGTATGCGAAGGTAGATCGCTAAAGTCATGTGTTACCTATACAGTGGTTAAATTATTGCTATCTAGTTTCCAGTTATTTAATAATTTGGTTAATATTTGGTTTCTTTCTATTGTTTATTTCCTGCCATAGCATTTCAGCTTTGTTCCACTTTAGGAAAAAAATAACATGTAATGCAATCCTTCCCCCCCCCTCCCCCCCAAGAAGAATAGCTTGGTGTAATGAATTACTCCTGTAATTTACTATTCCCTGTGAGTGTCTTTTTTTTCTAGCTGATATAGTTTAGTTCATAATTACTGTGATGGTAGGGACACTCTTACTAGGTAACACATGAAGATAAATGAAGCAGTTCATTCCTGGTAAACTCAGTCAATCTCTAAAACCTAGCACAATGGGGCCTTGATTCTTTTGGGGACTCCAAATGTTCCTTAAATAATACTAATAATACATAAGTTCAAAAAGCAGTTTGCTCAAAATGGCAAGTCCTGATACTTAGAAAAAGGAGCTGCAAAAGGCTCCAAATTATATTTATACCTCTTCTGATCATGTGGCCACTCAAACCCTGGCTGAAGAGCAGCAACCAATTTGTGTAATCTTACCTTCCATACACATCAGGGGCAGGCAAAGTCCGTCTCACGGGCTGAATCAGACTGGCAGTGGACTCCCATTTCCCAGCAGCCCCTGCCCTCATGGCTGGGGCTAGTCTCCATGGAGACCCTAACAGGTACACTGTGATATCACAAGGCTGGGGTTGCCATGGAGACCAGCTCCAACTGTACCGGCAAGGCACAGGGCGGGGGGCTGCTCTAAAGCCCCGGGATCTTGCAGAAAGGGCAACTTGGTCTAGGGCCAGGCCAGAGCTCCAAACTGCAGGGCAAGAATGCACAGGGTAGGGTGCACTCAGGCCAAGGTGCACAGGCAGCACACTGCAGCTCTGCCCCAGCTTGGGACCACACTGTCACCACTGCAAGATCCCAAGGCTCCAGAGTAGCTCCCTGCCATGTGCCATGCCAGCATGGATGAGGCCAATCTCCATGGCAACACCAACCTTGTGTTATCACAGCACAGCTGTGGCTGGAGTCTCCATGGAGACCAGCCCCAACCATGCAGGCAGGGGCTGCTGGAAAATGGAGTCTGGCTGCTGGTTAAATCCGCTATTTTGCACACTCCTTATATACACGCTATATGAAGTTACCAGAGTCAGGAGCCATTAGGGCATTACATTTTGATAAAGGAATCTTTAGAGGCTTGCAACTTAAAATATCCTTTATGGCAGGGATATCAAACTTGTTTGTCCCCCTAAGTTCTAATGGGGACTGCTGAGCTTCTCATGGGTCATATCCAGACCTACATATAGGAGAAGCAGGTGGTTACCTCAGGGAGACAGGCACTGACACTACCCTCTCTGGCCCAAATGATGAATTCCTGAATGCTCCAGAAGTCCTGTCAGTTGGATCCAGCCCATAAGCAATAATTTTGATACTTCTGTTTTATGGCCACTTAAGAAATAATAATTGAATTCCAAACAATCAGGAAGATTTTGTAATATTTGTATATCATGGTATACTTGACTCAGTTCTGCCATACACCCTACTTCCAAAACCATTCAGAAGCAAACTGTGACTAGGAAACTTTCTGCAAAGTTTTATGCAGTGTCAACTGGATACAGGAAGCACTGAATCTCATGAAATCATAATTTTATGAAATTTGTGATTCAACTTTTCAGATCCAAGAGGTTCTAACAAGTGTTTAATGGCGTGTCCATACAAGCCCACACAGGCCTCTTGCTGGATCTCAAAACAGTTTGAGATCCAGCAAGAGGCATGCTTGCAACAACAAAAAAATTTCCCATATTGCATATTTGCAGTGCAGACTCAAAATTTGATATCTGAATATCTAGCTTTAAAAAAGAAGAAAAAACCTAACAAAAAAACAGAAAAGAACTAGGGCAAGGCATGGTCCAGGACCATGCCTGGAGGCAACTAGAGGCTCAGGTCCTGTGTTTCTATGCCTGCCCTTTGCCTCAGTGCTGCAGCACACTTCCTGCCTGTGCGGGGCAAGGAGAAGTGCAGGCTGCACCGACCTGGACTAGGACTCTGTTCTAGGCAAGTATGGGGTGAGAAGACTAGAGGAAGGGAGGGTCTGTGAGGGTCTGAGGGACCATGAGGGGGGCGTCTTGGGAGGAGTGGGTCCCCTGCCCACCCCTCAAAGGGCCCACATGCCCCCTCAGCTGAATGACTCACAGCTCACCAGCAGCAACAGCCCTCAGGATGTTCAGGACCTCCTGACACAGCCCCACCATGTGACATGGGGCAGCATGGCTTATTCCTGGCCACCTGGCACCCAGGTGCCACATCACACAGGCCCCATCCAGCTTGGCATGGTGTCATACGCCTTCAGGCAGCTCCAGGTACTCAAGCTCTGTGCCACTAACAGGCCCTACGCCACTAACAGGAACCACCTGTCATGCCAGGCCAGGTCAAGTATGCATGGAAGCAGCCTGGCATGACAGTACAGGGCCTATGCATGCAGGACTGTGGGCATACCTGCATGTGTGGACACACCCTAAGGGTGCATCCACACATGCAAGCATGTGCACTTACAGCAGCTCAAATAGAAGCAGTGCAAATTTGAGCCAGGGCTTTTTGCTTCATTGCACGTGGTCAGATATGCACTTTGTTGTGGAGCAAATTGTGCCACTTCAGGCAAAATAACCCTGCCTGGCTCCTCCCGGATCTGCAGCCAGGGAGAACTAGAGCCTGGGGCCAGCACCTGTGCTGTCCCCAGCAGTATAAAAGGTTGCCCTGGCAAGTAGCTCAGGGCTACTAGCTCTCAGGAGCTTCTGGGGCCCAGCAAATTGGTACCTGAGGACTCTACCCTTGTGCCAGTTGGACTGCTGAAGCAGCCCTGAGAGTTCCCTGCCCCCTCTACCCACTGCAGCAGCCTGGCAGTGGGGGCTGCTGCCTGGCTGTGACTGGCTGTGCACCTGCCAGACTCGAATGGGGATGGCAGAGCCAGTAGAGGCATCTACACTCTGGGACAGCTGTTGGTGGACTGCGGTGGCAGGGTTGACCTTTGTGCAGCACTACTGCCATGTGTGTCCCCTGCCCAGCCATCTGGGCAGCTATCTCCTGGAAGATGTTCCAGGTGTGGTGGCCTGCTCTTAACTGTCAAAGCATGTCCTCTTGGCCCCATTTGTTCAGGAGGTCAGCCACAGCCAGACGGGTCCAAGGTGCCGGCTCTAAGCAAGCAGGGTCCTGCCACTGGCATCCCTAGCAAGAATGCTGGTGTTCCCTATTAGAAAACTGAAAAATCCCTGATAAAAAACAAAAATCCCAAAGTCACTCTGTAAAATACCTCCAAATCCATGTCCCTCCACAAGTAAAACAAAAAACCACTATAAAGATAGAGCAAGCAAAACAGACGTTGCTTAGTTGGGCAACATTTTATTGGTATATCTTACAGTCTTAAAGCAAATCTCATCATTATAATAAAGTGAACTCTAAATACATGTTTCATGAATACATATTTTACTTCCCTCCTACAGGGGTTTGGCCCCCCAACAGGGGATTTGGCCCTCACACAAGGGGTATGGCCCCCCAAAGTGTGCCAAATGGCTGCCAGAGGGACTACCACCCCTGCTGCAAGACCCACCTGCCCTACCCC
>NW_017728906.1:116875232-116896951 GCF_001723895.1 Crocodylus porosus | reverse complement strand
GAAAAAATGGGGAAAAAAAGCCCCTGCTTACCTTAGAAGCAGTGGTGTGGGGCTCAAGAGCCTCCTGGCAGAACTCCCTGGACAGCACAGTACAGCATGAGGGCCCAGGCTGTGGCAGCTGGGGCTATCACCCTGCCCACCACTGTGTGGGTGGGGCTCCAGTGAGCCAGACACCAGCCAGATGGCAGATAAGTTGCCTGCTTTTTTAAACTTCAATTTTTTTAGACCCCTGGATATCCAGGGATCTAATTTTCTCCCTGCACTGCAAACCTGCATTGCAGGGAATGTTTTTTCATTCCCACATGTGCCTGTTGCCCTGCCTCAAAAGGGTTTAAGGTGGGGCAAGAGGCACGTGCGTGCTCATGTGGATACACTCTAAATGTGCAATCACCTATCGCAAAGGAAAAGCTCAATCAAAAAGTTATAACATATTTACTATTGTAGCGTGTAATGAAAATTTGAGGTAAGCAATGTTACTTACTTTGCTTGCTTTAAAATTGTTCCTGTAATCTAAACCAAATAGTCAAGTGGAAAATTGTCCTGTCTTTCTGAGACAAATGCAAATGCTAACTGAAAAAGCTGTTCTGTCTTCTATAATAAAATATTATTTCTACATTTAAACTAATTTTAATTACAGAGTATACTTTGGAAACAATAGAAAATGTAATTGTTTTAATGGAAATGATGTAGAAATGAATTTCTAGCAGAATGTTTATCAAGCGTTTCATTTAAGTCTGGAAACTGCTGCTTTTCCTTAACTTCAGAAAGGCTGGGCTTTCAAATGAACGAGTTAACCTACCACTGCCTAAAATATGTAATGAGCTTAAGTCAGGTTTAGTATATGCTTTTCCTTTTTCTTTTTGATGGTGGTGGGGGAACAAAGTCTTTTAGAATGAGTTAATTCATGTGTTGATTGGCCTATCTAAATTATTTATGTGCATTCAAGTTGCTGCTGCTTCATGTTTTATAATCTTTGGATTCCATTAAAAAGATATTACTATCAAGTCTATTTTCTTATCACTAGAATGTGTTCTTTAGCATCTTTTTTTTTCCCTTCCTGACTCTAGTTTTGATAACATTTTACCCTTCCACCAAATATCAAGTTTTGCAAGTAACTGAACTTTAGCATTTTGACTCTTGCACAATAATGACATGTCTTGAATGTCCTTTAAATGTAATTATTGGACAGCTTGTGGCAGAAGATAATCCTCCCCTTTTACTAACATGAATTGTAGATGATAAGAAAATTCTTCCTCAGAGAATTTCTTTCAAAATTACTTTCTGTTCCTTCATTACATTGACTCTTCCTTCAGAAGACACATGACAGCTGATCCAAAAAATCTCCCCTCCCCTTAGTTTAATTCAATATTTTATTTCAATAATAGTATATTCAGCTATATAACTATTTCAACTAACTGATTAAATTTCAAGTCTTAATTATAGACTACTATTCTTTTCACTCTGCCACTCATAAAAGGCATCTATATGCTGCCTTTTAAAAATCCAATTACTCATCTATTTATTTCCTGTTTACTGATATAATAGCTGCTTTGAATACATTGTTCAATTTTTAAGTTATAATTTACCTGGAGTTTATAACGTGAAGTATTCATGCCACCTGAATATTTTCATGCCATCTTTGAAGCTAGATCAATGTCACTTCCTTTGAACAGTTGCCTCAGCACACTGACACACTTTACAAAACACTTGAAATATGAATGGGAGAAGCATAGGAAATGACAGCCTTGCATCATGTTGTTCATCTGCTTTACAGTTTAGAGTCACATCTTTCCTAATTTGTAGCTCAGATCTTTTTAAAGGCAGAAAAAGAATATATTTTACTAAGTACTGTGTGTGTGTTTTGAGAGGGAGAGCAAGAGAGGCAGAGAGAGAAAAAGAAACAAGGACTTCTGACTTTTTAAGCCTTTATTATAAAATTATTAAAAATGAAAAGGAGAAAGATGGGGCCCAGCAGGGGCAGTATGGGCCTGATCCAGCTATTTGAGGAGCTGTCAGACTTACTTGGGGAATGTGGAGAGCTCCCAGCAGGTCCCTGCCCACCCCTACTCCCTTTCCCTTGCCCCCCAGCAGGTAGCTTCTGGGCAGTCACAGGGCCATGGGGGCAATGTGAAATCTATGTGGACACGCAGGTTTTTGACATGACCACCTACCCCTGATCCTGTGACTTCTCGGCAACTCCTCAACAATCCATTCCTTTCTTCCTCATGTCCCTACCCCTCTTTCCCATGGCCCCCTCTCTCTCCCATTTTCACCCCTCTCTGCACCCCTTTTTCACCCTTTGCTCTCCCCTTGCCATTCACGTGCTAGCCAGCTGTCATTCCAGGACAATAGAGTTCTGGATAATAGCTAATCCATGCTGGCACCAGTGCTTCCTTGGATGCAGGGGGGGCTGCAAATTGGTTGTTTTATCTCAGTGGAGCTGCCAGAAGTTAAGATAACTTGAGATAGGTAGCATGGGTCAAAGATAATCCTCACCCTTAATATGATCTAATTGTAATGTGTAGCCTTATGCTAAGTCCTGTGCTTGTTCTGATAAAACATTTGGTTTTATAGATATGCTATTTTATCTAGCTATAAGCCAAATGTGTTTAGCTTAAACCCCTAAATTGGAGTTACAAAATATATAGGTCTAGAACCTTTTCTACCCCTAAGTGGACATGTCTGCAGAGTAGACTAATTAGCTCCTCAGTATACCTCTTGGCTTCTACACATGCAAGTCTATTAGGATAGAATAAACTAATAAAATCCACAACAGGGTAGTACTTGTAAATATGTAAATACACATACTACCCCACTGCAGAGTTTTTGACTGCACAGCACTACACATATACACACTGATGTGACTGGCTGGGATATAAGGGTGCTTTAGCGTGGGGAGCACCTGCTGGCTAACCCAACACTGAAGGACCCTCATACCCCAGCCAACCCCTCCTCAGCACACTGAACCAGGAAGAAGCAACCCCATACTAGCAGGCTGACCCTGAACCCCCTGCCAGCCAGGGCTTCTCCTCTGGCTCAGCATGCTGCAGTCCTGAGTGTATGTACAAACAGTGCACTTGAGAGCAATAAACACCAGTGCAATAAAGACATTAATTGCATATGTAAAAACTCACTGGTACTTACACGCAAACCCTGATCAAGTCTCTGGGTAATAGCTAGTGGGCATAGACAGAAGTGCAGCTTCCCACTGTAACTCAGAACAATTTGCAACTCAGAACTCTTCCTGCAACCAATCCCTGAGCCAAACTGAAGTTCACTGTTGGTTCTAAGAGGGAGGGGAATCTAGCTGCTGGCTGGAGCTTGTCCCTGTTTTCACGAGAGTGCTTTAAGAATGGGAGGCAGAAAAGAGAGAAAAGATAGCTTGCTGGTGTTGAAGAGAGGGGTGGATGAATTTGAGCCTCCTCCCACCTCAGGGGGGCTCTAATACACTTGCCTCACACTCCAGCTGGGGCTAAAAAAAATCCTGAGCAAACTCCCTCCACACCCTTCTCCCCACCCCCATTCTGAAAATAGTAACAAGCTGGGAGGCAGTGCAGACACAAGTGACAGAAGATACTATATTTTGAAACATCTTTATCTGAACCCTCATAGAATAAGGGTTCAGACTTTTGCCTGATTGCCATTTTTTAAGTGATCAGAAACCATGCACTTGTGTTTGATCATGGCTATAGACCACTTTCTGTGACCAGATCAGATGAAAACTGTAAGTTCTGTCTGCTTTCCTCTTTTGTGGCATACCATCATCTAAATCTGGAAACTTAATTTAAAGTAAAAAAAAAAAAAAAAATCAGAAGGAAGAATATGGAGACATTTTCTGTCCAATACTCTACTGGTTAAGATAGTTCTTAAGTAATTAGGCCTGTTTTTACAGGCCTATATCATCAGTATAGAGTTTAAACTATGTTGTCTATTTTGTAAGACTATGTTCTAATGGCTTCAAGCTAGGCAGGCCTTGATGTAGGCCACTGGGCAGAAAGGCAGAATTATTACATGCTAGACACAAGACATGATAGTACCACTGTCACCAGGGATCCTGGTTTTCTCTGACTAAAAAAAAAAAAAGGCCCAATTTTCAGATACAAAAAAGTAATCCAAAATCCACATTTGTCCATGATTAATGCCACTCTCTCTCTATATATATATAAAATCATAGGATCAATGAGTTGGAAGGGACCTAGACAGATCATCAAGTCCAACCCCCTGCCATGGGAGGGAATGAGCACTGGGGATGGCAGGGATCCTAAGACCCCAGCCAGGTGCCTATCCAGTCTCCTCTTGAAGATCTCCAGGGAAGGTGGGAGCACCACCTCTCTGGGAAGCCTATTCCAGGCTCTGGCCACCTTTACAGTGAAGTAGTTCTTCCTAATATCTAACCTAAACCTACCCTCCCTCAGCTTGTGGCCATTGTTCCACCATATATATATGGTGGTGTTTCATTTTAATCATGAAAGAATGTGGAATTTGGGTTACATTTTTTAATCCAAAATAGGCCTTCTTATCAGAGAAAAACAGGATCTCTGGTTCTTACTTCATAGTACCAATGATTTACTTTGGTTATACCTCAGTTTTGTGATCTGCAGTTTTTTAAATGTTGTAGGGGAACTGGAGAAGACTGAGAGATGTATGACTAAAAAGACAAATTAACACAAGGTTTACAAGGAAAGATTGAGAGAACCAGGTATGGTTAGAGAAAAATAGATTAAGGGGGATACATGAGAGAGTTTTTGAAATATTCAAAGGCTGCCATAAATAGAGTACAGTTGTTCTCCCTTGCCACAGAGGGAAGGAGAAGAAGCAACGCATTATTTTCTGCTCTATCATCTGAATTCAGTAGAAAAGGTAGAGGAATGCTTGAGCCCTCTTAGTTGATTGACCTAATTCTGCAAAAGTTACATCAGTACTTTGCCTTTGGAAAAAGAGGGCATGAAAAGTCTGAAGCCCTTTTTCAGACTGCACCTGATAAGGAGTTCTTACAAAAATAAAACTTTCTACAACTTCAGAGTAAAACAGAAATGTATTTGTCCAGTCCACCAATATTAAATTAGGCCAGGTGCTGATGCTTGGTTCTTGGAAGGCAATAATAAAAGTAACAGTTGTAGCTTGATCTTTTCAAGCTACAGTAACAGTACAGTACAGTACAAAGTAACAGTTATAGCTTGATGTTTTCACTTTAAAAAGGACTGTGTGTCATTAAATAGAATCCTGATATAATGATGATATATCTTTGTTAACTGAATAGGGTAAGATAGAAATGTATGCTGCATTTAGTCAAAGCAACTATGTAAGAAATGAAATAAAAAGGGAATTTGGAACTATTGAACTAAATGGACTGATACCCTTACTGAGCCTCCCACTATCTGTTATGTTATAATAGCTTGTTGTACTCTATATTCTAATTATTTAGTATTTAACTGTTTATATTCATAATTATGTTATCTAATAAACTGGTCTTCTGAACTCTTTCTCTTTCCTCAGCATCCTAACCTTGATGGAAAAGTGGAAGGGTTCATTACAGAGACACTTTTTGCCTAACAGTGTTATTTAATTAGGAAAGGCATTGAATAATAAAAATCAGATATGCAGGAAAATACTCAGGAAAAATAATAAATGCATAGAATAAAATAGAGAGTAAGGATGAGCATAGCCTTTATTAATAAATGACTGAAGAAAAGAGACAAAGTTTAGTTTGAGTTGAAGTCATGTGACAACTGGAAAATTATTAGGAATTAAAGATATGCAACATCTCTGGGTGCAAAAGGGCAAATAAGGGAGGCTGCTAATTGCCAACAAATACTACATATTTTTTCTAGGCTCAAATACATTTAAGAAGGAAAGAGAGAAAACATTTCATGCTACTCTAGTCCTTAATAATGGGGCAATTTACCACAATGAGAATTTTGTTTGAATAAAACTTAAAGATTTTACTTTTAGTTTTTCCTAGATTTCTACAATTTAGATGCTTAATAAAGAAAAAGTAATATAAATGAACAGGCTTGTACTTCCAGTAGCATTTTGTTAAAAATTAAAATTATAATGAGAAATTATTTTTTTTAATTATCATTCTTTTCTATATAAAGGGTTAATGTTTTTATAGTTCATAAAACAAAGGAAGCATCTCAGATAGAAGGTACATTTTTATCAGTGTAACATTTCAAAATTCACTCCAGGATTTTTATTCAACTAATTAGCAGGAAGTACAATACTTTAAAAGTAAGTGTTTAATATCTCATTGAAAGGCAAACAAGTTCATCAGTTGGTCTCCTTCTCTGAAGGCCATATCACTTGCGAAGGCCACAAAGGTTTGCCTTTGTTAACAGCAGAGGGTATTTTAAAAATTCATCGCTCAAGTACTATATTTGTCTATTTATGGTGGTGTCACATTTTGATGATATTGCTGAAATTCTCTACAATGCCATTAAGTGATGCCGTTCAAATAAGATGATTCTAGAATTTCATTTTAAAAAGCAGCATTCGGCCTTTTACAGCCAAATAGCATGTGTTTGATTAGCTTTGCTACTTGAAGGTTTCTCTCTAGATTCCTTTCAGATTCCAAAGTTGCTATGCTTAGCCTCTTCCTATATGCTTTTCCCTCCTCTCACATTATTTGTCCAGGATAGAGGGAATAAGCTCATTCAGCATGTCATACCTACAAATACTTAATAGCATGGACTCCAGATGTACTAGCATTCTTTTGGCTTTTGATAAGAAAAAATGAATTGTCACCAACTAGAATCCTGATACAATAATAGCAAGTATTTATTAATGAAGAAGGTAAAACAGAAATTCTGAAAGAAAGCAAAAAACAAGCACCAAAGAAGTGGCTGGGAGGGAGGGAGAAGGAGGAGAGGGAGATGA
The DNA here is from genome assembly GCF_001723895.1 of Crocodylus porosus. Classification (NCBI taxonomy): domain Eukaryota; kingdom Metazoa; phylum Chordata; order Crocodylia; family Crocodylidae; genus Crocodylus; species Crocodylus porosus. The sequence continues at coordinate 116,890,075 of NW_017728906.1, read as the reverse complement.
CAGATCATGTTTTGTTGAGGTAAGCATGTTGTGGGACTTCCAGTTAAGCTAAACTATGGATTAGTCTAAAGGACAAGTTACAAGTTGCACTCAGACCATACCAAGGACACTTACAATACAGGCATCCCAATGAGTGTCACAAAGTTATGCCACCTCAGGTAAGGGTTAGCTCTGAGCTCTATTACCTAGCTCTTATTAGGGTCAATTAGATTGCTGCAAAGAGATAAAGCAAGCAATTTGCAGTCCACTTGTATCCCAAGATGCACTGGTCACAGCCCCCCACTTCCCCACTCAGAATAGGGATTGAGTCCAGGTGTCCTGGCTCCTAGCTATGCCCCCACATGTCATACCTTCTGTGGCAAGTCAGAATTAAGCAGGCAGGAAATGGTATTAGCCCTTAACGAATAATTGCTGACAGCATGTTCTATCTTTAACATCATTTAATGTTCCATGGATTAAGTATGGTCAGGTTGTAATATGCAACTTTACCCAAGGTTTCAAGACAGAGCTCAGGAAGGACAGGCCTCACTGACTTCAGGATGACTTGAGAAGAAATGTAAAAAGTGAAAACCCATCAATGAAAGGAGGCTGGTATGAGATGGGAGTAATAGGAGCAAAGTAAAATGAATGAAGGCAAGTGTGAAAATAGTGGAAGAACCAAAGTGGCCATGTATGAGCTTGGTAAAGAGACAGTAGAAATGGATATCTGGACAGAAAAAATAGATAAGAGTTGGCATGAAAATGTGAGTATTTGAGGTATAAATAGAGGTGCCACAAGATTTGTTTCTTCATAGTGACGTAGTGCTACATAATTAATGCACAGAGTTGCTACCTTCTCCTGATAGTTTTACTAAGTTGGGTTGACTGCCAAACAGACCAGCTACTGTGATAAGTTGGTGCTTTTCAACTGGTGTGCCACAGCACAGCAGTGTTAGTATGCCATATCTGAAAATCTGTGACATGTGTGCCACAGAAAAAAAAATGTATTAATGTAAGTGTGACTTGGGCTGGAAAAGGTTGGGAAACAGTCTACTAAGTAATAATAAATCTCTGAGCTTTTTGCCATCAAACACAAATTTGAGGGGGGGGGGTTCTGTGTCACACCTGGGCTTAGGAATTTCTTGTGGGCAATGGTCTCTTAGAGCAAACAAACCCAAGAAGGCTGAAAACCAAGAAAGGCAGTGAGCAAGAGGACACTTGAACACTACACACCATGTAAGAAAGTCCCTTTCAGTAAGAGTTCTTCCATTTTCACCTTTTATTTTGACAATGTAAACATGTTCCCTTTTTTAGTGGTGGAAAATATCCACTAGAAATTATTCTGACACAGGAAACAATACAGACATACAGTCTGCAACTTCCCCCCTCTCCTCTGTTATTTGTTATTTCCCTAAACCAGGATGATCCCAGTCTGGGGAAAATGTGGACAGCTCTAGTTCTCTCATTGCCAGGGGACTGGAGCAGTGGGGCAAAGCTCCCTTTGAACAGTGGATACTCCAGTATGAGAAGCAGGCATGGGGAGGAAAGGGGAGTACTAAGGATGGGAAGGGAGGGGCAGGATCAGCCTCCCCTATATCTTTTCCACACTGGGGTGCCCCAAGACTCTGGAATACATGGGAACCTTTCCCTCATTGCCATTTCTCCTGGTTCTCAGGAGGAGTTAAATTAGGGGGAAAAGTTGAAGACTTTTAGTCTTCTTGGAGAAAAAGCTCTAATGTCTAATCATTTTTGGTTTCTATCAAGAGAACAGTAACTCTCCCAATAGGAACTGACAATCTTTATATAGCCAATGGTGGCTATAGACATGCTCATTTGTGCTCTGAATAGAATGATCCAGCATCACTTCACCTTTGTGTGTATTAAACCCCTATGCATTTCAAAATGGCCATGGCACGCTTTATTTAAAGCTCATTCAATGAGGTTTAAATAAAAGCATCCCACAACCATGTTGAATGACTTAATACATGTGACAGTGAGCTCTTTTAATTGGGAACCACTCTAATTAAAATGAGCCCTCCCTCACCCCCCTCCTGAACAGTCTATATAGACAGTCTTTAAGTCTACTTGTTTAAGTTTATGGTAGTGATCACAAGATGACTCAGTTCAGGATCCTGAGAAAAGGAAGAAAGGAGAACACCAGACTAGGGACCCTGGACTTCAGAAAAGCAGACCTCACTCAGGGATCTCATGGGCAGTATTCCCTGAGAGACCAGTCTGAAAGAGGGAGAAGTCCACGAGTTGCCTGTACTTTAAATAAACCTTACTGAGGATGCAGGAACAAACTACTGTGTGCAGGAAGACTGGAAGTATAACAGAAGACCAGCTTGGCTTAGCAGGGAACTCTTCAGTAAACTAAACCTCAATAAGGAAGCTTATAAAACGTGAAAGTACTGCATTCCAGTTTTGAGCCCTTAATTCAGGAGGAATATGGATAAGCTCAAGAGAGTCCAGAGGAGAGCCACCTGTATGATCAAAGGCCAAGAGAGTAAGCCTTATGAGAAGAGGCTGAGGAACATGGGACTCCTCACACTGGTGAAGAGAAGGCTCAGGGGGGACTTGGTGGCTGCCTATAAATATATAAGGGGGGTGCATCAGGATCTGTTCTCCAGGGCTCCGCAAGGGATAACTACGTCTAATGGCCACAAACTTCTAGAAGGCCAATTCAGACTCGATACAAGGAAAAACTCCTTTACAGTCTGAGTGTCCAAGATCTGGAACAGACTCCACACAGAGGTGGTGCAAGCACCTACTCTGGATTCATTCAAAAGGCATTTGATCCCTGCAGACTTCCTGCCTCTGGTAGGGGAACTGGACTTAATGATCTCATAAGGTCCCTTCCAGCCCCTAATGTCTATGATATTTATGAAATCTCTGAAATCTATGAAAACTTGGACAAACAACTAGGGAGGATGTGAGAGGGAGAAGGACTCGGTGAAGGGAATTCCCAGGGAACCAACTCCATTCTCTCAGTACTTACATCAGAAGAGGCAAAGAGGAGATGACAGCCACATGTCCAGAAGGGGAGCTGACTCCAGGGGGAAAAGGACAGTTGGGGAAAAAAGACTTTTGGGAGCAGAGAGATTTTTGGGGCTCTCCACTCCAAGCTGGTGAGAGACAGCCAAGCGTAGAGGGGCAGGGCACACCCAGATAATCCCCATTTCATGCCAGAGAGTGGTAGCTGAGTCTGGAAGGGTGGGGAGTTCCTGAAGAGTTTCTACTGGGAACCAGGGAGACAGAAGGAAGCACAGAGGGGTGAGGCATGCCTGGACACCCCTGGCTGGGAGCTAGGGAGAAGGAGCCCAGCGTGGCAGGACTGGACGCACCCAGAGAATGGCAGCTGGAAGCTGGTGAGAGAGATGCGAGCACAGAGGTTTGAGACCCATCTGAGAAGAGCAAGCTGGGAGCCAGTGAGGGAGAGTCAGTAGCAGAGGGGTAGAATGCACCCAGAGAACCCCAACTGGGGGGAAAGAGAGGGAAGGAATGGAGGAGGGGTGAGTTACACCCAGGTACCCCCTACAGTGAAAGAAAAGGGGAGAACCATACATGAAGGAGTGTGACAATTATAAAAACCCTCAGCTCTGACCCAGGGAGGGTTGAAAAACTGGGGAACTGAAGGCTGAGAATCTATCCACCTCAGTGAATGGGATAAAAGAGTTGCAAAGAGGCAAAAAAAACCCAGTTTTAAATAAAGGGCAAAGGAAAGAGAAGCCACAGAAATGACAAGGAACTGTTTATTTTGATTTTTCTTTGTTTTCTTGAACTCTGTTCTACCCTGAAGGGATTCTCAGGGTCCAGATGGCATGAGAAAGGGATGCACGAGATGGTGAAGCCCTATATTTTTCAATAACCATGTGTCATGGTGCTGTGTCTTTCAGAGTCTATTTTATTTTGTTTCCTTTCTTTTTCTTGTCTTTTTTGAGGAACATCCTCCCACACAACAAAAGAAAAGAATTTAAAAAATCATTATTGAACATCAAAGTAATGGCAGGAAAGCTCTTTTCAACTGGGAGGGGTTAAAATGGGTAATATAGGACCCTTTTACTCCTATAAAACAGAAGAAATCCTTCCCATAAGCACCTGTAGTCAACAGAGCAGTATAAGAGTATTGCTTAGGCATGCAGGGAGACAATCAAGAAGGCCAAAGCACAATTGGACTTGTAGTTAGCAATGGACAGGAAGGGTAACAAGAAGGCTTTCTACAAGTATGTCAGTAACAAGAGGAAGAACAGGAAAAGTGTGAGTCTCTTACTAAATGAGGAAGGCAAATTGGTGACAGAGGATGTAGACCTCAGGGTTAAAATCCATGGGGAACATGGCACAGGGGACACAATGGTGGGAGTCTACTACAGACCTCCCACCCAAAGTCAAGAGCTTGACCAGGAGTTCACCGGGGAACTGGTTGAGGCTGCATGCTCCAGGACCATGGCTGTCATGGGTGATTTTAGTTTCCCAGACATCTCGTAGGAGGATTACTCAGCAAAATCCGAGTGGTCACAAAGCTTCCTATCCTGCATGGATGACCTTACCTGACTCCAGAAGTCTATGGGCCAGTGACCCAGAGGTAAAGCACTGCTTGACTTGGTATTGGCTACTGGGGATGACCTAATCAGTGACCTAGTGATAGATGGGAAGCTGGGTGACAGTGACCATGACCTGATCACCTTCACCATCCACTGTAAAGTTGGCAAGTCAGTCAGCAACACGGAAGTCCTTGACTTCAGGAAAGCTGACTTCAACAAGCTCAGAAGGTTTGTCAATGAGGCCCTAAGGGACCACAACCCCAGGGGGAGGAGATTTCAGGATAAGTGGTTGCTCCTAAAGAGAGTGATCCTCAATGCACAAGCTAATTCTATTCCATCTCGGAGGAAAGGCAGCAAGAGGGCACAGCAGCCCCCCTGGCTCTCTAGGAATCTAGAAGACCTCTAGAGGCTAAAAAGAAAGGCCTACAAAGGATGGAGGATGGGATTTACTTCCAAGGAGGAATATTCTGCACTGGTCTGGTCCTGCAGGGAGCAAACCAGGAAAGCCAAGGCTGCAACTAAACTCCAACTAGCTTTGAGCATCAAGGACAATAAAAAGTCCTTTTTCAGAAAAAAGCAGTGCAACATTGGAACCCTGCTGAACCAGATGGGACAGCTGATAGCTGACTCCCAGGAAAAAGCCAACCTATTAAATGGGTACTTTGCTTCGGTCTTCTATCAGTGCCATGGGACACCCTTGCCCACCACGGGACAGGGAGGTCTGGGTGAGGGAGATCCCCCACAATCCACTAATGCTGACCTTGTGAAGGAACACGTTGAGTGGATGGATACCTTCAAGTCAGCCAGCCCTGACAATCTACACCCCAGGGTACTCAAGGAGCTGCCTAGCATTATAGCCCAGCCCCTGGCATGGATCTTTGAAAACTCCTGGTGCTGTGGTGTAGTGCCCGAAGTACTGCCAATATGGTGCCTATCTTCAGGATAGGGAGGAAAGTGGATCCGGCTAACTATAGGCCCATCAGCCTGACTTCTATCCTGGGGAAGGTCTTAGAAAGGTTTATTAAAGAGGCCATCCTTAATGGGCTGGTAGATGCCAACATTCTGAGGGCTAGCCAGCACGGGTCTGTTGCAGGTAGGTCTTGTTTGACCAATCTCATTACCTTCTATAACCAGGTGACCTATCACCTGGACAAGGGAGAAGAGATTGATGTCATATATCTTGACTTCAAAAAAGCCTTCAATCTGGTATCCCATGATCACCCCTTGGCAAAACTGAACAATTGTAGCCTTGTGTCCACTATGATCTGCTGGCTGGGGAACTGGCTCTGCGGTCAGACCCAGAGGGTGGTAATTGATGGAAGTCAATCATCATGGTGCCCTGTGACCAGTGGGGTCCCCCAAGGTTCTTTCTTTGGACCCATATTGTTCAACATCTTCATTAATGATGTGGACATTGGAGTCAGAAGCAGACTGGTCAAGTTTACCAATGACACCAAACTGTGGGGCAAAGCATCCACACCAGAAGACAGGAGGACGATCCAGGCTGACCTGGACAGGCTCAGCAAATGGGTGGATGAGAACCTGATGGTATTTAACGCTGAAAAATGTAAGGTTCTCCACCTTGGGAGGAAAAACCTGCAGCATCCTTATAGGCTTGGCAATCCTACGCTGGCTAGCACTATGGAAGAAAGAGGGGGTCATGATTGACCACAAGATGAATATAAGGCTGCAGTGTGATGCTGCAGATAGTAGAGTGACCAAAATGCTGGCTTGCATCCATAGATGCTTCTCAAGCAAATCCCAGGACATCATTCTCCCCTTGTACTTCGCCTTGGTGAGGCCACACCTGGAGTACCGCATCTAGTTTTAGGCTCCACAATTCAAAAAGGATGTGGAGAAGCTTGAGAGAGTCCAGAGAAAAGCCACATGCAAGATCAGAGGTCAGGAAAACAGACCTTACAACAACAAGCTGAGAGCCATGGAGCTCTTTAGCCTGGAAAAGCACAGGCTCAGGGGTGATCTGATGGCCACCTATAAGTTTATTGGGGTGGCCACCAGTACCTAGGGGAACATTTGTTCACCAGAGGACCCCAAGGGATGATGAGGTTGAACGATTACAAACACCTGCAAGACTGTTTCAGTCTGGACATAAGGAAGAATTTCTTTACTGTCCGAGCCCCCAAGGTCTGGAACAGTCTGCCATCAGAGGTGGTTCAAGCACCTACATTGAACATCTTCAAGAGCAAATTGGATGCTTATCTTGCTGGGATCCTATGACCCCAGCTGACTTTGGGTGGGAGGCTGGACTCGATGATCTTCCAAGGTCCGTTCCAGCCCTAATGTCTATGAGATCTATGAAATCTATGAAAAGGCTGACGCACTCAACGCTTTTTTCATTTCAGTATTCACAAGCAAAGTCAGTTGCCAGACCACTGCACCTGGCAGAACAGTTTGTGGGGGAGGTGAGCAGCCAACAGTGGTGTATGTATGTGTTAGGGGCTATTGAGAGAAGTTGGATGTGTACAAGTTCATGGGGCCAGACACAATGCACCTGAGGGTGCTGAAGGAATTGACCAATGTGATTGCACAGCCACTGGCCATCTTCTTTGAAAAATCATGGCAATCAGGAGAGGAAAAAGGCAAATATAGTGCCTATATTTACAAAAGAGAAGAATGAGGATCCAGGGAACTACAGACCAGTCAGTCTCACCTCAGTTCTTGGAAAAACCATGAAGCATGTCTTTAAGGAATCCAGTTCTAGGCACCTGGAGGAGAAAAAAAGTGATTAAGAGAAGTCAGCATGGATTCACAAAGGGCAAGTCATGCCTTACCAACTTGATTGCCTTTGACAAGCTGACTGGCTTCGTGGGTGTGGGGAGACCACTGAATGTGATATACACTGACTTCAGCAATGCTTTTGATAGTTTCCCCCAACATTCTTACAAGCAATCTAAGGAAGTATAGGTTGGATGAGTGAACTGTAAAGTGAATAGAAACCTGTCCATATTGATGGGCTCAAAGGGTAGCAATCAATAGCTCAATGGCTAGTTGGCAGTCAGTATCAAGTGGCCACCCTTGTCCTAGGCAGATATATTTCTGTGACATCTGGATCTGATGACCACAGGTGGATGAGGTGGAAGAGCATGGATAGAACTCTAACTGGGCATGTCTAAGCATATACTCACATACACCTAAACTTAATGAACCTTTGCTTAAGAAACATTACAGTGATTTATGTGTGTGTCTACATGTGTATGTGCTAATATGCATTAACACCATGTGTATCCATTGACACACACTGTGTTAATGTGCATTAGTGCATCTACATGTGCACTAATGCAACTTAACTATTTGCAACTAATTTAGGCTCACATAGCCTTAAATCACTATTTTTAAGGTGCACTAAGGGTATGCACGTGTACACACTCCCTTAATGCACCTTAAAAGTAGTGATTTATGCTAAGTCCATTTAAAAGAGGCACATGTAGATGTGCCCATTAAAACCTGAGTCATTCTCCTTTCCAGAGATTGCTAGCTGCTTATGTAAGCATTGTATTAATCAACATTTGTCTTTAGCTAGTTTAGTTCTCTTAAGACACAGTATACGTTGGCCAAAGAGTTTTCTGCAGAAGTCCTCTCCATGCTGATGATAACTGCTAGTTCTAGCATAGACCAATTATTAAACTTCTACCCTCCCTTGAGTTTAATGAGGTAAACAATATGAAAAGGGCCATGATAATATATTTTGCCTTCTAAAATGAGAAATAATCCAGGAATTAACTATTATCACAATCCATTTATGTAACAAGAGTGGGTAGGACATCAAATCCAAGATGGATATGACTATAGCTTACTCTAGCTCTTTGCATCCAGTTCTAACTTGAAACAGGTTGTAAGCCAGGATAATACATTTGCATTGTCAGTACAGTCCTGATTCCATTTCCAGTGTGTGAACAAGAGGGGGAAAGAGACACACTGAACATGTGTCAAATGTGCCAGTTCATCTGATCCATTGCCCTTGAATACATTTGCAACTGTTATTAGTGCAATTGTTAGTGTAACCCACACATTGTATTGTTCACAGTATAAGTCTATTATTTTTCTTCCTCCAAAAGAATCATAAAAAACACACTGATGTATATTTAAGGTTGACTTACCAGCAGTCCCCTATGGTCTTGACTTCTGTACTTGCTACTTTTTTGGGAATGCAATAAAAATACTAATTCTATTTTTTCCAGTGTAATATTTATTTTAGTATTTTAAATGATTTTATCCCTTTGGGGTATTTGCTTGGTTATTCATTTCCCCCGTGGGATTTTGAAAAGGCAATATAAGTTCAATTTCTTTATCTATAGTCATCAACTCCTATTCAGTGAATAGGTATGGGTTTTTTACCCAGAAATTGAACCTGAAAATAAGTGGTTGATTTTTATCCAGTTAACTTAGAAACAGAAAAACAGAACAAAACAGTATTTCATGCCAGAGGGGTAACTGCACTGGGAAATCTACCCTCTCTCATTCCCCCTTTCTGTAACGTCTTAGCAGGGATCTGGCTCTCTAGGTGGCACAGGAGCAGCATCTGGAGTTTGATGCTAGGGGGTGGACATGTCATTACATTTTTGGCCTCTGGCAGCCATGTTGAGTGCCCCAAAGCCCACTTTTTCAATGGCAAAAAATGGGGTGTCATCTTCGCCCAAGCAGTGGCAGCAAACAGCTCCCTTGCTGCTCGCTGTTGCTCAACAGAACTCCATTACTTAGAATGTCCTTCATGCACTCACACATGATCCTGCACAACTGCAGATGCTTGCTGCCTCAAGTGAAGCCAAAAAGTTGCAGGATGATGGGGAGCAGGGCTTAGAAGGGTAAGGTGATCCCTGACACATTCCACCCCCTTAGCACCCAGGGGTAACAACCTGGTTACACAATCCATCTTTGCACTACTGCTTTATGCCACAGCACTTGACTTTGAAGTAAGAAGAGAAACACTCAGGGAGTGGGGGAGAAGGGAGATATGAGGGATCAGAATTTTAATTGAGCAGTCTTGTTTCTGCATACATATGAAGAAAAATTCAGTGAGAGGAGCAGTGTGTCAATATACTACATGTAGCTGGAACTGAAGTTGCATAAGAAGTTTTCATTGTACACAAATATATTTACAGGTCAAATCAGGTCTCCATCCCAGCACTGAGCCAATCACTGTGTGAAGACATATGTAATAATGCTGGCTGGAACATTTTAACTACAGCAGCTAAAGCAATCATAAGGATTCATCTTCTGACTGTTAAAGAACTGAGATAATTGTTTGCCATGATGTCTCGGCCTACAAAACCTATGCTAGTTTGGCTACAGATTAGTTTTACTTCCAAAAGACCTAAGGAGAATACTGGGAGGGAAAAAATGTCACATATAAAATTGACAGTCTGTGGAATATGCTGGAAGCTACTGGCTACCCACTTCCACTGGGATTCTTTCTTCATTCAAGACAGAACTGGACTGCTGAGAAAGGGAAGGATGTGTGCATTCTTACCTGAATTAGCTTGGTTTGTGTGGAGAATACTGTGCTGTCTCTCTAAAACAATAAAGGTTAATAGAAGTTTTATGAATGGCTTTGGCATGTGATGACTCAATATCTGTAGGGGCCTACCCAAATCAAGGAGGTAGGTGACCAAAGAATGGGGCTCGCTGCCATTTTCAAGGGGGCTCATCATTGCAGGGCTCTCCCACACCTCTGACTGGCCAAAGAACCCCAGTGGCTCCAGCCCTCACCACTGATTGGTTGAGAGGCATGGGGCCACATAATAGGCAGCCCTCACAGCCCATCAGCAGTGAGTGGTGGGGGCAGCAAACATCTTGGCTGCTTTTCTTCATGCCAGCATCCCCCTCCCTTTTACCCTTCCTACAGGCTATGCACCTGAGTCACATTGGCCATAAGGACTGCTCAGTCCCTCTGGTGAGTCAGCATTCAGACCAGTGAGTAATTAGCCCATGGGCTGGAATATGCTAGTAGCTGTCATGACGCAGCAAGGTCTCCTTGTCTATAAACTTCTTCAAGGCAATTACACATCTGCACACCTTCCTCCTGTGGTTCATAAAGGCTAATTCACAGTAGTTTAGTCTTCAGTGAAGAGCTTTAATCTATTATGAGGTAAGAGCAAGCAAGCAGGCAGTTATAACTGGAGAGGATGATATGTATAAAAACCTGCTCCCTTTTTTCTTGAAGTAAATAGTTGTTTGCTCATACTTAATAATGTTGTTTACCCTAACCTATCATGGCTTAGCCATCCTTCTACATTAATCATGCCACCCATATCTGGAAGTATGTGATGAAGAGAAAGTAGCAAATTAAATAATAGGAGGAACTGGAATTAAATATTCAAAGGGGAGGGCCCCCATTTCATAGGACATAGATTATTGTAGATTTTTTTATGGAACTACCCTAGTAGAAAACCTATTAAATACATATGAAAAAATTAAAGGAATTCAATTCAGATCTATAATCTTAAAAGTGCTGTGGCCATGTCCCATGCTGTAAAAGCAACATCCAAAGGGAGTTGTCTGCTCAAAAATCCATCTTCCTCCCACCTCTCTCTTTAAATGTTATATTTAAGTTTTTGCATTAACTTTTAAAATATTCTTGCCAGGCATGGTCCTGAAGGCAGTCCCAGAGATATACCTTTAAAAATACTCTTTTCTGTCAGCGGGAATTTTTAGAAAATTATTTTATTGACCCCATTTTTTCATCATTCTACCTACTAAGATTGTGGCCCTGGTACCATGTCATTAGTAACTGAATTAGAGGTGGTTTACATTTGTTTTAGTTTTGTTTTTTGCTTGTCTGTTTTTGTCTATGTTTCACCAAAGATGGTGTCCAATGAGTTTTGAATTTATTGAGTAATCCTCAGAATGGGAAGGTGCTTCCTTCTATAGACTAATGAAGAACAGCAAAAACTGGGTTTTTGGACTGACAATCAAATCATTGTCTAGATAATTAATTATAAATTATAACCTTAAAGGTTAAAAAGATGATTAAGGGTTTTTTACTGCTGGTTACAGTCTTAAATTATATCAGTACCTCATACAACCCAGGCACTGATCATTTCATTACCATCTTTCTTATCATCATTGGGAATTTATTTGCTATATCAAGAGGTTGATCAGTATGTACAGTGATGCCAGAATGTATAACAGCTGTCATTGATTGAGAAATAAATATCATTTTGTTCATTCCTGCTCCAGAAATATTGGTTTACATATGAACAGTTAATTTCTTTCATAGTCTAAGTAGCAGAGTGTAAGATAAATTATCTGCTCTTCTTTTCTTTCTGTTGATTCTCAGACAGTAGCTAGTTTTTCAGTAAAACATCCAGGAACTCCTGGATGTTTTCCAGATCTGCCAATCAGCAGAAAGTATAACACTTGGAAATAATTAGTTTAATCTCACTCTATTTAAAAGGTGAATAAATTGATTGGATGGTCTCTTCTGTGAATGCAACATCACTGAACAGCCTTTTGGAATATCAGAAAAATGAATCTGTTACATCAGTGCTGCACAACTCAAAGTTTACTGAGGACTACTTACAATGTACACTTTCTGATAAAAGGCTGGCATTAGTACAATCTGTTTTGACAGGTATTAAGCTCTGTTATGTAGTTGTATATACAGATTAATGACTCGCACACAGTAAGCACATAGGACTCACAGTTCTTTCTTTTCAATTTTTTTTTGTTTCATAAATTGTTTTAATAAAGAATTACAGTGGGCCTCTGGAACTGTCCTGTCAAGACCTCATGTATATTATGCTCTCTCCATTTGAACAGTATATTTGTCAGTTTTCAGTGTACAATACCACACTTTAATGGGGTTACAGAATTCTCTACAAATAAAAACAATCATAGCCAAGGTCAGCTTGACCCATTTAGAGCAGATTATTTTAAAGATTCATTTAGGAAAATTCCATTCCACCTTTCAGAAATGAAGAATTGCTTTGTCATCAAAACAATATTCAGAAACAATGTGAGAAAAGAACATATTCTTAGAATACAAGAATGTGTTCAGGTTTATAATGAAGCATTATGTTACTATGGTGAATGCTATTACAAGCCTACCATTAGAAACATAGAATAAGTTGTTTTTTTTATCATAGCTGGACAAACTCTATCAAAAGACATCTCAGATTATTCACTCAAATTAAATCCATTTAGTCAAGTGCCCTGGAGAATTTCCAGATTCCTGCTGAACTTTATAGGATTTAGCCTTTTAAAAGACTGAGAAAAGGTTATGCTATAATTATTACCATTTCAGAATATTTGGACCTGATTTTTTCTTTCTTTTAGGGTTTGTCTAGCTGTGAAAGTTAGTGAACAATAAACTAGGGCATGAATTTACAGACCATTAAGTCCCTATTTTACAGTGTAGCAAGAGTGCTCTTTGAAAGGGAATCAAACTACCTCACACTTAGTAAACAGTAAGAGAGGGGAATTAAAGGCAAGTGCCTGCAAAAATCCTGCCCAATTTAAAGCATACTAACTTGTCCTGTAGACAAGCCCTTAGGCCTTCATAGTTCAGATAACTATATCCAAGCTGCTGGAATCAAATGACTATAAATAGATCTCGATACTCTATATACACTTTGTATAATAACAGCCAGATCGTTCTGTTGAGAAATCATCAGTCATCATAAATAGGCATATCAACTAATGTGAAAAGCTCTTCTGTGAATTCTGACTCAAAGGAATTTCAAAACAAACAAACCACTCCCCCCAAAAAACAGAACAGACTATGTAGTAACCATATTGTCAATAAGTTTGTAAGTAATATTCCTAAAGTGATGTGCAATGTTTCTTAAAGAGAAAACTGTACTTTTTTAAGTGTACTATTCTGTTCCCTAATATAAATTTTATTAAAGTGGCACTTTGATGGTAGGATATCTTTACAAGCCCAATTAACCTCCCATTGAAGTCAATGGAAATACTCCCAGTGATTTAACTCAATGTAATTGAGACAGACAGATGTACCATATATCATAAAGATATATGTGTATAATTTGTCTAGTATTCACTGTCAGATCATGTATACTTGTTGCAAATGCACTCTATTCCTGTAACCTTTAAACATAAAAGAAAATCAGTGAACAGAATTCAGTGAGAGTTTAGAAAGCAGGTTAAAATATACATAGCAATACTCATGATTATTTTTTTTTCTGTGAAAAGCTGTGCTGTGAAAAAGGACAAAATAAACTGAAAGAAAGGAGCCCTTCATAATTACAGATAATATTTCTTAACCAGAAAATATCTTTCCTCCATTGTAGAGATACAGAAGGGAAATCAGTTTCTTAGGTTTTCACAGACAGAAGGAGGAATGGGGGGAGAGAGACAGATTCTTAAAGATATTTAATGTCATATTCCCATTGACTTTAAAGACACCTAAATGCCTTTAGCATATTGTCATTAATCCAGTAATCTACAGAAAAACATCAGACATTGTTAAAAAAAAGTGATTGTAAATAATAAAACTATTTAGAACCACTGTCATGTCACCATATCTCCCATTTTGGTCATTTTTTATTTGATGGGCAAGTTTATCCATATCTATATAAAACCATCAGTCCAGGTTTTCAGATGATATAACTGCACAATGGTGATTCATACCACATAATGATCTGATCTCTGATATCATTTGCACTCTTAGGGCCTTCTTACACCTTATACTGTAAGCCACACAAATGTTAATCAGCTTAATGTTGATTGGCTTATTGGAGCATAGTTTCATAGTTTGTAGGGCTGGAAGGGACCTGAACAGATCATCAAGTTTGACCCCCTGCCATGGCAGAAAAGAGTACTGGGGTTAAAGAACCCCAGCAAGGTGTCCATCCAACCTCCTCTTAAAGACCCCCAGGGTAGGAGCCAGCACCACTTCTCTTGGAAGTTGGTTCTAGATCCTCATCACCCTGACCATGAAATAGCGCCTCCTGATATCTAGCCTAAATCTACCCTCTGCCAGCTTGTGACTGTTACTTCTTGTCACTCCTGGGAGTGCTCAGGGGAACAGGGACTCCCCCAGTGCCAACTGGTCCCCCCTGACTAGTTTGTAAATGGCCACTAGACCCCCCCCTCAGCCTGCTCTTGTGGAGGCTGAACAGGTTCAGGTCCCGTAGTCTCTCCTCATAAGGTCTGCCCTGCTGCTCCCTGATCATGTGAGTGGCCCTCCTCTGGACCGTCTCCATGTTGTCCACATCCCTCCTGAGGTGTGGCGCCCAAAACTGGACACAGTACTCCAACTGCAGCCTGACCAGTGTCACACAGAAGGGGAGGATCACCTCCTTGGACCTGCTTGAGATGCATCTGTGGATGCGTGACAAGGTG
>NW_017728906.1:116873121-116875221 GCF_001723895.1 Crocodylus porosus | reverse complement strand
CTAGCAGGCCACAAGGTCCCCCCTTAACCTTCTCTTGTGGAGGCTAAACAGGTTCAGGTCCCGTAGCCTCTCCTCATAAGGCCTGCCCTGCTGACTCCAACTGCAGCCTGACCAGTGTCACACAGAAGGGGAGGATCACCTCCTTGGACCTGCTTGAGATGCATCTGTGGATGCGTGACAAGGTGTGGTTGGCCTTCCTGACTGCGTCCCCACATTGTCAGCCCATGTTCATTTTGGCATCAATATTGACTCTAAGATCCTTTTCTGCTTCTGCACTGACAAGAAGGGAATTCCCCAGCCTGTAGGTATGCTGCTGATTCTTCCTCCCCAGGTGCAGTACCTTGTACTTGTCAGTGTTGAAACCCACCCTCTTCTCATCCACCCACCCCTGTAACCTGTCTAGGTCTGATTGCAGCCTACCTGCAGTCACACCTTAAGGTAAAAACCTACTCTAACTGTACCTAACTTGCACAGCTATGACTTGCCACTACAGGCCTGGTGAGCAGAGACAGAGCTAGGAGGTAGATTTCTCATAGATTTCTAGGGTCAGAAGGGACCTAGGGAGGGAAGTAGGGACAGGACCTTCACATGGCCCCAGGCACAGGCAGTACCCCTGGAGATTGGAATGTCACTCAAAAGCATCCCTAGTGATGCCAGGACCAGTTGTGCACAAGGGCTGGGCATAGGGGTGATTGCATGGGGGGACCACATGCTTATGACAGAAGGGGGGCAAGGAACCCCCACAGCTCAGCTCTAGCCTATACTGCCCCCCACAACTTCTGAAACAGCCCACATTTTGGGAACTATCTCCTGCCCAAATTCTGCCTGGCTTCAATGGAGCACCCCCCTCAGCCAGCAGCCTTGATATACATGATCCCCATGCTCTGGAGAGAGTAGGATGCCCAGGAGCACACACAACACCCATGCTCTAGTCCTGGGGGAAGATGATGCCTGGTATGGGGCAAAGCAGAGCCCAGCTACAGCAGGAGGGGATGGAGGGAAGGAGGCTCTGAGTAGGGAGGCTGGAGGGGACACATTAGGGGTCAGGCCCTGGAGACTCCCTGATTCCCCGGAGACTTTGAGATCTCCAGAGATACCCAGATCTCCAGGGTCAAGAAGACCCCCAGATCTCCTGAAGACTCCTAGATCCCCAGGAAATCCTAGAAACCCCAAGATCCACCAGATCCCCTGGAGATCCTCAAATCACCCAGAGACCCCCAAAGCCCCAGTATACCTGGAGACCCAAAGAGACACCCAGATCTGCACCCCTCCCCAAGTCCTGGCTGAGGTCCCTGGTCCAGGGTCATGCAGGTCAAATCTGGAACCTGAGCTACTGAGATGAGAGCAGCCACAATTAGGCTTGTCCAGCCTGGATGTGCCCCCACAGGTTTATCAGCAAGTGCCTGGAAAGAGGAAGCATAGCATTGGGCTCTGCCACACTCCTAGATGCCCCCAGTCTGTATGAGGTGCCTAGCACCAGGCAGAAGCTCTTGACAGACACCTCCTGCTGTGTGGTCCAGAGGCTCCTAGACTGCTGCCACTGTCTGACCTTCCTGCTTAAAGGAGCCTGGCAAAAGCCAGGGTGCAGGGTCAGGGCCCAGTGCCACAACTGCCTGGCACTGGCAAGGAGCAGTAACTGCAATCACCCACAAAGATTTCACATCTCATGCAAACTCTGCTGCTGCTGCCAGCACGGGGATGTTAAAGCATAGTGCTCCCTCCTGCCCCCAGTGCAGTATGATATGAGCAGCTAGCCAAAGGAAATAATCTTTAGCTACTGTGACTGCCAGGTGCTCCAGAGCTGCAGTGCTTGTTCTGCCAATGTGCCTGGAGGGCAAGGAGCCCTGTTCAGCTCTGTTGCACCTCAGAATCCCTGGTTGCCTTGGCTCACAGAACAGGAGGGTGAGAAAGGAGCCACCATATCCTGGGTTACTGGGAGATTTCAACTTGGGTGGAACAGCTGTGGGTATTGGCCACACCTAAGGCCAGGCGGCAGTTCCGTGGTCGGACCCAGAGTGTTGTAATTGATGGCAGTCACTCATCATGGTGCCCTGTGACCAGTGGGGTCCCTCAAGGCTCTGTCCTGGGACCCATACTGTT
>NW_017728906.1:116865477-116873110 GCF_001723895.1 Crocodylus porosus | reverse complement strand
CCTGCCCTTCGGGCAGGGGGCTGGACTCGATGATCTCCCGAGGTCCCTTCCAGCCCTAATGTCTATGAAATCTATGAAATCTATGAAACTGGAACAAGGTTTGGGGGTTAGAGATAATCCTGCACTTAAGTGAATTTTGAGTAGGAAAATGAGTGCTTTAAACCACATACAGGTGTTAACAAGCAACCAACCCAGGGCTTAAGAGCTCCAGAAGCTGCCTAAAATTACCATGTAACAAGGCCGTTAGATTTTATTTTATTTTTATAAAGGAGTTTATGATAGACCTTTATTGATGTTTGTAGTTGTTGGTCCATGGTGTGAAGAATGATTTTAAGAGACTTCTGTTCCAGTATGTAACACCACCACATACTGAACCTGCTGAAAGCTTTGCTATTGTGCAAGTGAAATTGTACATCTCAGGTATTTATGCAGTTGTTTTCTACCCAGCATGGCTCTCAATAGATGGAGGGCACAATATGTAAATATGATGTAGTTCTTATGATACAGTGGTATTTGTGCCGGCAAGGTAGTCCAAGAAGATATAAATACCATCAAATAAGAAAGACTTTTTCAGTTACAAAATGAATATTATTTCCCTTCTTAAGTTCAGTGCAAGAAAGGATAAAACCAAAGTGTTTTTAATTATCAATTGTTCTTCCTGCTGCACTAGGAAACATTATTGAATTCAACTCTTTTAAATATAACACAGTGACAGGAGATGGTGGTCTTTGTTAGACCCCCAACTCCATTAACTCATAGGTGCTGTTGCTCATTAGCCAGAGCAAGCAGGGAGCAAACACTAGCACACATTGCTTACAACAGCTTTATTCCGAATGGAGACAGGTTTGGACAAAGGTCCCAAAAAACAGCAAACCGGGGACCTGCAATAGTTTTTTCCTGCATATATACACTTTGGTTTATACTCATGAATGAATGTTAATTCATTCTACTTCTGTCCGTCCTTTTGTTTGATCCATTACTCCTCCCATCTCAAGGTCCACTTCTGTGTACTGTTTCCTTCATTAGCATGGAATTGCCTTTTCATTTTACTCATTTACCTGTCTTTTTGCTATGACTGCATGTCTAAAACCTTGACTCTTCTTCAGTCAATGGGTGGCTTTTGACTAAAACCTGAAAGCTTCTGGAGGCTTCTTCACCAATTCACCCTTTTGCATATGTTCATCTCAGATTCTGTTACTAATTACGTGTTGTTTTTTTCACATTCCAGTCTGTTTTTCTATCCCAGGTTGTACCATTTCCATTCTTCAGACCCCCATATCTTATCTTGTTGTTCCCTGTAGCTGGTTCACAGCACACAGAATTACACAGACTCACTTGCTGCTTTTTCTTAGAAAATGGTTGACACAGTAAAGATGGTTACTTAGCATAAGAAAATGGCTGGCTTAGCTATCATTCTGCTTTGTGTCAGCAGCTCTGCTAGGCCAGAGGTCAAAATACATATATCAATTTCCAACTCCACTTGAGACAGGTAAGTAACACTTTAGCTGTGTAAATGGAATTTTGGGCCACCTACACAGAGATCCTATTCCCCTCTGTGCAATTCACCTTGACCTTTTAGTCACTCCAGCTTATATTCTATAACAACCTTCCTCCTCTGGAAAGATATATACACTTATGCAAATTCCTAGACAGTTAGCCATCAAAATATAAGAACAGTGTTTGCATGGGGAGGGGGTCCCCAGTTTTTAGAGCAGTTGCCTAATGGTTAGGACACTGGCTTCTTCAAATGGAAGTTGAAATTGGCAACCAAGAGAAGAAAGTATCTATCTAATAGACAGGCCAGGGGAAGGATGTGGCTCAGTGAGATGTGATGCCTTGGAAGGGAAGTGACCCTAGGCTCTGGTTCTAGTCCCTGATAGGGCAAAAGGCATACCATTGATATTTATCGATCTTATATGTAACCCTGGACATGACACTTCTCACACCTTCACCTGAATAGTGGGATCCTGGGGTACTTGCTAGTCAGTGGCCCTCCCAGCTCCATTGGTAGCTGCTGCAGGGTCCCCAAGTGGAGAGCTTCCCCTTACGATCAAACAACCTTGCAGACCATTATAAAACTATTTACAGGATTAAATTATTTACAAGGTAACATATAACTAATGAAATAGAACAAATGACCGCATGACCTGGTGATGGATTTTGCTTAAGTGTTAATGGATACACTTTACATTAGGTGAAGGTATACAAATGACCAACAATAACTAAGGAACCAATACATACATACATTGATAAACCAACTAATAAACCATCAAGAACTTATTTACACAGTCTGTAACTTGTACACTGTGTACTGAGGACCCTGTGTACACAGCCCCTGGAGGAGTGTCTGAGGGAGAGGACTGTGTTGCCGGCACAAGGTACCCAAGGGAGGCAACAATTGGGTTCGTTGCCCGGTGTGCGTCGCACCAATAAACACACTGGGGGGAGAAATATATAGAGTTTATATGAGCTCAAGTAAAAGGCGCAGGGAGACTGTATTGTCTCAAATCCTGTGCCCCTAGCCCTGCAACAGTGTATATTTATACCCTGGTCACTTCCAGCAGTATTTTTCCACTAGCTGGCTCCCACCCCCTCTTTTCCTCCTCACTTCTCACTCTGAGCGGTGTCCTTGCATTCCACAGATAACAGTTTTTAGGGAGTTTCAGCTTGCCTGCTACTCATCCTGTTTTCCAGTATTACAGGAGGTTAAAAAAAGTTGGGGGGGTGGGCCCTGGTTTGCCTGGGCCTAGAGCAGAGGGGCTTCATCGACACTTGTGGTCTTCCATCCCTCTGAGTTACCTAGGGTTATGCCCAGTGACACTAACAACTGTATCTGTGCCCCTGCACAGGATCTGGTCCCTGGTGCTGGCATCCCTTGCATGAGCTCCAGGGGTCTCCATGCAGCAAGCAGTGGCTCCTCCCCTACAGTCCCTGCAAGACAGCTTAGTTTCATAGTTTCTAGGGTTGGAAGGGACCTGAGTACATCATCTAGTCCAACCCCCTGCCATGGCAGGAAAGAGTACTGGGGTCAAATGACCCCAGCAAGGTGTACATCTAACCTCCTCTTAAAGACCTCCAGGGTAGGAGCCAGCACCACTTTTCTTGGAAGCTGGCTCCAGACCCTACCCGCCCTGACCGTGAAGTAGGTCTAGCCTAGATATCTAGCCTAAATATCTAGATATCTAGCCTAAATCTACCCTCTGCCAGCTTGTGACTGTTATTCCTGGTCACTCCTGGTAGTGCTCGGGGGAACAGGGACTTCCCCAGTGCCTGCTGATCCCCCCTGACTAGTTTGTAACAGGCCACAAGATCCCCCCTCAGCCCTCTCTTGTGGAGGCTAAACAGGTTCAGGTCCATAGCCTCTCCTCATAAGGCCTTCCCTGCTGCTTTCTGACCTGGCAGCTTGTTTCTGCTCAGACTCTTTCCCTGGCTCAGCAGATAGCAGTATCTGGGCTGCAGGTTGTAACAGTTTTCCCTGCCCAGCACAGCTTCACAGCACCCAGCAAATGCAGCCTCTCCCTGGGCCCTGCCTGGCTGGGGGGCTTCTGGTGGCTGGAGCAGTCCCTGCCCCTCTAGCCCAGAGCTCCATCCAGCACCTGAGCCTGCCCCTCCCCAATGCCTTCTCACTCAAAGGGAAAAACCAAGGCAGTCTCCAGCCTCTTCCCCTTCCCCTGCATTCCCCTCCCTGCTGTGCTCACCCAGCCACACAGGGGCTTGCAGGAGGGTCTTCCCAAACTCTGAGGCTCCTCACAGGCAGCTCCTCTTTTATCCTGCCCCAGCAGGACTTGCAGGGGAAGGGCAGGAGAACAGACACAGTATAGCATTCTCCGTGCAGCCTCTTGCTGCTACTTCTGCAAGACTCTGCCAGGGACTCTCGAGGGAGACGGCCATGGGGAGATCTTTTCCCTGGTCTCCAGCCTGTCTCTTACCTCCTCTGTCTCTCCTTTGTTCTCCCCACTGGGAAAACTGTTCCCCTCTTTTAACAAAACCTCTCAGCCAATCCCAGGCCTGGGCTTTTCCCAGGCTTTTGCTAATGTCTCTCATTCAAACCCCGCTAGGGTTACACCCCCCCCACTTCCAAGAAGGCTAACTCCAAAACAACTTCACTTGCCCTCAAGGCAAATGGTGTTTCTACTGGGACAAACTCTGTATCTTCACACTGTGTCCCTCTGCAGGGCAGCCCTTCCTATTCCTTCAGGTGGGTCCATTTTTAATGCTGCTACATATGCAATAAGCAAGGGTCAGCAATGCATGGCCCATGGGCCAGATCTAGCCCATGGAGCCACAGGGCTTTTCCTCTGCCCCTGTTTGTACTGGGGCTGAGCAGCAAGGGGCTGCATCAGGGCTGATAAGCTGGGAGATGTGCTTGCACTACTGCTGTTGCCAATTCTCCCTGCCCCTTCCTCCCCTTCCTGAAACTGGAGTGTTAGCACAGTTTCTAACCTGTGCTGTGATCAGGCAGATGGAAGCTGCATCATCTCTGCTGCTGCTTCTCCCTGCCCCCATTCCTCCTTCCCACAGCTATGGTATAAGCACAGCTTCCAGAGATGGGTTGGGTAGTGAGATGGGATTGGGGTAGGGCAAGGAAGAGCAACATGGAAAAGCAGTTTCCAGGTGTCTGACCCCATGCAACACCGATCCAGCTGGAAACTTCACTTGCACAACATCTGGGAAGTGGGGGGTTGTGAGAAACAGCAGTAGGGCAGGTGCAGCTCTCAGTTGCAGGAATAGTCCTTTGACGCATCACCCAGGCCACCCAGCCCACACCAGACTGGGAATGGGTTGCTCCAGCCCAGGGCTTGAAAAAGGTTGCCAATCCTTGCAATAAGTATTAATAGCCAGATTGTATTCCACCTACTGGGCATCTAAATAGACTTAGGCTACTAAGTGTGATTCTATTCCATTGTGCTTATTTCCTTGAAAATCCATTAATGCATCTACTTTTGCAACAATCATCATCTCACCCTCATATTAAGTGATAAAAAAAGCAGTGAGGAGGACCAACTTATGTTTTGTATTAATTTTGTATCAGTTTTTCAGGCACTCAAGTAGGATCATTGGATCATATTTAGGAACCTAAGTCTACTTATCTCCTAAGAGGTGAAATAGAATTACAGCCCCATTTCTGAAGTCAGGCATCCCAATTTTGCCTGGGTGTGTTAGGTTTTTCTTTAAAGAAGTTGGTATTCAAGACGCCTTACTAGAATTTACATATACAAGTAAAATATAGATTTTTCTTTAAAATATGAGAGGAAGTCAAAAGGAACAGGTGACTATGAAATAATAAGGCCCTGGAATGGGGTAAGTATACTTAAAAAAAGAAAGAGTAAAGAATTCAGATTAAACACTGACCAAAATGAAAATATGAACTGGTATTATTCTGACATATAATAATATCCGAGAGACTTCTTCTAAAAATGGTCTGAGACAACTCCTCTACAATCTCAGTAATATATATGTTTTAGAAGAAGATTGCTATGTAGACCAAAGGAAGTAAAATATTTTTCTTACTAAAACTGACAATGCAAAGTCAAGAAAGACGTGCAATAACAAACATTATGTGAAGGAGCATCAGCATGGGATGACACTGGAGGGGAGAAACCAATCAAGCCAGGAGAGCGGCGTTTTAGAAGCAGCTGCTAACTGCATTTAAAGGAGCTGCAGGAGAGAACTGCATGGCAGGAAAGAGGAGAGAAAAACGGGCAGAGTCTCCTCAAGTGCAGAGAATGGAGAGAGGATCATGGAGACAGGGAGATCCTGGAGCTCAGCCCAGCAAGAGAGAGAGAGCTGGACAAAGAAAGGGGCCGAGTGCACCCCGAAGAAAAGAGAGACCCTATACAGGACCACACAGGAAGAGAAGTGGAGAAACTCTGAGAAAAGGAGACAGGAGCGTGGATACCCTAAAAAAAACCCCAAAAATTGAGAAAGGGAGAAGGGGACGGTAACAGAGATGTAAGGAAGCCTTAGTTTTGATTTTGGTTTAGTTGTTGACTGTCCCCATTAGGGGCTAATAGACAAAGTAACGTAGCATAGGTAAATACTTACCCAAATGTTAAAAGCAGAAAGTTCAAGGCAATTTTGGATACGGATATGAATTGTAGGTGGACCGATTAATACATTAAAGAAGAGAAGAATACTCCAAAAGTATTTTTGGAAAGAACTTTTTAAAAAAAAAAGTTTTTTTGTCCTGTAATGGTTAAGAGTGTAATGGCACTCTAAGGATAATAAAGACAGTTGCCAAATTACCATAGAGTGTGGTCTGAGTATTCCCCAAAAATCCATGCATGGGTAACAGAGACAACAGAAAGGGACCACTGATAAAAAGGGTTAAGGACTATCGGTAGCCTACTGCAGTGAGTAATACCTCCCGACCAATAACATCTACAGTCATCAAGATGTGGCAGGCAAGAGTCGGAATAGACGCAGGAGGTGAAGACCGAGACAACCAGTGCTAACCCCCTCCACAGATTAAAATCAATGATAGTAGAAATAAATTATACCTAAAACCCCCCAAAGCTGAGCCCACTCTTAATTTATTTGTAACCTTTTCAGATTCACTAACTCTTTGAGTACTATAGCAACAGAGCTTCACTAGTAAGACTGATCTGTTACTAGATTTGCCCATCACTTTGGGGTGTGCTCATTTATTAGGGATACATTTTTAGGATCTCTGTAATTCTATCAATGTGCTGCTTGTGTTACTTGTGTTTCTATTTGGAGCTGTATCTCTCCCTTCTGCAAGTCCTCACCCCCAGTGGAGCTATCTTGCAGGACTCAGTTTCAGTGGGGCTGCGTTCCTCTAGACACCAAATCAGTCAAATATACATGCGCACACAGATTAACATGACATGCCTGACCTGGCCAGGTTGAACAGCATGGACAGGCTGACATCTTTATATGCCAGGAATCAGTTCATTAAAGTGACAATAAAATGCAGTCAGATACAAGCACACTGGTGAACAGAATACCTCTGAATCTGGCTGGGTGTCCAGCTGACAACCTCATGGGCCAGTATTCAGTTCATTAAGGCACATCTGAGCCAAAATGGGTCAATCAGCCTATATAAGCTGATCCCCATATGTGTCTCAAACTCAGCACATCCCAATCTTTTGCCCTAACTGTCCTAGTAATGGTAGCTACTTGATGTGCGAACCCCACAGTATTTCTGGGCTTCACAGGGATCTTTGGCCTAGGAAAAAGAAGCGTTGCTGCAGAGCAAGTGGGGAAAGGAAGTAGAGAAGGAAAAATATACCCAGTTACCACCAGTTTGACTATAGAAGTTATTTATTGCTAAGTACATGAAATTTATAATTGTAAACAAACAAAACAATACAATATTACCGTGGTTTAATTGAGTATTTGGGTAAAGCTAGCTCAAGCTTAACTAATACAATTTAAGTTCAGAAAGTTATTCCTAGAGAGAAAAGGAAAAAGAAAGAGAAGAGAAAGAGAGAGAGGGAGCTGGGATCTCACCATTCCAAAGGCATTCGAGTGATTTGTTGACAAGCAAAGTTCCCAGCACAATCCTTGAAGGAAGACAATCTGTTTCTCCCATCTTCTCAAGAACAACAGTGGATGGTGTCAGAGAGATTTCTCTCTCTTGAAGCACACTGTTTGCTGCTTTACAGCTTTC
>NW_017728906.1:116825111-116864787 GCF_001723895.1 Crocodylus porosus | reverse complement strand
AGTCCTTTGTAAGTCCAGCAAGCTGGGTGCCAGGACTCCCTCAGGAACACAGAGCTGACAGGTGACAGATCAAAGGAATGACATGTTGATCTTGGATTATCAAAGTTTGAGTGGAAACAGAATGTAGAATTACATAAAAATGTCAATAACTGATATTTTTTCAAACTTTAAATCAACTTGGTTGGATTTGTTAAGTATGCAATCAAGAATGGAACCTGTACTATTTTTAGGTAATTTATTACTGTGTGCCCTCAGTTGAAATTAATGAGATTCATAGATTTCATAGACATTCAGGCTGGAAGGGGCCTCAGAAGATCATTGAGTCCAGTCCCCTGCCCCAGGGGCAGGAAGACAGCTAGGGTCAAAGGACCCCAGCAAGATAAGCATCCAAGTGTGTCTTGAATAAGTCCAGAGTAGGTGCCTGAACCACATCTGAAGAGAGTCTATTCCAGGTCTTGGGGGCTTGGACAGTAAAGGAATTTTTTACCCAAGGCTGGGTACAGCGGGAGGATGACATCCTGAGATTTGCTTGAGAAACATCTATGGATGCAAGCCAGAGTTTTGTTTGCTTTACCAACTGCAACATTGCATTGTTGTCTCATGTTCATCTTGTGGTTAATTATGACCCCCAAGTCCCTTTTGGGCAAGAAGCTAGAGAGCATAGAACTGCCAAGCCTATAAGCATGATGTGGGGTTTTTTTGCAAGGTGGAGTACCTTGCATTTTTTTGTATTGAATGTCATCAGGTTTTTATCTACCCACTTTTTAAGCCTATGAAGTTCAGCCTAGATCACCAGCCAGTCCTTGGGTGTGGGCACTACCCCAAAGTTTGGTGTCATTGGCGAACTTTGCCAGTCTACTTCTGACACCAGTGTCCACCTCATTAATAAAGATGTTAAAGAGTACAGGTCCAAAGACAGAGCCTTGGGGAACACCACTGGTCATGGAGCACCATGACAATTCACTTCCATCGACTACCACTCTTTGGGTCTGATCTTGGAGCCAATTCCCCAGCCATCAGACAGTGACGTAGCTGAGGCTGCAGTTGGCCAATTTTTCCATGAGGAGATCATGGCACACAAGATCAAAGGCCTTTCTAAAATCTAGATATATGAGAGTTTGGGGTTCTCAAAGAATCCAAGGTCAAAACCCACAATCTTCCTATTCTTTACTGAAACATTTTTAGTGGGTTAATAGTGATCATAAACCTGAATGTCACTGTCACAGGGAAATGACAGAGAATGGACCCTGAGGGGCCAAGGGGGAGTTCCAGGACCCAAAACACAACAGGGAAGGCGAGGGAAGCAAGAAATAAATGGAGATTCCCTGACCTGCAGCTGACGCTGTGGCAAGACCAGAAGAGGTGGCAGGACCCACACGCCTGATTAGCCACGTCTTTTTGAAACTGCAGCTGGCTGAAGTTAATCACAAGTGGTGCCGGCGCAGGACAATAAAAAGCAAGCCAAGGGAAGAAGAGAGGGGAGAGAGCCAGAGTGGAGCCACCAGCGGGGGTGCCTTTGGAGCTCCGTTCAGAGGCGAGGAGAATCCAGATGACTCTCCATGAGGCAAAAGATTACCCCAAGGCTGCCAGGGGGAGGACACCAGTGGTGAGGCAGCGGATGCCCTGATTCACAGCTACAGAGCCAAGGGAGAAAATCCAAGGACTCTGGATGAAGAAGCTGACAGCAGAGGTGGCCCCTAAGAGAGGGTGATGGAAGGCAACCCTACAATCCAGGTGGGCTCGGCACAGGTTTGGGAAGGCTCCCAGAGTCTACCCCGATAGGGAGCAGAGAGCTTAAGCAGCAAGAGGGGCTGCAGGAAGCAAGCTCCTACCAAGCTGAGCTGCTCGGCAAGGGACTGAGTGGGGTTGAGTTGGAGGGACCAGTAATAGTCCCGTGTGGCACTTAGGAGGGATATCAGCCAGACAGAGGGGTGCCTTAGACAGGGTTAATAGGGAGAGGAATTCTCCGGGCCAGGGAGCCCAATTTTGTTTGAAGCCAGGGATTTTTACTGGTAGTGTTTTCTTAATTTTTTGTTGTTCTGTTTCCCACTTTTGGAGGGGTAGGGAAGAAGGCCATAGAGGGTCTCCTAATCAGCTTGATTCAGGGTCAGGATAGATCTTCATATCTGTAGCAGAGTGTCCATCACATCAAGAGGCAAGGGTTGGGCCCAGAAATGTCAACAACTTGGCGAGGCTGGGTATTAGGGCAAGGTGTAGGGGAGGTTGGAGCCTCACAGAAGACCATCGCCCCAAGATTCCCAACTCTGGAGATGCCCTAGTAGTCAAGCCCACCACTGAAAGAACGAGCAAAGTCATGGCAGGAAAGATTGGGGGTGAGGCTACCCCAGGGCAATGCATCCAGGCTATACCACCTTAGGGACGGAGCGACGGGCAAGCTTACACACCCAAAGCCAGGCAGCACAGGACCGGATGTTTGAAGCCCACCAGGTGCAGTCACTTTCTTACTGATGGAAAACCAGGGTAATTTTAACAAACACTTGTGACATATAATCACATATTTTCTCACAGCTCTGCAAATCCACTAGGGGATACATTCTTCCCTAAGGAGCCTCCCTTCTCTGTTCCTGTCAAGAGAAGGTAAACATGACCACATTCCATCTCACTCCCTTGAGCATAAGGTCTTCATAAGGCTGTTATTGCAAAGAGGATAGGATGGCCAGGCTACTCAAGCTAGTAGGGGAGTCTTTCTGAGAAACAGGGTTCTGGAGTTCTCTTTCAAATGGTGCCTATGAAAAGGCATAGTACAAAAAATAATCTCTTTACAGTGTAATTGATTTATGTTTTATTTTAAGCTGCCATAATAATTGATGGTTGATCCTGCAACTATATAATAATAATTTATAACAACTTACATCTGTACTGTAGATTCCAAAGATACCAAGAAATTTATGAGGAATTATTGTGAATGGAGGCACCAATACTGCAAACATTTAAGCCCAAGCACAAGCTTACTCATGTGAGTAGTCCTTCTGAAATCAAGTTCTGTGTTTCATTTTTTTAAAAATGTTTGTTACTTATCTTGTGCCTTTTAGTAACCTTAGGAATAAATGACAACATCAAGAAATAGAGCCATGTTGGTCTGAAATCAGTCAGAAGGAAAGGTAGATATGCACCTTTATAAACTTACTGAGGTATATAGAACATAAGCTTTCCTGAACCCAAGTTCACTTTATGAGATGAAGAAATTCCATATAATTTGTATTCATTGCTTTGCTAATGATGAATTCACTCATGGTTTATGTACCCGCCGGGCTTTGCTCCCTCCTGAGGGCAAAATGGATCTTCTTTCACCTCGTCACTGCCCCGCTCTCGTCTGCCACGTCTTGATGGATCGCCAATGGGGGGAAGTCGTCTGATGGGCTCTCTTTGCCCAGGTCAACCTGACGGTCATACATGGGGCTCCAACCACCCTTGCACCCCGGCCTTATGCCACCTTCTGGATCTGGCCCTGCGGAAGTGGCACGTGGCTCCTCTTGCCCCGCTGCTGCCTTCCTTTGCCCCTTTTCCCTATCCTCAGAGGGTCGAGTCTCTATAGTTATTGATCTGGCTCCAGACCCTCAGTCCCTAGGATCTATGTTTCTCCATGGGCTTGGGCATCCGCAGTCCCCACGACAGCCCCACCCCAATCTGGCTTCTCCTTATCTTGCTGCCCTACAACGCCCTGAGTGCACCTGGCTCCGGCGGGTCCTCTGCAGTGACTTTCTTTCGCTGCGCTCCAGTCCCACTGCCTCCTGTCTGCCACCGACCTCCTGGCGCTGCCACCGGCTCCTTCCCTCTGGTTCCTCCAGCTCTGGCTCCTCGTTCCTCCTTGGATGCCGTGGGGTCTCCCCTTCCTCTGTTGGCCGACTTCCCTCTTCAGGGCCATCTGCCCTGATCTTCACAGCTGCCGCTGCTTTTATCTTCGCCAGCCGGCATTCTCTGCTGATGTCACCAGCCGGCCACAGCTGTGTAAAGAGCCGGCTCACAAGCTGTGTGATTTTCCCCGGCGCGTCAATTCCTGCTGCTGGTAAGTTTTCAGGGTCACCCCGGCCCCCAGGACAGTTTACAAAACTAATAACACAATTTTCATAACTAAACCTTTTCTTCCAGATACGGTGCTTAGAAAAGATAAGGAAGAAGAAAAAGTATTCCATATCTAAAAGATTATATATAGTTTTTAATCTTTCAGAGTTCTAACATGTAGGCCTGTTGTGTTATATAACATATTGTTCTTAAGACCCTTCAGTTGACCTTCTTTCCCATTATCACTTAAAAAAAAATCATAACAAATTTTGTATATAGTTTGAGAAATCCTCAATCTAAATGTAGCAATGCCTTTTCCTGTCCTAGTACATGTGGTGCTGAAGTCTTCAGCACCAGTAAATCAGTTTGGCACAGGCCACTGATCACTTGTTCTAGTATCAGTGATAACACCAATAGGGCTGTGCAAAATTTCTGCAGCCATTTCATTTCATAGGTGTTTTGGCCTGTTTTGGTGCCTGAAACACCAATCTGAAATGAAATGAAGGCTCTGAGATTAAATGAAATGAAGGCTCCAAGATTAAATGAAACCATCAGAAATATTTTAGAAAATTTAGGAAAATTTCAGAGTTTCAGGCTTGCAGGGAAACAGAAACTAAAAAGAGGGAGGGAGAAGGGGTGGGGAAGGACTGCTCTGATATTGACATCTGTAGCTGGCCAGTGTCTGTGATATGTCCCTGAGGTCTCTTCCAGTACTAAGTGCTCTGGGGAAGGGATGGCAGCCTGCTCTAATCAAGCCATGCAAATCTGGGGGCCCGCAGCCCCTCGGGGGAGTTTGGCACAGCCCTGCAGCCCTCCCAGATCTGCATGCGGGATGACAGCATGCTGCCACTGCCAGCTGGGACTAGTATCAGAACCTGAATTTGCTCACTGAGTCCACCAAGTGGCAGAAAGAAACCAGTGCTGGCTCTGGTCCCAGCCAGCAGTGGCAGCCTGCTGCCATCCTCGGTGCAGATCCAGGGGCCCACACCTCCTGGGAGGAGTCTGGAACAGCCTTCCTGGGGGGCACAGACCCCTGGATCTGTGTGTGGGACGACAGATTGCTGCTGGCAAGTGATAAGAGTTTTGCTTTGAACAGTTTCAAGTGCAGTTTCACAGAAACCCCTTCACCTATCGCCTTAAAACATGACAGGCTTCAAGCCCTCAGAAGGGGCTACCATCCCTGAAGTTCTCATCCAAATCAGGTAAGAGGCAAGAAATGACAAAGTTTTAGGCATTTTAGTGATGCCCCATCATAGCCTGTGGCCAAATCACTGAAAAAGCATTGAAACTCCAAAACAAATTCAGTCAAATCAAAATGGAACAGTAATCTGAAACACCAAAATGAATCACTATCCCTCTGAAATGGTCTAATCCAAAGCTGAATTGAAACATAGTTATTTCACACAGCTTTAACACCAGTGCTGGTACCCCTCATCTGGAGCTGACATGTTTTGTTATTAATTTCAGTACCATAATGTTCATAATTTGCTCTTACCTATATAATTCTGGAAGGTTTAGCTGTTTTTATTTTCTCTGAATATTATTTGTTAGGTCCTTCAGAGCCAGTTCTGAATAAAAAGGATGACATGGTATTATTTATCTAATATATGCCTGTGATGCACTGTTGCATGGACTGTTATACTCAAGGTTCCTGGCTCTACTATTGTTCATTGTTACGCCAGCATTTCAAACATACTGTGAATTATCTGGCAGAGACTAGGTACCTGCTTCTTTGTTCCTTCTTTTCTACACAATTTCTACAAGAATCCAATAGCCTCCTGATAAGCAGGGATCCTGGTTTTCTCTGATTTAAAAAAATACCCACTTTTCAGATTTAAAAAACCCCGTAAATCCGCATTTTTCTTTGATTAAAATGCAATGCTGATAACATATAGATATGAAATACATTACAGAGATTAAGATATGATGAACTCCAGTTTTGCTAAATCCCACTGTGAAGAAGACTGGATGGAGGGATCACATACATGTCATAAGATTTGAATATTTTATTCTCCTGTGACTCCAGGTACATTTTCAGTTGTTGCAGCTCAAAACAAGTTCAGACAACACTTTTAAAAATCCACTCATAGGACTAAAGAGTTTGCATTCCCTAGGGAGAAAGACTGATTCATCTGCAAGCTTTCATCTTAGATCTACTCCATCTTCTAATTACAACAAGTGCAACTAAACGTACCAATTTTTCAGGAAAAAGCTTTCCTAGGAAATGGAGATGACTATAAATACTTGAGTATGGAGGGTCAGCTGAGATGTCTATTGTTGCACCAAGTATTCCATTAAGAGCCATAGCAAACTCATTCACTATGCATGGCATGTGATGGTTACTGAAACTGCCAAAAGAAGTGCAGAATGCTTTGAATAAAGAATAAGGAGAATGATGATTTTAGTTCAAGAATGTCTGAGGCATTGCACTCATTAAAACATTTGCAAGCCACATTCTGTTCTTTGGGTGGTTACATTGTGTAGCTCAAAAGGAAGCCAGTTTATCAGTAATTCAGACAACTAATACCTCTATTTTTTTATAATTATAGGGGAGGGAGGTTGATCCATCCAGGAAGAACCAGAGACTTCACAAAAAGAAGCGCATGTCTACAATAACTGCAACTGCTAATTGGTGTTTTCTTTCTTTAAAACAGTCTGTTTCTCCTTAGTGTTGCCAATGAAACACAGATGATCTTTAGGCTTTCCTTTATCCCCATTTACATTTCCTTCAAGCAGAGGCATGACTAACAATTTTTGTGCCCTGAAGAAAACACTGCCAAAAAGTAGAGTGGGGGTGCAGAGCACTGGAGAATGAAGTGGGGTAGAGGCTAAGGAGAGAAGCCAGGGTAATCAGTCTTACCTGCTCGGTGACTCAAATAACCCACCTGCTTCTGCTGTTTCACTGTCTGCCCATCACCTGCAAGGCAAAAACTGCTGCAGACATCACCCCCAAGGCAAAAACTCCCTGGGGAGCTACCATTTTGGCATTTGTTCTAAGGTGGGCTGGGGCTGATGTCCCATCCATCCACCATACTACTGCTCCCAGTAAGATGGGAGCAATATCACCAGTCTCAATATATACTAAAAATAACACAAGGTTACTCTATTCAGTTGCAAAATATACCTACCCACACCTTCCAAATCCCTGTTAAGAGGCTCTTCCTATGAGATCTTACTTCAATAAGAGGTTTGGTCCCTCACAGCACTCATGGCAAAGGAGGAAGTTTTTGTCCAGGTTTTCTGGGAAGGAGTTTTACAGAGTTTACTTTCTTGTTCCAAAATGGGAGGTATTAGACCTGAGGGATGTGGACTCCTTCATACTGTATTTCAAATGTTGGTAATACAATACTTGCTCTGTATGTCATTTGACTGGTGTACAGGTCTTAATGTACAGGATGCATATTTCCACATTTACACCAGTGTAACACAGAAAAAAATACTTGGGTTTAAAACTTTGTAACATTCATGAACTGTACCTGATGCTGCTATTTGGACCTGTCATCAACTCCATGTGCATGGTTATGGTGGCAACCAACCTGAGAAAAAAATGTATTGTTAACTTCATAATTTGGTATCAGATTCCTCCTCCAACAAACTTAAAACAATATTATATTTACTACCTTATACAGACAAGCACACAGAAAAAGAAAAAAAAAATATTGCTAACTAGATTTGAAATGTGGAGTTTTTTCTATGTTTTATAACCCATATTCTATGTCCTGTTGTGCTGGGGTTGTGCTCAAAGGCATAAAGGGATACGTACAGTTAAAAGATGCTGCTGGCTAAAGTATTCTGATCTCTAGCTTGTAAGATGCATGCATTGGCTGAAGTGAAGCATGCAGAGAGCACATCACAAAGAACTCCATTTACCAACAAGTAACTTTCTTTTTTTCCCTATAGTTGCATACTTTAACTGCTGCTTTTTAAACAGTTAAACTAACATAAGAATTCCAGAAGTTTACAGACATATCTACATTTTTGGCTTGTCTGCAATGAAAATAGTTTGCTGATACAGTTATACTAGCAAGTAGGCCAATTCTTCACTTAAACATTAAATTGGAAGTATGGGAAACTGATTCATTTAATAACATTTAGAATGAAAGAAAAACAGTAGACAGGAAAAATATTTACAAGATTAGGTTCCCAAATCTTATCACAACTCCAAAATTATCCAGAATTATACCATACTTATTCCAATCTAAGGTGATCCTGAATTAAGATGAACCCTCAGCGATTAGATTCTGTACATGGAAAATGTATTCATTTGTTATAACTTCCCCTGTATAAATATAATTATTAGAGGGACATCTTTAATTCATCCTCTCACCACTGCTAAGGGCAGCCAGTGGAGGGAGAGGTCAAGCACTTTGCCCCCTGCTTGTGTGGACCAAGGGTAAGGCAGGAGGGAGAGGAGCAGGTAGGGGAGCAGAGGCTGTATGGTAGGATAGGTGGTAGGAAAGAAGCTGCAGGGGAGAGAAGATAGCATGCAGAAGTGGGGGAAGGGGCAAGCAGCAGCTGCCGCTATGGCCCTGAGCCTGGGTGGAGGCTGTACCCCAGTCAGAGCACACATCTGCCCCTACACATGCTCAGTTCTAAAATGAGGGGCTTTCCCCCGCATCTTAAATGGGGGGACCTCATCTTAGAATTGAGTAAATATGGTAGTAATCCCAATTTTCCAAACCAGTGATAAGAGAAATTTTGTTATATTGCCATATTAGACATATATGTTCCTGTTAAAATATTTGGCTAATATTTACTTTTTCACCTTCAGAAATGGATTTTTGAAAATAATATTTTGGGAGAAAAGCAAGTTGGTTTTGGAGAAAGCTATTCTTGCATGAACCATTGTTTTCTGTTGTACTATTTAGTGTGTCAGTATGTTAAAAGATATGTATCAGGCTTGCCTTTTGGAGCTTGTGTTGAGTCCCAGGCTTGAAATCTTGCTGTTTTGATTGGTGGAGCCCATCCACCAATCAGAAGGCAGCAAGAGGAGTTAAGTCACTCCCCTTTCCTGAGGGCAGGGAGAGAGGACCTCCCCCCCCACTCCCAGACCTGATTAAAGACTGTAACAGTCAGGTCTGGAAGACTTCAGGGGCGGAGCCCTGGAGAGTATAAAAGAAGCTGCATGCCCAGCATGAGGGGAACACATTCAGGACAGAAAAGAGAGAAGAGCGGGGCTTAGAAGAGCTGAGGAGAGCTGCTCAGCGGGGAGCAGCAGTCTGAAAGTGCCCCTGAAAACTTCCATCAGTGGGGAATGATGGACAGCTCCAGCAGCTAGGATCTCAGTGTGCAGCATGGCGCATGGCATCCAAACCCTGGGAGCTGTGTGAGGCGGCTCAAGTCTGCAACCTCTGGTGTGAGGCCAGAGACACGATGCACAGGCTGGTGCATGGAGTCAGACGTTTGGAACACTTGGGTGGCTCAGGTCCTCAACCCCCAGAATGAGGCTGGGAGCTCGGTGCAGGGGGCATTGCACGGAGGGTCCAGGAGCAAAACGAACCTGGTGCTGCACAAGGCAGCCCAGGCCTCCGACCCATAGCAAAAGGTTGAGTCCAGGGAACCAGACAGTGCTCAGGCTACTGAGCCAGCAGACAGGGCTGAGCCAGAGGCCCCAGAAGCCCTGCATAGATGAGCCCACTATCTCATCCATACTAATCCAGGGGACAGTGACCCCCCAGGAGCCCACTTCAGGTGAGAGAGCAGCTTGGCGCAGAGGACGAGGGTCACCCTCCAGACCTGGGAGCCATGAGTTCCAGGGAAAAGAAGATTCCCACAGGGCAAGGGGCACCCCCCCTGGTTAGTTAAGGGCTCCTGAAAGTGGAGGTCCCACTGGAAGGGCCCCCTAAAGTTACAAGCTTCCTTGTAGGGCTTGGAGAAAGCCCAAGGGCATTGGGGTTTCCACTTAGGATTAAGTTTATCTTTGAGGTTTTTGCATCGTAAGTGGTCTGATGTCATGCCTTACATTTTGTGAACTCTCATGTTTGTAAATTAGTAGATGAGTAGAGTCCTAGGGCTCTTCTGGGACCCCCTGTTGCTATTATTTCACCTGTTGTTCATTTGTATTTATTTGTGGCTTATTTATTGTTCGCCCATACTTATCTATAGTTTATCTGTTGGCTATCTATGTTTATTGTGGGGGTTATCTGTTTCAGATCAGATACTCACCTGTAGCTGGAGCACTGGTGTAATGTTTTATAGCATTTTCCCACAGGGTATTGTTTATGTTATTTGTTTAGATATTTTATATATATATATATAGTACATATGTTTATATCCCTGTTTCTTTTCCTTGTGATAAGTTAATATACATAAATGTGTATACAGTTAAGTCCCCTGGCTGTCCTGACCTGGCTCTATAGGGATGGAGGGAAACTGAGTGGTCTGCAGTTCCCCAACAGCACACCTTCCAGCTAACAAGTCCCTTCAGTTGGAGAAGGGGAGTATATACCCGAAGTACCTGGGCTACAGACAGAATCATCTGTATGTAACCTTCATAGTTCTAAAGGGAACACAGACAAGTTAAAATTATGGAAGAAACTAGCAATAGCATCAATTGTATGTCCATACCCAACAGGAATTAATGTCTGGCTTGATAAAATATGGGCTGTGAAGTTGAGATAATTCTTGTAGTAATTTAATGAGACAGGAATTCAAGCCATTTTGGCTCCACTGAGGTAAAATATATTGTAAGTAGATGTTAGAGGAGGAAGAGGAGGAGCATCACCCAATCACTCCTGTCCTATGCAAGCAGTGGCTGGGTGGAATGATTCAAGGTAAGTAGAAGTATAATGTGTTGCTAGGTTAACTATATGCACATGAGCATCATAGCCCATATGTAGCTACAAAAAAGAGACACCTGTACATAAATTAATTAGGTAAAATACAGTAGTTCACAACTCTAAATTAGTAGCAATGAGTGTTCACTGAAATACCCAAAGAAACTTTCTATTAAAAATTATAGTGGTGATAGGAAATCCAAAGAGATTAATAGATACATTTCTGTTGATTTTAGTGGTTTTTAAATCAGGCCCATAATGACTTTATTATGACCAAGACTTATACAAGGGTCTTGGAGGAGAACAACATCAGAAGTTTTCATCTTGAACAACATCAGAGGGAAAAAAAATCCTATTGATTCTAGTATTCTGGTGGTTAAATACTCCATTGATAAACAGACAATCTGGAAATTACATAAGAAAAAAGATAGATGGCAGTTCCTTTTCAAGAAAGAAAGAAAGAAAGAATTTTGACTTTTAGAAATGTTTATTCTGGGGAGGGTGATAAGTGGGGGGCAGTAAAGACCATATACAGATTGGCTTCTTGGGAAGCACCCTTCCACCTCTTGTTCTTGGCTATTTTAGGAGATGGGGTAGGTGGTGCCTCCCCCAAAGGGGGTAGACTGGGCTGCTTGGAGAGGCAGTGGGCTGTGGTGACGACCTTAGACCATCTCAAGACCCCAGAGGGAAGGCTACTCATGGACCTGGACAAAGTGCGGGGGCGCGCCATTGCCTTCTACTGAGATTTGTTTGTGGCTGACCCTACCTGCCTGGAGGCCACTCAGCAGTTGCACAAAAACCTGCCATGCCTCTGCACTTCACAGGCTGAGGCCTTGGAGCATGAGCTCTCTCTGGCACAGCTAGAGGTTGCTGTGGGGGAGCTTGCCTCAGGCAGAACCCCAGGTCTCAGCTCGCTGGGTGTGCCTCTGCACCTTGAGGAGCTGGTGGTGTCACAGGGCAAGAAGCATGCATCCCACCTTGACTCAGCACAGTGCCCCCTCAACGGCCCAGTATTCCTCAAAGGTGGACACTGTCTGCTGGAGGACTGTGTGACTGCTAAGCTTCCAACATCCCGTCATGTGAGGCTTTAGATCATTTGCAGGGTGATATTTGTCTCACCGGCTCCCATGATTGGCCGAGTAGCTGTTCCCCCCAGGAGTCTTCGTCCCCTGTCTCGCCTGCCACAACTTTGAATGTTCCCAGTGTGGGGGTTGACTGTCCTGGGTTCCTCTATGGTCCATGGTGGGCTCAACAGTCACTCATGGGGGTGCCCTGCTTGTCCAGTGCCCTCCCTGGGTTCTTGCTGGGCTTCTTCTGCTGGGGACTCCTCCTCCCAACCGTGCCCACTATTCCCACCTGCTGTCTTGAAGGTTCTGTCATGCCTTCCTCTCTGGACTCTCCTGTTGCTGTGGTCTAATGGGATGATGCAGCTGCTGAGCAGTAATGGCAGATGGTGCTGGGTGATATAGAGGTGGTTGAGGCAGGCCATGGCAATCCCACTGGCACTCATCTTTGCCCAGGTATACTGGCGTGCATCAGAGAGGAGGACCCACCAGGCATTAACAAGATCCACCACCTTCAGCACGGTCCGCAGCTTGTGGGCCAAAGGCAGGTGAGACTCTGGCCCCATCCGGTCTAGCAGTGCGTCGATGGTGCAGTTGAAATCCCTGCCCACGAGGAGCAGGCCATCGTTCTCACAGGTATCAGGCAGGAGGTCACCCAGGGTCTCTAGGAAGGCTACCCTCTCTCTCCCCTCAGTGAGCATATTAGAAATTGATGAGGAGCAAGCTCTGGCATGCCAGGGTGATATGGACAGCCAGCAGCCACCCGGGGATGACCTTTTGTGCCACCGCTGAGTCGTACTGCAGCTGCGGTGAGAAAAGGGTCACCACTCCTGCGCTGAGGTCAGTGCCGTGGCTCAGAAACAAGCAACCTCTCCAAGCAGTGTGTCAGTCAGCTTGAATGTGCATGCCGCTGTGCATCTCCTGGAGGAAGGTGATCACCAGCCGCTTCTGCTGCAAACCCTCCAGGATGGCCATCCGCTTCACTGGGTCTCTGCAGCCATTGGTGTTTAGCAAGACAATTGTGGTAACCCGCATGAGCAGGAGAATAGAGAGGAAAGATAGGCATGGTACAGGTGGGAGAGGAGGTTATACAGCAGGGCAAAAACCACAGAGATAGGGAAAGGCCTATCCTTGCCCTACCCTATTCCAAGGAGCAAGCTCTGGTGTGCCAGGATGACATGCATGGTCAGCAGCCAGCCAGGGATAAACTCTCGTGCCACCGCCGAGTTGTACTGCAGCTGTGGCGAGAGAAGGGTCACCACTCCTGCGCTGAGGTTGGTGCCCTGGCTCAAAAATAAGCGGCCTCTCCAGGCAGCGTGCCAGTCAGCTTGGACATACACGTCACTCTGCGTCTCCTGGAGGAAGGTGATTGCCAGCTGCTTTTGCTGCAAGCCCTCCAGGATGGCTGTCCACTTCACCGGATCTCTGCAGCCATTGGTGTTTAGCAAGGCAATGGTGGTAACCACCATGAGCGGGAGAAAAGAGAGGAAGGATAAGCAGGGTACCGATGGGAGAGAAGGTGATAGAGCTGGGCAAAACCCACAGAGACAGGGGAAGGCCTATTCTTGCCCAACCCTATTCCATGGGCCCGGCTCGGCCCCACACCTCCCTCACCCGGGTCACCAGCTTCTCAAGCCGGAAGGCATGTTGATGCATGTCCGGGTCCTGGTGCATGAGCCTCTCCGTGTCACTAGCAGTACGGACAAACTGCGCAGGGTCTGGGCACCATTGCCAGATACTCTTTGCCACATTCCTCTGGCCCTTGGTCTGGTCTAAGAGGTTGAGGAGGCCTCCATAGCTGGGGGCCACCCAGGGTGGGTTCTCTGGCAGGAGCTGGATGTTGCCAACCAAGAACCAGTGGGACTGTACTCTGAGAGGGACCTCCCGGTAAGACCAGTTACGGTGCCCTCAATGGCCAGGCTCCCTAGCAGGCCCCCTTCAGCATCTCAGTCGTGGACTGTGTCCAGGAGATCTATCCCCATCTGCTTTGGGGGGCAAATGTCATCCCGCTCCCAGGGCCACTTGCGGCGCTTGGAGGGCAGTCACTCCATCTCCTCCTCATCGGCCTCGGTGGGCAGGGGAGGGGGTGGCAGGACCCTCTGCTGTCTCCCGTGTCTGATGCTGGGGAGGCAGGAACGCTTTCTCTACCTTGCCACTCACAAGCCCCACGAGCTGGGATGGGGGCAAAGGGTTGCCAGACAGTGCTGGAACAACCTCAGTCCTGGCCTGAGGTGGTGAGGTTTCCGGGGGGGGCAAGCAGGGTGGGGTCAGGTTCCCTGGATAAATTTTCCCCAGTGCTGTCAAAGGCAGGCCCCAAAGGGGCAGGCACTCCATTAGAAGCTCCTTTTTGCTTCTTGCTTTTACCTTTCTTAGGAGCAGCTGGCACCTCCCTCAAAGGGGACAGGACAGGCTGCTTGGGGTTCACCACCTCCGAATCCACTGCCTTGACTGAGGCAGAGGTAGAGGGAGGTGGAGGGGAGGTCTCTGTTGCTCCGCTTGACAGGGCCCTAGTGCCTGAGACGCTAGCCACCCCGGGCGGAACTGAGACAGGGAGAGACTGGGAGGACTCCCCAGCCCCTCCACTGGGAGGGGCATCAGGCACCACAGGGGCAGAAGAACCCTGGGAGGACATCCCATGACCCTCCTGGGTGGCATGCCAGCACCAGAGGGGTCTATCACCCCAGATGGAGTAGGGGTGGAGGGGGGCTTGGAGGATCTCCCAACCCCACCATTTGATGAGGTCCCCACACCAGAGGCAGACGCGCCATCCCTCCATGTGGGTGCAGCATCCAGTGCCCCAGCTGACTGTCCCAGTGGGCACTGGGCAGCCAGGTGGGAGCTGCTGCTGCAGCGGAGGCATGAATACCTGCCCTGGGAGAGGTACACCACATAGGGCCTCCCATCCAACACGAAGGTCATGGAGAGAGGCAGTTTCTGCGTGCCACTCATGAGGACCATGAACACCTGCCTCTGAAAGGACAGGACCTGCCTGAGCTTGGGGTCCCTGCTCCCCATGGTCAGCCTACGCCAGGGGCTGGTGAGGACACCATAGCGCTCAAGCGCCTTGGTGAGGTCTTGGTCTGGCAGGTGTGGGGGGAGCACTGGAAGCCACCACCCGCACTGCCAGGGTCTGCAGGGGTGTAACCAAGTGGTGGACCCCTGAGATCTCCAGCCCCGCCGCACATACCTCCCTCACCAGGCTGGGAGAGCTCAAATATATGATGGATATGGAGTTTACCTGGGAGGTGTACTGGACACTGCGGCATTCCAGCAAGTCTGCCAGAGCTCCGGTGTAGTCCTCCACCCTGAGATGGAGAGGGGTGTGCACCTGCAGGCCATGGCTGAGGGGAAGGTCCACAGAGACATCCCCGTGCCACGTTGTTCCCTGGCTGCTGGCAGCCATCTCAGGCAGGAGAAGGTTAACTCTCCCACGGGGGCGGGAAAAAAAGCCCCAAACTGAAGCTGGGGACTGAAACAGCCCCAAAATTGGCCCCAGGAGGGGGCAGAGCAATCCTGCAGGGGCTGTAGGCAAGCCCTAAAGCAGGAGGAGATGGCAGAGACCAAGGTAAGGGCTCTGCAGGAAGGAGGCAGCAGGAATCAAAGGGAGAGCACAGGCGGGGGTGGGGGAGGGGCAGAGGCAAACGAGGCTGCCAGAGCCCAGGGGAAAACGCTCAGAAAGTGGGGAAAAGGGGCAGAGAGGGGGTTCCCAAGCACAGGCTGGGGAGAGGCAATGGTTTTGGGGGGTGGGCAGGGAGTGGGGGGGAATGTGCAGAAGGGACCTGAACTGCAGGAGCTCAGAAGGGCTTTACCTGTCGATGGCCATTTTTAAAGAAAAGAAGAAAGAAAAAGTTACAACATTTCAGGGCAGATATACAACACAACAAATTACCTTATAGCATCTCACAAATAATATTTGTATGAATTGTAGGCCTAGACTTTTTTCATATTAGAAACTATAAATCAGTCGTCATCTTTGTATTCAGGAAGACATGAGAGAATAGAAATGTCTTTGCAATTGGATAAGCAGTTGTTAAAGACTCAAGCAAACCAGTGAGTCAAAATAACATTTACAATATTTCATACGGTTTCAAAGAGACAGGAATAACATAAACACACAAAAGCATCAGCAGAGGATAAATTATCCCAATTTTAGTGTGTGTGTGTGTGTGTGTGTGGGCGCACACGTGTGTATGCATGCACGCGTGTGTGTGTGCATGCACCTTTGCGTGTGCATATGTGTGTGAAGCAAA
Organism: Crocodylus porosus; assembly: GCF_001723895.1. Lineage (NCBI taxonomy): Eukaryota > Metazoa > Chordata > Crocodylia > Crocodylidae > Crocodylus > Crocodylus porosus. Next base: position 116,848,674 of record NW_017728906.1, on the reverse strand, counting down.
AGTACTTTAAACAACATTGGAGTGAATTTCCCTGATACAGTCAGAAAATACTTAAAAATAATAGAAGGATATGTTATAGCAATAGTGATAGTAACAAATTGTATATTTACAAACAGATTAAAATTTGCAGTTTTATTGCTTCCTAGGGTTTTTCATTTTTGGCTTCATTAAATTATGTAAAATAAGATGTTAAAAAGTGAAATTCAAATAAAGTGTAATGAAAACCAGCATGTGTTAGCTTACTCTAGAAGTTGGTAGGTCAAGTTTTGCCCTCATTTATAATAGTGAAATTTAATTTAAATTTTATCATATGCCTATGAAGAAATAATTCACCACTGCATATCTAACTCTTCCGCCAGGCACTGGATGGCAGTAACAAGAGTCAAATACAGTTTAGGCAGGCAAGGTTATTTGAGTAGATGTGATATCTTTCATTAGACCAACTAAGTAGTTGAAAAAAAATTTTTGGTAAGCTTTTGGGCCCAATCACCCTTCTTCAGTGTACCAAAAATCTATCAAAGACAAAAATACCCAACTACATATAGGTCCACACTTCTCACAGGGCAATCACTCCCTCTCCAGTCTCTCAGTTCTAATCCTCAAAGGGGACTTATAAAACACCTTCTGTAGATGAGCCTACAAACTTCACTTCATAAATTTACTGAATACAAAAAATCATGGACTCGGTATAGATATTCGTTTTATGACACATTACTGTCAAAGATCAAAGTCTTTGATTTCAGATGCCGATGGTAAAAGGTCAGATGGCAAAAGGTCAGAGACTAACACAACAAACTCTAATTGTAGTCTCACACTATTATTTTTTAGTTTGTAACAGTATTGCATATATACACACCCGTCTGTGCCTCTTTTCAAATCACTTGAGCTTCTCATACGAGAGAGAGAAACTGACCTTGACAGCCCAGCACAAAAGATAAAGTACCTACAGTAACAAGATTAGCTGACTTTAGTAAAGTTGTAAAATTAAATAATATACTATGCGCGCCATCCTGTGACCAAACAGAACCAGTACCAGCCAAGTAAAAATAACCCCCCTTTTTTATGAAACCTGAGCAAACAAAGAGAGCACAAGTGCCAACTCATTAATTATTAATGCCCAATGTATAGTAATTGGTCACTTTCATCTAATATAACTTTGAAAGAACTTCCCCCCAAAGCAGAGAACGGAGAACTGTGTATATACTCAAGAAAAACAGATTGTGCACAACGAATGTTATCTATTCGCCTATGTATTTTTTTTTTATTTTTCTGGCGTATCCCTGTCTTGCCAGCCCATCTATCTCTCTATCTCTGGTGTTATCTTTCTTATCAAGAGCTCCCGGTAATCTGCAGACTGCAACGGCTTATGTGAATAGCTCGGAATCTGTAACAAGCAACTCTCTTACCCACCCTGTAAATGCTGGGTAACATGATATCTGCATGCTGTAACTGAATAAATCAACTCCTCTGCCTACGCTGCAAGCCATCAGTAGCGTAAGTAAAATAAACTTTTCTGTGTAACCACCACGCTGTGTTTAAATCATACTGACTCCTGCTCACCGTTATCACCCACCTGCCCGGTCTTAAATCCCCCTCCTCGTGCCAAGCCGGTTGTGCCGACCCAGGCTCGCAGGTCAAGGGTGCACCGGCATTAGGGACGTGACAATTACAACCTTCCTGACATCTAATTCACCAGCCTTTTTTCTCTGCTCTCTTCCCCCTCCCCTGCCCCTTTGCTTCACCTTTCTGCCTCATCTTTTATCTTTCTAATTCTAACTATTTACATTTTCACTGACATCCCACCACACTTTTTAACTTCTTTCATTTCTTGTAGTCTCAGAACAACAGAGACTCCCCATCCCGGAAGAAGGGTGACCATGCCCAAAAGCTTGCCAATAATTTGTTTCCAGATACTCAGTTTGTCTAATAAAAGATATCACATCTACTCAAAGAAACTTGCCTGCCTATGTCCTTAGACCAACACAGCTACAACCAAAAGCTCATATACAATTTTGGGTTTTAACACAATTTGATGATTTTGGCAAAAGCCCTCACCAAAAAATTTAGGAACATAGTTTCTGCCTGACAGTTCCAATGTGAACAAACTTCCCCACTCACAAGCAATATCAAACTGTTACAGGATTTACTGATGGGGGAAGGAAAATAGGGCGACAAACAGATTTAGAAAAAACTTAATAGTCAGTAGCCCACCCCAGCCAGCTATTAACAGAAGTTAGTATGTCCAGAGTTCTCTTTTGGTCCCATACAGGTAGAACGGTGTAGCCAGTGCAGCTGCTAGCCAAAGTTTTTCCGTGCCTCACTATGACTGGGGCTCAGTGCTCTGCCACTGCCATTGCCACTTCTCACCACTGTTCCTCCTTAGTTGCTGTCATTGTTCCACTGGTACTCTGTTGCTACCATTGCTCCTCTCCATCATTAGTGGGGTGCTGCTCCTTGGTTGTTGTCATCTCTTCTCTCCTCACAGGGGTGCTGTTCTGCTGATGCTTGCTGCCACTGTGGGTGCTACACTACTGCTGCTCACCACAACTGCGGGTGCTAATTCTCTAGCTATGAAAGCAATGCAGTTCTTTTAGACCTTGCGTAAAACCAAGAATTTCAGCTCTTCCAGAGCCTGGCAGGTACAAGTTTTAGTGATTGTCATATTGATGCAGTAGTAGAAGTCATGTATATTTTTATAATTTGAAAAATGTCATTTAATAGTGTGTTGCATATTCATTATATCTGCATTTAGATCAATAATATGCAGATTGTGAAGACAATTATTTATGGTTTTATGTTTGTTGGAAAAGATAAGTAAATCTCTTTCACTGTTCCCCTTGGCCCCTTATAGTTCATTATGGCTCCATAAATCTTTTTCCTTATTTACAGTTTTGGAGGTTCAAGGCCATAGATTCTCCTTTCCCACTCATTTTCCAGCTGCTTTAAAACATGATAATATAGGGAATTATAGCAAACCTGTTCTCAACTAATCCTGTGCCCCATCCCTGAGACTGACTAACATGAGTTGCTCCAGAAGTACAAGATACCATACAGAAAGTTGTTGTAAAATTCTTAGCCCACTGGATAAGGTTCCTTGAAATTCATATTCATAGTGGGTGACTGATTTCTGAATCATTAGGGTTTACATGCATGCTAAAATTCTGGGCTCCGAATATTCTGGGTATTCTGGATATTCTTATTATATGTATTCAATCAAGGTTTATTTTCCCCCTGCTAAAATCTTCGATCTATGGCTATTATGTTGCAAAAAATCCATGTGTAAAATGTGCATTTTTAAAAAATTGGTTTAAAATGTGTTTCTTTCAATATAATTAACCAGCTTGTCATGTTTGTGTTACAAGACAAAGTGCAAGCAGGGATACTACAAAACCAATCACTGTGAGTTCTTTTCCTATAGTTTCACTTTTTCCTGGGAACAGTGCCCAGAGTCATACAGAACATCCAGATGACAATAAATGTTTGGTTTTTTTTAAATGGTGCATTGCAGGACAATCCTTTGAGAAGCTGGGGGCAAAGAGATGATGAAAGGTGACTCCACTTGAATTCTTTCCTACCCCATAAACCAGACATATCAGATTCTATAAGACGGGTCCCAGGGAATTAGAAAGCCAATGTCTCAAGGCTGTTCTGGAACTCAGAGTAACCCGAAAGCAATATTTCTCTACAATATGTGTCTTATGAAGGTTTTCTTGAATGTCATGAAATAGATTAACAAAATGCATGGTTTATTGTGATATCATCTGTTTCTATCAACTCTTCCATTTCTTCTTTCTTAATGATGGAATTCTTATACTTACTAACACTTGCTAAAAAAGTCATCTTTAAAAAAACTGTCATGAACTTTTATGAATAGATAGAGATAACCATGTTGGTCTCAGACAGAAAGCAGGGCAGGGTAGCACTTTAGGCGAGGTACAGAGGTTCAAAAAGCCCAAGGCAGATTTGCACTAACTTTTGTAACTTTTTCCTACATTAGTTTGTGGGTGAACAGAACTCATGTTTGCCCTTGTGGGGGGGAAGGAGTGGGGGCCAGCCACTGCCAGCAGGCTGGGAGTGCTCACTACCTGATAATTCTGAACCCAGCCCAGATTGGCCAGTGCAGCCCCAGCCTCATCTCCCTACCAGCTGTTATCTGTCAGTGGTGCTTGGAAGAGAAGGATGGGGCAATGGAGCCCATGCCATTCACACACCCTCAGTTATGCTGACTCCAGTTTGGTGGAGCAGGCCCTCCTCAGCTTGCTGGCTTGGGGACAGAGGGTGTTAGGCTGGGTCCTCCTGGTGGGGGCTTCTGCTCAACCACCCTCAATGCCCAGTTCCTGGCAAAGTAGACAGGCACACAGTTCCAAGCCATGGCTCCTGGCCCAGCCCTGAGGAAGCACAGTTGGGAGAAAGCCCATCAACCAGGAGGCTCTGCTCCTCACTTTTGTCTAACCCCACTCATGGAGCTCCAAGCCATGGCTCCTGACTGCAGTTGTCCACCAAGCAGAGAACTGGGGATGGGGGAGGGAATGGAGCCCCCCCACCATGCAGACCCTGCAAGCTCTGCTGGCTCAGGGCTGGCCCCTTCTGGTGGGGGACTCTGTTCCCCCACCCCTCTACCTGCCCAGCTGCTGCTGACAGCTGCACTCAGGAACCACAGCTTGGAACTGCACTGGGAGCAGGGAGCTTGTTGCAGGAACTAGGGGTAGAGAGGAGGGGAGCAGAGCTCCCACCATGCTGACCCTAAGCCAACATGCAGGAGGGACCTTGCACAGTGGAGGGCTCTTCTTCCCCATACTACCCTGCTAGTTCCCACAGCAGCAGACGAGAATGAGGCTGAACCATGGCTCCTGCCTGCAGTTGTCAGCAGAGGCCAGGTTGGGGGGAGGGGTTGGAGCACAGAGCCTCCTACTGAGCAGGTCTCCCCCAGCTGTGCTGGTTTGGGGCCAGAGCCATGCAGCTGGGGGCTCTGTCCCCCTTCCCCTGCCTGGCCACATAGGCAGGAGGCAGTCTTCTGTGGCTCCTGTCTGTGCCAGCTGAGGGGCAAAGCTGGCCTGGTGCTCACCTGGATCATGCAAGCACTAGCCAAGGCTAGCATGTCACTCCACAAGGGATGCCAGGGATGCTGCAGGTCAGCAAACTAAGGTAATTTCCTACAGGATTTGGGACAGAATTTTGATACACCGTTCTAACTTAAACCAAGAAAATCTGATACTATGTCCATCTTTAGAAGGGGTTCCACCATTTTGAAACTGGTCTCTATGTGTGCTGAACTTCTAATTTGTTACAGGTTTAGACCAGTTTCTGATCACTTATACTGGTTTATGTGCAATATCTGTATCTAGTCTTAGAGACTAACCAGTTCAAAGAGACAAATGCTGTTGCCTACAAAAATTATGCATCTCTGAATCGTCTCTAAGATACCACCCTGCCCTGCCTTCTCCCAAACTTTTATGAGTCTGTATTCAGGAAACTATATTCCTACAGTTTTATAGGTATTCTTTTTTTTTAAGTTTCATCATGAATTTACTGAAGTCATCTCACCCATTTTGTATACTTGCAGACATAAGGTGATTAGGTGATGTAGCTTGATTACTTTTTCTATTTGTGTGTTTTGTTTTGTGTGTAGAGGAACTATCATTAAAAAAACCCAACTAACTGAAAACTTGCTTGATGAACCTAACAAAAATGCCAGGGGAAATATATTCTTCATGAGGAGAAATATTCTTATGAAAAGTGCAATGTTGTAGTGTTGCACCACACCAGAATGCAACTATAATTGATGAAAATGCATTTTACAGTTATTTCTTTGTTTCAGCTCTCTTACGTATGTAGAATCCAAGGGCTTTGGGAAAGGGGCTAATGTACATAAAGAAACGTTGTTGGCTGAGACTTCTAAATGTACTGTAATTTTATTTTACTGTTGGTATCCTTCCCCAAAACCTTTAGCAAATAAACTCCTCAGCCAGAGTCTTAATGTGATACAGAAAGGTGGGCAATACAGTTAAGGTTAAGTGGTATTCTCTTTCTTGGGAGATGCAGTGACATGGGGACATGACAGGGGCATGACACAGGGGGAGAGAAAATCTCTATACAAGATTGCCCTTGTATAAATAAACACTGGTCCATGGTATTGTCTTGTTATTGTAGAAGGATAATAAAATAACAAATGTTCTCCAAAACTTCAAATAAATTGAAAGGATGCATTGAAGTCTGTGTTGTATTATATAAATTCAACCCATGTCAAAACTACACATGTATTTATTTATTCTTAGAAATATATGTATAGATGTGAATTCCAAGCTGAGATAAATTCAGTCAAATAAGCTGATTGTCTAGAACATCTCCCACTGGGCCAGCAGAGCTAGTTACTATACCATCTTAGCACATTTTGACAGCCTGACATTTCTACTCATTTCTGGAAAATGATTATTTCTGCCATTCTTTAGGAACCACCTGTGTTTTTGCATTACACGAGAACCCCTGATGGGGAAAAGCAGGGTTCTTGAAACAAAAAGTAATAAGGAAAAGGAGACTCTCATATATTTATTAGAATTACTCTTACTCCAGGAAACAAAACAAAACAGAGTGCAGGAGTTCATGAAAGAGCAGAGAGATAAGGAGCATGCCTACACATGTGCTTTAGTGTGCAGTAGACTAATTTCCTGCACAGTAAAGTGTCACTGTCTATGTGTGTGCCACAGTTAGGGTGCAATAGATTTATCTACTCTGTTGTAGGATAATCCCATTAGGCATTGGTACAATCCAATGCACATGCACACAGTGACTTCAAAACTATTCTACTCCAGCTCAAATTGGGCCGGAGTTTATTTAGTCATATTAATTGCATGTGTAGACACACCCAAGAAGAAGGAACCAGGGGAGGGAGATGCAGGGAATTAAACAGCAAGGCAATGCAGAAATGGGATGGAGAGGAATGAAGAAGAAGGGAAAGATTTTGGGAAGGGAGAAATGAGAAAAAAAGAAATAAATAGAGATTAAAAACAGTGGAGAGAGGAAAAGACATGAAGGAAGGGCAACATGAGTAAACAAAAGGAAGCACTGGAAAAGAAGGTTGGAAGTCAAAAGCAAATACAATAGACACTGTAGAAATGGTATGAAGCTACAAGAATAGAAGTGGGAAGCGGAAGGAAGAGAAAAATAGGAGCCTACACAAAAGGAGTAAAGGAATTCAAAACTTTAAATATATATTTTGCTTATACATTATGTTGTAGAGCATAGTCCTCTTCAGAAAAAGAAAGAGAAATATTTTAAGAACAGGACATGTATGAATGAGTGAAATACTATATACAAAGAAATAATGGAAAGAAGGGGGAAAATGTCAGGACTGCCCAAAAGAATACTTACATCATCATATTATGGTAGTACTTCGATATCCTGGCCAAAATCAGCATCCCACTGTGCTCTGAAAGACACTATTTGTACTTGGAGTTTACAGTCTAAATCAGGAAGAGAGGCAAATAGTAGGAGAAAAGAAGTACTACTACCCTGTTTTACAGGTAGATAACAGAAATACAGAAATAAATTATGTTTATCAGAGTGTCACAGTGCAAGTAGCAGAACTGGAACAAAGTCAAACTTTGCTGAGATGTAGGATACTGTTTTAACTACAAGATTATTTTATCTCCAAAAACTAAAAGCTTCTGTTTTGTTAGCCCCTCATTTTTGTCCTCTAATCCCCCATTCACCCCAACAGTGATTCTTTGAACAAATCTGTTCAGTTTTGTTGAAGCAAGAATTAAGACATTTTTTAGCCAGTTTCAGCAAATGAAGAATAGACTATATATATGTTATATGATAATGGTTCCAGGGGTACGTTCATAAGTAGTTTCCTTTATAATCTTTTCTTTAATACCTAAAACATCCACTAAGAAAATTGGTTTGGTCTGCCAATCCCAAATTTATTCTCAAGGCAAAGGAGAGGGTTTTTTTCTGCCCCTCCTTCCCCCCTCCACCCCCGCTTTCAAAGTTGAAAGGAAATTATTCAAACTGCTGTAGATTTAAAATACGAGTTGCAAAAAAAAAATTCTGATCTGAAGTCTTGACTTCAGTTAATTGGGTCCCTCTGGCTCCAAAATAGCTTGTTTCTGTCCTTTCAGACTTGACATATCCTTGAAAATGACATTGCAAGCTACACTTTAAGAAATGATGGTGATTATTATGTACAGTTTTATAGTAACCAAAAAAGTATAAAGCCCTTCCCAGAAAGAATAAGAAGATATGACCCCTAGTCCAAAGAGTTTATCATCTGCATTGGTTTATAATTATGCAAAATTATTAGCGGTAGTGAAAAAAAGAATATGTGATGTGGTACAGGACAAAGTTTCTACTGAAATCATTTTCTGTGACTGTATTATTTGTGAGTAGTACATTTACAATAGCGTTAAGATGGTCATCCCAATAAGTAAAGATAAAACCTTTGTGAAACCATACATGTGATATTTTTCTTAATAGATTTAACATAAAATATAAAAACCAAGATTATAGGGAAGCTTTCCTTCTTATCTTAACTAGAAAAGGGATATTGCTAGTGCTATCACATAATTTAAATTAGGCCTGCCAATTTCTTAGCATGCAGGGACCACACCAGCAGGGAATGCAATCTGCAGGACCTGCACCAAAGAGAACCACAGCCCTCCATCACCGCCCTGGCTGCAAGCTCCCATGGCACTAAGAGGATAGGGTGCTTCCCCCACCATGGCACCATGGGGGTGGGCAGGCCCCCCAGTGCTACATTTTATGCACAGGTAGTCGAAGGGAATGCATAGGCATCCCCTCCAACCACAGCACCACATGTATGGGAACACAGGTGGGTAGTCCCCTCCCACCATTGCACTGTTTAGGTGGGTAGTTGGGTGGCCTTACCCTGTTGCACTGTGTAGACAGTTACTTTCCCCCCACACACACACCTTCCACCTACTTGGCTGTTGGCTTTGCTGCTATATTGTGCTGTGGATTCTTCAGAACTGCAAGCCAAACCATACTGAAACGTATTGCCCTGCCCCATAGGGTTGGGGCAGTAAGTGAAACCCAAAGAATGGATGGGGAGCCAGCAAACCCTGGAGTGATGAAGAGAAGCCTCTCATCAAGGGGCTGTAAATTAACCTCCGTTGACTACCATTTAGACATTCCTGATTTAAACCACGCTTCTCCTGCATTTGTATCACAAATTCATCTGAATTGGCCTCAAAGAGATGGCGAGCACAACATGGTAATTAATTAATTTTGGAAACTTTTGCAAATAATTGAAACATAATAATTATATGATTTCAAATCCTGATATCTTGTAATGTACTAGGTCTCAAAATAATTGCATTCCCCCATTGGAAATCATTTACAGTGGGGGCCAGGAAAAGAAAAGATTATAGGGATCAGGAGTTGGGAATCTTTTCTGATAAATCTGCAGAAATCCCACACATAGTGAACAGACTCTGGTTGCCACAGAAGTTGTCAGTATTCTGGAAAAACTGCAGCTGTACTTTGAGTCCCCCAGACAGCTAACTTCTGACAGCTGTGAATGGTTCTTTGTAAATGCAGACTTCCCTCTTTGACTCAAAGCTGAACTTCTGGAAAGGCTCCAAAACACATTCTCTTATGTAGCTACAAAGTATTCTAAGTACATGTTAGAAACAATCAGATATGTTCGGCATATCAGAAAGGCGGCAGAGTCCTGAATTCTGTATAAGTATCATATTTCTTTCTCTACATACGGATCTTCAGATTCTGATTCTGCATTCCCTGAGCATTCAAATTCCCAGTGATTTCAATTGGTATTTTGAGTGTCTGAGATCATGGACAAGCAAACAAATTTCAGAGAGTTAAAAAGGGGCAGGGGCTTCCTGCAGAGTAACTGTTGCACAGTAACTGTCTGTCTGCCTGCTTGTGGTAACAGAGCACCAAACCGTGACAACTTAGTTATGTTTTATTGAAAGGTAAGCTGCCCAGGTTAGCTTGCACTGTGGAGATAAGAGTATACATGTGATAAGTCTCTATAGTAAGCTTCTGTCCTCTTTTAACTTACTGTGATTTGTTCTTTTGTTCATACCCTAAGAAAAACAGGTTCAGAAATATACTGAAATCATGTGCCACCTTAATTAATCTGGAGCCACTGACAGATGTTCTTTTAAAAACACAATGGGATCTGATCCCTGATCCCTACAAATATGTTTGCTATAGCACCTTACTTGCTAGTGCAGGGGGAGCCTGGGATTGTGATCCCAGGCTCCCCCTGCACCAGCAAGTTGAAAGCTGGGTGCTTGACAATCAGCTGATTGTCAACTGGCTCTGGACCTCACAAATACTCATATCAGCACTGGGGCAGTCATCAGAGCCAGATGATGATCAGCTGATCAGGGCCGTACCAAGCTGCTTTGAGCCCGGGTGCAATCTCAGTGCCAGCAGACAATCAACTCATTGTTGTCTGGTGGTGACCACACCAGGGCCAGTTTGAGCCCTGGCACAGTCTTGGAGCCAGAGGACAGTCAGTTGATTGTTAATCAGTGGGGACCACATCAGGACCACTTGGAGACCCCAGTGCAGTGCTAACCCAGCCACACATTCAATTTACAGTGTTATGAAAACCGGCTTTAAAATATTACATTTTTGTAGAATATTTTAGTGGATGGTTTCCCTTTCCATGGTGCCATAAATTCCTTGAATGTATGGGTGGTTTACAATTTAAGATATGAGTACCAGATTAATTGCATCTTAAGTGTAACATCTGTAAGGGCCTGAGGTGCAGCTTAGTTTCAAATACCCTAAAATATTGTCAAACAAATAACATCCAACAATATCTTATCAGAATTGTTTCCAGTAGTATATTTTCCAGTGCTTTGTTCCATTTTGTTCAAAAGTCTCATTTGAAGCTACAAGTCCTCATGTTAGTAGAGAAGTGAAATCTTAAATTTCTCTTTTCTCAATGTTACACCTATTTTGCCTTCCCGTGATTTTCTTCTCAGTCTTGCAGTAAAAATGTTTCCAAATTAATTTCAGTGTTAATATTTTTAAACATTTTAGATATTTGAATTGTTGCCTATCTGTGTTATATAAAATAAGGCCTAGATTCTCCAGAATATTTAGATTCCATTGAGATCATACTTGAAGTTGATGCATTACTTAAGTGCCTAAAATCTTTGAGGATCTTGGTCTCAGGTGTTTTAACCTTTGCATATAAATTAAATCCTCTGCGCTACTGATAAGCAGGGATCCTGGTTTTGTTCGATTAAAAAAATACCCATTTTGCGGGTATAAAAAAGTAACTCACAATCCACATTTTCCTGTGATTAAAATGAAATGCCACGAATCTATCTATATCTATATCTAGATAGATAGATAGTTCTTTTTATATACAAAAAATATTTTGTTTTGTTTTTTTATCAGGAACTCTGGTGATCAGTTTCATTCTAATATTTTATATTTCTCAGGGTGGTCCACGTAGCAGATCCAGGAATGAAGCAAGCCTCACTTGTGGTTGTGCTCTGCTGAGCTTGCTGCGCTATCGGTGCTTTTTTGGCTAGACTCTGTTCCATGAGCTGAGATACACATAGCCAAAGTGGGTATAACCAGGCCACAGCACCTCTTCTGGATCCATTCCTAGATGGTCCATACCTAGCAAATAAATAAGATCCTGTGAAAATGTGGCTACCTGAGGTGGCATGCCTCTGGCTGATTCTTCTGAAGTGTTGTACCTCAATACCCTATTACCTCTTTTTGTTTAAGCGTACTGATGCTCTTATGTTGAAGTATAGCTCGGATGTAAACATAATGTACAGAATATATATAATTATGCAGAGCACTATGTAGAAAAAAATAGGTAAAATATTTCTGAAGAATAATATTTATTATTATTTTGCAATCTATTGATATAATATTCATTTTGTTTTTTTCAGTAAAAATCTTTATATATTGTGTGAAATTATGGTGATTTTTTGTAATCAGATTTCATGTAATCATATATCACAAGTAATTCAACCATAAAACTGGTGAATCTCACATGGCAGACTGAGTCCAGATGTGCCTCCCAGTTAGAGGATGATACTGTCTTCATATTAGAGATTATCTTCCAAAATGAATGATTAATTAACAGTTTACCATGACAAATAGTTGAGTACATTCTGATCCCAATTACATCCATTTAATCCAGCTAACTGCTTTAAAATGAATCAAATCAATCTATATTTACTTGGGGATAACTGAGATCAGAATCTGGGCAATTTTGATCTGTTTTCCCTCCAGAGAATAATGAATTATTTAAATATATGTGGGTGGAAGAAGAGAAAAAGAATAATATTGGTACAATCTGCTCCCATTGAAGTGAACAGGAATTTTTCCATGATTTCAGTGAGAGCAGTACCAAAAAAGGAATGATGATAGTTTTACCTATAAACAAAGTAAAGGATTTTGATAATTATGATTTCTGCATACATTATAATCCAGTTATTTTTGCTGATGCCAAGTTTTTGCTGGTGATAGTTGTGGTGTTATCATTTTACACTATAGTGTCCAGTGGACTAGGCTAGGCATTATGGCCTTGTTCTTTTTTCCCCCCTTAGTTAATTAAAAATGCTAAAAAATAATTCTACTTTTATTTGTTTGTTTATTCAGTTTTCAGAATGTCATATTGAATAGGTAAATAAACATAGAATTGTTAAAAAAATAGAGCTGGAAAGCACATCAGGAAACCATTACTCCAGCCTTGGCTCAAGGCAGGATCATCTCCATCCAAACCATCCCAGATTTGGGATGGAGGTTACACAAATTCTCTAACTAATCTCTTTCAGTAGTTAACCAACCTCATTATTAGAAAGTTTTTACTAATATTCAAACTAAATTTCCCTTGTTACATTTTAAGATCATTACTAGAGCGTTATATCTTGTCCTGTCCCTTGTTGATATGGAAAACAATCAATCACCATCTTCTTTATACCACCCTATTTGTTTTTGAAGACTGTTATCACCCTCTGTGTACACTAAATAATCCTCATAATTCCAATTTATCCTCTTTATTATATTTTCTAGACCCATAGTCATTTTTGTTGATATTAACACTGAGATCTGCAATTTGTGTGCATCCTTCTTGAAACAAAATGCCCAAAAATGTACACAGTATTCTAAGTGAGGACTAACTAATAACGAATAGAAGAATTATTTCCCAGGACATATATAACACTTCTGTTAATAATTAAAAATATTATATTCACTTTTGGCAAAAATATTACACTGGCGATTCATATTTTCCTTGCCATCCATTAAAATCCCCAAATCCTTGTCTTCAGTTGCTGCTTATTTTGTATCTGTCATTTGATTATTCATTACCTAATGTTGTACTTTACTTTGCACTTGTCCTTATCGAATTTCTGAACCTTTTCCTGAACACCATATTTATTTCTGAATATTTTTCCAATTTATCAAGGTCATTTTGAATCCTATTCCTATACTCTAGTGTCTGTTATCATACTCACAAATTTACTATGTGTATAATCGGTCTTATCATTCAAATTATTAATCAAAGTACTGAATAAAACTGGTACCAGAACAAAGCTTTGGGGTGTATCACTTGATATGCTCTCCTATTTTGATGTTGAGCCATTGATGAATTTTTTTCAACATAGTTATCCACCTACCTTATAACACTTTTCTCAACTAGGGTACTGTACAATATTAGCACAGTTGGACCTGAAAACACCTACACAATTCACAAGATAAACTCAGAGATTTCAAGCAGGAATCCATAGTGGCAAGAATACTCTAATATGAATTCTTAATAAAAGAAGAATCTATCATTTTAGGTAGCCAAAAATGAGTGAAATCTAAGAGCTGGTATCCTTATGTTAAGGAGGATTGGTGCCTTGAGTCTAACAAGGGGTACTTTGAATCTTAAAAACATTTAGAACCACTGATCCAGACTTGATTTTCTTAGGGTGCCTGGTTTTAATAATCTTCTTAGAACTGAAATATATTCCATCCATTGTTCTCTCTCCATCCACAAGCCCATCCCTTTGACATAGAAGTGTAACAGGTTAGTTAAGCCCAATTTGCTCTCCACAAATGTATGTTACTTACTGTTCCTTGCAACCTAGCTCAGGCACTTAGAAATATATTTTTTAATGATTTGCTTGAGTGTCTTTTGGAGCATTGACTTAAGAGTAATGAGTTTGTTGTTCAATTTTTTCAATATATTTTTACTATGTTTGCCATTTTCCAGTTTCCTTAGACTTCACCTGATTTCCATAAGTTCTCAAACAGAAGATCCAGTTACTACATATGATTCTTTGAGTACTATAGAATGAATACTCAACAGGCTCTGTTGATTTCAAAGTATTCCGCTTATCTAAGGAATATTTAACCAGTTCCCTATTCTGGGATGATTATCTATACCTGTATCTCTATTGCTAGCTGCACTTACCAGATGATATTTAACCTTTACTTCTGAAGAATGAAGTAAAAAAAGACATTGAACTTCTCCTTCTTATCCATTAGTACGATTCCTTTATCCAATCAGTAAAATCCATACCCTTTCATTTGTTATCTTCCTACATCTAATATACTTATTCAGTGAACTTGGGTTGCTTTTTATGTCCTTTGCTAGCTGTAGTTAAGTTTCTGTCTTGGCCTTCCTGATTTTCTCCCTACTTATTTTCTCCTTATTATACCCTCCTTAGTAAAGTGACCAGATTTCAACTTTTTTGAGATTCCTTTTTAAGTCTCAAGTCATGGTCATTGACCAATCAAGTTTATTGCTACATTGTCTATCCCTTATTCACATCAGGATAACATGGCTGCTGTGCCCTTAATATTGTCTATTTAGAGAATAACCAGCTCTCCTGGACTTCTTTTTCCCTTATATTTACCACCCAGGAGATCCTGCCTACTAGTTCCCTAAGTTTGTTATAGTATGCTTTTGTGACATGCAATGTTTTTATTCTCCTGTCCTTCTTCCTTCATTTCCTTAGGATCTTCATAGTTTCATAGTTTCTAGGGTCAGAGAGGACCTGAGCAGATCATTGAGTATGACCCCCTGCCATAGCAGGAAAGAGTACTGGGGTCAAACGACCCCAGCAAGGTGTACATCTAGCCTTGAAACTTATCATTCCATGTCACCTTGTTTTTCTTCCATCTTCAGATTCTCAATCAGTTCCTCATTACCAGGGATCCTGGTTTTCTCTGATTTAGAAAAAAATACAATTTTTCAGTTTTAAAAAAGTAATGTGGGTTTTGGGTTATAGTTTTAAAACCAAAAATTGGGGATTTTTTTTTATCAGAGAAAACCAGAATCCTTGCTCATTTCTGATGAGCAAAATATCAAAAAGATTCTTTCTCTGCCATTGCTTTTCTACCATCTGTGCCAAAAAGTTGTTTCTAAAACAAAACAAAAATGTCCTGGACTATATACTGTTGTGCTTCCCCCATAGCAAATAATATAATAAAAATTCTCTATAAACACCAAAGACTGTTGTTTGAATACTTCTGTTATCTGTTGTAAAAAAAAGCCTCATTCACCTTCTGCTTCTGATTAGGTGTTCTATAATAGATATGCATCATAGTGTCAACCTTTGTTCTCCTTTTAACTTTGACTTCTAAGAGCTCTGCATTTTGAGAGCATTTTGCTCTATGCCTCAGAATAAATGTATCTCTCTTTAATGTACTAGGCAACTCTATGTCCTTTTTCCCCTGCTTGCCACACCTTTCCAAACAAGTTATATTCATCCACATGTTTCAATTATTAAAATGAAACACCAATAAGATAGATAGATAGATAGATAGATAGATAGATAGATAGATGTGTTTCATTTTGATCATGGAAAAATGTGGATTTTGGGTTACTTTTTTTAACCTGAAAATTAGGGAATTTTTTATCAGAGAAAACCAGCCCTGTGCTCCAGTGTGTGTATGTGTGTGTGAGCCTTGTATGAGTTTGGTGTAAATTTGTGAATTTCTGAGGAGAGAGACTTCTGAGTTTGAGGCCTACATCTGAAGAGAGACTGCTTAGGTCTAGTGAGTCAGGCTAGATTTGATTAAGGGTGTTCGGTGAGTGTCTAGAGTCTGTGGAGTGATTGGAGATGAGTTTGTATCCCAGGTAGAGCAAGACTCTCTGATGATCCCTCTGGGAGCACAACCATGAACCAGGACCGGTGCCAGTGGGCCAATACTCTTGTGGTAGCATATAACCTATTCCCTGAATTTTAGGAGACAGAGTACCCTGAAGAGGGGAAAATCTCCTGAGAAAATGGGGAAACTGTACAGTTCTCATTTTAACCACAGGGCCTGAGAACCTGTGTCAGCTAGGCTTTCTGTATATGTGCTAGTGTAACTTGCAACATTGTGTGCAGGTCTCAAACTGAGGGTCTATGTTCTGTTCTATTCTGTTCTCTCTCTTTCTCTCACTGTTTTCTTCAGCGGTAGATTTACTGTAAAACAATGCCCGTGATTTGTCACTAGTATGCAATGGTTCAAAATCCCATTTTTACAGAGCCTGATAAAAACACAGGATGAACTGCATTAAACCAAACTGGGTGGTCCACAGCCCACCCAGGCCCACCCATGGCTACAGTCCTCCTCTTTCAAACGTTTTTAATCTGCCTAAAATTAAGGTCAGTTTTTTACCAATGATGAAGCATCACTATGAGTCTGGCAGTTAAAAATGCAAAAAAAGAAAATGAAGGTGTGGCAAGAAGATGAAGCTAAACAAAAAGACAGTTGGTCATCTTATTTTTAAAAGAATGAAATATTGAATAGTGGACATTCATCAGAAAGTATGGGTGAGGAAACATCTGAATTATCTGATCACTTGCCAAGTTCTGGGGATACTACAACTGCAAATTTGAACAAGTGGACTCTGAAGTGACAATAGAACTACAAAATATTGGTAATTTTGTAGAAGTAAGGGAAGAAACCTACTCTGAAGACATTGCATTGTGGCCAAAATCTGTTTAATTGGATATGATTGAATATTTCTTAGTAAATAAACTGAAAAATTTAAGTAATACGGAAAATTTAAGAAAAGAGTATGAGGTTGGAGGACAAAAGCAATTTAGAGGTCTTCATAGTATCATAGTACTTAGGGTCGGAAGGGACCTAAACAGATCATCAGGTCCAACCTCCTGCCCCGGGTCATATCACCCCAGCCAAATATCTGTCCAGCCTTCTCTTGAAGACCCCCAGGGTAGGAGAGAGTACCACCTCACTTGGGAGCCCATTCCAGAGCCTGGCAGCCCTAACTGTAAAGGGCTAATGTCCAGCCCGAACCTTCTTTCTAAAAATTTGTGGCCATCATCATGAGTCCCATTCTCTGAGGATACAGAAAAATGGGATGAAAGAAGTAAGAATTTTGTTGATGTTTTGGAAACAACTGTCTACTGTTATGTTTGCCAATTATTCCCTGACCATAGTAAAGAAAAACAAACATTTGTCGATGGGCACTCTAATTGGAGAAATGTTGCAAGAGGTATTGTTGATCATGAAACTCTCAAAGCCCATATTAATGCTATGTGTAAGTTCATTCAGAGGTGTAAATTATCTAGAAGAACTGATTCTGTGTTATCGGCTCAGTTTGAAAAGGAGTGTTCTTATTAGTGGAAAGTGCTGAGACTGTTGTTGCCACAGTCAAAGTGCTGTCTTCTTTGGGACTACCTCTAAGAGGTCATGATGAGTCATCATTGTCAAATTGAAAAGGTAATTTTTTAACCTGCCTTGAATATCTTAGTGAATTTAATGATTTTCTCAAAGAAGATTTGAAAAATTATCAGTATTGTGGCTCAGGGAAGACCAACTTTTCAACACACCAAACCTACGATAAATTCATCATTATAGTGGCAGAGTGGCTCAGAAACCAATTCCCTGGTGAAATAAAGGATGCCAAGTACTATTCCATAATAGTAGATTCAGCACCAGATGTGAGTCGTGTAGACTAATTAACATTAATTTTAAGATATGTGCCTGGCAATGGTGAAGTTGTAGAGCAATTTCTTTGTCTTGTTCCACTAAAATCCCACACTTCTGATGCCTAGAGACAACTGTTTTGGAAATCATTGCAAATTTAGGTTTGGACACAAAAAATTGTCATGGGCAGAGCTTTGATAATGCCGCAGATATGGTAGGAAAATATTCAGGTCTATAGGCAAGACTGAACAATGCAAGCCCCTCTGCTTTATTCATACCATGTTCCAGACATTCCTTAAATTTAATCTGCAATGCTGTAGCCAAATCTTGTGAGGGAGCTACACATTTTTTTGACTTCGTGCAAAACGTGTCTGCCTCTTTTTTTGGTTTCCACGCATCGGTGAAGTATGCTACAAACATGCTTGGAGCAAGCAAATGAAAAATATTGGACAGTCAAAAGAATTTGTGACACCAGGTGGTCTGCTCATGCAGATGCTGTTTTGGCTTTGAAAATGAGCTATGATGATATAAAGAAAACCTTATTAGACATAGCCACATCAAATTCTGAAAAACTGCGTTCAAAAACCAAAGCAAAATCTTTGGCAGAAAAGTTTGAAAAGTATGATATTGCTGTTTTTACTCTTTTGTGGAACCGTTTACTTCAAAAAATTAATGCCGTCAGCAAATCGCTGCAAAAGGTTAATACAAATTTATTGAATGCTGTACAATTGTTAGCCTCAGTTAAAAGTTTTGTCATGGAAGTTCAAAATGACTATAGCTCAGTGAAAGCAGAGTCACCAACATTAACATAAAATATAGGTTCCTATATTTTCATAGAATATGAAGAAGATCCTATGCCTAACTGAGTTATCCTGGAAAAAAGCAGAACCTAGGTCTGAAACAATTTAGCGGTGAAGTAACATTTAGCCCTATATTTTTTTTCAAAGAATTCAAGTTGGATTTGCTTTAATATTCTCTTCAATTTTTAGACTTTTTTTCTTGTAGATTAGGAGCAAATTCTGATATCTGATTCATAAATATAAACATCTTATTAAATAAGTAGTCCCACTGGGGTCCATTAGATTACACATGCTATTCAATACAAACATATCATAATCTGGCCCTTAGTAAACCATTTACTGTCAATTGAGGTTGCCTTTATACCTGCTGTGTAATGCTCATAAACAACTCATGAGGTAAGGCATTACTCCATGAACGTAGAGGTGGTTAAATCTGACATTTAGTATGTATAGAAGACTAATTGCTTGCAAATATTGATTTTAAAATGAAACTGCTCTTGAGTTACAATACATAATATGAAACCCTTAGAGGGTAATTTAATTTTTGGTGCCCATGGAATTCAAGACAGTAAAAAAAAAAAGCTTTTCATTTTCATTTTAATTTCAGTTACAAAAATAATGGTTTACATTGGAAGCAATGACTCATACTTAAATGAGATTATGTCAGTCATAGTGCTCTCAGGGGTAGGTAAAAATACATATGTCTTTCTAGGGAATGTAAGTGCAAGAAGCATCAGCTGTACAAGAGAACCCAGTGTGTGTAAGGCCAAAGACAAAACAACCTGTCCAGAGTAAGGCAGTTGAGGAACAGCTCAAAATTATGGAAGTCATGTAGGTTAGCACTGCATAGATTTATTTTAGAAGGAAATACCATGTTATAATAGAAAATGGCTTCTGTGTTTACAGAGCCTGAGGCTAATGAAGCTTATATAGACTCTATATCCCAGTGGAAATTTTAGGAAAGCTATAGTTAATAATTTGAGTGTAGATATAATATTTATGATTTTCCCACATTGTTGGCAGCTTCATTAAAAAGTTTTCATTTAAAATAATGGTGGCACAAAGTAAAGCATAAAGGAAAAATAATCTTCTGATATTACATTGTTAAGAGTTAACCTGCCTTTTGTGGTATACTCCAGAGAAATGGGTTGAAGTCACTGCCTAGGTAAACCACTGCTTTTGTACCTTTCCAGATCATAGCATCTCATTATAATTCAGTTTCCTAGCTAAAAAGTGGGGATAATACTTCTGTTCTTTTACCCCTTGCTTTTTTTACTCTATTGGGCTGAAATTTTCAAAGCAGCCAGACAGAATTTAAATACAGTAAAAGCTTTGTTATCTGGCCTGAGTCGGGTAAGGGTGGGGACCAGTTATCTACATATTCTGATTTTCTGAGAGTTATGCAGAAGACAGTGCCATACTTGCAGTGCAAATACTTGATGTGCATGTGCATGCCAGATAGACTCAGCAAAGATACACAGCTTTTACTGTAACTAGTTCCTTTTGGATTTTAACGGGATGGGTTGCCTGACTCCTGAAGGCTAACTCCTGTAGCACTTTCAACTCTAGAGTGTACATTTTAGGGTAGTAACTGTCTTTTACTATGTGACTGTAAAATGCTTAGTACAGTGGAGTCTGTATGTCAGCAGCAGCCTCTAGATATTACTGTAATTGTAATAGTAATGATAAAAACTCAATATAGTCTTCTACTTAATGTCGGTAAGTTGTTCAGATCTCACAGGGGCAGGTGTGAAAATTAGATGGATGAAACCACTTTTAGAAAAGTCTTTTATATCCTCTCCACGAAGAAATAAGTTGCTCACAAGCACAGAAATATGTCCTCTGAGAATGGCCTATACAATTGTATCTCTCTTTGCCTGAAGTGTGTAGGAGAGGGGCACAGTGCATATTATATATAGGGATATGTCAAGGCTTAATTAATGTTTGCAAAGCATTTACATATCTTTGACTGAGAAGTATTATACACTACAAGTACGCATTCTTATTATGTGATACATAATATTTTTATAATGGCTTATAATGTTATCTATATAAAATATATATATATTTATACATACATACACACAGATATATATATGTGTGTGTGGATGTGTATGTGTGTGTATGTAAGTATAACACACACATACATAATATTATAAAATATAAATTCTAATATATATTAACATATATACTATATATGTGTCATAGATTCTTATTCTAGCTATTCCCTAATTGTGGAATATTTTTACTGAGTGGTATAGAAATGATTAATTTTGTATGTAAACATTTAAAAACTTAAAAAGGCAGAGACACCTGTTAGTTTTCTCCACTGGACTGTAAATATATTACATTGCTTCTTCATGAAAGTTGCTGTTCCCTTCATTTTCTCTAAGATCAGCATCTTTTTTGCCTCCATTGCCTTGCATATTGAAATTTTAAACTGATTACTAATTACTGTGATTAACACGTTAACAGTTTAGGCAAAGAAAAGGCCAATCCTGACATACCGCCTTTCTCTTCATGCAGTACCAGAGAAACTGTAATCAGTGAAGATGATCAAGCTAGCCTGATCCCACCCCATAGTTTAAACAGGATGGCACCCTGGCAAGACATCTTTTATGAGGGAGCTCATAATAAATTCCCCTCCTACGTTCCTTGCTCTGCTAGCACCCAGGCTTGTCAACTGTTTCTATATGTTATTAGAGCCAGGGGTAATTAATAGAAATTAATTAAATTGAAAACCAAACTCTGAGCAAGTATCTGATATACTTTCTTAGCATGAGTACTATTTGCATCAGTATGAGTACTTGTGGAGTAAAGTAAAACTCAGCATGAGTAAGGATGTCAGATTTTGGCTTAGATTTGTCAGAGATATCAGTGTGACTAACTTACAGCAATGGTCTGGCCTCCTGCCTATAAGAATCTGAAACTCAAACTGTAGTCTAGAAACTGCTTAAACCCAGTAGTGACATTGAGATCACGCTGGCTCAATTTAGGGAAAAAACTGTATCCAAAATTAAAAGTTCTGAACCTAATCCTCAAATACCTCACTGCATCTAAAGAGTATGATCAGCAGGGATCCTAGTTTTCTAGGATAAAAAAAAAAAATCCCAATTTTTGGTTTTAAAAGGGGAACTCCAAATCCACATTTTTTTCTGTGATTAAATGAAAATAGTGGTGTTTCATTTTAATCATGGAAAAATATGGATTAGGAATTCCTTTTTTTAAACTGAAAATTGGGGATTTTTTGTTAATCAGAGAATACCAGGATCTCAGATGATCAGCAATGTTTAACAATATAAACATTTAAATTATCTGACATCTGAATTGTTAATCAATATCAGAGTCAAATATGAATAGAAAGTATCAAATGTCAGGCTGCCAAACTCCAGACCCAGGAGGACAGTTCTATATTAGTTCATGTTCAGAAGTTTTTATCTTTAGGCAAAAATGTAACTGTTGAAGAAACAGAAGGGGGTACTTCTAAAGCTATTGTTCCCCTTTTCAGCCAGTACTGGCAAAATCAAAATTCTGCTGCTCACAATGCTGTCCTTTTGCTATTAAAGGAACTCATTTATAACTCTTTGAAGTGGTTGTTCAAGTAGTAATTCCTTTACCATGTTTTACAATAATGTAAAAAATAGCTGCATAATTCTTCTTTCTCTTGATGATAGATAGTTAGTAGGGCTGTGCAAAGCTTCAGTTGCTGATTCAATTTGGAGGAGATTTGGCCCAATTTGGCAGTTGAATCTTTGATTCCGAATCAAATTGGGAGACCAATAAAAAGGTCTGAATTGATCTTAAGCCTCTGAATCAATTTGGAAAAGATTTGGAGGAGATTCAGAGATTTGGGCAGTCCCCATTCACCGCCACGGGTAGCTGAACCCAGACAGGAGACAGAAAGGGGAGGCTAGAGGAGCAGGGTAGGGACCATGGGGGGGACCTCTGTCAGGCCCCATCCTCTGCCTGCTCCCCCAGACTCCCTGACTGCCCCCCACCTGCTCTCCCAGCTCTGTCAATGGCCAATGGCTGCCACACCCAGCCCCAGCATCCTGGCACTTAAAAAAAAAAAAGCACTCACTGGATGCTGTAGCGGCCATCGGGACTTTTGAGGGCTCGTGGCAAAGCCCCCCCCATGCAGCACAGGGCAGTGGGAAGCAGCCAGGATTGACCCTTCTGCCTGGCAGGAGCCAGAATGCTGGGGCCAGGTGAGCCAGCCATTGATGGGGCTGGGAGAGTGGGCGGGGGATGGGGCCTGTTTGATTCAGAGATTCAGCTGATTCAGCAGCGACCGAATCTCCAAATCAGATTCAGCCTAATCGATTCAAGGCAGTGATTCGAATCACTGTTCCCCAAATCAGCTGCTGAATCCAAAGCAAATAGTAGCCACTTTGCACAGTCCAGATAGATAGATAGATAGATAATTTTGTAATATTTCTATCAGTTAGCATGTAAGCATGTAAGCACCAGAAGACATAATATGTCATATAAGCCTGCATAAAGCCTTTCACAACTCCATTCTTAGATTTCATAGACATTAGGTCAGGAAGGGACCTTGGAAGATCATCGAGTCCAGCCCCCCACCCAAAGGGCAGAAAGTCAGCTGGGGTCATAGGATCCCAGCAAGAAAAGCATCCAATTTCCTCTTGAAGGTATTCAATGTAGGTGCTTGAACCACCTCCGCTGGCAGACTGTTCCAGACCTTGGGGGCTCGGACAGTAAAGAAATTCTTCCTTATGTCCAGCCTGAAACGGTCTTGTAGTAGTTTATGACCATTCGACCTCATCGTCCCTTGGGGCGCTCTGGTGAACAAACATTCCCCCAGATCCTGGTGGTCACCCCTGATAAACCTATAGGTGGCCATC
>NW_017728906.1:116816671-116824509 GCF_001723895.1 Crocodylus porosus | reverse complement strand
ATCAGCCAGTCCATTAAGGATGGCCTCTTTAATAAACTTTTCTAAGATTTTCCCCGAGAAAGAAGTCAGGCTGATGGGCCTATAGTTTGCCGGATCCACTTTCCTCCCTTTCTTGAAGATAGGCACCACATTGGCCTTCTTCCAGTCTCTAGGCACTACACCACAACGCCCGGAGTTTTCGAAGATCCATGTCAGGGGCTGGGCTATGATGGTCGCCAGCTCTTTGAGTACTCTGGGGTGTAGATTGTCAGGGCCGGCTGACTTGAAGGTATCCAGCTTCTCAAGATGTTACTTAATGAGTTCAGCATTAATGGAGGGCAGGGGATCTCCCTCACCCGGACCTCCCTGTCCTGTAGCTGGCATGGGCGTCCCATGGGACTGATGAAAGACTGACGCAAAGTACCCATTTAATAGGTTGGCTTTTTCCTGGGCATCAATTGTCAGTTACCCCATCTGGTTTAGCAGGGGTCCAATGTTGCCCTTGCTTTTCCTCTGGTTCCCCACATAGCTGAAAAGGGACTTTTTATTGTTCTTCATGCTTGAAGCTAGTTGGAGTTCAGTTGCAGCCTTAGCTTTCCTGGTTTGCTCCCTACAGGACTGGACCAGTGCAGAATAATTCTCCTTGGAGGTGAATCCTGTACTCCGTCCTTTATAGGCCTTTCTTTTTAGCCTCAGGAGGTCTGCTAGGTCCCTGAGGGGGGCTGCTGTGCCATCTTGCTGTCTTTCCTCCGAGATGGAATAGACTTAGTTTGTGCACTGCAGATCACTCCCTTGAAGAGTAACCACTCTTCATGAACACCCATCTCCCTGGGGTCATGGTCCCTTAGGGCCTCACTGACAATCCTCCTGACCTTGTCAAAGTTGGCTTTCCTGAAGTCAAGGACTTCTGTGTTGCTGACTGACTTGCCAGCTTTATGGCAGATGGTGAAGGTCATCAGCTCGTGGTCACTGTCACCGAGCTTCCCATAGATCACTAGGTCACTGATTAGGTCATCCCCAGTAGCCAGTACCAGGTTGAGCAGTGCTTTGCCTCTTGTTAGCCCATAGACTTCTTGAGTCAGATAGATTTTATCCATGCACGAGAGGAAGATTTGTGACCGCTCAGATTTTGCTGAGCGATCCTCCCATGAGTTGTCCGGGTAACTGAAGTCACCCATGACAACCATGGTCCTGGAGCATGCGGCCTCAGCCAGTTCCCAGGCGACCTCCTGGTCAAGCTCAGGACTTTGGGTGGGAGGTCTCTAGTAGACTCCCACCATTGTGTCCCCTGTGCTGTGTTCCCCATGGATTTTAACCCAGAGGGTCTCCAATCAACCACCCTGGTCGCCAATATCAGCTTGCAGGGACATGTAGCTCTCCTTAACATAGAGAGCTACACCCCCGCCCCTTTTATCTACACGATCCCTCCTGTACAGGGTATAGCCATCTATACCCGAGGTCCAGTCATGGGTGGAGTCCCACCAGGTCTCCGTTATCCCTATGTCATCATAATTATTTGCATTGAGCAGGAGGATAAGCTCCTCCTGCTTATTCCTCAAGTTCCTGGCATTTGAGTACAGGCAGGCAAGTGTCCCCTTGCCTTGCCCACAGATTGTACCAGGGCTGGGGCAAGGGTGGGCTCTCTTAAGTGCCTTGTCCTGCTGGCTTTGCAAGGGTTACTTAGCAGACCAGCAGTGATGGTAGTCCTCCCCTCCCCCAACAGATTAATTTAAAGCCTGGTGGAGCAGGTCAGCCAGTCTGGCTGTGAAGAGCCTCCTCCCTAGGGGAGAGAGGTGGAGGCCATCTCTTCCCAGCAGCTCACTGCCTCTCTCACCAAAGAGCGGGCTGTGGTCATGGAAGCCAAAGCCTTCTCGATGACACCAGTGCCACAGTCTTTGGTTGACTAAATTCTCACATATTTTTATTAATATAGCAGAGAGAGCTAGCTACATGCAAAAATTGCTCCATCATTTTTACATGTAAACACTGAGTTGGGAAGTTTAGTGTCTTAGATGCAATGCTTCTTTGGCAAACTGTCCAAAATATATAATAATGTGTTATAAATATTACTATGAAATGAATAGAAACATTTAGACTTTGTAGTCTCGCTTCTATTTCTCTTCCTTTTGAAATGCATACAGATGTAATATCAAAAGTACTGCATTGGTACCCAAGTGGAAAAATCTGTTCTCAAGTCCAAAAAAGGTAATGATCACTGAACTTACTAGTGTCTTCTTTCTCCAACAATACTGTAGAGTCAGAGTCATATAAAACTCTGTAGATTATAAACAATGGATTTAGTAGTGTTGTAATGTCATCAACCCCTCCCCCAACATTCTTTTTCTCTTTTCTGTTTTTGAATCTTTTCTTTGTTAGCCAGTTCCTTGCACAGGTGCATATAGGGACACCTAGTGGCAGTAACTAATGATAACATTCCCTTCAAAGCAATGGAGGAGATACCAGTAGATTGAAATCAAGAAGATCACATTGAATACACAAAACATACAACTTGCAATTCATTCAAGAACTTCTTTTTAAGCAGAATACTCCCAACAAAAAATCCAAACTGAGCATGTCTCTCTTTCTATATTGCAACATAAACCAGTTATACTGCACATTATTTATAAAACTATACAATTTAATGCCAATATTATTGTAATGTAAATATTGTTTTAACTAATTTACCTAAAAGGCAAAGCAGTCTCACTGACACTGATTCTAATTAAAAATATTTGGCAAAAGTGTACAAACAAATATTTTTGCATTGTGGCAGTATTCACTTAACAAAGGTGCAAGTAGATACGGAATATGCTTTAAGTTTTATTACTTGGATTAAATTTCCAAAATAGGAAAAATTACTTGAATATTCTATGAATTAAAGGCAAAGTATTTAAGCTTGAAAATCTAAAGTTAAACACCTATATATGGATCTATAGATAGATAGATCTGTATAGATCTGTATAGATCTATCTATCTCTTTGTATGTATCTATAGAGATATATATAGGCATATAGGGTCAATCAACAAAGGATTTAGGCACCAATTTTTCATGTTAGATATTTAAATATGTAATGTAAGTACCATTGACATCTTCAGCCCACATTCAGGCGAAATTAGACTCTAACTTCCATTGTCCATAAAATTCTGCCAATAACATCACCTGGCAAATAAATTTCTAGAATTGGGCACACTGGGCACATCTACACATTTACTGAGGAGCCGACTAATTAGCTGCAGAGTACGTCAGCTTCCTCACGTGCCGTGCTATTAGGGAGGGGTAAGCTAATTAACTCTGCCATAGGATAGTACCACTAGACACAAGTTTTACCCTACAGCAGAATTATTTCCTCTGCTGCAGCACACATGTAAATGTTCATGAACTTGGCTGGTGCATGATGATGCTACAGTGCAGGGGCTCCTGCCAGCTAGCCTCATACAGTAGTACCCTTGTGCCCCAGCCAGCACCTTCACAATACATTGGGTTGGGTCAGTGCAGCCCTGGACTGGCAGCCTGACCCTTGGAGCCCCTGCTAGCCAGGGCTGCTTAACCCCAGCTCAACATGTTGCAGTCCCAGACACACATGCAAACACGGTGGTTGGGAGCAATAAACTCCAGTGTAAAGTTCAGTGGAGTTTATTCAGCTGCATTAATTTCATGTGCTCACGGAGTATCACACTTTTCCTATTATCACAGCCACCCAAGTGCTCATAAACTTAGTTTATGGCTAAGCTTTGCAGGTGGAAGAAACTTAATGGGAAGCTCTGCTTCCTTTTTTCTTAGCACTTCTTACTGTCAAACTTAGGCAGCAACTTGATGGGTTTGCTGTCTTCTGGAATCCCATTCTTTTTCACAAAGTGCATGAGCAGCCTGGACATATAATGCTATTGTGAGTGAGGCTGCCTAAAATGTAAGTATCATAACAAAGATTGTTGCAACTCCTAAGACCTAAACGTTTGCTCTTTTCAGATCAAACTTTTAGTGCCTAAAAAAAATGGTGTTAAATACAGACGGTCAAAAAGCTCAAGGCTGAAACGATTCAATCTTTGCAGATTAGTGTAAACTGTGTAGATTGAATGAATAAGCAAGTAACAGACATTCACTTTTGATTCTGGAAATGCAGCCGCATGCCTACAGTGACCCAGACCAGAAACTGGGGGGGACTAGAGTACACCTCTCTATTCAGCTACAGCAAACAATTTGGGCCACAGCTATCCCACCCATCCTGCAAGGTGGGACTTGTTGGGGGGAGTGCAAAGCATCCTGGGATGCCAGGTCACTGTGAGGTAACTACAGTCTGGAGGGGAATTGGGACAGAAGTTCAGTAAACTGATTTAACCTAAATCTGTTAAGCCTGATACCACATCAATCCAAGTTTATCTTAAACCAGTTTTGGATACTTTGAAAGCAGTTTATATTCACTGAACTTCTGTTGTGTTACAGATTTGAACTGGTTTCTGACCACTTAAACCAGTTTATGTCCCTAGTAACAGCAGTGTAAGGCACTAGCAAAATCAAGTCAAGTTAATAGAAAATGTGACTCTTCAGTATCACTGCGACTAAGATTCCATTTCTTTAAATGCTTGCAGATGCCATACTTGGATCAATGTTAGACACACTACTTGGAAAGTGCTGACCTAACTGCTTGCCATTTTTTGGGTGTATGATCTTCACTACAGCAGGAGATGAAAGAGGTGAAAGGTGAGAAGTGAAGTGTGACGACAGCTGTGTAGGGAACTTTGTACAATGCTTGCTTATATGGTTCCCAATACCACTACTCTTGAAATTAATGGAAGTTTTGCCATTAACCTCAGGGCCTAGCATTCAGCTGATTTATATCCTGTAGGATACAATACTTGTCATTAGTTTTCATGAACTCTGGATTTAAAAAAGTCAGCTCCATGTTACAGAAAGAGCAATACATTTCTAGAAATTATAGATTTGTCATTTTGCTTATAAACTTAAACAAATTCCGCCTCCATTCTCACGTTCTTCATATGTCTTACATTCCATATCTCCATCCAGAATTTCAGAGATATTAAAATATTATAAACCATTTTGAATAGTCTTCGTTACTGAGAGTTTCATTTAAAGACTGTAGATTTGGGTCCTATGCATTGCTGTTTATGCAAAATGTGATATTGTGCAACATCCTGCTGAATTCAAAATAAAAGTACTTGATTCAAAATGAAATGCTAATCATAATAAAGTAATAATGAATGGAACACCCACGTTTCAATTCTACTTTGGCACCAATTTAAGCACATTTGTTCTACTGAAGTAATACAACAATGCAATATATTGAAAAGTAAATCTTCTGTAAGTAATGTGAATAAGGGTTCCATTCATTATAGTTAGCTTAATACTCTCAGCCACAATTTCAGAATAGCTATTAAACCGTAATACTCGTGCTATACTCATTTTACTTGTACTTTTCTGGTTTTAAGCCTTCTTTTGATTTATGGAATGTTGAAGTTTTTTCCAAAATGATTTAGTTGACAGAATTAACAAAGGTGTCTAGTTACTACCTCATCTAGTTCAGGCCCTTGCTCAAGGCAGGATCATCCCTGACTAAACCATCCTAGACAAGGGTCTGTTCAACCTCCTCTCAAAAATTTCCAGGGATAGACATTCCACAACTCCTCTAGGTAGCCTGTTCTGATGCTTGATCACACACATATTCAGCAAGTTCTTTCTTATCTCCAGCCTAAACTCCTCTGCTTCAGTTTGAGAACATTGCTTCTAGTCCTGTCTACTACAACCAGAGAGCTAAGATTATCTTGGAGATTTAAAACATGTTGACATTTTTGTACCCCCCCCCGGCTATGAAAAATGCACAATGGGATCCACTACTGTCAAGTGAAAGACTTCCATGGAAATAAATGGTCTGGATTAAGGTTTTTCAATGATATCTTGGCCACCTTCCACAGAGAAAGCAAGGACTTGTTCCTTTTTATAAACTGACATTATTTCCAGATGCTGTGGGCATGTCTACATGTCACCCTACAGCAACGTAGCGATGTGCTACATTGCTGTATGGCATGATACAGTGATGTAGCAATCAAGTGGGTTTACACATGATTGCCAGCTACATCGCCATAGTGGTGTACTCGCTCTCTTGGTATAGCATGCCGCTATGATGATGTAGTGGCGAAATCTACCCATGTAGATACGCTGTGTTTTATCTCCATTTTAGCCCTGCACGGTCAAGAGAGACTACATTTTAATATATAGGTGAAAAAATACTTTTGCTTAAGTCAAGAAAATTGTCCCCTGTGCAAAGACCAGCCCTAGTGTTTGGGGCTTTTTGAGAGTAATTCTGCATCTGAAAAGCAGATAAGCTATGAAATGGATTGATTTTTCAAAAGTGGTTCTTTCAAACTGTTCCCAATCCAGATAGTGTTGACCTTTCCCCATTCACTTCAGGGCATTGAAATGTTAAAGTAAACCCCAGAGGATGATATACCAGTGGGTGGAGAGCAGGCGGGGCAGTCAGTGGTACACAATAAATCCATTTATCATCGACCTTGCAATGGATCTCGTAGGTGTTGTCTAGATGAAGTGCATACACTCACAGAGGCACTCCCTGTGTCTTCCGAATTAAGGCTGCATTTTATTTTAAAGTAGGAAACCACTCTCTTTGTCTGTGCCTGGTGCATGTTGTGCAGGTGGTTATCTGGCAGTACACTTACATGTTATTTAGGGACCAAGTTTCACATATTATGCAGACTTCAAATACAGATGCATGTGTGCGTGCATCTGTGCCTCCATCCAACTGGATCTACCTTCATTTGCTGAGATATCATTCCAAAAATTCAGCAATGTCCATAGATAATTGAAGCAAGGCTTCACATAAAAAATGAAACAAAAGTCCTCCAGCTTGCAAAGTGAAACTCTGTCTTGGCTTCTTTCGTTCTTTTTCTTTTCTTGACTTTTCTCCAGCTTCCTTGTAAGCCGCAGTTCACCCCCCTGGCACCGAGAGGGAACACCATTTCTTTCTTTCTTTCTTCCCAGCTTGCACATGAGCTACAGTTCTCCCTGCCTGGCACCAAGACGGAAAGCAATCTTTCCTTTCTGTCTTTCTTTTTTTCTTCCATGGGGCAGGCTTGGTGTTGGACTGCAAATCCCAGCTCACGCTGGGCCCTTACCAGGCTGCTTTTTGCTTTTTTCTTTGTGTGGGAATTTGAAGGGTTTGTCATGTGTATGATTGGCTAGATCAAGGCAGGAAGACTTTGTTTATAGAGGGCTTGCATCTATGGTGTCCCAACTGCATAACGGCATGTTAGGCATGATGTGTAATTCAAGGAAGGTGTATCTCACGGTAAGATGTTGAATGTAATGGAATGACATGGTGTTCTTGGGTTGATGGTAATTTGTCTTTGCATTGTATATTGGACCTGGACCCCAGAGAGGCCAACTTTTTGTACGCCTGAATAAAGTAGTTAAAAAGTCAAACTCTTTCTTTCTTTTCTTTTCCACCCAGCTTGCACTGAACCGCAGTTCCCCGCCCCCAAAGCAAAGCAAGGCCGGGAAGTCCGTGTCTCTAAGCGTTGAGACGCTGCTGTGTTATTCCCTTCCCCCCCCCGCCCCGAGCCCCTGCCTGTGCCGTGCACCGGGCCCGCTGCGCAAGGCTCACCCTCCCCACGAGCAAGCCCAGCTCCGGTTGCCAGCCCCGGCGCCGGGAGAGCGCGGATCCGCCGCCCTGCGCCGCCACCTATCGGCCGCGCGGCCGCACTGCGCCGCCTCCCCCATGGCTGCGGCAGGCTCCGGAGGATGAGGCGGCCGGGCTGCTTCGCGCTGCCTCCCGCGGAAAGGGCTCGCACACGGCCGCGCCGCCCCGCTCCCCCGGCAGAGCCCCCCG
>NW_017728906.1:116815068-116816571 GCF_001723895.1 Crocodylus porosus | reverse complement strand
GCGGGGGGGCGGGCGCCCCGCTCGGCCCCTGCCACCATGTTCGGGGCACGCTGCAGGAGGAAGAGGAGGAAGGTGAAGCCGCCGCTGCTGATCGCCCGGCCTCGGCCCAGGGGTGCCCTGGGGAGGGGGGGAGCCGTGCCGGGCGGCGGCGCGGGGAGCTGGGACGGGAGGGGGAGGCGGAGCTGCAGCCGGCTGCCGGGCGGGGAGAAAGTTGACCTGGTCCGTGGGAAGTGGGAGTGCGGCGGGGGGCTGTACGTGTGCGCGCGCACCAGTGTGTGTATGTGCACAGGTCTGTGTGTTTGTGCACACCAGTGTGAGTGTGTGCCTGTGTGTGTATGTGCACAGGCGCGTGTCTGTGTGTGGGTGTACTTGTGTCCACAGCAGTGTGTGCACTAGTGTGTGTATGTGCACAAGTATGGGCTTGTATGTGTGTGCACCACAGTGTGTCTGTGTATGCATGTGTACACCAGCGTGTGTATGTGCACAAGTGTGTCTCTGTGTGTGCCTGTACATGGGTGTGCACCACTGTGTGTACGCACATGAGTGTGGGGACTGTGTGTCTATACGTGTGTGCACCAGGATGTGTGTATGTCTATACGCGTGTGCACCAGTATGTGTATGTGCAGAACTGTGTGCGTCTGTAGAAGGGTGTACACTAGTGTGTGGAGGTACACGAGTGAGTGCCTGTGTGCGTGTGTCTGCATGTGTGTGCACACCAGTGTGTGTATGTGCAGAAGTGTGTGCTTGTATGTGTGTATACAGTAGTATGTTTCTCTGTATGTGTCTATACGTGGGTGTGCACCTGTGTGTATGTACATGAGTGTGTGTGTCTGTATATGTGTGTACCCTAGTGTGTGTTTGTACACGAGTGTGTCTGCACGTGTGTGCATACCAGTGTGCATGTATACACCAGTGGGTCTGTGTCTGTACGTGGGTGTACAGCAGTGGATGTGTGGATGTGCCTGTGTGTTTGAATGCGCGTGGGTGTGTGTCTGCGTGTTTCAGTGCGTGTCTGTACGTGTCTACGACGGCATCTGTGTGAATGTGCCTGTGTATATGCCCCTGTGTGTGTTTGAAAGTGCGCGTGCATATGCTTTGTGTGTGTGCCTGAATGTGTGTGCGTGTGTCTGTACGTATGTGTGTGTGTTTGAATGTGTCTATGCTTCTGTGTGTGTGCAGCTGCTCCGGGTCCAGGCTGCTGTATCGGCATGTGCCTGCGCCCTGCCTGGTGCAGCTGCTTGACCATCATGTCAGCGAGAGGCTGAACCTGGGCAGCCTCCTCCTGCCTCCACCAGAGCCCCCAGCCCACCGCCCTCCCTGCCTCCCGCTCCCCACCAGCTTCCTCCCCCTTGGCTCTCTTCCCGGCGCCCCCCACTCACTCCCGCTCCTCGCCTCCCTCCTCCCTCCGGCCGCCTCTCTCCTCCCACCGCTTCCCTGCTCCCAGACCTCCCCCCTCGCCGCCTCCCGGAGACCCTCCGCTCGCTCCTCTCTCCCCCTCCCTCC
>NW_017728906.1:116810536-116814832 GCF_001723895.1 Crocodylus porosus | reverse complement strand
AAAAAAAAAAAAAAAAAGCATTGCTTCCAACTCTGGGTGCTGCTCAGTTGGGTGGCACTGTCCGGCTGCTGCTGCTGCTGTCGGCGGTACTGAAAGCTGCTCGGAGGCGGATGTGCAGTGCGGTAATCTAGGGTTTGAACTCTTTGGGGGAAAACAAATGCAGGCCTCCCCCCGCCCCTCGAAAATGTGATCCTCTCTGGAGATCTGGCGAAGGCACCACACGGCCATCACGGACGGGTTTCCGAGGCAGGATTGCCACCCTTGCTCGCAGCCCAGGCAACTTTTATTTCCTTGATCGCCCCCTCCCCCCAGCCCTTCACATTTTGGAGGAGGGGGAAGGCGAAGGGAAGGAAAATCACATTGATCTTCTTAACTAGGCGTGATTGAATTAAAGTTGGAAGACGCCGGGAGTTTAACACTGACCGGACACGTTTCCCAATGGCTTTTTTTTCTTTTTTTCTTTTTTTTTTTTTTTTAATGGAAGAGCAGTCGCTTAATGGGCGAATGGATCTGATCGAGCTGAGCGAGAAGCGGCAAGGTAAATGCTTTAAGTAGGATTTTTGCTGCCTTTATGCAGTGAAGCCTTTTTTGCCTTCAGTCATTTCGAGCGGCTCTGACGTTTGGTCGAAATTCCCTATTGTGCGTGCACTGAGCCCAGGCTCTCGGTTCCCTGCTGCCTGCCTGGGGGGCCAGTGCCAGATTCCCAGCCTTGCACCCGCTGCCACGGGAGATGCCTTGCAGTCCTGAGACTTGGTTGGAGGGTGCGTTTCTCCACCCCGGAGTTGTGCCGGCGGGATTGGAGCTCTGAGGCTGACCAAGGAAAAAAATGCCATCCTGCTCCGAGAGCGCAGCGTTTGAGCCGGAATGACTTCTTGCTCCCCTCCACCACCAACGCACACAAGTGCACATATTATCTTCCCCAATGTTGTTCTTAGACAAGTAGAGGAAGCTTCAAGGAGACAGAAAGACTACAAGAGAGCAAAGAAATCGGATTTATTTTTTGGCCGGATGAAATTCGGGTATTAAATCATTGACATAGGTCAATGGTAGGGGTTTCTTTCTTTTTCTTTCTCTCTCTCTCTCTCTCTTTTTTTTTGGTCTTGCATCCCCTCTCCCTCCCCCCCCCCCCTTGGCTTTTAATCAGCTCGGATGTCTTCTCCCCTAAAGGATGAAGAGCATTGACAGCCATCGCTGCTTATAATCAGCAACTCCAATGCTTGGAGTATTGGCGATGAGAGATTTCCATGAGACCTATTTAGCTCTCTCCACTTCTATTAGACTAGTTTTGCAAAACGTTGGGAATAAACGGTATGTCAGATACGGCTGAGACTCCGAAGATGCTCCTCAGGGTTTACATTTTTGACACCTTTGGGGTGAGTGGCAAAAACGTCCCCTTTTAACTCTTTCTCGGGGTGTGTGTGTGCGCGTACGTGTGTGTGTGTGTCTCTGAGTGTGCGTGAGACGTCTTTTCGCTAGTCATTTATGCTCTGTTGTATTCAACTCATTTGTGAGCTCATAAACCTCGACTGAGGAAGATTACTTACTTGAGTAAAGGCGCAAAAACCAACTGTTCCTAAAGAGAGCTGCTAGGTACATGCAATTGCGAGGTGGGTGTATTTCATTGCAATACAGGAGAAGTCCATCACCAGAGTCCCTTTGTGTGGGTGTGATTTGATTTTATTGGTTTTTTTTAACAGCTATCTACCTATCTATTTCCGCCAACCCTTTAGGAAAGGGGTGATTTAGAGGTTCCGTCAGGCTTCTTAGTGCTGAATGAAATCGCATTGCTGCCCACCGAACATTTCCCCTTGGATTCCCACCGAGACATTTCTAGCAATGGTTAAAAATAATCAAGGTAGCACCTTGGCTCTGTAAAAATAGGGAAAGACCTTAACAGTGCGCTGTTCACTGAAGAGGTACTGAAAGGAAGAAAGAGGGGGTTGGGTAATAGGTGAGGTGGGAAACCTCATAAAATGGTGCTTCTTTTCTCTTAAATTAGAACCGTGAAACTGAACTGACAGCCATTTTATGTATATTTATGGGGCTGGTCCTGAAAAAAAAAATCCGACGAAACACTGAAATGTGGCACATATGCATAGGAACAGAAGAGCTTCCAGTGTGACCTTATGCTTTAAAATACAGCAGACGTTTAACTCGCTAGGAGTTGCACATCAGCCTTTTAATCAGAATGAATGTCACCGAGTTTTACAGCCAGGGGAATGAGAAAGGACAGAGGGCTGAGTGATTAAAAGCAAAAAGAAAAAAAAAGCAACCCAACCCAAACCTAGCATCCTTTCCAGGCAAAATAAACAAGTGCAAAGTTTTGTGTCTGGTTTCTATTTCAAATCCTTAGCCTATCACCTTGTTTTCTCTTCTCTTCTTGCCCTCGTAGGAGATAAAATGTACGCTTGCTGCTCTACAGTAACTTTGGAACAGGACCTCAACAAAAAAATGCATATCTGGATGCTGCAGACGCTAGCGTTTGCTTTAACATCGCTAGTCCTCTCGTGGGCAGAGAGCATCGAGTATTATGGGGAAATCTGTGACAACGCGTGTCCTTGCGAGGAGAAGGACAGCATCCTCACGGTGAGCTGTGAAAACAGAGGGATCATCAGCCTCTTCGAGATCAGCCCCCCACGATTCCCCGTCTATCACCTCCTGTTGTCTGGGAACCTGCTGAACCGGCTCTACCCCAACCAGTTTGTCAATTATACCGGGGCCTCGATCTTGCACCTGGGGAGCAACGACATCCAGGACATCGAGACGGGGGCCTTCCACGGGCTGCGAGGCTTGAGGAGGCTGCACCTGAACAACAACAAGCTGGAACTTTTGCGGGATGACACTTTCCTGGGGCTGGAGAGTCTGGAGTACCTGCAAGTCGATTACAATTACATCAGCGTCATCGAGCCCAATGCTTTCAGCAAGCTGCATTTGCTGCAGGTGCTGATCCTCAACGACAACCTCCTCTCCGGCCTGCCCAACAACCTTTTCCGCTTTGTGCCCTTAACTCACCTGGACTTGCGGGGGAACCGCCTGAAGCTGCTGCCCTACGCGGGCCTCTTGCAGCACATGGACAAAGTGGTGGAGCTGCAGCTGGAGGAGAACCCCTGGAATTGCTCTTGCGAGTTGATCGCGCTCAAGGACTGGCTGGACAGCATCTCCTACTCGGCTCTGGTGGGAGACGTGGTGTGCGAGACCCCTTTCCGCTTGCACGGCCGGGACCTGGACGAGGTCTCCAAGCAGGAGCTTTGCCCCCGGAGGCTTATCTCGGATTACGAGATGAGGCCGCAGACGCCTCTGAGCACCACGGGCTACTTCCACACCACCCCGGCCTCGGTCAACTCCGTGGCCACCTCCTCCTCGGCAGTGTACAAGTCCCCCCTAAAGCCCCCCAAGGGCACCCGCCAGCCCAACAAGACCCGGGTGCGCCCCACGTCCCGCCTGCCCGCCAAAGACCTGGGCTACAGCAACTACGGCCCCAGCATCGCCTACCAGACCAAATCCCCGGTGCCTTTGGAGTGCCCCACCGCCTGCACCTGCAACCTGCAGATCTCCGACCTGGGCCTCAACGTCAACTGCCAGGAGAGGAAGATCGAGAGCATCTCGGAGCTGCAGCCCAAGCCCTACAACCCCAAGAAGATGTACCTGACCGAGAACTACATCGTGGTGGTGCGCAGGGCGGATTTCCTGGAGGCCACGGGCCTGGACCTGCTGCACCTGGGCAACAACCGCATCTCCGTCATCCAGGACCGGGCTTTCGGGGACCTGAGCAACCTGCGCCGGCTCTACCTGAACGGGAACCGCCTGGAGCGGCTGAGCCCGGAGCTCTTCCAGGGCCTGCAGAGCCTGCAGTACCTCTTCCTGCAGTACAACGTGATCCGCGAGATCGCGCCGGGCACCTTCGCGCCCGTGCCCAACCTGCAGCTGCTCTTCCTCAACAACAACCTCCTGCGGGCGCTGCCCGCCAACCTCTTCTCGGGCCTCAGCCTCTACCGCCTCAGCCTGCGGAGCAACCACTTCGCCGCCCTGCCCGTCAGCGGGGTGCTGGACCAGCTGCGCTCCCTGCTGCAGATCGACCTGCACGAGAACCCCTGGGAGTGCACGTGCGACGCGCTGGGCATGAAGCTGTGGCTGGAGCAGCTGGGCAGCGGCGTGCTGGTGGAGCCGGTGCTGTGCGAGGCCCCCAAGCGCTTCGCGCAGAGCGACATGCGGGGCATCCGCGCCGAGCTGCTGTGCCCCGACTACTCGGACGTGGTGGTGTCCACCCCGACGCCGTCCTCGGCGCGGGGCCCGGCG
>NW_017728906.1:116800747-116810436 GCF_001723895.1 Crocodylus porosus | reverse complement strand
GCTTTCTGGACTTTTGAATTAAAAAAAAACAAAACAAAACTATATATATATATATATCTATCTATACTTACATATAGATAGATATATATATATAGATATATACTACGATCTTTAAAAGGATCACCTTAGATGTGGACAAATCATTACAGAGTGCAGAGATATATGATCCATAACTGGTTAGTGAAAATAACTTATTGATGAAATATATAAAAAAAGAAAAAAGTATTTTATTGTAGCACCTATTTTTATATGCACATTGGCATTTCTCTTTCCTTCACTGTTTTAGGGTCCAATCCTGCAAATACTTACACCCGTGAGGACTCACGAAAAGTAGTCTCAGGAGAGGACCCCATCCTGCAAATGCTTAAGCACATGAACAACTTTATTCGTGTGAGTAGTCCCTTAGATGTCACTGGGTGAGCCACAAGTTAAGATACCTGCCCCCAAAATTGTAGGGTCGGGGCCCTGCTCTGGGCTGTTGGTCTCGCAAATAGAATTACCTGGTTGTTTAAGTGTTTTTCAGGATGGGGTCGAAAGTCTGTGAACTGCTCAGAAGTGTTGCACTACATTTAGAGCTTTATTTCCAAAGCTGACGTGGTACCAGGAGGACATTTGAAATCATTAAAGTTAATTTTAATTATGACCAAATCTTAAAAGACAATCTAAGACACACAATCTGGTCAGGATAAATGAATATCGTGTTGCTCTTTTTTAAGGATGTAACTACTAGGAACCTCCTGCTAGAGCAACTAGCTGGACTAACTAGTGAGGGTGATGTGGAAATCATTGATTTTAGCAGGAAAAAAAATGTTACTTTTCATTAGTCAACCAAAATATAATGATTTGACTACTGTTGTAGCCAATTTCTGATTGTTTAGTCAAATGCAATTGCACTTGTACAGATCCATGTGTATACTGGCACCTTGAAAGACCAAATGATGGACTGTACAAATCTATAGACAATGTCTTTACCCCTTTGGGCAGCAGGCAATGACAAGGATATTCATAAACGCGGCATCACTGTAAGATGGGACATCTGGTGTCTCATATGTATCCCAGCACATGTAATTTTTTTAATAGTTTCTGAATAAACACTTGATAACTATTTCAAACGGAATAACATGAAGTAATGATTCCCTGAAGTTTAAAATTTCTTGCCAAAATCATCTGTTCATATGTGAAACTTTTTTTACTGGCAGTCAAGTTTGAGCAGAAGAGAACTGACAGTTTTAGGCATAACCCATTCGTCTTTAGCTTATTTTAAAAGTACGATATACTGTAATCATCAAGACACATGACCTGTGTCAGGGATTTTCACATTGCTGTGTGTTTAACAGTATAGTTTCATATTTACATTTTTCCCTCTTTAAAGTCTTCATTTAATATATGGAACAGGGTAAGTGATATTTCATACACATTTTTATTGTTCTTCACTAGGTTATCATGTGCGATATTGCTTACACAAGCATCAACTAGTACGCTTTTTTTGGAGAAGGGCTCTGTTTTATTCTGCTTTCCCTACTGATGTAAAACATATCGCTAGAACGACAAAACCATTCTCTTAGCCGTTCAGGATGAATGATATGCTGGGGTGTGCTCTTCCTTTCCATTATTTCCTTCCCCACCTAAACAAAACACAACAAACATATAGGTATGATCATACAGTATTCTGGGCAGGTTAGTGTAGTGGAATGTGGATTTTAATCTAGGTCCCGAGAGTCTTCATTTGTCCCAAAAAGGAACAGCACTTGATGTATCATGTATACTCTTATTACTCAAGTCAATGAGAGATGTGAATTCCCAGCTTGGAGGTCTTTCTCCACGCTCTGCTCTCTGAATCATTGCTGAAGATAGTGGGCCTGGATCTCCTCTCAGTTACAGTGATGTAAATCAAGAATGATTCCTTTGAACTCATTTGGGCTACACTAATGTTAAATGAGAAGAAAATCAAGCCAATTGACTTGGTCATTGACTTAGAGGAGGTTTTCTTAGTAAAAACTAAATGGTCAGATCCTGGAGATAGTAAGTAACCCTTGAGGTATGAAACATTGTCTCTTGTACGTCCAAAATCCAGATTAATGGGAGTTTCTAGTTCAGTCTGAATACAGGATCGGGTTCTTAATGTGAAACGTACAATTTAAATGGCATTCTGCCACAAAGAGGCAGCATCCACAAGTGAGTTAATGCACAGAAACTGCTAGGATTTAAATGAAACGGGTGGTAGAAATGCCTAAGCTGCCTTTTTATACTGATGCTCCTTATGCTGCCATTTCTAATGGCAATAAAGCTTTTGCCTCCATATTTTAGTAGCACAGCTGATATTTGGTACAGGGGAAAATTCTAAAGGTCCACATACTAAAATCAGGATAATTATTTTAAAGCTTTTCTATCCACTTTACCAACTATATAGCAGCCAAAAATGAAAAAAAGAAAAGAAAGGAAAAAAAGAACAGCTCCAATGTTGGGAGAAGAAAATTAAACAGTAATGATTACCCTTGTACACTGTCTTGAAAGGAAATCCTTGAAAAGACACAAATGAAGGAAAAAAGATACTTTACTCCATAATTATCTTGAAATACAGCTAAGAGGGCCATTTGAGAGCTCAGATTTTAATGGAAATGGGATTTCCCATTCAGAGGCTATAATGATTAATTGTCTTCAGAAAATTGTAGGAGGAAATAATAGGTAGGAATGTCTGATGACAAAAATAAATGTATTTGTGCTTTTAAAACATAACATTTGATGAAGAAAAAATATTTTTATGAAAATATGACCTCTGTTTCGTTAACAAGATCAGTGAAATTTTCTGCATGATGATATTCTGAGTTAGTGCTCACCAAAGAAGTAAAAATGTCAGAGAAAAATGTATTGATCCATTTTTTAAAAATAAGTACGAACATTTTTGTTTGAAAATTGTTTT
This sequence comes from Crocodylus porosus, assembly GCF_001723895.1. Taxonomy (NCBI): domain Eukaryota; kingdom Metazoa; phylum Chordata; order Crocodylia; family Crocodylidae; genus Crocodylus; species Crocodylus porosus. The sequence continues at coordinate 116,807,516 of NW_017728906.1, read as the reverse complement.
AGTTGGATCATTTAGTTTGGTTTTCTCTCCTCCCCCCAATGTTTTTCCCTTTTAGCAAGTAAGGTTGAGTTTTCTGAGATGAAAGAGCTAGGTAGCTATATATTTGTTTCAAAAGTGTGGGACTGTCCACGATAAACGAAGAAAAAAGAAAAGCAGAAGAGAACTCTGATTTCTAAAAATGACACATGGACAGTAGTAATATATACCATTTATTTATAAAAGCAAGTCTAAACAAAAATATTTTGTAACTTCTTTATGTAGTTTCTATATTCAGTATTGTGACATTTGCTTAACTTACGCAGTGTCCTTCATACTAAATACTGGTCTGGGAGTTTCTTTCTTTTTAAGTGGTCTGGTTTTGGTGTTACATACTTTAATCCTCTCTTTGATAAAACAAGCTGGACTTCAGTATGCTAGTTCCAGAGGATGAACCCTGTTGGTTCTAGCCATTTTTATAGACTGGTTTAATACCAAACATTGTGTCAGTTTTGTCATCAATTAAAAATCTGCCATGAGAAAAATTTCTCCTTCTATACTTACAGGGCCTAATCTTGCATATTTTTCTTACATTGATCTCCTGTTGACTTCTGAATTTTACATGAGTAAACATGTAGAGGTGGAACTTTAAACAAGTATGTTTAGTTCTGTATATGGCCCATCTTTTGTTTACTGTGACAATTGTCACTCAAGAGTATTCTTGTTAGAAATGCGTATTAGGTCATGTTCTGATATCCCTTCTTGATTCACAGTTTAGCTCTGATTGGAATGAATAGTAAATTGTTACTCAATGTGAGTGATATATCAGAAACAAGCCCAAATAAAATATAGAAAACAAATCTGGAAAAGCAGTGGTAGTTAATACAATTCCATGTAATATGAAACTACTAGGTTAAATGCTATCTTATGTAGGTAAACACCTTAAAATGGACCTGAAATTATTACTATGCCTTACATAAGCATTACAAATTATAATGAGGTACAATTCCTTTGTGGCTATAAAGGGTTGTTTTTTGTAAATCTATTGCATGCCATAGTAATGGTCTATCAAAAATCATTTATTCCATGAGAAAGAAATTCAGCATCCAGGGCTATTGATAATTAATAGTATTAAGTGCAAAATCTTGGTCCTGTAGACTTTGTGAAGCATAGCTTTTTTGACCTATACAGCCTGACCAACCTCCACACCATCAAAGAAGCTTAAATGGATACTGGAGGGTATCAAGGCTCGTAATGTATTTTGTAGGAAAAAGTTCAGGGATCCACAACAACATAGTGTGCATGGTCACTTAGAGGCTGGGGGATCACATTAGGGTAAGCAGGCTCCCGTGTTATGAGGATGCAGGTTCTGGAGAGACTGAAAGAACTCATGACTGAGTAAACATAAGTCCATTGGACTGAAGACTTCTGCGATAGGGACCTGGATTTTTTATGCTTGTTCAGTTCTTAGAACATTGGCACGACTGGGAAAAAGAATGGAAATAGAGAGTATAACAGGAATGAGAGAAAGACACTCCCATAAAAGACAGCGTCCCAATGGTATGATAATTTGGTTTGGCTATCTCATTTTAGGGAACTCCCGCTCTCTTCCTGCAGCAGTTCCACTAGCAAATACAGGCCCTGCACAGAGGAGAATGGGACCATAATTCAGAGGACAGTTGGGGTGGGATTATGAGAAGCAGGGGATGCTGTGAGCTCACATACATAATCTCCCTGCCCTCTTCAGTAGCTCTGCTCAAGTACTCTCACGAAGTGAATATGAGTCCTGCTTAAATGCCTTCCTATAGAAACAGTCAGCGGGATATGTATTCCTCTATTTGTCCATCTGTCTATGTATAAATATCATACTAATATATGTAAGATAGAGCCTTACAATTTCTATTGCTTTCATTTTGTTTTTCATTATTTAGACGAGTCTCATAATAACTAGTGGTGTGACAATACTGCAAACATGCTATACAGAGCTGTGTTAAAATGAATGTTTATTCTTAAAACATTGAACAGAATAGTGTCAGAAAGCACAAAGAGACACATTTAGGTCCTAGAAACTAGAAACATTTAATTAATTGAATTTCAAAGGGAATAAAATGCAATGAAGGTAGTAATTAAATGGTTATCAAATTAACTAATTAACTTACAGAAAATGGGCAGGATTCTGCTCTTCATTGTACAAGTATAATTTTGAAATAACTCCAGTGATTTAATTGGAATTATTGCAGATTTTCAGTAGTATTATTGAAAAGACAGTTACCCTTCTATTTCTGAAATAAGCCTTTCTTAGTATTATTATTTTGTAAATGTAAAGGGAGGCATTTAAATATATAGAGAACATTACACAACTGTAGTTTGGCAGTGAGCCCAAAGCTTACCTACATAAATTTGGAATTTGTTGGAAAATTAACAACATTTTAGCATTTCACATTCAATTTTAAATGTGAAACTCTATTTTAATGTAATATTCGCCATCTGTATAGGAGAACTCTTAATTGATTTCAGTGGGGAGTTCCGTTTAAAAATAGATGAACAGATATGTTCTTTGGGTATGATACACCCTGTGAGTTAAAGAAAGATATTTAGTTAATACTGTGTACTTGATCCCGAAGTCCTACCTTACATAAACTGCTGCTGAGAAAAACAACTCCCCCATATGTGCTTTTGTCAGTCTGTGAGGGCTGCAGCAGGCAGGAACAAAGCATATATATATATATATATATATATATATGTATGTATGCGTGTGTGTGTGTGTGTGTGTGTGTGTATATATATATATATATACACACATATGTATGTATATATGTATGTAATTGCTATTTAGAAATTTCAAAATTTGAATATATTTATATTTATTGAAAACTATAGAACATTGTCACACTGCTCCTGTTTTTATTTGTTTGTTTGTTTGTTTTCTGTTTGTCCAGTGATGGCCACTGCTGTAAGTTATGTGTTTCTGAGCTACCTTTCAGGACTATGAGACTAAAAGAGAAAAAGAGAGAAGAGGTTGTTGCAGTATAGATTGTCTACTTGAGTTTGATGTCTAATACACATTTTCTCATTAGGATTTCAACAGTCTACTTAGCTTGTGAAACTCAGGCTTAGTATCTATCATGATCATTATAGCAGTGATATGAAGAGGTCTATTTTTTATATTCTTTCTTTGAGTTAGGGGAATCCTTTTAGAATGACATTGTTTTACACATTTACTCCTGCCATATACGACATAGAATTACATAAAAATAAAATAGCCAATAATAATAATGTAGCAACTATTTCCAGTTAAGGTGAAAGTTTAACTACTACAATTGTAGTCATAACCCCATCTAGTCCACTGTCAATATATTTATTGAAGTAAAAGTAAAAACATGCAAGCTTTTTTTCATTAAAGTTTAGTTAATATAAACTTGTTATGAAAAAGGATTATGGTATGTTCTTACAATACTGCAGTTTTAATGGAAATTACAGCAACCCTTCACCAACCCCACCCATTTTTTTTGTTTGTTTTGCTGTGTTTTTTCATTTTAAAGCCTTTTAAGTCCTGACCTTGCTTTGTATTATCACATATGTGGATGGTGGTACATACACAGTCCCCCTTAAGTTAGGAAAGTTTTATGGCTTTTAACCTCATAAAACATGTTGATATCAGAGTTTTAGATGCACAAATAATAAAGGATCAGTTTCATAGTTTCATAGCCCAAAGCCAGCAAAAAAATTGTTGAATACAAGTATCAGGATTGGGATAAATTTTAATACTTGCATCTTAAAAATAAATATTTACATTTGAAGAAACAGACAGGATAAATCAATAGATAAACAGTAAATAAATACTGCCATTGCAGAGGGAAACATTTTCAGAGGTCTATATGGGATATAGAGTATATTTTAATGTAGTTATAGAACTTTTGTAATTTTTGATTCAGGATTGTGCTTAATTGTGTAATTATCTCTAAATAGAATTGCTGTCTTTGTACTGGGCTGAGGTTGGGTAACGAATTTCAGCTTTTAAGTCATAAGCAAAGTACAGCTTATGGCATTAATGGCAATTACTCTATACTCCAGAACATTAACAGCTCATAAAGCAAGGTTGATTACAGTAACAACACTCTTCAGATGAGATTCAATTTTCTCATAGCAAGTTTCATTTTACACGTAAAAAAATTAAAAATTATAAATGTATTTTCATTTGGGAATGTGTTTAGTTAAATCAAATATGGCAGTATATTTATCTAAAAAGTATTAATACCAGGGTTTTTTAAGTTCTTACATAAGCTTGAAAGTCTTTCAGAACTATCTATAAGCTGTATGCTTTATGGTTCCTTGAAGTACCACAGTTAGATTTTATCTGTTGAAAACTAGCAAATTTCATCATGTAGATTACAATCTACTTATATTTGTGTTGGATTTCATTCATATATATATATATATATATATATATATCTCCAAGAGCTATTTCTTTAGTTCATAAAGGATTGACATAAATTAAGATCAAAGAAAATGAGTCTTCTGTACTGTTGACTTAAAATTCACATTTTGGGGTTTTAGTTGGAGATTAGCACCTCTTTGATATGGCATTTAATCATAATGAGAGTGATGCATGTATATCAAAGGAAAATGGAACCAATAGATGAAATTCTGAGTTTCGTGAAGTCAATGGCAGGACATCTCGTGACTTCAGCAAGTCAGGATTTTCTGATAATGTAGAACATTTTAAAAATAAATCAGTGTCATACCCTTTGCATCTTCTCTTTCGTTTGCAGTAGGTTGCTTATCATACTACAGTAGGGTTAGATTGTTGTTGTAACTATGATAGTCCAATGATTTTGTAAGGAACAAGATTTTTTAAAGCAATATCTTTTATTGAATCAACCATTCTAAACTGTGTATGGTTGGTTCAATAAAAGATAATGTCATAACAGAGAATATATAGTGAAAAAGTTCCAAGACAATACCTGCCATATATTTGAAGTTTAATACAGGTTGTTTTAGTGGGTTTTTCTCCATCAAATCACTTTACCTGGGGTCTTATATGAGTGATATTTTTTTCCTATTTATATTTACCAAGATTTAATATGCAACATAAACAATATTGACTGTGATTACAATATTTAATGTCATACAATATGGATCACTGTTGTGAACCAGTTTTTTTTTTTTTTTAAGTTGAATTAGTCTTACTACACCATATATCCTTAAAAGTAAGCATTTAGTTTCAGACACTGGTCTGAAACATCTAGTGTTAAATGATATAATAGTTTTTAGAAATTAGACCTAACTTGTGTACCATTGTCTTTATTTATCCTGCATTTTACTTTATTATTATTCTTCATTGTACATGGATGAAAACAGTCGCCTTTATTTTAAGTGTACATTTTCTCTTGTTTATATGCTGCTTGATTAACTTACAAAGTCTGTTTATCTATCCAAGGATGAAAAAATATTGTTATAGGGAAAATATAACTGGATACCCTATTATTTAGTTAGGTTCTGATCCTTTAATCAGATCTAAATAGTCTCCCTCTTGTGCTTGCATGTAACATCTATTGATTTGTAATAGAACTATGAGAACACACAAGAAGAACATGCTTCTTCAGATCTGACTGCAAGATCGGGACCATAAACACCATCTTCACTGAACACAATAGGAGTTTTGTTTCAAGGCTTGTCTCAGATAGGGAAATTTGCATAATTGTAATTACTGTGTGGTAGTTACAAGTGAAAATCCCAAGAGTTAATGTGCTGTACCTCTATAGGAAAAAAGATTTTTGGATCATCTTACCTCAATAATAGGGTTTCGCCTGAAGCCCTACCTCATACTAGGACAATGCATACACACTGTAGAACTGAGCTGTACTACAATAATTTCCCTACTGACAAAGCCTTAAATAGGAATTAGAAACGGGTCCAAAACATTCCTTTAGGCCTATTTGACACGACAAGTAGTAATTGCTAACAAAATGGATGGACACAGCAGTACTTTATAGACAAGTAAAACCAATTAGATCCATTGTGCAATATCTTACTGGTAATTTAAAACAGTGGCAGTTCATACTAATGTGTATTTGTATACTTCAGGTCTTCCATAAATGGAAGATATGGAATATTTTTCCTTAGGTATATGAATCTACTAAGATTAAAGAAAAGGGAAGAAAAGAAAAGAGAATTCAGTTTTCAGAACGATTATTTCAGCAATGCTTAAAGAACAGAAAATATAGGGGTAGCTGAAGTAATCCTTCTAAATTGGCTAACATTTTTTATTATTATGATTCTATTTGTTTTCACCAGATAATGATTTTTATAGATATAATCCATATAACAGTTCAAATGCCTATTTTTTTAATAATTTCATTATACATATTTCTCAGGGGTATGTCTTCATGCAGATTTTCCTTAGATTTGACTTTAAGATCAGAAATGTTATTATGCAGAGCCCTTTATCTCCCATGTTTATCTCAGAATCTTTAGTCCTAGTTGTATTGTAGAGTTTCGATAAGATTTAGTATACATATGGCATAACTCACGGCCAGGGATCCTGGTTTTCTCTGATAAAAACTAATCCCAAGTGATCTGATTTAACAAAAAGCAACCCCAAATCCACATTTTCCATGATTAAAATGAAACACCATTAATATTGTGTGTGTGTGTGTGTGTGTGTGTGTGTGTGTGTGTGGATGTGGTGTTTCATTTTAATCATGGAAAAATGTGGATTTGGGGTTATTTGTTTTTTAATCAGAAAATTTGGAATTATTTTTCTGTCACAGAATACCCGGATCCCTGGTCA